>NC_092335.1:70560000-71810000 GCF_046630445.1 Rutidosis leptorrhynchoides | reverse complement strand
AATACAAGTTAAAATGATGGAAATCACTAAACCTGCGCACTTGCACGAGAAAAATCATAACTAAATCATACTGACTCGAAAAAGGGTGATTCCGGCATCCAGACGTCCGTAACTCAAAAATATACAACTTTCGTGAAGACACCATACGAGGATCAAGTACCTATCTACGCGAAACACGTAATGTTTTAAAAGATTACACGGGAGATGTAATCTTTACGCGAAACGCGTAATTCATTGGCATAAATTGAGGCGGCTTCACTGTTTTTCACTGTTTTTCGCTGTGTTACACTGTTTAACACGTTTATTATGCATCATATATTATTTTATGATTAATTTAAATATGTCGGTAGCTATCAAACAAAATAAAAAGTCACGGACCTTGTTTTTTTTATTTGTTGTTTCACGAGCTATTGTCCGTAAAAATTTCCTATAAGTTGATGATGCTTCAAGAACTTGCACACTTAAACACATACAAATATATTTTACTCCGTATTATTATTAGTAACACATATTCATATATAATTACTCCGTATAATTTCAAAGTTAAACTTCAAGATTAGTAGTTATATACTGTAAACGGGTTATACACGGGTGTTTTTAATTCGGATTTCAAACCGTTTTAAACTAAGGAAATTATGATTATTGCTTGGGGGTTATGATCATGAGTCAAAGGTCAACCTAGCGTTTATCATCTCCGTTGCGTCTACAAATTTTCATGTAATATTAAATCACAATATTGATACGTTGAGATCTACGATTATTTTGCTTTTTGAGTTTCGGTCACATTTCGGTGAATGACCTTATGTGCTGCTAAGGTGAGTTTCATTTGCTCCCTTTTTAATTGCTTTTGTAATCTATATTTTTGGGCTGAGAATACATGCACTTTATTTTAAACGCAATGGATACAAGTACATACTAAATTCTACACCGAGTTTGAACCGAAAATCCCTTAGCTTTGGTAACTAGTAACTGCCGGTTATAAGAACCGGTGGGCGCGAGTAGTGGTATATGGATCCATAGGGCTTGACATCCCCGTCTGTTCCAGGTTTAGAAACCCTAGCCTGAACTATAAAACAGACGTATGCTATTTGAGTTTAGTACACGTTGGATTGCGTGTATTTTACATGTTGGTTGCATGTATGTTAAAACAGGGGTACTTATTATAACGTTAAAGTTTAGTTACCAGGGTGCTCAATCTTGTAGAATATTTTGATAAACGTTTCTGGATGAAACAACTGAAATCTTGTGATCCACCTTTATATACAGATTATGCGCAACATTAAAACTATGAATTCACCAACCTTTGCGTTGACACTTTTAAGAATGTTTATTCTCAGGTTCCTAGAAGTCTTCCGCTGTTTGCTTATATGTGATACAAGCTATGTGTATGGAGTCATACATGCTTTATTCGAGAAAACGTTGCATTCACAAAATCATCACCATGTATCTTATTTTGATTGCATTATCAACGGATGTAGTATTATAAACTATTAATTACGGTGATTGTCAATATGTAGAAATAATCAAACATCAAAAACCTTGGAATTTGATATTCAATTATGGTGTGCCTTTTCAAAAGAATGTGTAATACCCCGTCAGAATCCACTAAAGGAATATTAACTCCTGGTCCCACAGTTTAGCGGTCACGCCCTCTATATGAGACGTTTTCGAAAAGTATTCGCATTAATCATTAAAACAAAGTCATTTATTAAAGAAAATGTAACTCGAACATTTGACGTCAATGACTAATGTATATGAACCCAACATCTTAAAAGAAAACTGTTTAAATGCGAATATATGTTCTTGAAATGAAAATGATAAACATGTTGGACGCCGTCCAGTTCTAGCAGCAAACAACATATAACTTCAAATAAAGCGGAAGCACTAGCTCTATGTACCTGAGATGAAACATGCAAAACGTCAACGAAAAACGTTGAGTGAATCTACAGGTTTAGTAAATCATTTCTTAAGTTAGGCCACAAGATTTTCTTAGAAAATATCATTGGAAAAGTATACATTATCATGAGCACTTGATTATAAAGCTTTAACCTTTGCGTGAGCCGAGCACACGTCTTTAGTTTACCCTATACTGGCGATACACCGATCAAGTGTACGTGATACAACTACATAAGCACCTGTTTAACGTTGCGGTGAGGTTTGTCAAACCTAACGGTACCGTCCCTATAAGTCGAGTTTACAAAGTAATTAATATAATCAAGCTAAGGGATTTTTGATCTGAACTCATATGTATATTCTTAGTAAGTTACTTGTGCCAAACACGTAAAACATTTGTAAAAAGCATGCATCTCATCCCTGTAAAAACATATTAGGGACTGTAGACTCACCTTAGCAAAAGCACTCGTAAAGATCTTAGCAAATCGTACTGTTGTCGAAACTCTCGACTGAACAACGCAACCTAATCAAGTAAATCATCTTAAGTATACACTAATAGGTCAAACTTCGTCAACCCATAGTGTACGCAAAGTCCTAGTGCTCAGACTGACTCAACGAACAAGTAAAAGTCAACTAATTCAAGCAAGTCAACAAAAGTCAACCAAAGTCAAACCAAAAGTCAACTCGGTCAAAGTGGTCAGCTAAAGTCAAACATCTCAGTAGGTCATGCAAACATGGTCAATAAGTCAAACCTAGGTCACATAACATGTTGTAGCTCGTAGTTTAGCAAATCGCATTTTCCACACCTTGTAACATACTTTAGAAATTCATACGTCGTAAAGAGATACATCCATAACACATAGCACATAAATCATATAATTATGATAAACTTCAGATCATAACTAGACTTAAAATACATTCTAAAAAGTCCAGCCAAAGCCTCATATGATAATTAAAAGTCAGAAGTCAGAAGGGATCAAGTCTGAGTTCATTACAGAAATTTCTGCTCGCGCATCAGTTTTTAAACATTTTTCAAAAAATATAGAAAATAGATTTTGATGAATGGCCAATTGGTGTCATCTTAAAACATATCAAAGTTTAAGTGATAAAATAATCAGAAGAATTGCTTTAGCCAATTCGTACAGATTTGCAAAACATTACGGACTCATCAGTTTTTGACCATCAATCGGACATATCAATTAGACGAGCATATATCTCATGGCAAATCACGTTCTCGCAAGTTTGCATACAAATGAAACATGTCAAATAACATATAAAACATGTCAAATAACATATAAACTAACATATTCTAGAAGATCAAAGTCTAAATCAATTCCTATTTCAATCTAGAAATTTTTATTTGAACTTAAAAACTGATTCAGCATACTTTACAAATCAAATATTCGTTTTATCATATCGGGAGCACTACATAACCTTTCGCCGCAAATATTTAGTCCAAATTGCATAACTTTTCACAAGGAATACAATAGTATACTTTATATAAACTAAAACACAAAGCATATAACTCAGAAAATTCGGATAGCATGCAAACCCTAACGAAAACTTCGATTAAGCATATCTTGAGCATACGATAACGAAATCACGCTAAATCGGAGTCTAAAATTAATAACTTTTCGATATATTTCTAATTAAACATATTACAAAGTCAGATATCATGTCAATTAAATCATATCATCAATAAACAAATTCGTTTTTCGAACGAACAACGTTAATTACGCAATCAATCAACAATTAACAACATCAATCACCATTAATTGAGCACTAGACTTGATTACACTATGTAATTGAGCAAAAACTGAATTAATGAAATTAGGGTTACTAGTTATGCCTCAAACGATCAATTAAACGACAATACTAGACGTAGAACGATGCGTAGAACAACTTTGATGCACAAGGTTTCTTCCAATTTTTGATGGTGTTCTTGGGTGGTGATGGCCGACGGCCTAGAGGAGAGGGAGAGGGGCAGTTTTCAGTCGATCAAAGTGAAGAATGAGGAGCTAGGGATGTTTACTTGCTATTTAGATTAAGTTAGGCCCTAAATTAAAAGACCACTAATGACCCACTAAGCCAAAACAAGTCCAATAAGGTGTATGGGGGGTGGGGTCGGCCGAATGGCCCACTAGGGGTGTTCCTGGACTCGTTTTGCTAATTTACTTGAATGCGCTTGGTCCGTTTCGTTGCCGTCAATCGTACCGGGTCTCCGGAACATTAACTAGTCTTTGAAACGAAATCACCGAGTTTAATTCATTAAATAAATAATAAATTAAAAATAATTTTCTTAAAGTCAATAATTATCGAAAATAATTATTGTGTTGTTTTTCTGAGTTCCGTAAACTGAAAAGCTCTATAGACGATAAACTTAATCGTAACGTTTCTAGTTATTTCGCTACCCGAAATAAATCCGTAAATTAATATAATATATTAATTCAAACATTCCTCTAATAAGTATGTATTTAATTCTACTAAACACACAAATCTGAGTAATCACCGTTAAATACTTAACGGACAATTAACGATAGTAAACGGAAAAAGTCGGGTTGTTACAGAATGCAATGTTTACAAAACGTATTATGTAGAGGTCAGTACCTCACTGTGAAATCGATGAATGATGTATTCGTCCAAAGGGATTTGGACGGATCGTCACATGAATTGATTTTGAGACAGATGAGTAAAATTTTGTTATTAGTGTATAATGTTGAAATGTGAATGATATTATTAATCGATTTGATTATATATATAATATAATGCATATATTGCTTCTTGGTTTAGGTAGATACACTTTTTTTTCTATACACAGCAAGAATCATGTGATGTAGCAAGATGCTCTTCATAGATTCTACAAGAAGTTGGTATTGTTCTTGATTGTTTATGTCGCTGAAGGTTTTTTTCCCCAGCCAATACTTATGAATAGATTGATGTCGATTATACTTTATCATTAATATGTCAAATGGATTAAAGAATTAGCTTCCAAGGAAGCAAAATGGGTTGATGACGCCAAATATTGTCGAGAATGTTTTGATCCAAGTAATTTGTGCTGCCTAATATATATTTATGCCATAAACCATAGTCTACTATATCTTTGTATAGTCATATCTTTGAACATCAGAGTTGCAATTGGTTAAAAGTTATTGTAATACTATAGTTTTCCATACCCATGTAATTTTTTTAGGTGGCTATTTGGGTTATTATGTTTTCGAGTAATACAGGGGAATAAAAAACCATGCATATAAACTGTATTGCGAATGCTATACATATATTCATATATAGTAATACAATCAATATTTACTTTAAAATTGTGACATTACGCGTAGTAAAAAGAGCCGGGTCGGGCAAGTAGGTTGATAGATAGAAACATGTTCTGCTTAAATTGTTTTTTCATGTCCTCATGGACCTGTGTTGTTGGCCGTTATAATCATGTGAGTGTATTAATCGTATAATTCTATATGACGTATTAGTTACACAATATTTATGAATTGGTTTGTTTTTCCCTGACTTTTGCTTTTGTTTTGCTTCCACAGATGATTCTGGTGATTTTGGTAAGTCTCACATAGGATAATATTTTGTTCCCAAGGTTGTAATCGTTTGAATAAGAGTGAATATAATGTAAAGTTATATGGTATGGTTTTTAATTTGGTTATTGACATTAATTCTTGAGCTCTATGACCCTTTTATTTGTTTAAAATTATGTTGTTGAATATGATGCAGGTATCGATATCTTCACAAAGTTTCATCAAGGTAACTTTTTTTGTTTGTTTTGTTATATGGACTACAAGATTGGTGAAAAGAAATTAGGAGTACAAGTCTGGTGAAAAGAAATTAGGACATTGAGTGAATTAAAGTAGTTCTTGGTAAGGGTTGTTTGCTTTGCTAAGTGTTGTCTGCAATTTATTTTTGTTATAAGGGTTGTTTATGAAAGATGATTTAAAGTGAAGATTCTCTTGATCTTGAAAGATTTGGCACTACTTTGTTAACGATGACCCAAATGATAACCTTTAATCACTTAAAAGAAGTTCTACTCTCTATTCTTAAATAGTACAATAACTATCTATGTTGTTGCGTCGTATCATCAAAATTAGGTTTTGGACTTGAGTATGAATTATATTTATGCATTTTAATTTTTTTCTTGATGTTTGTTGCTAACTATGAGTTTATTGTGGTATGTGTATATATGGAGTGTGTAGAATATTTTGTTACTTTGTTATTGTCTGTGTATTAGTTTCCAAAATAATAGTGTTACATAATAGACGAGCTTTTTTTGCAGACTATATAGGATGTACATAACGTGTTGGAGGTATTAGAAGCCACGTGTTGGAGGTATTAGAAGCCATGGCGATGTCAACCGCAACCAGAAGATTCAGCGAATTGCAGACATTGTAAACTTAAAGTAAGCTACTAACAACCCTTTTAATGCATTTTAAGTGTAATTTGTTAGGATGTTAAATTTGTGAAGATGGGTCAATTTTGTCTATTTGGGTTTCCAAGGATTAAATCTTTCGAAATGGGATATAGGGTGTTTATTGGTATCATTTAACTTGGTTAATATGTAATTACACTTTCAGTCTCTTACATAAAGGTATGCTAAGATTAAGTTTGATTCCAACTTCAAATATATAAGTGGATGCTTTCATTATGTGAATTTTATGGAGTATATTGTATCTCAAATCAATGAACCCTTTATTAGATAGCCACTCATTAGTGTATGAAAAAAGGGCTTAATTTTTGTTCAATGAACCCTTTATTAGATATATTCTTTGTTTTCAATCAATGAAGATATGAAATGAATAAGAATGTTATAAGTTTTTTGATTTGAATGACTCATCTTTTTTCATTCAAACGATTTATATGTGAAGGTGGAAAAGTGAATTGCGAGCTGAATTGGTGTCAGAATGGGTCAATATGAAAGAAGTAATGCATAAGAGTGAATATAATATGAAGTTGGAATAATGGGTTGTGATTGAATTGGTGTCAAAATGGGTCAATATGGAAGAAGTAATGTATAAGAGTGAATATAATGTGAAGTTGGAATAATGGGTTGTGATTTGAATGGGTGTCAAAATATGTGTTTGTTTGTATTTAGTATAGGGGTCATGACATGTCCACTTGAGTCAAAAATTGAGTTGATACATGTAAATGTGTAATACTTATTGAACTCTTACTTTGAATTAGTTTTAATGGGTTTTACTGTTTCCAAAATGCTTGATGATAAAAAGTTAGCTATAAACTCTAATTCAAATATTAATGATACTAAGTTATCATATACTCCAATATGTTCATTTATATAGTTTTATTTAACAAACCCGTGATTTCACGGGTCTCTTTACTAATTTGGCGTTACTATAATATCCAAGTTTATGTTAAATAACATTTGTCATCTATAAAATATAATTCAACAATTTTTCCTATACAATACCGTGAAACCACGGTCCCTTCACTAGTCTACTAATATTCATACAACTGTTACTATTCATTTTATGGCATTTTTATCCATTCATATTTTTAGTTTTGACCTAACACATTTTTTGGGCTTCAGCCCAACATAGTGGGCCCTTTCCACCTAGTTATAGCTATATCATATTAAGACCACCCATATGGTTAGTTACTCGCTCATTACCCGTAACTAACCATAGGCACCACTTAGTTACCCGCTTTTATCATAGATTTAACGGAAGAGTTATAGGAATTGCGGGTCCCAGTGCTTTTTATTGTTGGACTTAATGTTTTATTGCTTGTACGTTGTATATTAAGAGGAGTATTGTTTTAGCCATGATAGGGAGTGTTTAGTTATGAGTTAGTTATAGGATATTGGTGTTGATGTGGCGCTGATGTGGAAGGTTAAAAGGATGAATAGTTTAGTTACGATAGGGAGTGGCCTAACAATGCCTATAAAATTAAAACACTAGAAATTGTTAATACATAAAACATATATATTTGGTACTTTTACTGAGTGATTGTGTGACGATCGCTCCAAATCCATATGGACGAACACGTCATTCATTGATTTCATTGCGAGGTATTTGACCTCTATGTGATACATTTTGTAACATTGTATTCGTTTGAAAAGGTATTTCATAAATGAATATATAAATTCCAGGTTTTTAACATCTGATGATTTCTACGTATAGACAATCACCATTTAATGGTTTACAATAATACATCTGTTTACAATACAGTCAAAATAAGATACATGGTAATGGTTTGGTGAATGCAAGTTTCTTGTATATAGCATGTATGACTCCAAGCACATATCTTGTATCACGTATAAGCAAACAGCGGAAGACTTCTAGAATCCTGAGAATAAACATGCTTCAAGTGTCAACACAAAGGTTGGTGAGTTCATAGTTTTAATATTACACATAATCCGTATATCAATGTGGATTACAAAAGTTCAGTTGTTTTATTCAAAACGTTTATCAATAGGTTTTACATAAAAGGTGGATCACAAGATTTCAGTTGTTTCATCCGAAACGTTTATCAATCGGTTCTACAAAATTGAGCACCCTGGTAACTAAACTTTAATGCTTATATTATTTGTACCCTTTGTATAATCATCTTAATAATACACGCAAACCAACGTGTACGCTTCTCAAATAGCATACGTCCGTTAAAAGGCTAGCGCTCTAGCTCGGACGGGGATATCAAGCCCTATGGATCCATATACTACTACTCGCGCCCACCAGTTCTTATAACTGGCAGTTACTAGTTACCAAAGCTAAGGGATTTTCGGTTCAAACTCAGTGTAGAATTTAGTATGTACTTGTATCCATTGCGTTTAAAATAAAGTGCATATATTCTCAGCCCAAAAATATATTGAGTAAAAGGGATCATATGAAACTCACACTTTATAATTATTGTAAAACAGTTATTAAAGCATTTGCATGTATTCTCAGCCCAAAAATGTAAAGGGTAAAAGGGATCATATGAAACTCACGCATATAAATCTAGTATTTTCAGTATTTATAAACAGTCGCATGTATTCTCAGCCCAAAATATATTGAGTAAAAGGGATCATATGAAACTCACTGTTTAATATTGATATACAATATTGTAGGAAAGCATGTAGACGCATCGGAGATAATAAACACGAGGTTTGATTCACAAAAATACCCCCGAACATTACCCATAACCTCCTTGGCAATAACCCATATTTTCCTTAGCTCTAGCTCGCTCGGAAACTCGTTTTGAAAATTACTTGGACAGTACTCCGTCGTAATATTTTATGTACATTATTATTTTTGTATCGCAAAAATAATAATACTAATAATAAGATTAATAAGATTAATAATAATCTTAATAATAATAACTAGAAAAAATTCGACCGCGCGTTGCTGCGGTTGTATTCGACGCGCGGTCGAATTTGGATATACGTTGTTTGGTACTTAATATATCTAGTATGTTGGGTTGTTTATTGAACGTGTATGTATATGTATGTAAAGCTTTTTTAACGATGTCCGTTTCGCGTATAGTTAGTTGCGTTGTGTTCGTAAAATTATTTCGAGTTGAACGGTGGTCTCGGAAAAATTTAACTCGCACCGAGCGAGAATATAGGGCCCGTTATTTAGTGTTTTTTTAACGATATCCGTTTCGCGTGTAGTTAGTCCCGTTGGATTCTTGAGATTTTTTAGAGCTGAACGGTGTTCTTGGAAAAATTTAACTCGCACCGAGCGGGAAGATATGACTCTCGGAAAAATCGGGTGGAGTTTATTAATTAAAATAAAAAACTGACATTTTGTACCCCTGTTTTGGGGGGTGAAGTTGCATATTGGTCAAATTTTGGGGGTTAAATTTGTTCTTTTCTATTTGTGTTTTTATGTGTCGTTTGGTTTATTGTTTTGGGGCCAAACGGCCAAGATTTTAGTGTCAATTAGTATATATTGAAATAATAATAATAATAATAATAATAAATATTATACGGAGTAATATATATTTGTGTATGTGTGTTTGATTTTTCATTCGAGCAAAACACCTGAATTTATAGTACCTGGCCTGGAATCTGGAGTCATGCGACTCGCATGGAAATGGCCTTCTGGCCATGCGACTCGCATGAGGACCAGGGACAGCTCACATTGTTTTGGCTCCTAGCTTGTCGACATAATATAAAATAAATATAAATATATAAATAATTAATATAATTATTAATATATTATATTTTATTCTTGTGCATAGTAGACTAGATATTTTTGGTCCGTTGCGTCGGGCGTTTCTTCTTGACTCGGGTCCCGGTTCCGGATTTTCAGACGTCCTTGCGTACTATTTTATATCGTGTACTTTGCGTTCCGCAACTTGTACTCTTGTCATTTTTAGACGTTCTTCATCAATAATTTGAACCTTTTTAATTGTATCTTGTACATTTGAGCATTTTGGACCTTTTCGTCTTCAATTCTTCGTTTTCGCCTTTTGTCTTCGCACTTATTAAATATAAACGAATATTACTTGAATATGGAACAATTACAACTAAAATCCTGTCTTTCTTGGGGGATAATGCTATGAAATATATGTTCCTTTTTAGCCTTATCAATAGCCTTAAATTATCCCTTAATTATATCACTCAAAGTGTATCTTAAACTTTCGAGTGTTTTGGTCATTTACTTCTATAAATCATCGTCTCGCTATTTGTTAAAATACATTTTTATAATAGCGTTTACTGTAGCAAAGTTACTGTAGCAAAGTCAAATTTTACTGTAGCAATTCACTGTAGCAAAGTCAATTTCACTGTAGCAAATAGTGATTTTCGAAAACACTGTAGCATTTTGAGTAATGTGGCAATTTGAAAACACTGTAACAAATTAGTGTTTAACTGGTTCATCTTAAACGCTTTAGTTAACTTATCTAAATATCAATTGAATCAATAAACGAATGTTACTATCGTTTATTATATATATGTATATATCTTTTTAATATACATAAATCAGTTTTTAAATACACATTGGAAGTTATTTATAAATAAATTTTAATAATAAATATTTCAACTTATCATATACATTCAAATAGATATTTAAACCAATAAGTTTAATGTACGGTATCAAACAATTAATACGTTGTTACCTTTTCATGTTATAGTATATATGTATCTATTTACATATAATTGTTCGCGAATCGTCGAAAACAACCGAAGGGTATTTAAATATATAAAAGTAATTCAAAAATTTTGAGATTCAGTTTTACATACTTTGCTTATCGTGTCGGAAATGTTAATCATACAAAGATTAAGTTTAAATTTAGTCGAAATTTCTGGGTCATCACAGATTGTTTACTTTCATGTTCTATTAAATGTTGTTATTGTATTTTTGTTTGGGAAAATGTGTCTGATTCAGTCTCTCTTATAAACAGATCATTTTCATATTAAATAACCAAAAAACAACAGTTTTAATTACTAATTAAGAGATGTACAGAAATAAATTATTAAGTGGAAGTAAAATAGACCCTAAGTCCTCAAACTTTCATTGTACATAATAACATAAATTATTACATTAAATACATCTAATTTTAGAAGTTTGCTGTTCATTAAATACTTTTAAATAAATATATGAAAATATTTACTTTTGATTATCATGTATCATTAGGCACAAATTAGCAAAATCCTATATAAATTTTTAATCTTATTCCAAGATTTAGTACGTTATTTGATTTATAGTACTTTTCAAATATGTCGGCTAACTTTGATATTGACTTTGGTTTAATTTTGAATAAGATTAACGCCCTTTGATTTTATAAATTCTTTTCTATATCATTTATTAGACTTAGTAAGATACGGGCGTTATAGTCTATATGTTGATGTACAAACCTATATCAGATATAAGGCAACGATTCAAGGTGCGAATGAAACCGTACGATAACGATTAAAAGTTCGATTTTGTGTTTTCGTGTTTCAAATCAAGTTTTTTGCGGTGATTGGTGATATAATCAGCTGTAGTTATAGTTATCGCACCTCTCAAGTGATCGTGAAGTGGCGACAACCCTCATAGCTTGCGATGGTGCCAGAAAATCAGTTGTCGTCGTAGCGTTAGAGTTTAGGAACTTTCGAAGTTGTCGATCATTTGAGTTCAGAGAAGTTATAAAATTATTCTATTATATTTCTTTTAGTTCTGAGAAGTTGAGTCCTAGATCTATTTATGTTTCTATGTTAAAAAAAAAAAAATTAATTTTACACTTATGTGGTTACAAAGGTCAAAGTTTTTTGGGTGACGATGATGGATATTCATGATATACAAGTTTTTGATGAATTTAATACACTTAAGGGGATTAGAATTTTTGATTTTTAGAGACTACATGTGTACAATTTTAGTGGATTTTTTTAAGATTTTTAATGATAGGGACTACAGGTGTTATGTTAAGGATCATCGATGTTCATTTAAAAAAAAAATCAAAGGAACTACCGATATAACTTTATAAAAAAAGGACTTTCGATATATTTTTAAATAAACCACGAAAACCAATGGAATTAATTCTCAATTAGAATTGAACTTGATAAGTGAGGAATAGACTTGAATACCGTTCGTTGCCCCTTGTGTGATGACGACATCGAGACCGTAGTGCATTCGTTAATCTTTTGTAGCAAGTCGATGGATATTTAGAATCGGATTTTTCATGGTGGGGTTTCGGGTCCATGTCAAACCTTAGCATGAACGAAATCTTCCATGGAAATGGGCCGGCCCAAATGGCAAGTGATGGCAAATTGATATGGCAAGCGGTCGAGTGGGCGTGTTCGTATCTTATTTGGTCAAATCGTAATAATGTCGATGGACTTCTCCGGTGGCGGTCAACGAGATTCAAATAAAGTCGTTTGAGTGGATTAATCATAGGATGAAAGGAAAGAAAATCGATTGGCTTACTTGGTTGACTAATCCTAATTGCTATCTAAATTAAGTTTTGTCGAGATTAATTTTGATTGCTCGCTTTGCAACCATTCGTGTATTGTAATGTATTAATGTAATTGTACCACAATGGTTACAACTTTCAAACGTTGTAATTATTTTCGTGTTTAATGAAAGTTTCTTATTGCTTTTCAAAAAAAAAAAAAAAAAAAAATTAATTTAATTTTATTTATATTAAAAATATTAACTTTATATTAGTATATACTACTACTCCGTATTAAATATCCTAATATCAATAATTTATTTACTGTATAATTTATTATCTACTTTCTAACGGGGGAATAAACAATTGGGGAAATAAAATCTCTCCAATTGTTCAACTTGTATTCCCATTCTCAAATATCGGTCTAAACCTCCCAATTTCTCCAAATTTCAAAACCCTAACAACCCCTAACAAGCCCCTCTCATTACTTCCGGCGACTTTAATAAACCGATTTGGAGTAGTGAAACGACACCTATCCTAACGATGGCCGTAGAACCGTACACGGAAGTCAATATATCAGTTTTGTGGGATATCGACGACTGTCAAGTACCAAACGATTGTGAACCGGGTTCCATCGCAAATAATGTTACATCTGCGTTGAAGAATATGGGTTATTGTGGGCCCATTTCCATTACGGCATACGGTGATCTTCTTCAGATCCCTCGAAATGTTAAAGACGCCCTTCATAGTTCTGGAGTCGTCTTATATCACGTGCCTGAAGGTATGTGATTATAGTTTCTTGCTTTAAGAGTTTGAGGTATAAATAGTGTGAAATTCATCAGTATAAACACTAATAAGTATATCTGTTTATTACTGTTATGAGCCCTAGAGAATGATTGTTTGTTATTGATTTATTTTGTCGGTTTTTTTATTATTACTTATGGATTTTTCTTTATGCATCATGCTAGTTGTACTACTCTCTAGTCTGTATTACTAGTATTTGACTAGTTATTGTATCTGTCTACCTATGCTTAAGCGTGATTTGGTTGACGACAACGTGATCCTACTGGATCGGTAGTTTTTTTTTGCCTTCATTTGCTTTTTACTTTGTTTCTGTATTGTTGTTGTTAGCTTTCGCTTAGTAATTTTGTGTTGTGTAGGTTAGGGACTTAGGGTTTTTGCTACTGATGTTCTGTTGTTTATGTTTTATAATTCGGATTGGCTCGATGATAGCGGATAGGTTCTTGTTCCCTAGTTTCGAGCCTCTCCGCTATTCTGTTGTATGACTTGTATCTTTGTTCAGTTTTTTAATCTTTCGATGAACTATTCTTTGTTATAAGCAAAAAAAGTATGTCTACCTATGTGATAGTTACAAAATTTGACATTTGTTTATGCTTTTAATTTTAAATTTCGAATGAATGGTTTTGAAATTTTAGTGTTATGTACTTTTGATTTGTCACTTGTTTCGTCAGTGTTGTTATTTGGGCATTTGTGTTCGTATGCTAACATTACACTTTTGTATTTATGTTACTCTCGTTAGGTAGTTTAGGTAGCTGCCTTTTTGTTGTTCTACTTATTTATGATTGAATTAGAATTTTAATTACATTGTATACTTGCAGTTTTGTTGTAAAACAACCATCCTAGTTGCCAATTTGAACTTTTAGATGTTTCTCAAATCTCACTGTTGTGGGCAAATTCTAACAAGTGATTGATTTTTTGAATCAACCTCATAAAATCTTGCAAATTTGAACTGTTGTATGTAGCTTCAGTTTACAAAACAAATGTTGTAATATTGAAACTGAAGTCAAACTTTTTTTCAAACTATGTCTTAAGTGAAAAGTTGCATTTTATTTTAGATTAATATAGTGTAGTTTATACAGAGTAAGTTATTAGAGTCGGAACCTATTTACGTACGTCCTTTTATTTTTTCGCATTCCCAAAAGTTGACTGTAAAAATGAATAATTTATTTAGCTGATTCTAATAGAGTAATAGTGTTCTTTGCAAGACTGCAATTATGATAATGTTTTGGGCATTTTGACAGTTGGTTGAAACCACTTCGAGTTAAATAATACTCATAAATGGAATCTCTTTAGTGTTTTTTACCTTGTCAAATATATATGTTCCATTCCTTTTTCGTGTTAACATAATGAAAATAATATGTTACGGTTCTGATAAGCCTTTTTTTTTTTATCGAGTCAAAGATAAAAGCAGGAATAGAATTTTGGTGGACATGTTGTTTTGGACTGGCGAAAATCCCCGCCCATCCACTATCATGCTCATTTCTGGCGATGATGACTTCTCGTACGCTCTACACCGATTGCATATGAATCAATATAATATTCTTGTAGCTGCTCGATCTTGTCCAGAACGTGTCGTATGTACCGCAGCGAAGAGTGTTTGGGTATGGTCTAGTCTTTTAGCTGGAGGACCACCAATAACAAATCCAAATGTCGAAGGGCCAATACGGGTAATTTTAGATGCATTGAAAACACTAGAAGTTGAAAAGATAATACCCAACATTAAAAACATAGTCGACTGCATTAGATATGGGGATACTAAACAGAGTATTGACGTGAAGGAGGTCTTAGACAGTGCCATTGAGCAGCAGCTGGTAGTGAAACACTGTGTGGGTTCACTAAGTTTCTTTTCTGGTAAAGATCAAGGTTTATGGGAATGTATACACCCTACAGGTAGTGACGTCTATGATCACTCAAAGCAAACATGGGATGAGCTGCAAAAGTTCTTAACAACTAATGATGGGCGTTGTGCTATAGAAGCTTCTAGTTGCAGGTAACATTTCTTGTCCTTCAAGTTATAGTTTGTAACAAATTTGTGTTGAACATTGCATTGTCTGATTGATGATGAATTTTGTTTTTGTTTTGGATATATAGATATGAGGCAGCTTGTATTATTAAAAGATCATGCTTAGAAAAGAGTACTTTGGGTGAGATATTTCAGATTCTGGACTTGGTAATCAAGGTAAAGAAGTGGATTAGACATCATCCATCAGGATGGCAACCTGTTACTGTTACTCCTCCAGAGACCAACCTGCCATCAGATCCAGAAAAGGGCTGTTAGTAATTACTCCGTACTACTTAGGTTTTTAGAGGATGATATTACTTGGCTTAACTTTGATTTAGGTTTTTAGAGGATGATATCACTTGGCTTAACTTTGATGGTGCAGTGTATGCATTGAGATGGCAATTGTGTTTTTACTATCCCTATCATTCCACTAAACACATTGGCAATTCCATGCTTATGATTTTATATATGTTACGTTTTGATATAAGCTTCCATATTTCTTTCATTTAATACACATTATAATTATAATTACTTTTATCTCATTTCACTTTTATTTCTTTTAGGTTTTAGAGTCCGTGAGTTACATAGGTGGGTGAAAATCGTGCAAAATTAATCGGTTTTATCAAACAGTTATTGTTATGAGCTATAGGTAACGTAGTCTCGGAAAAATTGTGGTATGATATGTACCAACAAATAACCAACCTTACTATAAATGTTAGAAACAAATGAGAAACATCTTAATTGAAATATAAAACGAAAAAAAAAAACATTCAGATTTGAGCCGTCTGGATGGAAGTTGTAAAAATACATTCTCACAAATCTCAAATACATAATTACATATAATGGTGAAGTTTGTTGCAGATAAATACAAGGAGTATTATGTATTTGTTATGATTAGATTACATCTAAATTAACAAAACTCAAGAGACCAAAAGACGTATAGTTGCTACCAATAAGTTCTCAAAAAATGAATTAACACACGCATGTTTATAAAACAAACATTTATTAAAAGAGTTCCTTTTCAAGTATTTTGCAATTAACGTAAGGTATTGTAATAATTTCCTACTTATAACCCTTGATATATCTTCTAATATCAAAGTTTTTTTTTTTTTGTTTTTTTTTTGTTTTTTTTTTTTTGTGAAAGGCAACAAACTTTTCATTAACATTAACAATAGATACAAGATTACAAGAAGCATGTGAGGCATGCTTAATAAAGAGACAATGGAAACAGGAAACCGAATACAGCGACACTAAAACAATTTACAATCCTGGACAAGTCAAGAGTTGAGAAGAAAATTAGCCATGATCGTCGAAAATGCTTGGGTTTAGGAGCCATTGCCCCCAATCGAGCTTAGCTTTTTTCGATCTTTTAGAGATCCACTTGAAGGCTCTTATTTGGATTTCACATAGAGCCATGGGGCCATTGCTTTTCTTTTGGCGAAATAGAGTGTTGTTTCGGTTGCGCCAAATTACGTATCCACACACCTATTCGATAGCCTTCCATATGTTTGAATGTTGGTTGATTTGTGATGGGTCATGAACACCACAGAAGAGCTCTTCCAAATTCGAATATGATGGACCAGATGCTTTCCACCATCTGAGTACACGAGCCCAAAGATCCTTCGCAAAATTACAGTGGAGAAAAATGTGATCAACCGTTTCTAAGTCATTGTTGCAAACTGGGCATCGAACCGAGTCCAAATCGACACCACGATTGTCTAATTCGACCCGGACCGGGATCCTTCTCTTTTTGACACGCCATGTAAGAATTCCAATTTTTTGTGGAAGGATTTGGAGTCTGTCCGTTTCATGTTGTGAGACGAAATGTTGCAGTTGCTTGGAATCAATCATTTTGGACAGTGTGTGTGTCGAAAACTGGCCATTAGACTGCAGTTTCCATTCCCACTTATCCATGCTACCGTCCGAAAAAAGAGAAGCTGTCCAGCAAGGCCAAGAGTTCTTGTAGCTCGGTGAGTGTTCTACCCGATGGATCTCGCAGCCAATTCCATGAGAATACTAATTCATCTCCGATTCTTCGAAGTCTGTTACTAATCAGCACATCTTGCTCGAGCTCAAGCCGAAATAGCCTTCCAAATTTTTCAGCAAGTACCTGATTTCCTAGCCATTTATCACTCCAAAAGAGAGTGTTATCGCCTTTACATACAAGCTTCACGAAAGAGTTAGAGAAAGGTATATCAAGGTTATCAATGACACTGCCCACTTTACAAATATTGTTCCATACCACCCCCATTCCCGAGCCTTGATAATTAACCCCCAGTCCCCCGTCTCGCCCGTATATACTTGAAATACCCAAAGAGCACCCTTTTCATTGTGAAACCGCCACCACCATTTCCCTAATAACGCCACGTTTTTGGCCTTTAAGGACCCGATGTTTAACCCCACGCCCTCATATGGAAGAAGAATATTTTCCCATTTTACCCATGAGATTTTTGTATTTTCACCCGACCCGCCCCAAAAGAAATTACGACGCAAACCTTCGAGCTTGTTGATGACACATGATGGGGCACTGAATAGGGAGAAGGCATACAATGGAAGACTACTAAGGACCGATTTTATGAGGGTAAGGCGGCCACCAAATGACATCGCCCTTGCTTTCCAATCCGCTAGTCTAGCATGGCACTTATCTAACTAATATCATAAAGAACAGGTGTCCAAATGCTGATCCAAACCTGCTCAATTTAGACAACCAAACTCATACAATGTTCATAAACAACATTAAAAATTCATGGGAGAAAGAATGAAGCATCAACTTGCTTATAAAGGACATGCTTAGAAAACTTCCTTCTAAGTATGACCACAACAATTCGGTAAATTTTTGTACACTTACACGAAAATTATATGAATATCAATATTGAGTCGAAGTAAACAAAAAGAAGAAATCAGAAACACACACACACACACATATATGCCAAAGAATTTTGATACAAATATACCAAATTATGGTTTTGACGTTGGCACACAATGGCATTTAGCATAATGAAATTCTATTTAACAAATACTCATACAAGTATGTGTCACAACAATTTGCTGAATGAAAATTAATAGAGCAGTTCTTCAAGTGTGCAAATTCACATTTTGTCTCCATGCAAAATTGATTCAGTGACATGAACCAGATGCGACCCCTCTAGCTTAATACACAACAACATCTCAAATTGTCATGAAGTTCAAAATAAAACAAACGAATACTATCTAGAAATACAACCATAAAAACCTTCCATAGTTATCCCAATCCCAATAAGAAATAAATTCAAAGCTTAATAAAACTGATCAAAATATTCTTTAATTCAACTGTTTACATCTTATACTTAGTTTAAGTTTATATTGACTCGTCAAAAGTAATACTAGTAATTATAAGTACAAAAAACTTGATCTAAATTGTTAAAATATTGGTGCAAACAAAATTTGAAAATAAAAGCGCCACTAAAAGTAATATTCTTTATGTATTCTTCAATTGATTTTCAACAAAAATAATGTAAACTTGAATTGTACGGAGGGTTGTAAGAAGAAGAAGTGCAAGGAAAAACTAATGCATACATGAGGTTATTAGTTGATAATGCTAAAAACGAACATATATTTCATAGCATTATTCCTCAAGAAAGACAAGCTTTTAGTTGCAATTGTTCTATTTATAAGTGATATTCGTTTAAATAATAAAAGGTGAAGACAAAAGATAGATTCGACGAATTGAAGACGCAAACGACCAAAAAGCTCAAAAGTACAAAATACAATCAAAGTGGTTCCAATTATTGATAAGAAACGTCTCAAAATTACAAGAATACAAGATTCAAAACGCAAAGTACAAGATATTAAATTGTACGCAAGGACGTTCGAAAATCCGGAACCGGGACCAGAGTCAACTCTCAACGCTCGACGCAACGGACTAAAAATTACAAATTAACTATGTATATAAATATAATATAATATATAATTAATTATATAAATTATATATATATATTATATTTATATATTAAAACCGTCGGCAGACTAGGATCCAAACTTGTGTGAGCTGGGTTTACGAACTCCGCGACTTGCGGAGTTTGTAGTGCAAAGGGACCGCGACTCGCGGAGATACCCTGGACAAAAATGCCTATAAAAGCTAACGCATTTTGATATATCCTTTAATCTCTCTATCTAAACGTATATATATATATATATATATATATATATATATATATATATATATATATATATATATATATATATATATATATATATATATTATATTTATATTTATATTTTAATTTTAATTTTAATTTCTAATAATAAGGGTATGTTAGCGAATGTTGTAAGGGTGTAAGTCGAAATTCTGTCCGTGTAACGCTACGCTATTTTTAATCATTGTAAGTTATGTTCAACCTTTTTAATTTAATGTCTCGTAGCTAAGTTATTATTATGCTTATTTAAAACGAAGTAATCATGATGTTGGGCTAAATACTAAAATTGAGTAATTGGGCTTTGTACCATAATTGAGCTTTGTACCATAATTGGGGTTTGGACAAAAGAACGACACTTGTGGAAATTAGACTATGGGCTATTAATGGGCTTTATATTTGTTTAACTAAATGATAGTTTGTTAATTTTAATATAAAGATTTACAATTGGACGTCCCTATAAATAACCATATACACTCGATCGGACACGATGGGCGGGGTATTTATATGTACGAATAATCGTTCATTTAACCGGACACGGGAATGGATTAATAGTCTATGGAATTATTAAAACAGGGGTGAAATTATGTACAAGGACACTTGGCATAATTGATAACAAAGTATTAAAACCTTGGGTTACACGCAGTCGATAACCTGGTGTAATTATTAAACAAAGTATTAAAACCTTGTTACAGTTTAAGTCCCCAATTAGTTGGAATATTTAACTTCGGGTATAAGGATAATTTCACGAGGACACTCGCACTTTATATTTATGACTGATGGACTGTTATGGACAAAAACCAGACGGACATATTAAATAATCCAGGACAAAGGACAATTAACCCATAGGCATAAAACTAAAATTAACACGTCAAACATCATGATTACGGAAGTTTAAATAAGCATAATTCTTTTATTTAATATTTAATTTCCTTTATTTTATATTTAATTGCACTTCTAATTATCGTTCTTTTATTTATTGTTATTGTATTTAATTGCACTTTTAAGTATCGTACTTTTTAATTATCGCACTTTCATTTATGGCAATTTCATTATCGTTATTTACTTTACGCTTTAAATTAAGTCTTGTATTTATTTTTAATATTTTACATTAGGTTTTAACTGCGACTAAAGTTTTAAAATCGACAAACCGGTCATTAAACGGTAAAAATCCCCCCTTTTATAATAATAATATTACTTATATATATATATTTGTATTTTTATAAATTAAACTAATATAGCGTTAAGCTTTGTTTAAAGATTTTCCCTGTGGAACGAACCGGACTTACTAAAAACTACACTACTGTACGATTAGGTACACTGCCTATAAGTGTTGTAGCAAGGTTTAAGTATATCCATTCTATAAATAAATAAATATCTTGTGTAAAATTGTATCGTATTTAATAGTTTTTCCTAGTAAAATATAAGCTATTTCATATACACCTCGCATAACGCCGGGGAACGCCGAAGCGAAACGCCACATACAAAAAAAAAAGATTTTTATTAAGTTTTATTTAGTTTTTGTAAAAATACATTTTTTTTAAATATCAAAAATATAAAAAAAAACCGAAAAAAATATATATATAAATCTATTTTTAAGATTTTTATAAAATTATAAAGTATTTCTATTTTTATTTTAGTTTTTAAAACATAAGTTTTTATTTAATTAATATAAATATTTTATATAAATATTAAAACAGAAAAATATATAAAATATAATTTAAAAAAACTACAGAACCTGTCGAACGATATTTGTGCATTTAAAATTTTAACCTCCGCGACTCGCGGAGTTTTCTGGTACGTGGCACCGCGACTCGCGGAGCCACCCTGACACGCGTACACAGAAACCCTAACCAGCATCATTACGGAGTAATTATTATTATTATTATTTTATTTAAAACCCTAATTAGGTTTTTAGTTTTTAATTAGTTAATTTAAGTTATTATTTTGTTTAATTAGTTTAATTAGTTTAATTAGTTTAATTAATTTACAAAATTAATAGTTTTATAAAATAAATAATATAAAAATAATATTTTTATAAAAATTGTACTTTTTACAACTTTTAGTATATTTTTATATTTTGTCTTTTTTAATTGTTTTAGCGTAATTTGTTGTATTTTTCGCTCGTAATTAGTTTTAAGTCATAGTTTTTGCCTTAGTTTTTTTTTTCTCTAGATTTTTAGGCTTTGCCGTAAATCCCTTAATGTAAGACCCTAATATTTATTATACGGAAGGGTAATTATGCTACATAAAGTGCAGGAAGCATTGTGTAATTAAACAAAGCTCAGATTCTGCCCAGACATGGGTGCGCGCCGCGCACACGCCGCGCACGAGCTCATCGACAGAATTCTGTTTTTTCTATTTTGGGTTTAATGAGGGGCTTTTTGGTCTTTTCACTTGAGGCCGGATGTGAAGCCATATCAGCTGGTTAGATTCAATTTTGGATCACATTTCACATCCATTAACACTCTCAAATCATGCTAGAGAGAGGGGGAGATTTCTAGAGAGAGATTTGGGGTTTTGGAGAAGAAGGAGCTTGAATTGATCAAAGTCTCGGGTTTTAAAGTTGTTCACCTCGTTCCTAGCTACGTTTTGGTGGTTGTGGTAAGTTCTAACTCCGAATTTCATTGTTTGATTTTGATAATCAAGTTAGGGTTTGAACTTAAATTGATGAGAAACCCATTTAAACTCTTGGAGTGAGTTTAGTGATGCTAGTAATCGGGTTTGTTGTTATTGTTGGTGGATTTTGGGTTGGTGAACTAATTGGCCATGATTAGAACTTGAAATTGGGTTTAATCACTTAAGTTAGTGATTATGGAAGTATTGAAACCCATTTAGGGTTATTTGGTTGACTAGTTTTGACTTTGGGTCAAAATTAGGGTTTAGTGATGATTATGACCCAATTGGCGATTTAATGAGGTTTATAAACTTAAAATGGATTAAGTTTAAGTATAAAACCGGGTTAAAGGTGTTTTGGTGTCGAAATTTGTAAATGGTGAGATTTTGACCTTATGGGTCAAAATTAGGGTTTATGGGCAATTTGGGGACTGATAAGTGTTTAACACTTGTGTTCGGGTTTATTTGGCGTATTAGGACCATTCTCACTTGTGTTAGTGATTATTGGTTAATTTTGGGCGCGGTTTGTACTTGGAAGTGCATTTGGGTCGAATTTGCACTAAGTGTCAAATTGGGTTGGTTTGTAAATCCAATCTAAGTGTGTTGTTGAATTTGTGATAATGGAATAGGTACTTTCCATTGGCGAGGTGCGGATTACTTGGAAGCATTCATCAAGGCGACAAGGTGAGTGTTAATATCCTATGTGTATATGTATGTGTAGGATGGGTGCGGGTCGGGTGAAGTGGTTCTCGGTTATAGAGCTCACTTCACATATAGGTGGATTCGATGGACTTTGGTATGAGTCCAATTGGCACGGTTGTGCGTTTTGGTTGACCTCCTTTTGGCGAGGTGTACACTTGTGTGTACGTTATCACATGTATTGTGATGTGGTTGTGGATAACCCCGATGTGGTGGATTTTATAATCCCGTGACCGTGAGTTTGAGTTGGAGAAGTGAATCGCGTGTAGTTCAGATTCACGATGACGCGTGTAGTTCGGTCATGTTATCAAAATGAATCTCGTGTAGTTCGGATTCATGGTGACTCGTGTAGTTCGGTCATCTTATTGAGGTAGTAATTTCGTGTGGTTTCGGATTACTAAGGCTCGTGTAGTTCGGCCAACCTCGATGTTGTGAAGATAGTAATCTCGTGTGGTTTCGGATTACTAAGGCTCGTGTAGTTCGGCCAATCTTCATTGTGGTATTTGGTTCTTGGTATTGGGTTAAGGTGTTAACCTTGTTCGTTTATATTGTTATATATTAATGTATTGTTGTGTTGTAGCTAACCCTACGGGTGTAGCTATTTGGCGTGGTTCACATCGTCGTTGGTGAACTTATATTTTTGTTGTTGTATCTTAGCTCGTGCTTAGTGTTTGTACGGTACGCCTAGACTAGCTTGCCTTTATGCTTGGTTGTTCGGTATGCGGTATTTGATGTTTGTGTGGCGTATTCATTTTATGCATATATATGTATGTAGTATATTTTCACTCACTAAGCGTTAGCTTACCCTCTCGTTGTTGACTCTTTTTATAGATTGCATGCGGATGGTGGCTCGGGTAAGCGCGAGGATTAGAGGACTTGCATAGTTGCTTTAGAAGATCTTGCTTTTGGATTGATTAGGATTGGGTAGCGTATCCCCAATCGCCATGCTCGGTCTTTATTTTGTGTTAAAAATCATGTGGTCGAAAACTTGTATTTTGTACGAAAGTCGTAAAACGGCCGATGTGGGCCCGGTCTCGTAAAACTCATTTTATTATTGGAACGTGTTAGTTTTAACTAATATAAATTGTTGTGAAAAGCATTTGGTCTAAAAGTGTCGGGAAGTTGAAGATCTTTTCGCGAAAAATGGACATTTTGCTCAGAACTGTCTCAGGCCTTGTGCGCGCCGCGCACAGGCAGTGGTGCGCGCCGCGCACAGGCAGTGGTGCGCACCGCGCACCCTCCAGATCAGTTTTAATTTTTTTTTATTCCGCGTTTTTGGTTGGTTAACGGGTTGGGTTGTTACAAGTGGTATCAGAGCATGGTCTAAGGGATTTAGGTGACTTGAGATAGGTGCCTAGACTTAGACTTTTGTGTGTGCTTAATTTGTTGCGGGACTTGTAGGATTACGGGTCGGAATAAGTTATAGTTAGTGCCTTGATTGTAGGTGGACTAACGTTTATATTAGTAATGCGGATATTATTAATATATTATTGTGTTGTGGTGTAATTCTCGCGTGTGTTTATATCGCGTAGAATTCTGTTTGTGTTTGTTTATATCATCGAACGAGGCGGTTGTTGTACTAACGAGTTGATGCGGCGTGTGTGCGTAATAAGGACTTGCAAACCTTATTACGGGTGCAAATCGTGTCTAACAAGTGATGTACGACGAGTGTTTAGCAAGATGGGCCGGTGTTGTGTGTGTGGTTTTATACGTTCGTGATCTAATCGCTTTGCATTCCTTAGAATGGCGACGGGAAGTGGGATCGAGACGAACGATTTGGAGTTTAACGCTAGAGTTGCGGCCGCCGTTGCGGAGCAAATGAGTGCGTTTCGAGAAGAAATGGATAGGAAGTATTCCGAATTTCGGGGTAGTAGTGAAATGGAGCGTTATCTTAAGGGCTTCATGAGGACTAAACCCCCGATGTATGACGGGAAACCGGATCCTTTGATAAGCACAACTTGGATTTCGGACGTCGAAGGGTGTTTTCGTACTATTGATTGCCCTCCTGAGAGAAAGACGAGACTCGCTACGAGTTTGTTGCGGGGTAGGGCAAGGGATTGGTTGGATGGTAAGATTGATCTTGTCGGTGGCGAGATGTTTATGGATTTATCGTGGGACGACTTTAAGGAGGAATTCTTCGAGGAGTTCCGGACTTCGGCCGATTTGTGGGAATTGCGAAATGAGTTGCGAAATTTGCGACAAGGATCTATGGATTTGAGTACTCTCAAGACGACCTTTATGGCGAAGGCTCGTTTTTGTCCGGAGTATTTAGGGAATGATCGTTTGTGATGGGGAATTTCTATCGAACCTTGAATGATGACTTGAAGAGTAAAATTAGTCGGGGTCAAGCGAAATCGTTTTCGCAATTATTCGACTTGGCTAGAGGTTTCGAGTCGTATTCACGATCGAAAAAGGGTGAACCTTCAAGTGAGCGAAGGGTCGTTTCTTATGGTGCTCCGAGTAAGAGGGCTAATTGTCCGAGTGTGAGCACGGGTGGTACGCGAACGGGTATGTCGGATTCTAGTGCGGCTAGATGTTACAATTGTGGCGTGAGGGGTCACAAGTCTTGGGAATGTTCGGTACCAAAAGGTGATGGTATGGTGTGCTTCAATTGCCAAAAAGAAGGACATCGTAAGTCGGAATGTCCCAAGTTAGCGGGGACGGGTGCGGCAAGGAGACGTTAAGGTACGTTTCATTTTAATAAATATGTCTTTTGATTATTTATTAAATGCCGTTTGAGTTTGAGTTGTATGCCTTTGTTGTGCATGTTATGCTATGGGTGACGTTCCTAATGGAAGTACCCTATGTTGATGTTTGATTGACGGGCGAAGGGCGTAAGACTTGGTGCAACCAAGCATTCCTTAGTATTTGGGAAATGTTCTACCAAACTATGGAAGTGGGTTTTGGTGTTCGATTGTTAAGCGCGTGTTCGCTTTCGTGTTGAAGTTGATGAACCATGAGGTTCGTTGGATGGATTGGAACCCGAAAAAGATCGAGTGTTTGATCTCGATGTATGTTGGTAAAGGAGTCTACGTGACGCGACATTAGGTGCCTCTTTTATACTTACTAGCGTGGTGTTCGACTCCGATTGTGTTGCGGTACACTTTTCGTTCAAAGTGTTTAAGGATTGGTTAAAATCCTTCGTGTGCTCAAGGTTGGAGCAAGATGTAGTGATGGGTCGTGTGAGCCCAATTATTGGTAAAGTCTACCTTTGGTAGCATTGTGCGGCTGTACGAGTTGTGATATTGGGACGTGGTTCCAAGTGGGGGAGTTACACTCCCGCACGAGGAAGATTTAGTGTGATATTTCGGATGATGTTTTTGGTAGATCCGGAAATTTGGTCGAGACCTAGTTGGATCGATTTGTAGTAGAGTGCAATTTCGGTTAACTTGTACTTATGATATTGGATTTGTAGATTATCACCGAGGTGGTAAGTTGGTGAATCTCGTTGGGAGATAATGGACGTGTTTGGCGAGCAAGGTGAAATCCTTCGGTTAAGGGAGGTGTGTGTCGGGTTCTCTTTTGGAGAATTATTGTTTGGTACCTATGTTTGGTATAGGTGGTTCTTGCTCGATTATGGATGGTTAGTGGTCCGCTAGGGTTCACTATAGTGTAGCAGAGCGCGATGTTGCACTACTCGTTGATTGAGGCCGAAAGTGCGTATGTGATAGATGAAGCATGGCCTTCGGGGTCCGCTGACTTCATCGTGGGATTGTTGATTGATGAAGCATGACTTTCGGAGTCCGCTGACTTCATCATGGGATTGTGATTAATGAAGCATGACTTTCGGGGTCCGCTGACTTCATTATGGTATGGTTGATTGATGAAGCATGATCTTTAGGGTCCGCTGACTTCATCATGGGAGTACGTGATTGGTGGAGCATGACTTTTGGGGTCCGCTGACTTCATCATGAGCGTGGTATTATATCGGTGAAGCATGATCTTCGGGTCCGCTGACTTCATCCGGTGTTGAGATTGGTGAAGCATGATCTTCGGGTCTGCTGACTTCATCAAGGTTGTGGATCGCGTGTGTTTTCGGATTCACGATGACGCGTGTAGTTCGGTCATCTTATCGGAATGAATCTCGTGTAGTTCGGATTCATGGTGACTCGTGTAGTTCGATCATCTTATTGAGGTAGTAATCTCGTGTGGTTTCGGATTACTAAGGCTCGTGTAGTTCGGCCAACCTCGATGTTGTGGAAGTGAATCTCGTGTAGTTCGGATTCACAAATGACTCGTGTGGTTTCGGTCATTGTATTGAGGAGTGAGTCTCGTGTAGTTCGGATTCACAAATGACTCGTGTAGTTCGGTCATTCCTCTGGGATAGTGACTCTCGTGTAGTTCGGATTCACTATGGCGCGTGTAGTTCGGCCATTCCCGATTGTTGTTGTAGTGAAGGTAGTGAGTCGCGTGTAGTTCGGATTCACTAAGGCGCGTGTGTTTTCGGTCAGCCTTCGTGTCGTGTGATCTATTGGTTGTTTGATACACCAATGGTAGGGTCGTAAGGACCATGTTGCGGGAACTATCGGTCGTTTTATACGTCGCTGGTGGGGTCGTGAGGACCATGTTGTGGGTTTAGTGAGGCAATAGCCGTGTTTCGCTCACATGTTGTTACGGGTGTGACGATCGTCGATTTTTGTACACCTTGGGATCTAGCGTTGCCATGATCGTTTTGGGCGCTATCGGTTTTAACCGTTTGTTATGATGTTACGGTAGTTGCGTATGGGTCGTATTGCGCACTACAAGGGATGTTTAGTGATTGGTGTTATCCGTAAGGATTCGTTTGGTTCGGTCTTCATCGTTCGGGTTGTTGACCTTAGGTTGAGACTTGGTTGCTTTTAGTGTTGTACTCGGTAAGGGTACGCTAAGGGATTGATATCTCGGTGCGAGATTGGTTGATTTTTCCCGATGTTAGGGAATGAGCATGGTTTTAGTGCTCGGATTGTGGATTTGATAAATCGCGGGTGATGATTTCATTGTTAATGGTGATTCATTGGGAAGAATTGCCTAGGAAGGTCGGTTGGGACTTATGTTTGAGGACCGTGGAGTGTGGTCCGTTTGGTTAAGTGACGAGGATCACGAGGACGTGATCGATTCTAAGTGGGGGAGAGTTGTAAGACCCTAATATTTATTATACGGAAGGGTAATTATGCTACATAAAGTGCAGGAAGCATTGTGTAATTAAACAAAGCTCAGATTCTGCCCAGACATGGGTGCGCGCCGCGCACGAGCCCAGCGACAGAATTCTGTTTTTTCTATTTTGGGTTTAATGAGGGGCTTTTTGGTCTTTTCACTTGAGGCCGGATGTGAAGCCATATCAGCTGGTTAGATTCAATTTTGGATCACATTTCACATCCATTAACACTCTCAAATCATGCTAGAGAGAGAGGGAGATTTCTAGAGAGAGATTTGGGGTTTTGGAGAAGAAGGAGCTTGAATTGATCAAAGTCTCGGGTTTTAAAGTTGTTCACCTCGTTCCTAGCTACGTTTTGGTGGTTGTGGTAAGTTCTAACTCCGAATTTCATTGTTTGATTTTGATAATCAAGTTAGGGTTTGAACTTAAATTGATGAGAAACCCATTTAAACTCTTGGAGTGAGTTTAGTGATGCTAGTAATCGGGTTTGTTGTTATTGTTGGTGAATTTTGGGTTGGTGAACTAATTGGCCATGATTAGGACTTGAAATTGGGTTTAATCACTTAAGTTAGTGATTATGGAAGTATTGAAACCCATTTAGGGTTATTTGGTTGACTAGTTTTGACTTTGGGTCAAAATTAGGGTTTAGTGATGATTATGACCCAATTGGCGATTTAATGAGGTTTATAAACTTAAAATGGATTAATTTTAAGTATAAAACCGGGTTAAAGGTGTTTTGGTGTCGAAATTTGTAAATGGTGAGATTTTGACCTTATGGGTCAAAATTAGGGTTTATGGGCAATTTGGGGACTGATAAGTGTTTAACACTTGTGTTCGGGTTTATTTGGCGTATTAGGACCATTCTCACTTGTGTTAGTGATTATTGGTTAATTTTGGGCGCGGTTTGTACTTGGAAGTGCATTTGGGTCGAATTTGCACTAAGTGTCAAATTGGGTTGGTTTGTAAATCCAATCTAAGTGTGTTGTTGAATTTGTGATAATGGAATAGGTACTTTCCATTGGTGAGGTGCGGATTACTTGGAAGCATTCATCAAGGCGATAAGGTGAGTGTTAATATCTTATGTGCATATGTATGTGTAGGATGGGTGCGGGTCGGGTGAAGTGGTTCTCGGTTATAGAGCTCACTTCACATATAGGTGGATTCGATGGACTTTGGTATGAGTCCAATTGGCACGGTTGTGCGTTTTGGTTGACCTCCTTTTGGTTAGGTGTACACTTGTGTGTACGTTATCACATGTATTGTGATGTGGTTGTGGATAACCCCGATGTGGTGGATTTTATAATCCCGTGATCGTGGGTTTGAGTTGGAGAAGTGAATCGCGTGTAGTTCGGATTCACGATGACGCGTGTAGTTCGGTCATCTTATCAAAATGAATCTCGTGTAGTTCGGATTCATGGTGACTCGTATAGTTCGGTCATCTTATTGAGGTAGTAATCTCGTGTGGTTTCGGATTACTAAGGCTCGTGTAGTTCGGCCAACCTCGATGTTGTGAAGATAGTAATCTCGTGTGGTTTCGGATTACTAAGGCTCGTGTAGTTCGGCCAATCTTCATTGTGGTATTTGGTTCTCGATATTGGGTTAAGGTGTTAACCTTGTTCGTTTATATTGTTATATATTAATGTATTGTTGTGTTGTAGCTAACCCTCCGGGTGTAGCTATTTGGCGTGGTTCACATCGTCGTTGGTGAACTTATATTTTTGTTGTTGTATCTTAGCTCGTGCTTAGTGTTTGTACGGTACGCCTAGACTAGCTTGCCTTTATGCTTGGTTGTTCGGTATGCGGTATTTGATGTTTGTGTGGCGTATTCATTTTATGCATATATATGTATGTAGTATATTTTCACTCACTAAGCGTTAGCTTACCCTCTCGTTGTTGACTCTTTTTATAGATTGCATGCGGATGGTGGCTCGGGTAAGCGCGCGGATTAGAGGACTTGCATAGTTGCTTTAGAAGATCTTGCTTTTAGATTGATTAGGATTGGGTAGCGTATCCCCAATCGCCATGCTCGGTCTTTATTTTGTGTTAAAAATCATGTGATCGAAAACTTGTATTTTGTACGAAAGTCGTAAAACGGCCGATGTGGGCCCGGTCTCGTAAAACTCATTTTATTATTGGAACGTGTTAGTTTTAACTAATATAAATTGTTGTGAAAAGCGTTTGGTCTAAAAGTGTCGGGAAGTCGAAGATCTTTTCGCGAAAAATGGACATTTTGCTCAAAACTGTCTCAGGCCTTGTGCGCGCCGCGCACAGGCAGTGGTGCGCGCCGCGCACCCTCCAGATCAGTTTTAAATTTTTTTTTTATTCCGCGTTTTTGGTTGGTTAACGGGTTGGGTTGTTACACTTAAGTGCTTTCTCTTTAGACTAAGATTTAGGTGCTTTAGAATTTTGCGACGCCTTTTTAAGTTTTAGTACCTTTTTAAGATATTGCCATTTGTGATATAATTTTTCTTGTAAGCTTTAATATTTTTAGACGCAACTTTTAATTTTTAGTTTTTAGTTCCTTTTTAAGTTTTGACGCACTACTTTCTTATTTTTATTTTTCGACGCCTTTTACCTATGTATCAATTATCACTCCAATTAGTAATCTCAATTTGCAATTTTAATTTTAAGTTAGTGATAGTAATAAGGTTGGGTTAGTCGAGTGTTTTAAAGTTTTATAAGTCACTCTTTTTCTTTCTTATTTTTCGACGCCTTTTATTTTTCAACCCTTTTCTTTTTCGACCTTTTTCGACGCGCTCTTTTTCTTTCTTATTTCTCGACATTCTAGTTTTAGGACTTAGAATTTATTCTATTTCTTCTCTAAATTTCTTTAAATTACGAAAATTTATTTTAAGTGGTTAAATTGATAGACATCAAAATTTTCTGGTTCGTAGTAATAGTTGGATTTGTACGTGGACCGGGTTATTGGAGCCAAACAGTACTCAATTATATTGAGACCAAACGAATTCTGCCCCTCTGCTGCATCTTTTGGCTATTCGAAACGTGGGAAAAATCAGAAAAGTCTATTAATTGGATAACTTATATAATTTTTCTTTCCTTTTAAAAACTAATAGGATATTCAGTGAATGCACCGAGCAAGACGTTCACCACCTTTTGTACGTTCACCACCTGTAACTCGATCAAGACATCTAGCTAATATTGTCGCCGTTGATTTTTCTTTAGAATCATCATCCAGTCGACCAAGTACTCCAATTCAAATTTCCGATAATCCACTTTTTGAACCCGATCTCACAATTGAAAATCCGGAGAATATTCAGGGACAATTCATAGATCCTGAACCATTAATTTTTTCTCCTGAACCACCAATTATTCAAACAGAGATTGTTGAGGAACGAACCATTAAATCAGAATCCTCTAGTGATTCAGATTCAACAAATTCAATCATGGAAAATCTGGAACCTTTAAGTATGGAAGACCGAATGAGAGCTAAACGCACTGGCCAAGGTCACGCAATTACTCATCCTGACATTAATGCGCCAGATTATGAAATCAAAGGACAAATTCTACACATGGTAACTAATCAATGCCAATTTAGTGGTGCGCCGAAGGAAGATCCAAATGAACATCTTCGTACCTTTAATAGAATCTGCACACTATTTAAAATAAGAGAAGTTGAAGATGAACAGATATATCTCATGTTATTTCCCTGGACTTTAAAGGGAGAAGCCAAAGATTGGTTGGAATCGTTACCTGAAGGGGCAATTGATACATGGGACGTTTTAGTTGAAAAATTTCTTAAACAATTCTTTCCGGCATCTAAAGCCGTAAGACTTCAAGGAGAAATTGTTACGTTCACACAGAAACCAAATGAAACTCTATATGAGGCATGGACAAGATTTGGAAAGTTATTGAGAGGATGTCCGCAACATGGTTTAGACACTTGTCAAATAGTACAAATATTCTACCAAGGATGCGACAGCACTACAAGAAAAGACATAGATATAGCAGCTGGTGGTTCTATTATGAAGAAAACAGAAACTGATGCTTATAAAATTATTGATAACACTGATTCCCACTCACATGAGTGGCACCAAGAAAAAAATATCGTTAGATCATCTAAAGCAGCTAGAGCCGATTCTAGCCATGACTTAGATTCCATTTCTGCAAAGATAGATGCTGTCGAGAGACGAATGGAAAAGATGACTAAGGATATACACTCAATACGAATTAGTTGTGAGCAGTGTGGAGGACCACATTTGACAAAAGATTGTCTCAGTATTGAGCTAACAATGGAACAAAGAGAGAATATTTCATACATAAACCAAAGGCCTGGAAATAATTATCAGAATAATTATCAACCGCCAAGACCAATTTACAATCAAAACCATAATTATAACCGAAATGTTCCATACAACAACCAACAAGGTCCTAGCAATCAACAAGTATCCAATAATACTTACAATCAGCAAAGACCTAATTTTCAAAACAAACCACCACAAACCGATGATAAAAAGCCGAATTTAGAAGATATGATGACGAAGCTAGTTGAAACTCAAACACAGTTTTTCACATCTCAGAAACAAACGAATGAACAAAATGCTCAAGCATTTAGAAATCAACAAGCTTCTATTCAAAATTTGGAACAAGAAGTAAGTAACCTAGCAAGGTTAATAGGAGAAAGAAAACCGGGAAGTCTACCTAGTGATACAAATGCTAACCCCCGGAATGAAACAGCTAAAGCCATTACCACAAGAAGTGGTATTACACTTAAACCACCTGAAATACCTGTAACTTCTGATGAAGCTATTCCTACTCCACAAGAATCACAACCTGAACAAGATAAGGAAAAAGAACCGGGAGTTGAAAAGGTTAATGAAGATAACACAGTTAAGGCTAAACCTTTTGTTAAACCATACCAACCACCACTTCCTTACCCGAGTAAAATGAAAAAAGAGAAACTTGAAGCCGAGCAATCCAAATTTTTGGATATGTTTAAACAGATAAATGTAAATCTTCCTTTCATTGATGTGATTTCAGAAATGCCTAGATATGCTAAATTTTTGAAAGATCTAATCTCGAATAGAAAGAAAATGGAAGAACTCTCGGCTGTTACTATAAATGCTAATTGTTCAGCAGTGCTGTTGAATAAGATACCAGAAAAATTATCAGATCCAGGAAGTTTCACAATTTCATGTTTTCTGGGTAGTCTTAGTTCAATAGAAGCATTGGCAGACTTAGGTGCTAGTATAAATTTAATGCTGTATTCACTATACACTAAACTAGACCTTTGAGAATTGAAACCAACACGAATAAGCATACAACTAGCTGATCGATCAATAAAATAACCTAGAGGGATAATGGAGAACATGCTAGTTAAAGTTGGTACTTTAGTATTTCCAGTAGATTTTGTTGTTCTGGACATGGAAGAAGATTCTCAAGTTCCTCTAATATTAGGAAGACCATTCTTAAACACGACTAAAGCAATGATAGACGTGTTTGGTAAGAAACTGACCCTAAGTATAGAGGACGAGAGTGTTACCTTTTCAGTTGATAGAGCAATGCAACAACCGCAATCTGCAGATGATACATGTTATTATATTCAAACTATAGATTCACATGCAGAATTGTTAGAAGAATTTCCAGAATTACAAGGAACATGAGAATGTTCTTTAGGAGAAGGAACTGAACCAATTGATGAAACTGAAATGTTAGCTACACTAATGGCTAATGGATATGAACCAACAACAGAATAAATTCAAATGCTAAAAGAAGAAGACAGATAACAATATAAATCATCGATAGAAGAACCTCCGACATTAGAGTTAAAGCCACTTCCAAATCATTTGGAATACGCTTATTTACATGGTGAATCTAAATTACCTGTAATAATATCGTCTTCTCTTACTGAAAATGAGAAATCACAACTCATTTCTGTGTTGAAAGCTCATAAACCAGCCATTGCATGGAAGATTCATGATATAAAAGGAATAAGTCCTTCGTATTGCACACATAAAATCCTTATGGAAGAAGGTCATAAAACGTATGTGCAACGCCAACGAATACTAAATCCTAATATGCAAGATGTAGTTAAGAAAGAAATTATTAAACTGCTGGATGCAGGTTTAATTTATCCAATTTCTGATAGTCCATGGGTAAGCCCAGTTCAATGCGTGCCTAAGAAGGGTGGCATGACTGTCATTACAAATGAGAAAAATGAGCTTATTCCGACTAGGAGTGTAACAGGATGGCGTGTATGTATTGATTATAGAAAATTAAATGACGCCACCAGAAAAGATCACTTTCCCTTACCTTTCATTGATCAAATGTTAGAAAGATTAGCCGGAAACAGTTACTATTGTTTTCTAGATAGTTTTTTCGGATATTTTCAAATTCCAATAGCACCTGAAGACCAAGAGAAAACCACATTCACGTGCCCTTATGGTACTTTTGCTTACAAACGCATGCCATTTTGTAACACCGGCAATTTTTTTTTTTTTAAACACAGCGGAAGACTTTATTAACAAAACACACTATTAGTCATGTCATTACATTAATCTGAGTAATTAAGTTTAAGTTTACACCACAGTGTTACGTTATCACAAAACATTATTTATACAAAAGTCCACATCAGAGTTGGGTTGTCAAACATGTCATCTGCATCAATACCCATCCCGACTAGCAGTACCTAAACCTGCAAAAGGGGGAAACATGTGGGGGATTAGCGCACCGCTAAGTGAATGAAATCTATCTAACAGATATAGCTTAAGCCACACACAAGCTATATACTAACAACAACACTTGCTAACTACCAACTAGCATACAATAAGACAATACGAGGATCGGCGGCTTGTACGAGCACACGACTCCTAGCTGATCGGACTTGAGTCTACCGATAGTCCCTGCTACTCAATTCACAGTATAGTTATCCAGATGCAGGGGATGCATCATTCACACTATACTCTACAATCAGTAGCCTATGGACCCAACCTCCCCTAGGCACGGTTGACCTCATACGGACTCTAACCTCTCCTAGGCACGGTCTCGAGTACCCAGTCTCCCTAGGCCCGACTGGTGCCATTCACACAGTGTACACATAATTCACATACAACATCAGGCATACTATATTATTCTAACATGGCAATTTCTACACTATGCATGGTAAAAGAGTCAACCACAGTAGCATGATATGCTACTTAAACTCTATCCGGAGATAGACCCACTCACCAATTACCACCAACTGCTCAGTTATTATTTCTGAGCTTCCTCCTTGTCCTTATAACCTGAGAACAACACAAACAAAGTTAATATACATATCCAATAAATAATATAATTATTTCATACGATTAACTAGGTCATAACACCATATATTCATAATTTTATGAGTCTACATCATGACTCCACTCAATAATGGCATACAGGTGCGTGCAAAACACGACATACACACTAAAACTCCTTTTCCGGCCCAAAAATAGTTTGATCTAGTTTCTTAAAAGTTCACCATTAAAAAGTATTCTTTATTATGATTCCAACGATATTTGATTCATCAAAAACGGAGTTACGGTTTGAAAGTTACGCCCGTTTCAATTTCATAAAAGGTACTGCAGCAAATAGTGATTTCCGAACACTGTAGCAACTCGGCACTGTAGCAACACGGTACTGTAGCAACTCGGGTACTGTAACAAATAGTGGTACTGTAGCAATACCGAACACTGTAGCAAATAGTGATACTGTAGCAAATAGTGATACTGTAGCAAATAGTAACACTGTAGTAAATAGTGATACTGTAGCAGTTCGGGCACTGTAGCAAAATACTGTAGCAAACACTGTAGCAACTGGTTCGAACACTTACGCTGATTTCGAACATTTTTCGCCCAAAACTCGATTTTTGAGCGATTTTGATCAAATTTTAAGCACATGGAAGCTACTAAACATACATATAACCTATTTCTAACATCTATTGATGTTTTTATACATCAAACAACTAGATTTGAGCTAATTTCTATCAAAAACCCATTTAACACAAAAACTCAATTAGAGCAAGAATCAAAGCATGAATCTATGAAACACTTACCTTGTGAGGATCACAATGACACAAGGAACGTTTTGACACCAAAATCAAGCTTCAATTCGAGATCAAATGATTTAGGGTTTGAGATGATGAGGAAGAAGAGAGTACGGGGTGTTTGGTTAAGATTCTAGAGAGATGGAGAAATTGGTAACAAAAGCAGCTCACTACACTTATTTGGGGTTAAAATCTCATACCCCATCACACACGGGTATTACCAGTTATTTAAAATCTTTCGCACAAAATTAGGTAGCCCAAACGAGGTCCAAATTAAATAAACAAACCTGTTCTGGGACCCTTGTCACAAACTGGTCACAACACAATTATAATAAAACACTAATAAAATAATTAAAATAAAAGCACTTAAGACTAAGCATAAACCTTAAGGGCAAAATAGGCAACTTACAACTAGTCCGGGTTTCAGTCTGTTACAAATTCACCCCCCTTAAGAAGATTCCGTCCTCAGAATCTGGTCTTGGTCAAACAAACGAGGGTAGCGATTTCTCATCAACTCTTCTGTCTCCCATGTAAAATTAGAACCCAAACTGTGTTTCCACTCAATCAACACCATCGGAATCTCTTTCTTTCTCAGCTTAGTCACCTTTTGGTCAACCACACGGACCGGCTCTTCCACCAATTTCTTATTCAAATCGACCCTTAAATCTTCTAAAGGAAGAAGTTGTGTTTCATCATCGACTTTACACTTACGAAGATAACATACATTGAATGTATTATGAATACCAGCTAACTCTGGCAGAAGATCTAACACCACAGTCTGATCATTCAACACTTCACTGATCGGAAACGGACCAATAAATCTCGGTGCTAACTTACCACGTTTACCGAATCTGATAACCCCTTTCCACGGCGAAACTTTCAGATACACTCGTTCACCCACATTAAAGGTTACCGGACGTCTACGCGGATCAGCATACATTTTCTGCCTATCTCTAGCGGCTTTCAACTTTTCTCTCGCAATTGCAACTTTTTCGGCTGTCATTTGAACAATTTCGGGACCTGCAAACTGTTTCTCCCCGGCTTCTAACCAACAAGTCGGAGTTCTGCAACGACGACCGTATAACATTTCATAGGGCGGCATCCCTATACTCGAATGATATGAATTATTATACGCAAATTCGACCAACGGCAAATGTGTATCCCACGAACCACCGTATTCTAACACACAAGCCCTTAACATATCCTCCAAAGTCTGTATCGTTCTTTCACTCTGACCGTCTGTCTGAGGATGATAAGCTGTACTTAAATTCACACGTGTACCCAAATTCTGTTGAAGACTATTCCAAAAATTCGACACAAATCTGGAATCTCTGTCTGAAACGATCGATAATGGCACACCATGTCGACTAACTATCTCGTTTATATACAATTCGGCTAACTCACTTAACGAAGCTGTTTCACGAGTAGCAAGAAAATGAGCACTTTTAGTTAGGCGATCCACTATTACCCAAATCATATCATGTCTTTTCTGAGTTCGAGGTAATTTGGTCACAAAATCCATCGTTATATGTTCCCATTTCCACTCTGGAATCTGTAACTGACGTAACGAACCATAAGGTTTCTGATGTTCGGCCTTCACTTGAGCACATATATGACACTTTTCGACATAACGGGCGATATCTGATTTCATTGTTGGCCACCAATACACTGTTTTCAAATCATGATACATCTTATTACTACCCGGATGTACTGTCAATCTGGATTTGTGAGCTTCCGTCATGATTAAATCCCTCAAATCTCCAAGCTTAGGCACCCAAACACGATTGTTTAAGGTCTTTAGTCCACGTGAGTCATCAATTAAGTCCACTTTTCGTTTGGTCATTTGTTCAGATTTAATATGTTCGTCCTCTAAAGCACAGGCCTGAATGGTTTTTAAGCTATTAATCAAATCTGAAGTTATATTCAAACGAAGAAATTTCACATTTTCACTTGACTTTTTACGACTTAGCGCATCTGCAACCACATTTGCCTTACCCAGATGGTATTTAATTTCACAATCGTAATCTTTGATCAACTCTTGCCATCGTCTCTGACGCATATTCAATTCTTTCTGTGAGAAGATATACTGCAAACTCTTGTGATCTGTACATATAACACAATGGGTTCCATACAAATAGTGTCTCCACAGTTTCAAAGCAAACACTACTGCAGCCATTTCAAGATCATGCAGTGGATAATTCTTCTCATGAACTTTCAACTGTCGCGAAGCGTAGGCGATTACTTTATCTCTTTGCATTAATACACAACCCAACCCAGCATATGATGCATCACAGTATACCACGAAGTTTTCTGAACCTTCTGGTAAAGCTAACACTGGTGCCTGACACAGTAGCTGTTTCAAAATCTGAAAAGCCTTTTCCTGTTCATCAGTCCATCGAAAGACTACATCTTTACGAGTCAACTTAGTCAACGGACCCGCTATTTTCGAGAAATCCTTGATAAATCTGCGATAATAACCGGCTAATCCTAGAAAACTCTTAATCTCAGTCGGAGTCTTCGGAGAATTCCAATTCATTACCGCTTCTATCTTTGTCGGATCAACTTTTATACCTTCGGCACAAATCACATGACCCAAAAACTGCACTTCACGTAACCAAAATTCACACTTTGAAAATTTTACAAATAGTTGTTCACGTTTCAACATGTTCAAAACCTGTCTCAGATGTTCCGCATGTTCACTTTCGGTCTTTGAATACACTAGTATATCATCTATAAACACAATCACAAACTTATCTAAGAACGGGCAACACACTCTATTCATTAGATCCATGAAGATTGCTGGCGCATTCGTCAACCCAAACGGCATGACAAGAAATTCATAATGACCATACCTTGTTCTGAACGCTATTTTCGGTATATCTGATTCAGCAACACGAACCTGATGATATCCGGATCGTAAGTCTATCTTAGAAAAGAATGAAGCACCCTGTAACTGATCGAACAAATCGTCTATTCGAGGTAACGGATACTTATTCTTCACTGTTCTTTTGTTCAATTCACGATAATCAATACACATACGCATTGACCCATCTTTCTTTTTAACAAACAATACCGGAGCACCCCACTGTGAAGAACTCGGTCGGATAAACCCACGATCTAATAGTTCTTGAATCTGTGACATCATTTCACGGATTTCAGACGGCGCTAATCGGTATGGAGCTTTTGCAACTGGAGTTGTTCCAGGAACCAATTCAATCTTATATTCAACTTCCCTTACCGGCGGCAGACCTGGTAACTCATCTGGGAACACTTCGGGAAATTCTGATACTATCGGAATATCGGCCACTGTTTTCTTTTCTTTCTTTGCATCAATCACATATGCAAGAAATGATTCACAACCCTTTGCCATCGACTTTTTCGCTTTCATCATGGTTATCAACAGAAAATTATACCCTCCCCGCTCCCCTCGGGCCACAACACGGGTTCCATCGGTCGAACGAAAGGTAATCATTTTCCTATCACACTTAATATTAGCCCTAAGCGAGCTCAACCAATCCATTCCTAGTACTACATCAAAGCTAGGAATAGGTAACACTAAACAAGTCACCGGGAAAGACTTCCCTTCGATCTCTATACAAACCCCAGTCACATAGGTTGTGACGGGTATGGTCTTACCATCAGCTACTTCTAGACTAACCGGCTTGGGTAACATAGTAGCTGGTAAATTCAACTTAGCACAGAAATCTAGGGACATAAAACACCTATTGGCACCACAATCAAACAATACGCGAGCAGGTATTGAGTTGATTAGAAACATACCGGTGATTAATTCGTCAGTTGCCACAGCATTTTCCACCGACATCTGAAAAGCTCTAGCCTCTGCTGTTGGAGGGTTCTTCCTCTTCTGCCCACTCGAGGCAGTTGACCCTCCAGCTGATGCTGAACGCGCTCCTGACCCTGCCCCGAAACTACCACTCTTCGACGGACAACTAATTACACGATGCCCTGGTTTGTGACAACTCCAACACACACTATTCGGATACGGGCATGCTGAAGACTCATGCCCAACAACACCACACTTTAAGCATCTTCTTGTAGCCTCAGAACACTGACCACTGTGAGAAGATCGACACGCGTGACACCAATTCCCTTTACCTGATCCAGATCCAGTACTACTCTGACCACTTTTACCCTTTGATTTAAACCCACTAGACTTCTTGAATTTAGATCCTGATTGACCAGATACTTGCCCACCTTGTTGTAGCACATTACCAAACATTCTGTTTCTGGCAGCCTGAACATCACTTTCTACCATCTTAGCCATCACAACAGCTTGAGACAATGATGTAGCTGTTCTAACAAAAGTTCTGTACTCAGGCAGAATGATATTAACAAAATGCTGGATACGAGACGCTTCGTCTGGCACCCATTGTTGTACAAACCTCAGTTTATCCATAAACTTCTCTACTACCTCATCGATCGTCATTTGAGGTGTCATCTTCATTTCAAGAAACTCAGTCTTGATTCGGTTCATATCAAATGGATTACAATATTGTTCACACACCTTCCCATGAAACTGCTCCCATGTGATCATACTCACTTGCTCTTTTGGTATACTAGAAATCAAAGAATCCCACCAAATCATAGCCCTACCTTTCAACAGTCTACTAGCATATGTTACCTTTAGCTCGGGTTCACACTGACACGCTTCAAATACCCTTTCAACTTCTCGCAACCAATTGAGAGTTACAGTCGGATCAGTACTTCCAGAGAACTCGGAGGGTTTGCAATCACGGAAGTTCTTATACGTACATCTTTTGGGTGGTTGCATGTCAGGTTGATGGAACATTTGCATTTGGTATGGATTCATCATCATGGGATTTTGGTAAGTAAAGGTGTTTTTTGGTGGCATATAATATTGGTTAGGTATTTGATTCTGAAACTGGTTCTGGGGCACATTAGGTATCGTTTGGGATTGCGCGGTTGGGAATCCAGGTGGTGTATCATCATTTCCAGAATGCCTCGCCAATTCAAGCTCATTAATTTTGTCCTCGGCCTCTTTTAGATTGCTTTCTAACTGAAGGATGTAACTACTATGATCATCATCTGACTCAACACCTTCTTCAGGTGCTCTGAATGTTTCGGGGTTAGATGGGCCAGTTGCGTTTCTATCAGCCATACCTGTGCTACAAAATAGCTCACATAAAAGCTTAGTGGATAACAGTTAGTTCAATCACAACTAACACACGTATATCCTATTTTCACTTAGCCCCCACTCCCACAGACATGTTTGACTTGCCTCAGGGTTTGGGAACAAAATACGCGTACGTATTTGCTGCCAAACCATGCTCTGATACCAACTTGTAACACCGGAAATTTTTTTTTTTTTAAACACAGCGGAAGACTTTATTAACAAACACACTATTAGTCATGTCATTACATTAATCTGAGTAATTAAGTTTAAGTTTACACCACAGTGTTACGTTATCACAAAACATTATTTATACAAAAGTCCACATCAGAGTTGGGTTGTCAAACATGTCATCTGCATCAATACCCATCCCGACTAGCAGTACCTAAACCTGCAAAAGGGGGAAACATGTGGGGGATTAGCGCACCGCTAAGTGAATGAAATCTATCTAACAGATATAGCTTAAGCCACACACAAGCTATATACTAACAACAACACTTGCTAACTACCAACTAGCATACAATAAGACAATACGAGGATCGGCGGCTTGTACGAGCACACGACTCTCAGCTGATCGGGCCTGAGTCTACCGATAGTCACTGCTACTCAATTCACAGTATAGTTATCCAGATGCAGGGGATGCATCATTCACACTATACTCCACAATCAGTAGCCTATGGACCCAACCTCCCCTAGGCACGGTTGACCTCATACGGACTCTAACCTCTCCTAGGCACGGTCTCGAGTCCCCAGTCTCCCTAGGCCCGACTGGTGCCATTCACACAGTGTACACATAATTCACATACAACATCAGGCATACTATATTATTCTAACATGGCAATTTCTACACTATGCATGGTAAAAGAGTCAACCACAGTAGCATGATATGCTACTTAAACTCTATCCGGAGATAGACCCACTCACAAATTACCACCAACTGCTCAGTTATTATTTCTGAGCTTCCTCCTTGTCCTTATAACCTGAGAACAACACAAACAAAGTTAATATACATATTCAATAAATAATATAATTATTTCATACGATTAACTAGGTCATAACACCATATATTCATAATTTTATGAGTCTACATCATGACTCCACTCAATAATGGCATACAGGTGCGTGCAAAACACGACATACACACTAAAACTCCTTTTCCGGCCCAAAAACAGTTTGATATAGTTTCTTAAAAGTTCACCATTAAAAAGTATTCTTTATTACGATTCCAACGATATTTGATTCATTAAAAACGGAGTTACGGTTTGAAAGTTACGCCCGTTTCAATTTCATAAAAGGTACTGCAGCAAATAGTGATTTCCGAACACTGTAGCAACTCGGCACTGTAGCAACACGGTACTGTAGCAACTCGGGTACTGTAACAAATAGTGGTACTGTAGCAATACCGAACACTGTAGCAAATAGTGATACTGTAGCAAATAGTGATACTGTAGCAAATAGTAACATTGTAGCAAATAGTGATACTATAGCAGTTCGGGTACTGTAGCAAAATACTGTAGCAAAATACTGTAGCAAACACTGTAGCAACTGGTTCGAACACTTACGCTGATTTCGAACATTTTTCGCCCAAAACTCGATTTTTGAGCGATTTTGATCAAATTTTAAGCACATGGAAGCTACTAAACATACATATAACCTATTTCTAACATCTATTGATGTTTTTATACATCAAACAACTAGATTTGAGCTAATTTCTATCAAAAACCCATTTAACACAAAAACCCAATTAGAGCAAGAATCAAAGCATGAATCTATGAAACACTTACCTTGTGAGGATCACAATGACACAAGGAACGTTTTGACACCAAAATCAAGCTTCAATTCGAGATCAAATGATTTAGGGTTTGAGATGATGAGGAAGAAGAGAGTACGGGGTGTTTGGTTAAGATTCTAGAGAGATGGAGAAATTGGTAACAAAAGCAGCTCACTACACTTATTTGGGGTTAAAATCCCATACCCCATCACACACGGGTATTTACCAGTTATTTAAAATCTTTCGCACAAAATTAGGTAGCCCAAACGAGGTCCAAATTAAATAAACAAACCTGTTCTGGGACCCTTGTCACAAACTGGTCACAACACAATTATAATAAAACACTAATAAAATAATTAAAATAAAAGCACTTAAGACTAAGCATAAACCTTAAGGGCAAAATAGGCAACTTACAACTAGTCCGGGTTTCAGTCTGTTACACATTTGGACTTTGCAACGCCCCTGCAACCTTTCAAAGGTGCATGATGGCGATTTTTCACGACATGATAGAAGAATGCATGGAAGTTTTCATGGATGACTTTTCAATCTTCGGTGATACATTTGAATCATGTCTAGCTAATCTTGAACGAATGCTTATTAGATGCGAACAATCAAATCTAGTACTTAATTAGGAGAAATGCCATTTCATGGTTAAAGAAGGCATCGTTCTTGGACATAAAATTTCAAAGGAAGGAATTGAAGTGGATAGAGCTGAAGTAGATGTAATTGCTAAACTTCCACATCCCATCAATGTTAGAGGAGTTAGGAGTTTTCTAGGGCATGCCGGTTTTTACCGACGTTCCATAAAAGATTTTTCTAAAATTGCCACTCCTATGAATAAACTCCTAGAAAAGGATGCTCCATTCATCTTTTCAGATGAATGCATCAAATATTTTAATATTCTTAAAGAAAAACTCACTAATGCGCTGATCATGATAACACCAAATTGGAATCTACCGTTTGAACTAATGTGCGATGCAAGTGATTTTGCAATGGGAGCCGTTTTAGAACAAAGGATTGAAAAATGATTTCAACCTATTTATTATGCTAGTAAGATGTTACAAGGAGCACAAACGAATTACACAACCACTGAAAAAGAACTCCTTGCTATTGTCTTTGCTTTTGACAAATTTCGTTCATATCTCGTTCTAGCAAAAACGGTGGTCTATACCGACCATTCTGCTCTTAGATACCTATTTTCGAAACAAGATGCTAAACCACGATTAATCCGTTGGATCTTACTCTTACAAGAGTTCGATATTGAAATCCGAGATAAAAGAGGAGCAGAAAATCTCGCCGCTGATCATCTTTCTCGTCTTGAAAATCCTGATTTAGAAGTTCTAAATGAATCGGCCATACAAGACAACTTTTCTGATGAATATCTATTGAAGATAGATTATAATGAAATTCCATGGTTTGCAGACTATGCAAACTACTTAGTATGTGGATTCCTTGAAAAAGGATTATCGTACCAAAAACGAAAGAAATTCTTCAGTGATATAAAACACTATTTCTGGGAAGATCCACATTTGTTTAAGAGTTGTCCCGATGGAATAATACACCGATGTGTATTCGGAGATGAAGCTAGTAAAATCTTAAACCATTGTCACACAGGACCAACAGGAGGGCATTATGGGCCTCAACTAACAGCAAGAAAAGTTTATGATGCTGGATTCTATTGGCCTACAATTTACAAAGACGCACACCTTCTTTGCAAATCCTGTGATGCATGTCAAAGGGCCAGAAAAATAAGTCAACGTGATGAAATGCCACAAAATGTCATTCAAGTATGTGAAGTATTTGACATTTGGGGTATTGACTTTATGGGTCCATTTCCAAAATCTCATAATAATCTCTACATTCTCGTAGCCATTGATTATGTATCTAAATGGGCGGAAGCACAAGCTCTCCCAATTAACGATGCACGAGTTGTAGTCAACTTTTTAAAACGTCTTTTTGCAAGGTTTGGAACACCGAAAGCTTTAATAAGTGATCGGGGAACTCATTTTTGTAATAATCAACTTGAGAAAGTTCTTAAAAGATATGGAGTAACTCATAAAATCTCCACTGCATATCATCCACAAACAAGTGGACAAGTTGAAAATACCAACCGAGCTTTAAAATGTATTCTAGAGAAAACCGTAGGATCAAATCCGAAGGAATGGTCCATAAAATTGGAGGATGCACTCTGCGCTTTTAGAATAGCCTACAAAACTCCAATTGGAACCACACCTTTTAGACTCGTTTACGGAAAAGCATGTCATCTTCCAGTAGAAATTGAACACAAAGCATTTTGGGCTTTGAAGACATGTAATCTTGATTTACATGAAGTCGGACGTCTACGATTAAGTCAACTAAACGAATTAGAAGAATTAAGACAAGAAGCATACGAAAATTCGTTAATCTATAAAGAAAGAATGAAGAAATGGCATGATAAAAGAATCAGAAGTTCAAAAGAATTTAAAGAAGGAGACAGAGTTCTTCTTTTCAATTCACGATTCAAGCTATTTCCTGAAAAATTGAAATCAAGATGGTCTGGACCATTCATAGTCAAAAGAGTTTTCCCATACGGAACGATAGAATTAATAAATTCAAATGGGATTGAATTTAAGGTTAATGGTCACAGAGTTAAACACTACATAGATAGTCCGATGGAAGTCGACAACGAAGTTAATCACAATTTCGATACCACAGCTAACTAAGTGTGGGGAGAATCATGTCTTTAAAGGATAATATGTATTTCTGTTAGAGTTAGATTTTCTGTTTTCGTGTAGTTCTCGAAAATGGAACCCGAATGGTCTTTCCCTAGCAGACCCTAAAGAACTAGTCTTCTCCCCCCATTCTGAATTTTTATTTTTTTAGGTTTTACGAAATGAAGACTTCCTGTGAACTAAACCATGGTCTAATGCTACACGCTTTGATCACTAAACGTAATAATGACACACTACCAAGTGAAATAGTATCATTAATCAGAGGTAAATTGGATGGAGTAAGAAAAGAATCCAGATGCGAAGATAATAAGTTACAATTTGGCAAAGGAAAATCAAAATCCGCAGCGAAAAGAAGAGCACGACACCTTGAAAAATGTCACAAATGCGGAAAATGGTCACACGAAGGTAAATGTTCAAATAATCAAACCTATTCAAATACCGAATTTGTTACTTTATGCAGAGACGGACCGTTCATATGTTTAGAAGAAAAAACATTAAATGCTCGAGGTTACGCCTATGTAGCCATGGAAAACCAATTAGCCCGACTATCTTATGAGTGGACTAGAGCATATCACTAAGAAATATATTTCACAGGTAAGTTTGTACATTTTTTATTTTTATTTTTATTTTTATTTTTAACCTTTTGATAATAAACGCTAATTTGTTCGCTATAAAGTATTAAATTGGTATTCGATGAAATTAGGTCTTGCGACCGAAATTGTTGATATCATACAAAAAATTATTACATCACTGCGAAATTTAACGTTTATTCTTAAGGTATAAATATCTTTAATCAATCAACCCAAAATATTTCAAAAACTCGTCATGAGTTAAATTAGGTCATGGAACCGAAATTACTTTACCGAAAAGAGGAGAGCATATTTTTGATAATATTTGATTGATTAACGTGGGAATAAAAGCCAAAAAGATTTTTAAATTTATTTTTACCATATTTTAAAAAAATTAATAAATTAATATTAAATAAATATTGTAAACTTTTAAAATTGTAAATATTTGGAAAATTAATATTTTTAATATAAGTTTGTATGTATAAATATAAAAATATAATTTAAGTTTGGTGTGAATTTATAATATGAATTTTTAATTAAGTTTGGTGTGAATTTTTTTTTATTTTATGCATTTTAAGTTTAAGTTTGGTGTGAATTTAAAAACAAAAATTTACTTTATTTCGCTAAGTTAAAAATATGATTTTTAAAATTCGTCGTGAGTTGAAGACTAGGTCGTTGAACCAAAATTGCTTTACCCGAGGGAGGGACGAGAACTTTTATTATCATTATTTTTAATCTTATTGAATTAAAGTATGCCAAAAACATTAAAAAACCCAAAAAAATCCTTGCTTTTAAAACCGCGCTTTAAATTGACAAATTTTAAAATTTTGTCGAGGGACGGACTAAGACATCGTTCCGAAACGACCTCGTCCTAAATAACAAGGGAAACAAAATTTTAGAATTAATTAATTAATTATTTTATAAGTTAAGGTTTTTATAAAAATAAAAAAAATACAAACATCGCTACTTGCGGAGTTTGTAATAGGGAAACACCGCAAGTCGCGGAGTTTGCAAGTTCCAGAAAAAAAAATAAAACGCAAAAAACAGATCAGTCCCCAACATCCCACACCCAAAATACTGCGAAAAAACCCGAAAAAAGCCTCCCAAATTCGCAATTTTTGACCATTTTTCATCAAATCTTTCACAAAATCATGTTGAGAAGAATGCTATCAAGGAATTACTCAAGGAAAACGGTAAATTTCTCCCCAAAACACCCTTTAATCCGAAAATTTTGTGTTCTTGAGCAATTTTGTACCCAATTCGATTTTGATGCTTTTTAGTGTAATTATGCTTAAATTGCTTATGTATTATGCTTATATAACCTAGAGTGATGCTATTTAACATGATTAGAAGCCTTAAACTTCAAATTTTGAGTAATCTAGGGTTTATGTTCTTGAGCAAAATTGGGGCTTTTTGATATAAACAGGTTATGACCGATTTTTGTCATGAATTATTGCTAAATTAAGTAGTGTAACATGTTTAGGTAGTTAAATGATCCAAACTTTGAGCCTAAACATGATTTTTGAGAATTAAAGTGGATTTTTTCAAGTCTAAAATTCATGAACTTGATTTTTGAGAGATAATGCCATTTGAAACTTGTTTAATTGCTAATAATGATTATTTTGACATGTTATTTGAGTTGAATGCTTATGAACTTGGCGAACATTTTCGTATATGCTTATTTGAAAAAGTGTAGATTTGATAAAAATATGAAAATGAGCATAAGTTTGATATAAATTGAACATGTCATTGTAATTATTTTGATTGATGATTTTGCTGACACTAATGCATATTTGGATGCACAAAAATTGTGTTTGATGTGTTTTGCAGACTGAAAGGGGTGAATCTTCATCCCAAGCTCGCATTGCTCCTCCTGAGAATGCGGAACAACAGGATGTTGATAACTATTACAAACAAGATATACCTCATCCAGTTATGACATTTTCAGATATGCACCCGAACTTGAGATTAGACAGACGTTGGATAGATTATCCAAAATACCAAAGGAGCTTACACACTCTTCATTCTAAAGCTGTTGAAGTACCTAGGGTAATAGAATGGGAACCGTTAGAAGCCGTAGGATTGGGCGAACGGATTAGAGAATTACTTACACAGAGGTATGGTAATTCTACTTTTAACGATTGGGTACGATTATTCAACATGCGTAGACCTGTATATAAAGTATGGTGTGAAAAATTATTGTGTAGTATAGAAATAAATGATCGGGTAGCTAGTTTAACCGATCGAACTTTTATTAGATTTTTGTTAGGAGGTTCGATGCGCCACATGTCTCTACTAGACATGGCTCAGGCCTTACGTATATATACGCTTGAGGAGCTAGCATCTGCCGATTGTCGAGGGTTGATATTAAATGGTAGGAAGATTGATGAAAATTTTGATACGCATGGTGTATGGAGTCAAATGACTAGCCATCACCGATTTAAAGGGGGAAATTACTCTTATTTGGATATAGATAGAGCTGAGTTAAGAGTAATTCACAGGTTTCTAGCGAACTCGATTACACAGCGAGGTAAAAATAAGGAAAAGGTAAATGAGCAAGATTTATTTTACCACATGTGTATTCGAGACCCACAAAGCGCTGTAAGTATACCTTATTGTGTGGGTTATTATTTATCAGCTATGGTTAGGGGGATGAGACCGCACAGTATAATAGGAGGTGGTATATTTATTACATTAATTGCTGAGTATCTCGATGTGGATATAAGTCGGGGGGGATTATTAATCGAAGAACCAGAACCCCATGATACAATTGGTTTAAATGTATATCATGGTGCTAAGGTTTTGAAGAGGCGAAATAACGCCGCAGTACAATATAATGGAAGACATCCACAGGTTGAAAGAGATCAACAGCCAGGTAATGTAGGAGGGGGAAATGAAATGACAGAAATGCAAAGGTTTATAGCTTCACAAGAGTATGAAAATGCTAGACATCGAGCATTTGAAGATTGGCAAGTTCATCAAAACCACATCATAGCTCATTGCCAACATATAGGTAGAAACTATATTCCTACTCCAAAGCCCGTATTTCCTCCCTGGTCTATAGAGATCCAACCACCGTATCCTACTTATAACCCAGCTGAAGCATTTTATAACACATACGGTTATGCATGAAACCCCTACCGGTATCAGTATCAACCCTAGTTTATTTAGTTTTATTTATTTTTGTAATGTTACTACATTTAACACTTATGTTGATATTGTAATAGTTTCTATAATTTTCTAACTTTTATTATTAGATTTTAATAATTTTTGAATGTGGGGTAATATACCAAACTTCAAAAATATGTATATATGTTTGCAGTTTATCTTATGTACACAACAGGGTAAAACAACGCATTTTCAAAGACTGGCATTAAGTTCAGCAAAAGCAACTAATTTTGACGACAAGATGAAAAATAAATGTGATGTAACAACAAGACGGAATGAACAAATGATATGCACCATTTATCATTCAACACAAACAACAATATGTTTGGAAACTTTGGTAAAATTTAATCATTTTTCTACGCTAATCACCCTCAATAATTTAAATTGTTACCAATTTCTTGCAAATGAGGGCATTGCAAGATCTTAAGTGTGGGAAGGGGTTAAATTCCTTCGGATTTTAAAATTTTTATCTTAAACACTTGGTTACCATTAAAAATACTAGTAAAGCAGTAGTTGTATTAGAATCTAGTGCTCTCTGATAATAAAGAACAGCCCTAGTCTTATATACTGACTACCCAATTCTAGTAAAAATTTTCAAAATTTTCAATTAAATGAACTCAAAATCATGTTTATACATATTTATGAACGATAAAACTAGGTGTTAACACCGAAATTATTGTTACTTTGGAAAGGACATAAATTGAGAAACAAACCAAAATGTTAGAATTCATTTAAAATGGAATAGAGGACAATAAAAAGGAAAATAAAAGCCAAGTGTGAGAAAATTTACCAAGTTATTTAAAACATAAGTCACATATTTCTGTAACAAATAATTGAAGATACTTTTGCTTTGGACTAAACTAAACAGTTTTACCCAATTTACTGTAATATATTTGAAAGAAAAGATGGATCTACACGATGAATCAATTCCATCATTAAAAGGAAGTAAAGTCTTCCGAAAAAGACACGCGCTTCTTGATTTAGGTCAAGAAGTTGTCGTCCAGACCAGCTGTAGGTTGACGAAAAATCTAGAAAAGTCATCTCTAAAATCAGCAGGAAATCCACGGACCTCAGCATCAAACAGGGTCACCAAGTGGTCAGACTTATCCTAACCATGAGAGGATCTGTCTCGTATAATGGGGGGCAACGTGCAAATTAGCTTGATAAGACTAATGAATCAGATCCCCAGAAAGGATAATCTCCTTAAAGATCAAAAATCAGCTTTTAAGACTGATATTACTCAATCCTAGAGATTGACCTTAAAGATTGAGAATTACAAACTCATGGAATTCAATGATATCTAAACTCGAGCTTGAACGAGAAAATATTTTGATCAAAATTTCAAACCGATTTGTTTTCTGAAAACCTATTTTCAATGCGTTCATTACCAATGAACGTAAAATCCTAGGAATTCACCTGAAATTCATTAGGTCACCTGAACCAAATCGGGTGTCAACCGTAAGAACGGTGGTTGCATAGCATGGTCAAAGACAGGACCTTGTACCAGACCGAAAAATTATAAGGGTGAACTTTACTATTGCTCCTACAAAGGATAGTAATTGCGTCCGACACATTATAGACCATAATTAAAAGCATGCCAGGGGACATTGCCTTAACAGTTGCTTGTTCAACGCTTTCCTTTACAACCGAACAGTAGTTTACCGAAAGGTAATATACGGGGCAAGTATACTGGACGTGTTGCTTTCCTAATACAAGATTAGCAAGTGGGTGACACAAAACCACAAGTTTTGAGCTAAAATTTTCAAATCTGAAACCCACCAAACCCACAAAAATATTTTGCAAACACCGGTGAAGGGTTATTCCGAAAAACTTAGCTAGGGTAAAAGCTAGAATGAATTTTCAAAAGATCAAACGTTTTCACAAAGATCCAATTTCCTTAATGGATCTAAATTTTTATAGTCATGTGAGACTGTAAACCACATCGTTACTACCATTGTTTATACCGCCGTATAGAAATCACTGATGTACAAAGTGTGAAGAATAAAGAAGTGATTCTAGTATTTCAAGACTATATTGATTGAGGACAAGCAACGCTCAAGTGTGGAAATATTTGATAATGCTAAAAACGAACATATATTTCATAGCATTATTCCTCAAGAAAGACAAGCTTTTAGTTGCAATTGTTCTATTTACAAGTGATATTCGTTTAAATAATAAAAGGTGAAGACAAAAGATAGATTCGACGAATTGAAGACGCAAACGACCAAAAAGTTCAAAAGTACAAAATACAATCAAAGTGGTTCCAATTATTGATAAGAAACGTCTCAAAATTACAAGAATACAAGATTCAAAACGCAAAGTACAAGATATTAAATTGTACGCAAGGACGTTCGAAAATCCGGAACCGGGAACAGAGTCAACTCTCAATGCTCGACGCAACGGACTAAAAATTACAAGTTAACTATGTATATAAATATAATATAATATATAATTAATTATATAAATTATATATATATATATATATATATATATATATATATATATATATATATATATATATATATATATATTATATTTATATATTAAAACCGTCGGCAGACTAGGATCCAAACTTGTGTGAGCTGGGTTTACGAACTCCGCGACTTGCAGAGTTTGTAGTGCAAAGGGACCGCGATTCGCGGAGATACCCTGGACAAAAATGCCTATAAAAGCTAACGCATTTTGATCGTTTTATATATCCTTTAATCTCTCTATCTAAACGTATATATATATATATATATATATATATATATATATATATATATATATATATATATTTATATTTATATTTTAATTTTAATTTTAATTTTAATTTCTAATAATAAGGGTATGTTAGCGAATATTGTAAGGGTGTAAGTCGAAATTCTGTCCGTGTAACGCTACGCTATTTTTAATCATTGTAATTTATGTTCAACCTTTTTAATTTAATGTCTCGTAGCTAAGTTATTATTATGCTTATTTAAAACGAAGTAATCATGATGTTGGGCTAAATACTAAAATTGGGTAATTGGGCTTTGTACCATAATTGGGCTTTGTACCATAATTGGGGTTTGGACAAAAGAACGACACTTGTGGAAATTAGACTATGGGCTATTAATGGGCTTTATATTTGTTTAACTAAATGATAGTTTGTTAATTTTAATATAAAGATTTACAATTGGACGTCCCTATAAATAACCATATACACTCGATCGGACACGATGGGCGGGGTATTTATATGTACGAATAATCGTTCATTTAACCGGACACGGGAATGGATTAATAGTCTATGGAATTATTAAAAAAGGGGTGAAATTATGTACAAGGACACTTGGCATAATTGATAACAAAGTATTAAAACCTTGGGTTACACGCAGTCGATAACCTGGTGTAATTATTAAACAAAGTATTAAAACCTTGTTACAGTTTACGTCCCCAATTAGTTGGAATATTTAACTTCGGGTATAAGGATAATTTGACGAGGACACTCACACTTTATATTTATGACTGATGGACTGTTATGGACAAAAACCAGACGGACATATTAAATAATCCAGGACAAAGGACAATTAACCCATAGGCATAAAACTAAAATCAACACGTCAAACATCATGATTACGGAAGTTTAAATAAGCATAATTCTTTTATTTCATATTTAATTTAATTTCCTTTATTTTATATTTAATATCACTTCTAATTATCGTACTTTTATTTATTGTTATTGTATTTAATTGCACTTTTAATTATCGTACTTTTTAATTATCGCACTTTTATTTTATCGCACTTTCATTTATCGCAATTTCATTATCGTTATTTACTTTACGCTTTAAATTAAGTCTTGTATTTATTTTTAATATTTTACATTAGGTTTTAACTGCGACTAAAGTTTTAAAATCGACAAACCGGTCATTAAACGGTAAAAACCCCCCCTTTTATAATAATAATATTACTTATATATATATTTGTATTTTTATAAATTAAACTAATATAGCGTTAAGCTTTATTTAAAGATTTTCCCTGTGGAACGAACCGGACTTACTAAAAACTACACTACTGTACGATTAGGTACACTGCCTATAAGTGTTGTAGCAAGGTTTAAGTATATCCATTCTATAAATAAATAAATATCTTGTGTAAAATTGTATCGTATTTAATAGTTTTTCCTAGTAAAATATAAGCTATTTCATATACACCTCGCATAACATCATTAGTACTTCATTAAACATATAAGCCTAAGATTACAGCTATAGCCATCACTACTCACTCCTTTTTTATTATCTTTTTAATTTAAAATAAGATATTGAGTATCTTGTAAACCCACTACACTCAACATGTTTTTAGCCTTTTGTAACCTAACTAGTGCACTATCTCAAAAACAATAATGTATATTCCCCTTTTGTGATTCAACTAAGCACTAGACCATAAACATTATTAAAGATACGGAGTATATAAATTAATTACTCAATTAATTTATTAATTAATTCATAACAAATTATTTTAACTTGTTTCGTTACTTGAGTAATATATATACATCATATATATATATATATATATATATATATATATATATATATATATATTTCATTTGACGTCTAAGTGTATATGTGTGACCCCGAAAGCTCAAATGAATTTAGCCATATAGTTATATGTTGTACCTTGCACATTAATCCTACAGTTGATCGGGAGTTTGCACCAAGGGAGAGTGTTAAAATATTGGTGCAAACAAAATTTGAAAATAAAAGCGCCACTAAAAGTGAGTTAAAGTGTTGCACGGATTTTGCAGATTTTGGTATGCGTGAAACACACAAATGCGGCGCATATCTTCATTGATGCGGCGCATCCATACACCAAAATGTCCCGAATGTTTTAGATGCGGAGTTTCACTTGAATGCTGCGTGTCAAAAGGAGAGGATGCGGCGCATCCTCTATAGATGCGGCGCATCTGCTGCTGTATCAAGTTGGTCACTCACCAACTATCCCACTCCGGATTTTATTGCTTTACTTTCTCTTTTCTTGTTTGATGGGCATCTTGTCTCCATGTTTTATGGCTTTAATAAGTGTAGTAGGTGTGTGTTAATCATGTTGTTTCTACTTTGAATTAGTATTTAAAGGAGTGATTGTAAGCATTTGAATTCATTCCAAACACTTCAAGTTTCTTTCTCTTGTTCATATTGTTTCTACTTCTTTCATTTACAGCAAATAATCTAGTTGTCATATGGTATCAAGAGCTTGGTTATAAGTTTAGTCCTATGTTAAACTTTGTGTGCAATTACTCAAAGTCTAAACTAGTTTCTTGCTAATCAAAAATGGAAGTCTCAAATGGAAACAATGGTGGTATGGTCAATGGAATGGAGAAACTTGTAGGCAACAATTACAAGTATTGGAAGATGTGTATGGAGGCTTTTCTTCAAGGTCATGATCTATGGGAACTTGTGTCCGGAGGTGAAGCCATAATTCCCATAGAAACTCTAGAGAATGTAGAGTCAAGAAGAAAATGGAAGGTACGATGTGGAAAGGCTCTCTTTGCATTGAGAACTTCAATTAGCAAAGAGTTCATTGAATACGTTCATGATATTACTTCTCCAAAAGAAGTATGGGATACTCTTGAGAAACTATTTTCTAAGAAAAACACCGCAAGGTTGCAATTTTTGGAAAACGAGTTAGCAATCTCAAGACAAGAAGGTATGAGTGTTTCCGAATATTTCTTACGGGTCAAAAATTTATGTTCGGAAATTTCAGAGATTGATGACAATGAGAAAATTAGTGAAGCTCATTTGCGAAGATATCTAATTCGTGATTTGAAGAAAGAGTATGTCCCGTTCATAACCTCTATTCAGGGGTGGGCTACTCAACCTTCGGTTGAAGAATTGGAGAATTTACTCTCTAACCAAGAAGCTTTGGCCAAGAAAATGGCTAAAGGATTTGAAAATGACGCAGTTTTGTTTTCAAAAGGAAAGAATCACAAGAAAGGTTCTTCAAGCAAAGAAAAGAAAGAAGAGCAAACTAGTTACAAAGGTAACTATGAGAAGAAACCTTCTACATGTTACAAATGTGGGAAGGTTGGTCACATCAAGAGATATTGTCGTTCCAAAGTCACAAAAGCAAACGTGGCTTGTTCAAGTAACGATGATGATGATGTCAAATGGGAGCAATGTTTTACCGTTGATACGGTTGTCAAGATGTAACAACCCTGATTTTTCCGTTAACCTTCTGTTAGTTTATTTAACGGCGATTTTTTAACTTTTATGTGGTTACGTGTAATAAATGCATACTTGATCCTCGGAGGGTTACAATAATTAATATGGGTTGATATTAATTCAAATAAATATTTCTGATAATGAAATACGATAAAAACGATACAATTTTGATAATAGCATTTTTGAGCAACGAAACGCTCGGGTTTATTTTAATAATTAATTTTATTAATTATTAACTTTTTAAAATATTTAATTTATTGGGTTTTTAATAAGTTAAGCGATTGGTTGCGTTTAACAATCGGGTTAGTGTTCCGGGCCTTCGGTACGAATAAACGACATTTAAAACAGACCACGATTACACGGAATTGGAAAACACGAGCCCGGGAATACTTCCCATGTGGGCCACGGCCGAACTCCCCCTCCCCACCCCTTTTATGTCTAATTTTTGCAACTAGAGGGACCTAAGTGCTAATTTATTGAATTAGGGCTAGATATAAATTGTTGTGTTTAACCTAAATTAGTAAAACCCTCACAAAAAAGCTGCCAGTCGATCCCTCCCTTCTCCCTCCCATCGACGATCACACACACACACACAATCACCTTCAATTTTCACTTTTTGATAAAACCTTGAACACGAAACTTGCAATTCACATCATCCTCTACGTATTGGTGTGTTTTATTTGTCGATCTAAGGTATAAATACATGAACCCTAATTTGTAAAATCTTATTTTTATGAGAGTTTCATAGTTATGTTGTCAATTGCTCAAGTCTATATGCGTACGTGTTAATCGTTATCGTTATTTTGATTGTTTGATGCGCTAGGGTTTAAAAACGAATTTGTTTTTGCTTGATCAGAAAAATTAAGTTTTTCAAATATTAATTATTATGTTATAATCAGATTCCTTGCGAAAAAATATTGAGTTTAGGCTTTGGATTCGCTTGATTTCATTTCCGTATGATTAAGTTATGTTAATTTGAATTATCGTTGTGTTTTTGTTGCTTGATCTGAAATATGGAATTGTTAGACAACGAATTGGCATGTGAAACTTGTACCACTGGAAATATAATTTAAAAACACTCAATTTAGACTAGGATATCATGTCATTTGCTTATGTATAGCCCGATATATGCTTGAATTAGTGTAAAAGTAGTTTTATACAGCAGTTGCATGAAAATAACCTTGTATGATAAATTGTGTTAACTTCTGTGAATAAAGCTTTGCATATTAGAAATGTAGACAAAAAGTACTTCACTTTTCATGCGGATATTATAGGCTAATTGTATCTATATCTTCGGATAAGCGCGTGCGAATGTGACTAACTAAATGAGAATTGAATCTGTAACTTGCTCACGGTTTTGTACTCTGTGGATTGTGTGTATTGCATGAGCATGTATTCTTCTGGAAAATGAAACTTAACATGATATGTGACTTATTGTTAGTTTATGTTAATCTCTGAAACCTTATGCATGATATGTGACTTATTGTTAGTTTATGTCAATCTCTGAAACCTTATGCATTGGGCACAATAGAGCCATACTTTATGTGAATTCTGATTTGAGTTGAAAACTGAATGTTCAACTTGCACGAATAAACTGTACAAATTGGCTAAACAAAAGTTGCTAGATTTTTGATATGTGTTACTTTGATTTGTATTTGAACTATGGCCACTGGTCTTGTATCAATTTCATGTCCCTAACTCCGGTTATAGCCAAAATGAAATCAGTGCGTGGTCAGAAACTGACTTGGCAAACCCCAAATGATACCCTTCTGAATTCTGACTTTTAATTGTTGTATAAGTCCCTGGCCAGACTTTTTGGAATTGATTTTAAGTATATTTATGATCTGGAGTTTTTCATGTTTACTTGAATTTTGTACTATGAGATAATGTGCTAACGTGTTCATGAACTTTGTGCATAACGATAAACTGAAATTGTGAAAATGATCATTCATGACCTAAAACGTATTGTTTGACTTAGGTTTGACATGTTGACCAATATTTGACATGAACCTACTGATGTTGACTTTAGTTGACCACATTGACCAAGTTTGACCTTTGGTTTGACTTTGGTTGACTTTGTTTGACTTGCATGATATAGTTGACTTTTACTTTGAAACGCGTCGAGTCGAGCAATAAGACAGCGTACACTATGAAACCACACTTATTTAAGATACATATATTAACCAACCTAAATACGTATACTTAGGTTGCATTACTCGGCAATAAACCGTACAAGTTAATTGTTCACTTTTCAATCCGAGCTTTATTCAAAGGTGAGTCTACAGTCCCACTTTTTACATTTTTCAGGGATGAGAATACACGCTGTTATACTTACATTTTCAAATGCTTTTGTATTGACATGAGTACTATATATGCATATTGAGTTTGTTCAAAAAGCCTCTAGCTTGAATACTTTTAATACCATCGGTGTAAGCACAATTTAGATGGACGGATCCGTTAGGTTGACAACCTTGCCCAAACAATATTAACCGTGGCGCATTTACTTTGAACATTAAATACATTTGAATAAGTGTATAACATTTTACGAGGTAAGGCGGGTATAGTAGCTTCTATACTCGGGTCATTGCTAGTATTCAGGTGCTCATATATTATGCAAATGTTTTACGACTTTGTGTTGTACTTGTAAAATCTCGTGGTCAAGGAAATTAAACTATTTTTCTGATAACTGCTTTTCAGATACTGTTATACTTTTAAACCTGTAGATTCACCAACATTATTTGTTGACCTGTTTTTGCGTGTTGTTATTCTCAGGTCCTTAAGAGGTATGCTTCCGCTGTGTTTGCTGCATGACTGGCCGTGGAGTCAGCATTTGATTTTAAAGAACATTATTTACTTTCGCATTTAAAACTTTTATACTGTTTAAATACTGTTGGCTTGTGGTTACGATCACAACAGTGTTTCTATTTTGGGATTATTGACTTGTGTTTTTTAAAGTTAACTTTTAATAAAATTAAATGTGATTGCTTTAAACATCTCATATAGAGGGCATAACTGTTAACTGTGGGACCTGGATTAACGCACCGTCAGATGGTAATTTGGCGGGGTGTTATAGTTGGTATCAGATCTGGTTTAACCTTAGCCGTAAAGGTAGTTATAGTTACGCGATCCGGCTGTCACGCCGGGCACCTGAACGGACTATGCATTTTGGTGAGTTAATCGTAGAGGGGGTTCTTATAGTGTAAACTGTGACGAAGCATTGGCTCTTACCCCTTGCGATCCCTTTGGAGGAGGGTTGGCAGTTTGGCGGAAACGCGGGCCGTAAAATCAGTGTCTGAGGTACGCTCAGTGGTCACCCTGTTCGCAGGAAAGGCACTGGGTGGGTTTCTACCCCATCTATAATGGTATTATAATTGGTATCAGAGCTAACGATTCGTAGGGAAACTAGGACTTGCATTAGTGTGTCTGATTTGGTCATTAGGACACCTTGATGAGTCTAGACTACGATCGGAACTTAGTCATTACATGAGTACTTTGTGACTAACGTTATTTACTTGACTAATCTGTTTCGTATGTGTTCTTGTACTATGATTTAGATGTCACATAATTCAGGAAACAGTGACAGCGACTCAAGTGTGGCTGAGGTGAATGCTCCTGCCCCAGCACCAGCACCTGCTCCGCATCAGATACCCAACCATCCTGTGAACCTATATGCATTGGATTTGGTTCATACTAACCGTAACAGGGATATTGTTGATCGTGTTAACGCTTTGAGCGATATTGCTAGGACATATCCGCACCCCGATGATCTTGATAGGTTGGACGAAAGGGTCACAGGTATAAATACTTATACGTACGAGGCTGAAGTGAGGTTCGTTGAGATGGCGGGATTGATAGCAGCCTTGACTGCCAGGGTTGCTGCGTTGGAGGCAGAACGTAATAGGCCGAGGAATGATGCACCTGCCTCCCGTACCCGACAGAAGAGGAAGTGAAGGGTCGTTGATCATGAGCTTCTTTTCCTTTTTCATCTGCCATACTTTCTTTAATTGATTATATAAAACTTACCGGGTGTTATAAACCGGGCTACTAGCACATTATGTTTATTGATTGGGTTACTACTTTGGAATTTGGTTTATCACTCTTGGATTTTATATATAATAATGGTGGTTTATGCTATTAATAACTATTATCTTTTATTGCATGCGGTAATATCCTATATATAGTAACTTTGTATGATCATAATACTTGTGTTATGTTATACTACTACTATTGCCTTTAATGTTACTACTTAGTGCTACTACCATTACTATCACTACATAACACTAGTACCACTACTACTACCACTAGTGTTACTACTAACACTACTATCACTACTTACACTACTTCTCACTACTAACGAATCTTTTCATACTATTATTATTTACTAGTCCTCAATTCTCGTTGCTAGTATATTTTCATATATAGCGTTGTTTTGACACTGACCTGGTGTGTTTTTCTGTGTTGAAGATGCCTCCGAAGGAATCAATCGCCGCTCAAATTAGGAGAATGGTCGTCGAAGGAATCGCGGCTGAAAGAGCTGAACTACTGAGAGAATTCAACAACGGTCGAAACAGTAATGATCGTGGTGGTTCGAGCAACACCAATGGGAATAGCACTCAAGGCCGTAATGGATGTTCTTACAAAACATTCACTAGTTGCAACCCGCATCCTTTCAACGGAACTGAGGGACCAGTTGGTCTCACTAGGTGGTTTGAGAAGCTCGAGTCAGTTTTCCGCATTAGTGGGTGTAATGATAACGACAGGGTAGACTTTGCAACGGGCACACTGGCAGACAGTGCGCTCACCTGGTGGAAAAACTATGCTCAATCCCTGGGTCATGATCAGGCTTATGACCTACCTTGGGAAACCCTGAAGCAAAGAATGATCGAGGAGTATTGTTCGAGGAACGAGATTAAGAAAATGGAACGCGAGTTCCGAGAGCTGAAGCTAGTAGGTAACGATCTCACCGCCTATAACAAGAGGTTCTTTGAGCTGGCATTAATGTGTCCTGAAATAGTTACTTCGAAAAGGCGCAAGGTGGAACTGTACATTGAAGGTCTGAGTGAGAATATTCAAGGCGGGGTCACTACTTTAAAACCCGCAAACGTGCAGGAAGCTATTGACATGGCTAGTTTGCTGTTAGATCAGATTGCCCAGAGAGGGAAGGGCACTACAGTGAATGAGAATAAGTCAAACGATGGTAAGAGGAAGTGGAACGGAGGTCAGGAAAAAAATTCTAACCAACAGCCGTTCAAAAAGCAAGATTCTTATCATAAATACACTCGAGTCACAGGGGCTAACTCCGGATACAAGGGTAAAAAGCCACAATGTCAGAAGTGTGGTAGGAATCATACTGGAAACTGTACTGTTCTCGTTTGTAACCATTGTAAGAAGCTTGGCCACATGTCAAAATATTGCAAGGTTAATCTCAACGTCAACACCAACAACAACAGCACTGCAAGCAATGCGAACAATGCTAATAGTGGTAAGAACTGTTATGGTTGTGGACAACCGGGTCATTTCAAGAAGGACTGTCCTAAGAACAACAATGGGAATGCTCGAGGTAGGGCGTTCAACATCAATTCTGCGGAAGCTCGTGATGATTCGAAGTTAGTCACGGGTATATTTTCACTCGATGATCAACCGGTTTATGTTTTGATTGATACTGGCGCTGATAGAAGTTTTATATCTAAGGATATTTGCCACCATGTTAAGAAACCTGTTTCTTCCTTAGATAACGTGTATTCCATAGAACTAGGAAATGGTAACTTGATGAGAGCTGATAAGATTTATCGTGATTGTACTTTGACGTTAGAAAGTAAGCCTTTTAACATCGATGTGATACCTATTAAACTGGAAAGTTTTGACCTTGTGGTTGGAATGGACTGGTTAGCTGATAACAAAGCCGAGGTGGTCTGTGACCAAAAGGCTATTCGTATTCCTATTGCTGACGGTGAACCTATGATGATTTATGGTGAACAGAATGGTTCACAATTACATCTCATTAACTGCTTGAAATTCCAGAAGTATGTGAGAAAGGGATGTATCGCGTTCTTGGCTCATGTAAGCCAAATTGTACCAGAAGAAAGGAGACCCGAAGACGTTCCTGTAGTTAAGGAATTTCTTGAAGTTTTTCTGGAGGAATTACCTGGTCTCCCACCGCACCGAGAAATTGAGTTTCAGATAGACTTAGTGCCAGGAGCTGCACCGGTGGCTCGCGCACCGTACAGACTCGCACCCCCAGAGCTTCAAGAGTTGTCTAGTCAATTGCAAGGGTTGTTAGACAAGGGATTTATTCGACCGAGTTCTTCGCCTTGGGGAGCTCCGGTCTTGTTTGTTAAGAAGAAGGATGGGTCGATGAGATTATGTATCGACTACAGAGAATTAAACAAGTTGAAAATCAAGAATCGGTATCCACTACCGAGGATTGATGACTTATTTGATCAGCTGCAGGGATCCAGTTGTTATTCGAAGATTGATTTGAGATCCGGGTATCATCAATTGAGAGTCAAAGAAGCTGATGTCCTAAAGACAGCGTTTAGAACACGTTATGGACATTATGAGTTTACTGTGATGTCGTTTGGTTTGACGAACGCAATGGAAGTGTTCATGGACCTCATGAACCGTGTGTGTAAGCCATACCTAGATAAATTTGTCATTGTGTTTATTGATGATATATTGGTGTACTCCAAGAACAGAGAAGAGCACGAGCAGCATCTACGTTCGATATTGACTATGCTTAGAGAAGAGCAGTTGTATGCAAAGTTCTCTAAGTGTGACTTTTGGTTACCAGAAGTACAATTTCTTGGCCATGTTGTAGGGGCCAATGGAATACAGGTCGATCCAGCAAAGATTGAGTCAGTTAAGAATTGGGAAACTCCAAAGACGCCAACGCAGATTAGGCAACTTTTGGGTCTAGCTGGTTACTATAGAAGATTCATTGAAGGATTCTCTAAGATCGCCCGACCATTGGGAATGTCCCGTTCTTATTGATTAAAAACGTTCCATATTAATTGATTTCGTTGCGAGGTTTTGACCTCTATATGAGACGTTTTTCAAAGACTGCATTCATTTTTAAAACAAACCATAACCTTTATTTCATCAATAAAGGTTTAAAAAGCTTTACGTAGATTATCAAATAATGATAATCTAAAATATCCTGTTTACACACGACTATTACATAATGATTTATAATACAAATATGTTACAACAAAATAAGTTTCTTGAATGCAGTTTTTACACAATATCATACAAGCATGGACTCCAAATCTTGTCCTTATTTAAGTATGCGATAGCGAAAGCTCTTAATAATCACCTGAGAATAAACATGCTTAAAACGTCAACAAAAAAATGTTGGTGAGTTATAGGTTTAACCTATATATATCAAATCGTAACAATAGACCACAAGATTTCATATTTCAATATACATCCCATACATAGAGATAAAAATCATTCATATGGTGAACACCTGGTAACCGGCATTAACAAGATGCATATATAAGAATATCCCCATCATTCCGGGACACCCTTCGGATATGATATAAATTTCGAAGTACTAAAGCATCCGGTACTTTGGATGGGGTTTGTTAGGCCCAATAGATCTATCTTTAGGATTCGCGTCAATTAAGGTGTCTGTTCCCTAATTCTTAGATTACCAGACTTAATAAAAAGGGGCATATTCGATTTCGATAATTCAACCATAGAATGTAGTTTCACGTACTTGTGTCTATTTTGTAAATCATTTATAAAACCTACATGTATTCTCATCCCAAAAATATTAGATTTTAAAAGTGGGACTATAACTCACTTTCACAGATTTTTTTACTTCGTCGGGAAGTAAGACTTGGCCACTGGTTGATTCACAAACCTATAACAATATATACATATATATCAAAGTATGTTCAAAATATATTTACAACACTTTTAATATATTTTGATGTTTTAAGTTTATTAAGTCAGCTGTCCTCGTTAGTAACCTACAACTAGTTGTCCACAGTTAGATGTACAGAAATAAATCGATAAATATTATCTTGAATCAATCCACGACCCAGTGTGTACGTATCTCAGTATTGATCACAACTCAAACTATATATATTTTGGAATCAACCTCAACCCTGTATAGCTAACTCCAACATTCACATATAGAGTGTCTATGGTTGTTCCGAAATATATATAGATGTGTCGACATGATAGGTCGAAACATTGTATACGTGTCTATGGTATCTCAAGATTACATAATATACAATACAAGTTGACTAAGTTATGGTTGGAATAGATTTGTTACCAATTTTCACGTAGCTAAAATGAGAAAAATTATCCAATCTTGTTTTACCCATAACTTCTTCATTTTAAATTCGTTTTGAGTGAATCAAATTGCTATGGTTTCATATTGAACTCTATTTTATGAATCAAAACAGAAAAAGTATAGGTTTATAGTTGGAAAAATAAGTTACAAGTTGTTTTTGTAAAGGTAATCATTTCAGTCGAAAGAACGACGTCTAGATGACCATTTTAGAAAACATACTTCCACTTTGAGTTTAACCATAATTTTTGGATATAGTTTCATGTTCATAATAAAAATCATTTTCCCAGAATAAAAACTTTTAAATCAAAGTTTATCATAGTTTTTAATTAACTAACCCAAAACAGCCCGCGGTGTTACTACGACGGCGTAAATCCGGTTTTACAGTGTTTTTCGTGTTTTCAGGTTTTAAATCATTAAGTTAGCATATCATATAGATATAGAACATGTGTTTAGTTGATTTTAAAAGTCAAGTTAGAAGGATTAACTTTTATTTACGAACAAGTTTAGAATTAACTAAACTATGTCCTAGTGATTACAAGTTTAAACCTTCGAATAAGATAGCTTTATATGTATGAATCGAATGATGTTATGAACATCATTACTACCTTAAGTTCCTTGGATAAACCTACTGGAAAAGAGAAAAATGGATCTAGTTTCAACGGATCCTTGGATGGCTTGAAAGTTCTTGAAGCAGAATCATGACACGAAAACAATTTCAAGTAAGATTTCCACTCGAAATAAGATTGTTATAGTTATAGAAATTGAATTAAAGTTTGAATATGATTATTACCTTGTATTAGAATGATAACCTACTGTAAGAAACAAAGATTTCTTGAGGTTGGATGATCACCTTACAAGATTGGAAGTGAGCTAGCAAACTTGAAAGTATTCTTGATTTTATGTAACTAGAACTTGTAGAATTTATGAAGAACACTTAGAACTTGAAGTTAGAACTTGAGAGAGATCAATTAGATGAAGAAAATTGAAGAATGAAAGTGTTTGTAGGTGTTTTTGGTCGTTGGTGTATGGATTAGATATAAAGGATATGTAATTTTGTTTTCATGTAAATAAGTCATGAATGATTACTCATATTTTTGTAATTTTATGAGATATTTCATGCTAGTTGCCAAATGATGTTTCCCACATGTGTTAGGTGACTCACATGGGCTGCTAAGAGCTGATCATTGGAGTGTATATACCAATAGTACATACATCTAAAAGCTGTGTATTGTACGAGTACGAATACGGGTGCATACGAGTAGAATTGTTGATGAAACTGAACGAGGATGTAATTGTAAGCATTTTTGTTAAGTATAAGTATTTTGATAAGTGTATTGAAGTCTTTCAAAAGTGTATGAATACATATTAAAACAATACATGTATATACATTTTAACTGAGTCGTTAAGTCATCGTTTGTCGTTACATGTAAGTGTTGTTTTGAGACCTTTAGGTTAACGATCTTGTTAAATGTTGTTAACCCAAAGTTTATAATATCAAATGAGATTTTAAATTATTATATTATCATGATATTATGATATATTAATATATCTTAATATGATATATACATTTAAATGTCGTTACAACGATAATCGTTACATATATGTCTCGTTTCGAAATCCTTAAGTTAGTAGTCTTGTTTTTACTTATGTAGTTCATTCTTAATACACTTAATGATATATTTAATTATCATATTATCATGTTATATATAATATAACAATGTATTAATATGCTTCATATATATTTAGTAAGACGTGGTTATAACGATAATCGTTATATGTATCGTTTCGAGTTTCATACGTCAATAGTCTCCTTTTTAAGTATATAACTTATTGTTACTATTTTTAATGAGATACTTGATGATCATTATATCATGTTAAACATATATATTTATTCATTTATGTATCATCATGTCATATACAACTTATAGCGTTCGTGAATCATTGGTCAAACTGGGTAATCAGACTTTTACAAAATTTCCGTTTCAATTAACCAAGTCTTAACAAGTTTGATTGCTTAACATGTTGGAAACACTTAATCATGTAAATAACAATTTCATTTAATATATATATAAACATGGAAAAGTTCGGGTCACTACAGTACCTACCCGTTAAATAAATTTCGTCCCGAAATTTTAAGCAGTTGGAGGTGTTGACGTATCTTCTGGAAATAAATGCGGGTATTTCTTCTTCATCTGATCTTCACGCTCCCAGGTGAACTCAGGTCCTCTACGAGCATTCCATAGAACCTTAACAATCGGTATCTTGTTTTGTTTAAGTCTCTTAACCTCGCGATCCATTATTTCAACGGGTTCTTCTATGAATTGAAGTTTTTCATTGATTTGGATTTCGTCCAACAGAATAGTGAGATCTTCTTTAGTAAAATATTTCTTCAAATTCGAGACGTGGAAAGTGTTATGTACAGCCGCGAGTTGTTGAGGTAACTCAAGTCGGTAAGCTACTGGTCCGACACGATCAATAATCTTGAATGGTCCAATATACCTTGGATTTAATTTCCCTCGTTTACCAAATCGAACAACACCTTTCCAAGGTGCAACCTTAAGCATGACCATCTCTCCAATTTCAAATTCTATATCTTTTCTTTTAATGTCGGCGTAGCTCTTTTGTCGACTTTGGGCGGTTTTCAACCGTTGTTGAATTTGGATGATCTTCTCAGTAGTTTCTTGTATTATCTTCGGACCCGTAATCTGTCTATCCCCCATTTCACTCCAACAAATCAGAGACCTGCACTTTCTGCCGTAAAGTGCTTCAAACAGAGCCATCTCAATGCTTGAATGGTAGCTATTGTTGTAGGAAAATTCTGCTAACGGTAGATGTCGATCCCAACTGTTTCCAAAATCAATAACACATGCTCGTAGCATGTCTTCAAGCGTTTGTATCGTCCTTTCACTCTGCCCATTAGTTTGTGGATGATAGGCAGTACTCATGTCTAGACGAGTTCCTAATGCTTGCTGTAATGTCTGCCAGAATCTTGAAATAAATCTGCCATCCCTATCAGAGATAATAGAGATTGGTATTCCATGTCTGGAGACGACTTCCTTCAAATACAGTCGTGCTAACTTCTCCATCTTGTCATCTTCTCTTATTGGCAGGAAGTGTGCTGACTTGGTGAGACGATCAACTATTACCCAAATAGTATCATAACCACTTGCAGTCCTTTGCAATTTAGTAATGAAATCTATGGTAATGTTTTCCCATTTCCATTCTGGGATTTCAGGTTGTTGTAGTAGACCTGATGGTTTCTGATGTTCAGCTTTGACCTTAGAACACGTCAAACATTCTCCTACATATTTAGCAATATCGGCTTTCATACCTGGCCACCAAAAATGTTTCTTAAGATCCTTGTACATCTTCCCCGTTCCAGGATGTATTGAGTATCTGGTTTTATGAGCTTCTCTAAGTACCATTTCTCTCATATCTCCAAATTTTGGTACCCAAATTCTTTCAGCCCTATACCGGGTTCCGTCTTCCTGAATATTAAGATGCTTCTCCGATCCTTTGGGTATTTCATCCTTTAAATTTCCCTCTTTTAAAACTCCTTGTTGCGCCTCCTTTATTTGAGTAGTAAGGTTAGTGTGAATCATTATATTCATAGATTTTACTCGAATGGGTTCTCTGTCCTTTCTGCTCAAGGCGTCGGCTACCACATTTGCCTTCCCTGGGTGGTAATGAATCTCAAAGTCGTAATCATTCAACAATTCAATCCACCTATGCTGCCTCATATTCAGTTGTTTCTGATTAAATATGTGTTGAATACTTTTGTGGTCGGTATATATAATACTTTTGACCCCATATAAGTAGTGCCTCCAAGTCTTTAATGCAAAAACAACCGCGCCTAATTCCAAATCATGCGTTGTATAATTTTGCTCGTGAATCTTCAATTGTCTAGACGCATAAGCAATCACCTTTGTCCGTTGCATTAATACACAACCGAGACCTTGCTTTGATGCGTCACAATAAATCACAAAATTATCATTCCCTTCAGGCAATGACAATATAGGTGCCGTAGTTAGCTTTTTCTTCAATAATTGAAACGCCTTCTCTTGTTCATCCTTCCTTTCAAATTTTTTCCCTTTATGCGTTAATGCAGTCAAGGGTTTTGTTATTTTGGAGAAATCTTGGATGAATCTTCTGTAGTAATCAGCCAATCCTAAAAATTGACGTATATGCTTCGGAGTTTTGGGGTTTCCCACTTTTCAACGGTTTTGATCTTTGCCGGGTCCACCTGGATACCTTCTTTGTTCACTATGTGACCGAGAAATTGAACTTCTTCCAACCAAAATGCACACTTTGAAAACTTAGCGTACAGTTTTTCTTTCCTCAATACTTCTAGCACTTTTCTCAAATGTTCTTCGTGCTCTTGATCATTCTTTGAGTAAATAAGTATGTCATCGATGAAAACAATGACAAACTTGTCAAGATATGGCCCACACACTCAGTTCATAAGGTCCATGAACACAGCTGGTGCGTTAGTCAATCCAAACGGCATAACCATAAACTCGTAATGACCATAACGCGTCCTAAAAGCAGTTTTTGGAATATCATCCTCCTTTACTCGCATTTGATGATATCCAGAACGTAAATCGATCTTCGAATAAACCAACGAGCCTTGTAGTTGATCAAATAAGTCATCAATTCTCGGCAGTGGATAATGGTTTTTGATGGTAAGTTTGTTCAACTCTCTGTAGTTAATACACAACCTAAATGTACCATTCTTCTTCTTGACAAACAAAACAGGAGCTCCCCATGGTGATGTGCTTGGTCGAATGAAACCATGTTCTAATAGTTCTTACAGTTGGCTTTGCAGTTCTTTCATCTCGTTGGGTGCGAGTCTATAAGGAGCACGAGCTATTGGTGCAGCTCCTGGTACAAGATCTATTTGAAATTCAACAGATCGATGTGGAGGTAGTCCCGGTAATTCTTTCGGAAATACATCGGGAAATTCTTTTGCGACGGGAACATCATTGATGCTCTTTTCTTCAGTTTGTACATTCTCGACGTGTGCTAGAACAGCATAGCAACCTTTTCTTATTAGTTTTTGTGCCTTCAAATTACTAATAAGATGTAGCTTCATGTTGCCCTTTTCTCCGTACACCATTAAGGGTTCTCCTTCTTCTCGTACAATGCGAATTGCATTTTTATAACATACGATCTCTGCTTTCACCTTCTTCAACCAGTCCATGCCAACTATTACATCAAAACTCCCTAACTCTACTGGTATCAAATCAATCTTAAATATTTCGCTACCCAGTTTAATTTCTCGATTCCGGCATATATTATCTGCTGAAATTAATTTACCATTTGCTAATTCGAGTAAAAATTTACTATCCAACGGTGTCAATGGACAACTTAATTTAGCACAAAAATCTCTACTCATATAGCATCTATCCGCACCCGAATCAAATAAAACGTAAGCAGATTTATTGTCAATAAGAAACGTACCCTTAACAAGCTCCGAATCTTCCTGTGCCTCTGCCGCATTAATATTGAAAACTCTTCCGCGGCCTTGTCCATTCGTGTTCTCCTGGTTCGGGCAATTTCTAATAATGTGGCCTGATTTTCCACATTTATAACAAACTACATTGGCATAACTTGCTCCGACACTACTTGCTCCGCCATTACTCGTTCCGACACCATTTGTTCCTTTCGTTCTGTTAACCCCTGGTCCGTAGACCTCACACTTCGCCGCGCTATGACCATTTCTTTTACACTTGTTGTAAAATTTGGTGCAGAACTCCGAGTGATACTTTTCACACCTTTGGCATAGCTGCTTCTGATTGTTGTTATTGTTACGGTTGTTATTGTTGTTGGGATGATTGTTGTAGTTGCTGCTGTTGTTATTGCTATTGTTGTTGTTGTTGTTGTTGGGCCGTTTGTTGTAGTTGCGATTGATTTTGCGATTGTTGGGATAATTGTTGCGATTATTATTGTAATTGCTGTTGTTGTTGTATTGGTGATTCTTATCACCGTTTTCCTCCCACTTTCTTTTGCCTTGCTTCACATTGGCCTCTTCAGCCGTCTGTTCTTTAATTCTTTCCTCAATCGGGTTCATGAGTTTGTGAGCCATTCTACATGCCTGTTGTATGGAGGCGGGCTCGTGTGAACTTATATCTTCTTGGATTCTTTCCGGTAATCCTTTCACAAACGCGTCGATCTTCTCTTCCTCATCTTCGAACGCTCCCGGACACAATAGGCACAATTCTGTGAATCGTCTTTCGTACGTGGTAATATCAAATCCTTGGGTTCGTAACCCTCTAAGTTCTGTCTTGAGCTTATTGACCTCGGTTCTGGGACGGTACTTCTCGTTCATCAAGTGCTTGAATGCTGACCACGGTAGTGCGTAAGCTGAAAGGACCCGTTCATATACATTATAAACGATTCACAATAGTTGATTACATTGCGAGGTATTTGACCTCTATATGATACATTTTACAAACATTGCATTCGTTTTTAAAAGACAATCTTTCTTTACATCGAAAATTGACATGTATGCATACCATTTCATAATATCCAAACTATAAATGACCTAATCTGTCATTTACTTAATAATAATCTTTAATGAACTTCAACGACTCGAATGCAACGTCTTTTGAAATATGTCATGAATGACTCCAAGTAATATCTTTAAAATGAGCTAATGCACAGCGGAAGATCTCTTTCAAACCTGAGAATAAACATGCTTTCAAGTGTCAACCAAAAGGTTGGTGAGTTCATTAGTTTATCATAATCATTTATTTCCATCATTTTAATAGACCACAAGAATTTCATTTCCAGTTCTCATAAATATACGTCCCATGCATAGAGACAAAAATAATCATTCAAATGGTGAACACCTGGTAACCGACATTAACAATATGCATATAAGAATATCCCCTATCATTCCGGGATCCTCCTTCGGACATGATATAAATTTCGAAGTACTAAAGCATCCGGTACTTTGGATGGGGTTTGTTAGGCCCAATAGATCTATCTTTAGGATTCGCGTCAATTAGGGTGTCTGTTCCCTAATTCTTAGATTACCAGACTTAATAAAAAGGGGCATATTCGATTTCGATAATTCAACCATAGAATGTAGTTTCAATTACTTGTGTCTATTTCGTCAAACATTTATAAAAGCGCATGTATTCTCAGTCCCAAAAATATAAAGGGTAAAAAAGGCAAATGAAACTCACCATACTGTATTTTGTAGTAAAAATACATATAACATCATTGAACAAGTGTAAGGTTGGCCTTGGATTCACGAACCTAAATTATTTATATATAATTATGTATTTGTCAATATTTGTCTAATACATTAAGTTAAGTCATAGTGTACCACAATCCTAATGCTCGAGTCTAGTATGCAAAGGTCGACAAAAATTAGTTTAACTCCAAATGATTTCAAAACTTTATAAATGTTTTATTATATAATTTAAATATCGTCGTTTTATATTTTTAAAATATTTTTTTTTTTTAAAGATTTAATAAAGTAAATAATATAATTCGTTTATAAATAAAATTTTATATTAAAATATACTTTTATATATCTTAAGTAATAAAACTTATAAAGTTCATTTAATATCATAAAAATACTGCGATAGATTCTATTAAGGTAGTTATATAATTTGTATTACATTTCTAGTTAATAATATAGTATTGATAATAATAATAAGTAACAGTCGTGTTATTTTGGAATAATAACAATTTGATAAAAAAATTAAGACAACGATATTAACGACGATAATAATCATTTTTACGAAATTTTAATTGACTATAACTTTTAATCCGTCCATCAAATCTATTTGGCATCTAAAGGAAAAGTTCTTAATTTTTTTCTAGCTTTTTAAGGACATGCAAATCTTATATCTTCCTTCAACTATAATATAACAACCTTTAAGATTCGGCATAACCTATCTAAGGGCACTATCAAATTTACAAGCATGCATAATCCTATTTTCTCGAGCACTAGTCAGGGATACACTATTAGTATGTAAAAATTAAATTAGGAGTACTCACGTATCAATATTGAGGTTCAATATTGTAGGAAAGGTACGTAGACGCAATGGAGGTGACAAACACTAGTTTAACCTCACAAGCATACCCATGAACAATACCCATCACCTCCATAACCATAACTCATAATTTCCTTAGCTCTATCCCGCTCATAAAACCCGTTTTGAAATAACTTGCCCATGACCTCGTCGTAGTATTTTATGTATAATAATACTAATAATAATAATAATAATAACACTAACAATAATAATAATAAATATAATTATAGAGAGAGTGTGAGAGATAGATAGTTAGAAAACAATTATGATCGATCCTATATATATAGATTTATAAATAATATAATAATATAATATAATATTAATAAAAATTAAAAACATGTTGCATAGTGAGCCGCCACCAAAATATGTCGGCACAAGATTACACGTTTCGTGTAGATAGGTACACGATTCGTGTATGGTGTCTTCATGAAAGTTGTAGATTTTTGAGTTACGGTCGTTTGGACACCGGAATCACCCTTTTTCGAGTCAGTATGATTTAGTTATGATTTTTCTCGTGCAAGTGCGCAGGTTTAGTGATTTCCAACATTTTAACTTTCAATCTTGTGATGAAATGTTGTAGTCTTTTGGTGCTCATTAGAAATCTTTATTTTATATTTATTTTTATTTTTATATCATTGAAAATCCATAAAAATATTTTATAATCAAATTCTATTATATCGAAAAAAATGTGTTTGTACTAAATTGAATAAATATAATTTAGTTTTCCAGAATTAGTTATATTCAAAATCATTCTTTAAAAGGTTTCATCTATATCGTAAAACGTCTTTAATATTAAGAAAACTAAATAATTAACCTACCAAGTGACACAAGTCAATCATTGCAAGGTACGCTTTTGATAATTAAACGAGACTCTCCGCTAACCTCTGTCTAATCCTCAATAATAACACTTTTGTTCTTACATGGAATCACTTTACTAAATATTCCGAATACCGTTAAAAGTAAGAGTTTTCTAATTCAAGTGGACCTCATAACAAAGACTCGTAATTATAATTCAATGTACCTGATAAATCAATCACTTGATATTATCTTTTAATCTCATTGATAAACTTACATCGAACAAATACGTTCAAGTAAAGTATTATTCACTAACTACTGTGATAGCATTTCTATGTTCATAAAATAGATCTCGTAGCTTATATTCATATCAACTAATTCGTTCAATGCTTTCAAGTCACATAATAATCTCATAATCTATTTTTGTATCACCAAGCTCTTAAATGTTTTATCAATATTTCTTAGCTAAAAAAAAAAAATACACATATGTACATACACATACATTTCTATTTACACATTTTTGTTCGTGAATCGTCAGACATGGTCAAAGGGTAATTGATTACATGAATATAGTTTTCAAACTTTTCGAGACTCAACATTATAGATTTTGCTTATCGTGTCGGATACATATAAAGATTAAAGTTTAAATTTGATCGGAAATTTCCGGGTCACTACATAAGCATCATCTTGTCCCACTTGCTCTAGATAGGTATTCCACCATGTTAACGCAGTACCTGTGAAGGTATGCGTAGCGTACTTCACTTTGTCCTCTTCAGTACACTTACTTATGGTAAACACCGATTCGACCTTCTTGGTCCACCGTTTCAATCCGATCGGTCCTTCGGTTCCATAAAATTCCAAAGGTTTGCAGGCAGTGAATTCTTTATAGGTGCATCCTACACGATTTCCTGTACTGCTAGATCCAAGGTTATTGTTGGTATGTAGCGTAGCCTGTACGCGGCTATGTTTGAAGCTAGAAAAGTACAGAATTCCTCTTCATTCATATTCACGGTGTGTCGACTAGTCGGTGCCATTTCCTTCAAAATAGTCAAATGGAACAAGTTAATCATACAGAATATTAAGAGTAGTTAATAGTATTTCGTAGCATAATATGAACTCATTTATAAAAGTTTTTTCTTCATATTAGCGTTTTATAAGTTTAAATTCGGGTAGTACCTACCCGTTAAGTTCATACTTAGTAGCTAATATACAATTCAACTACTACAATTCTATATGAAAAACTGATTATAATAATATTTCGCGTTCAAACTTTTATACAATATTTTACAAACTTACAATACCGCTTATTTTACATAAAGCATGAAATATAGCACACAATAAATTTGATACAAGATGGTTGTGAAGATAATTCTAGCTAGTACACAAGTCGTTCAGCAAAGGCAATAAAGACACGTAATTCATACGTCCAGAAACAAGTCATGCATTCTGGTTTTACTAGGACTACTTCCCATCCTTGGTCTTGTGGAACATAACCGTTATGGCCGTTGATAAGACAGCGTGTTGTAACGTCGTCAAAGGGACGAGGGTTACGTAATGACCAACAGTCTTGTAATAACCTAAAAACCTCATTTCTTACCCCAATTACCGACTCCGTCACTTGTGGGAACGTTTTGTTTAATAGTTGTAGCCCGATGTTCTTTTTCTCACTTTGGTGAGAAGCGAACATTACTAACCTGTAAGCATAGCATGCTTCTTTATGTTGCATGTTAGCCGCTTTTTCTAAATCATGAAGTCCTATATTCGGATACATTGAGTCAAAATAATTTCTTAACCCGTTGCGTAAAATAGCATTTGGGTTCCCCGCAATATATGCGTCAAAGTAAACACATCGTAACATATGGGTTTCCCAATGTGATATCCCCCATCTTTCAAACGAAAGTCTCTTATAAACCAAGACATTCTTGGAACGTTCTTCGAATGTCTTACAAACTGATTTCGCCGTAAATAGTTGTGCCGAAGAATTCTGACCGACTCTAGACAAGATTTCATCAATCATGTCTCCGGGTAGGTCTCTTAAAATATTAGGTTGTCTATCCATTTTGTGTTTTTATACTGTAAAATAGACAAGAGTTAGATTCATAAAAAAAAATACTTATTAATACAAGCAATTTTTACATATATCATAAAGTATAAGCACACTATATTACATATATTACACCACACGAATACAACTATCTTATTCCGACTCGCTCGTTTCTTCTTCTTCGGTTTTGGTTCGTTTTGCCAAGTTTCTAGGGATATATGATGTTCCCCTAATACGAGCTGTCGTTTTCCACAACGGTTTAGAAAAACCTGGTGGTTTAGAGGTTCCCGGGTCATTGTTACAACTTAAGGGTTTTGGGGGTTGACGATACATATAAAGTTCATCGGGGTTGGAATTAGATTTCTCTATTTTTATGTCCTTTCCCTTATTATTTTCTTTTGCCTTTTTAAATTCAGTTGGGGTAATTTCTATAACATCATCGGAATTCTCGTCGGAATCCGATTCATCGGAGAATTGGTAATCCTCCCAATATTTTGCTTCCTTGGCGGAAACACCATTGACCATAATTAACCTTGGTCGGTTGGTTGAGGATTTTCTTTTACTTAACCGTTTTATTATTTCCCCCACCGGTTCTATTTCCTCCTCCGGTTCCTCCTCTTCCGGTTCTGATTCTTCTTCCGGTTCTGATTCTTCTTCCGGTTCTTCTTCGAGAACTTGTGAATCAGTCCTCGAATCATTCCAATTTACATTTGACTTTTCATTATTATTAGGTGAGTCAATGGGACTTGTTCTAGAGGTAGACATCTATCACATAATATCAAACGAGTTAAGAGATTAATATATCACATAATATTCACATGTTAAAAATATATAGTTTCCAACAAAATTTGTTAAGCAATCATTTTTAAAGAAAACACGGTCGAAGTCCAGACTCACTAATGCATCCTAACAAACTCGATAAGACACACTAATGCAAATTTTCTGGTTCTCTAAGACCAACGCTCGGATACCAACTGAAATGTCCCGTTCTTATTGATTAAAAACGTTCCATATTAATTGATTTCGTTGCGATGTTTTGACCTCTATATGAGACGTTTTTCAAAGACTGCATTCATTTTTAAAACCAACCATAACCTTTATTTCATCAATAAAGGTTTAAAAAACTTTACGTAGATTATCAAATAATGATAATCTAAAATATCCTGTTTACACACGACTATTACATAATGGTTTATAATACAAATATGTTACAACGAAATAAGTTTCTTGAATGCAGTTTTTACACAATATCATACAAGCATGGACTCCAAATCTTGTCCTTATTTAAGTATGTGACAGCGGAAGCTCTTAATAATCACCTGAGAATAAACATGCTTAAAACGTCAACAAAAAAATGTTGGTGAGTTATAGGTTTAACCTATATATATTAAAATGGTAACAATAGACCACAAGATTTCATATTTCAATATACATCCCATACATAGAGATAAAAATCATTCATATGGTGAATACCTGGTAACCGACATTAACAAGATGCATATATAAGAATATCTCCATCATTCCGGGACACCCTTCAGATATGATATAAATTTCGAAGTACTAAAGCATCCGGTACTTTGGATGGGGTTTGTTAGGCCCAATAGATCTATCTTTAGGATTCGCGTCAATTAAGGTGTCTGTTCCCTAATTCTTAGATTACCAGACTTAATAAAAAGGGGCATATTCGATTTTGATAATTCAACCATAGAATGTAGTTTCACGTACTTGTGTCTATTTTGTAAATCATTTATAAAACCTACATGTATTCTCATCCCAAAAATATTAGATTTTAAAAGTGGGACTATAACTCACTTTCACAGATTTTTTTTACTTCGTCGGGAAGTAAGACTTGGCCACTGGTTGATTCACGAACCTATAACAATATATACATATATATCAAAGTATGTTCAAAATATATTTACAACACTTTTAATATATTTTGATGTTTTAAGTTTATTAAGTCAGCTGTCCTCGTTAGTAACCTACAACTAGTTGTCCACAGTTAGATGTATAGAAATAAATCGATAAATATTATCTTGAATCAATCCATGACCCAGTGTATACGTATCTCAGTATTGATCACAACTCAAACTATATATATTTTGGAATCAACCTCAACCCTGTATAGCTAACTCCAACATTCACATATAGAGTGTCTATGGTTGTTCCGAAATATATATAGATGTGTCGACATGATAGGTCGAAACATTGTATACGTGTCTATGGTATCTCAAGATTACATAATATACAATACAAGTTGATTAAGTTATGGTTGGAATAGATTTGTTACCAATTTTCACGTAGCTAAAATGAGAAAAATTATCCAATCTTGTTTTACCCATAACTTCTTCATTTTAAATCCGTTTTGAGTGAATCAAATTGCTATCGTTTCATATTAAACTCTATTTTATGAATAAAAACATAAAAAGTATAGGTTTATAGTTGGAAAAATAAGTTACAAGTTGTTTTCGTAAAGGTAGTCATTTCAGTCGAAAGAACGACGTCTAGATGACCATTTTAGAAAACATACTTCCACTTTGAGTTTAACCATAATTTTTGGATATAGTTTCATGTTCATAATAAAAATCATTTTCCCAGAATAACAACTTTTAAATCAAAGTTTATCATAGTTTTTAATTAACTAACCCAAAACAGCCCGCGGTGTTACTACGACGGCGTAAATCCGGTTTTACGGTGTTTTTCGTGGTTCCAGGTTTTAAATCATTAAGTTAGCATATCATATAGATATAGAACATGTGTTTAGTTGATTTTAAAAGTCAAGTTAGAAGGATTAACTTTTATTTGCGAACAAGTTTAGAATTAACTAAACTATGTTCTAGTGATTACAAGTTTAAACCTTCGAATAAGATAGCTTTATATGTATGAATCGAATGATGTCATGAACATCATTACTACCTTAAGTTCCTTGGATAAACCTACTGGAAAAGATAAAAATGGATCTAGTTTCAACGGATCCTTGGATGGCTTGAAAGTTCTTGAAGCAGAATCATGACACGAAAACAATTTCAAGTAAGATTTCCACTCGAAATAAGATTGTTATAGTTATAGAAATTGAATTAAAGTTTGAATATGATTATTACCTTGTATTAGAATGATAACCTACTATAAGAAACAAAGATTTCTTGAGGTTGGATGATCACCTTACAAGATTGGAAGTGAGCTAGCAAACTTGAAAGTATTCTTGATTTTATGTAACTAGAACTTGTAGAATTTATGAAGAACACTTAGAACTTGAAGTTAGAACTTGAGAGAGATCAATTAGATGAAGAAAATTGAAGAATGAAAGTGTTTGTAGTTGTTTTTGGTCGTTGGTGTATGGATTAGATATAAAGGATATGTAATTTTGTTTTCATGTAAATAAGTCATGAATGATTACTCATATTTTTGTAATTTTATGAGATATTTCATGCTAGTTGTCAAATGATGTTTCCCACATATGTTAGGTGACTCACATGGGATGCTAAGAGCTGATCATTGGAATGTATATACCAATAGTATATACATCTAAAAGCTGTGTATTGTACGAGTACGAATACGGGTGCATACGAGTAGAATTGTTGATGAAACTGAACGAGGATGTAATTGTAAGCATTTTTGTTAAGTATAAGTATTTTGATAAGTGTCTTGAAGTCTTTCAAAAGTGTATGAATATATATTAAAACACTACATGTATATACATTTTAACTGAGTCGTTAAGTCATCGTTTGTCGTTACATGTAAGTGTTGTTTTGAGACCTTTAGGTTAACGATCTTGTTAAATGTTGTTAACCCAAAGTTTATAATATCAAATGAGATTTTAAATTATTATATTATCATGATATTATGATATATTAATATATCTTAATATGATATATACATTTAAATGTCGTTACAACGATAATCGTTACATATATGTCTCGTTTCGAAATCCTTAAGTTAGTAGTCTTGTTTTTACTTATGTAGTTCATTGTTAATACACTTAATGATATATTTAATTATCATATTATCATGTTATATATAATATAACAATGTATTAATATGCTTCATATATATTTAGTAAGACGTGGTTATAACGATAATCGTTATATGTATCGTTTCGAGTTTCATACGTCAATAGTCTCCTTTTTAAGTATATAACTTATTGTTACTATTTTTAATGAGATACTTGATGATCATTATATCATGTTAAACATATATATATTTATTCATTTATGTATCATCATGTCATATACAACTTATAGCGTTCGTGAATCATTGGTCAAACTGGGTAATCAGACGTTTACAAAATTTCCGTTTCAATTAACCAAGTCTTAACAAGTTTGATTGCTTAACAGTTGGAAACACTTAATCATGTAAATAACAATTTCATTTAATATATATATAAACATGGAAAAGTTCGGGTCACTACACATTGACCGCGTTGACTCATAAGGGCAAGAAGTTTGAGTGGTCAGAATCGCAAGAGACTGCATTTCAGTTGTTGAAAGAGAAGTTAACAACTACACCAGTATTGTCTCTACCCGAGGGAAGTGAAGATTTTTTTGTTTATTGTGATGCCTCACGTCAAAGAATGGGTTGCGTGCTTATGCAACGAAACAAGGTTATTGCTTACGGATCGCGTCAATTAAAGAATCACGAGCAGAACTACACTACGCACGACCTTGAGTTAGGAGCTATTGTCTTTGCACTTAAAATGTGGAGACACTACCTGTTTGGAACCAAGTTCACTATCTTCACTGACCATAAGAGTTTACAGCACATATTCGATCAGAAACAGCTCAACATAAGGCAACGACGTTGGATGGAACTACTTAACAATTATAACTGCGAACTTCAATACCATCCCGGCAAGGCGAATATTGTGGCGGATGCCTTAAGCAGAAAGGATCGAGAGAAACCTCTTAGGGTTAAAGCTCTTAACATAGTTGTCCATACGAATCTCACATCACAAATTCGCGAAGCACAACAAGAAGCCATGAAACAAGAAAATGTCGATGTTGAATTTCTCAGAGGAATGGATAAGAAATTTGACATCAAAGAGGATGGAACACGGTACTTTGCTAATCGAATTTGGGTACCAAAGTTTGGTGGATTGAGAGAACTAGTGTTGGAGGAAGCACACAAGTTGAGATACTCAATTCATCCGGGATCAAATAAAATGTACCAAGATTTGAAGGCGTTTTATTGGTGGCCAAATTTGAAAGCTGGCATTGCTACCTATGTCGGGAAGTGCTTGACTTGCGCTAAAGTCAAGGCTGAACATCAGAAGCCATCAGGATTATTAACTCAACCAGAGATTCCCCAGTGGAAGTGGTAAGGTATTTCCATGGACTTCATTACGAAACTACCAAGAATGGCGGGAGGTCACGATACTATTTGGATTATCGTGGATCATCTCACTAAGTCCGCACACTTCTTACCGATAAGGGAAACTGATAAAATGGAGAAGTTGGCTCAGATCTACATTAAGGAAGTCGTCTCTAGGCATGGAGTGCCTATATCTATTATATCCGATCGCGACAGCAGATTTACTTCCAGGTTTTGGCAATCATTACAGAAAACAATGGGAACCCATCTAGATATGAGTACAACATATCACCCCCAGACGGATGGCCATAGCGAACGAACTATTCAGACTTTTGAGGACATGTTGAGAGCGTGTGTCATTAATTTCGGAAATGGATGGGATAAGTATTTACCACTGGCTGAGTTCTCATACAATAACAGCTACCATGCGAGCATTAAAGCTGCACCTTTCGAAGTGTTGTATGGAAGGAAGTGTAGATCTCCCGTTTGTTGGAGCGAATTGGGAGATAGTCATTTGACAGGTCCTGAGATTATTCAGGAGACAACTGAGAAAGTCCTACAGATTCAGGAATGACTGAGAACGGCTCGAAGTCATTAGAAGAGTTACGTCGATGTTAGACGGAAGGACATAGAGTTCCAAGTTGATGACAAGGTTATGCTTAAGGTATCACCTTGGAAGGGTGTTGTACGATTTGGGAAACGAGGTAAACTGAGTCCTAGATATGTTGGACCGTTTGAGATAACTGAAAGAGTTGGACCGGTAGCTTACAGATTGGAACTGCCACAAGCACACAGCGGTATTCATGACGTTTTCCATGTATCCAATCTAAAGAAGTGCCTAGCCGATGATAATTTGATTATTCCTTTAGAGGAACTACGTATGGACGACAAACTTCATTTCATTGAGGAACCTGTTGAAATCTTGGGCCGTGAGGTCAAACAGTTGAAGCAAAGCAGAATTCCTATCGTTAAAGTTCGGTGGAACGCGAGAAGAGGACCAGAATTCACGTGGGAGCATGAAGACCAGATGAGGCTGAAATATCCGCAATTGTTTCTTGAGGAAACTACTTCAGTGGACGATCACTAAAATTTTGGGACGAAATTTTCAATAACGGGTGGGTAATGTAACAACCCTGATTTTTCCGTTAACCTTTCGTTAGTTTATTTAACGGCGATTATTTAACTTTTATGTGGTTACGTGTAATAAATGCATATTTGATCTTCGGAGGGTTACAATAATTAATATGGGTTGATATTAATTCAAATAAATATTTCGGATAATGAAATACGATAAAAACGATACGATTTTGATAATAGCCTTTTTGAGCAACGAAACGCTTGGGTTTATTTTAATAATTAATTTTATTAATTATTAACTTTTTAAAATATTTAATTTATTGGGTTTTTAATAAATTAAGCGACTGGTTGCGTTTAACGATCGGGTTAGCGTTCTGGGCCTTCGGTACGACTAAACGACACTTAAAACGGACCACGATTACACGGAATTGCAAAACACAAGCTCGGGAATACTTCCCATGTGGGCCACGGCCGAACTCCCCCTACCCACCCCTTTTATGTCTAATTTTTGCAACTAGAGGGACCTAAGTGCTAATTTATTGAATTAGGGCTAGATATAAATTGTTGTGTTTAACCTAAATTAGTAAAACCCTCACAAAAAAGCTGCCAGTGGACCTAATTTATTGACATGAGTACTATATATGCATATTGAGTTTGTTCAAAAAGCCTCTAGCTTGAATACTTTTAATACCATCGGTGTAAGCACAATTTAGATGGACGGATCCGTTAGGTTGACAACCTCGCCCAAACAATATTAACCGTGGCGCATTTACTTTGAACATTAAATACATTTGAACAAGTGTATAACATTTTACGAGGTAAGGCGGGTATAGTGGCTTCTATACTCGGGTCATTGCTAGTATTCAGGTGCTCATATATTATGCAAACGTTTTATGACTTTGTGTTGTACTTGTAAAATCTCGTGGTCAAGGAAATTAAACTATTTTTCTGATAACTGCTTTTCAGATACTGTTATACTTTTAAACCTGTAGATTCACCAACATTATTTATTGACCTGTTTTTGCGTGTTATTATTCTCAGGTCCTTAAGAGGTATGCTTCCGCTGTGTTTGCTGCATGACTGGCCGTGGAGTCAGCATTTGATTTTAAAGAACATTATTTACTTTTGCATTTAAAACTTTTATACTGTTTAAATACTGTTGGCTTGTGGTTACGATCACAACAGTGTTTCTATTTTGAGATTATTGACTTGTGTTTTTGAAAGTTAACTTTTAATAAAATTAAATGCGATTGCTTTAAACGTCTCATATAGAGGGCGTAACTGTTAACTGTGGGACCTGGATTAACGCGCCATCAGATGGTAATTTGGCGGGATGTTATACAAGAAGAATAAATGGATTGTTGATTCGGGTTGCTCTCATCATGTGACCGGTGATGGAACTCTTCTTCATGACATTAGAGTCACAATCAAAATCGAGTTGTAATCACGGCTGACAACTCAACTCATCCGGTGAAAAAGGGAGGTAATGCTATTGTTGATGTTAACAATGATACATTTACTTTGGAAGATGTTTATCTTGTTCCTAAATTGACCAAGAACTTACTTTCGGTACCTCAAATTACCGAATCCGGGAAGTATGTTCTTTTTGGTCCAACGGATGTGAAAGTCCTTGAGAATGTCAATGAGATTGTGGGTGATGTTCTTTTCACGGGAGAAAAGAAAGGTTCTTTGTTTGTGTTGTCTGCAGGTGAAGCTTATGTGAAGAAAACAAGCCAAATCGACAACGGAGCTATTTAGCATGCAAGACTAGGCCATGTGGGATATCAAATGTTGCAAAATATATTCTCACATAAGCTAGTTGATGGAATTCCTAAACTCAAGAATGTTCGTGAAGAGGTGATATGCCAAGGATATCAATATGGAAAGTCGCATCGGCTTCCATATAAGAAGTCAACAAACCGAAAATAAGGTTTACTTGACTTGATTCATACAGATTTGATGGGGCCAACAAGAACACCAAGTTATAGCGGTCATTGCTATGTCATGGTGTTAATCGATGACTATTCTCGGTTCACTTGGGTGAAGTTTTTAAAGGAGAAGAGTGAAGCCTTATCAAAGTTCATAGAGTTCAAAGAAGCGGCCGAATTCGAATTTGGAAGAAAGGTAAAAGCTCTTAGGAGTGATAACGGTGGAGAATTCATGTCAAATGATTTCTTTACTTATTGCAAAGCTAATCGTATTTCTCGCCAAATGACTTGTCCGGACACCCCTCAACAAAATGGTGTTGCGGAAAGAAATATTGCTTACCTTGTTTCAATATGCTTATCTTGGTTACATGACAAAGGGTTGCCTAGGGAACTATGAGCGGAAGCACTTCAATGTGCTTGTCATGTGTCTAATCGGTTATCATCTTGGTCAGGTACACAAAAATCATCTTTTGAGGTAGCTTATGGTCAAAAGCCAAATGTAAGCTATTTTAGGGTGTTTGGTTCTATTTGTTATGTTCATGTTCATAAAACTAACTGAACCAAACTTGACCCAAAAGCTCGAAAGTGTATTTTTGTTGGTTATGATTCTCACAGGAAAGGTTGGAGGTGTATGGATCAAGAAACAAAGAAGTTTACCACTTTAAGAGATGTGGTATTTGATGAAGTGTCTTCTCAATTTTCTGAATCAAGCAAAAATGGTGAAGAAAATAGAGATTACAAATTTGTGTTTCCTAGTATTGATACTCAAGAAGAAATTGAGAATGATGGTGGTTCTTAAACTCAAGAAGAGGCACCTAGTGAAGAAGTTCCAACTCAAGTTAGAAGGTCAACAAGAGAAAAAAGACAACCAAAACATCTAAGTGACTATGAGGTAAACACAGTCACAACTTGTTTCTTTTCAAGTGGCTTAACCGAAGAACCAACATGTTATGAAGAAGCTAAAGATTCTCCGGATTAGAGAAAAGCAATGCAAGAGGAGATTGATGCATCGGAAAAGAATGAAACTTGGGAGCTTGTCAAGAAACCGGAAGCATGTAAACCAGTTACTTACAAATGGGTCTACCGTTTGAAGAAGAACTCGGATGGAACCATTAATAGGTTCAAGGCTCGGTTGGTGGCTTGTGACTTTTGTCAAAGTTATGGGCTTAATTATGAGGAAACTTTTAGCCCCGTGGCTAAAATGGTAACGGTGAGAACAATAATCTCACTAGCAGCTTACAAAGGTTGGAAATTGTGGCAACTTGATGTGAAGAATGCTTTTCTCTATGGAGAGCTTGATCGTGAGGTGTTCATGGAACAACCTATTGGGTTCATTTCAAATCAATTTCCAGAATATGTGTGCCGGTTGAAGAAAGCTCTTTATGGCTTGAAACAAGCTCTGAGAGCTTGGTATGGTAAGGGTTGCACAATACCTTGTCTTTTGTGGTTTTAAGATTTCTGATGCGGATTCTAGTTTGTTTGTAAAGAAAGAATCAGGTTTCCATATTTTGGTGTTATTATATGTTGATGACATGATTATCACCGGAGGAAATGAGTCAGAAATCTCTCGTTTAAGTGATGATCTTTCGGTTCGTTTTGAAATGAAGAATCTGGGGGAGATTGGATGTTTTCTTGGCTTGGAAGTTGATAAATTAGAAAACGGGTACTTTATCTCTCAAAGGGGTTATGCAAGGAGTCTCTTGAAATGTTTCAACATGGGGGAGTCAAAGCCTATGACTACTCCAATGGAACCAAACCTCAAAATGAAGAAAGATCGAGAAAAAGAGCTCAAGGATGTGAAGTTGTTCCGACAAATGGTTGGAAGTTTGATCTATCTAACCATCACAAGGCCGGAAATTGCTTACTCGGTTGGCATTGTTTCACAATTTATGCAATGTCCAACTAATGTTCATCTTGATGCAGCAAAAAGGATCCTTCGTTATGTGAAAGGATCAATAGGTCATGGCTTGTGGTATAAGAAGTGTGATAATGTTTTGTTAAATGGTTTCGTGGATGCAGATTGGATGGGAGACGCAAATGATCGCCATTCAACTTCAGGTTACTGTTTTAACATAAGTTCCGCGGTTATTTCATGGTGTAGCAAGAAGCAAGATGTTGTTGCTTTGTCTAGTACGGAAGCGGCATACATAGCTGCAACAATGGCGGCTCAAGAATGTACTTGGTTAAGAAGATTGATTGGTGACATACTTGAAAAAGTAGATTATGTTGTCAAACTGAGATGTGACAACGAAAGTGCAATCAAGCTTGCTTCGAATCCAGTTTTTCATGCTCGTACTAAGCATATTGAAATGAGATATCATTTTATTCGTGAAAAGGTTCTAAGCGGGGAAATCGAGCTAGCAAATGTAAGGACAAATGCTCAAGTGGTGGATATCTTTACTAAAGCTCTAATGAAGGCCAAGTTCATAGAATTTCGAGAGGCGTTAGGGATTGTTGATGATGGAAAACCGTGTGTACTTTTCATTCAGATTAACGCAGCGGATAGTTAAAATTAAATATACTCTACATTACAAAACATGCACACGATTCACGGTTCCAAACAAGATCCAATTACACCACTTTTAATTGTCAAAATATATAAACTACAAAGTAGGTAATAAATGGTATACCTTTCTTGAAGAAACGGATGAACTGATGGAGAGAAACTCATGATCAAAATTATGACCGTCTTTTTGGATAGTCCACACTACACTTCAAACGATCGTCAATGGATGCTAGTCCAAACTCAAGTAACAAATTAATCAACCCTTGATTAATTGAGTGAACGATTAAGTAATATTCCTTATGTATTCTTCAATTGATTTTCAACAAAAATAATGTAAACTTGAATTGTACGGAGGGTTATAAGAAGAAGCAGTGCAAGGAAAAACTAATGCATACATGATGTTATTACTACTTCATTAAACATATAAGCCCAAGATTACAGCTATAGCCATCACTACTCACTCCTTTTTTATTATCTTTTTAATTTAAAACAAAATATTGAGTATCTTGTAAACCCACTACACTCAACATGTTTTTTAGCCTTTGTAACCTAACTAGTGCACTATCTCAAAAACAATAATGTATATTCCCCTTTTGTGATCCAACTAAGCACTAGGCCATAAACAGTATTAAAGATACAGAGTATATAAATTAATTACTCAATTAATTTATTAATTAATTCATAACAAATTATTTTAACTTGTTTCGTTACTTGAGTAATATATATACATCATATATATATATTTCATTTGACGTCTAAGTGTATATGTGTGTGACCCCGAAGACTCAAATGAATTTAGCCATATAGTTATATGTTGTACCTTGCACATTAATCCTACAGACTCCCACTTGTGCATGGCACAACACCAAGTAACTATACAAATAATGGATACTGTCTAGCAACAGGTCATTGTCCCTAAATTCATGTGAGGGTTGTTTCTCAGAACTGCTTGTAGTAAGTGTTAAATGTCATTCGTCCTTTTGTTTCAGATACTTTAGTCAAACTTGAGATATGGATCATTGGTCATTCTCATTTGTTTAACAATTTTATTTCCCGATCTTAGAACTGAATTAAATCACCAAATTAATTAAGTATCATCTTAATTACATCTGGGTGCGGCCACACAAATATCTTATTCATTCATCGAGGAGCTCAAAAGTATCTAACTCCAAACATTTTGGAGGAACAAATCCTATATTGCATACACGTGTCTCTTACGAGCTTTACATTATACCCAATAATGGCCTTTATTACAGCCTTATTCAGGACAACATTTAACCATATCAAAGTACAATATTCCACACATCGAAACGTGCGTGCATCTCAAGTCTAAGGACATAAATACATAATCACTAAAAGATTCACTACTGACAATGATCCATGTAGTGATATCTTGGTTGGATCATTCCAATATCCATCATCAATGAATACATATGAATTTGGTCTCTACAACTTAACTATTTATCATCAATAAATATAATCAACTATTCATATTAATCTATGTTCATGTTATTCCCATAACATGATTGATTATGGAGATTTTGAATAATCAACAATTACTCATGGATTAAACATGCTAATATAGAATAAAGTGATATAAATGAAAATGATCATACCATCAATATATCAATTCATTATGATAAAACTGTTTAATGTTTCAAAAATATCTAAATACTAAATTACAAATTAAAAAGATCAGCAGCATAACGAAGTCCAATACTACTAGCATGATCATCATGCTTGTTGTGTGTCATGGGCTTCGTGAACGGGTCAGCCACATTATCATCTGTATGAACCTTAAGAATACTAATATCATTCCTCTCAACGACTTCTTGAATGTAGTCAAACTTTCAAAGAATGTGTCTGCTACCTTTACGTACACGTGATTCTTTCACAAGTATAATAGCACTTGAATTATCACAGTACATTTTCATAGGGGATTCAATGCTGAGAACTACTTCGAGTTCAGCAATAAACTTCCTAATCCAGACAGCTTCTTGAGCAGCTTCTGAGGGAGCAATGTATTCTGCTTCCGTTGTAGACTGTGCAACTGTGCTCTACTTTGAGCTTCTCCAATCAACTGCCCCTCCATTCATGACAAAGACATACCCTGACTGGGATCGAGAATCATCTCGATCAGTTTGGAAACTAGCATCTGTATAACATCTAATACTCAACTCTTCTTCCAAACCACCGTAAACCAAGAACATATCTTTAGTTCTCCGCAAATACTTAAGAATGCTCTTAACAGCAATCCAATGTTCTTCACCTGGATTCTGTTGATAACGACTCGTCAAACTCAAGGCTAACGAGACATCGGGTCTAGTACATAACATGGCATACATAATGGATCCTCTAGCCGAAGCATAAGGAACACATTACATTCGTCTTATCTCATTAGGTGTGACAGGACTTTGAGACTTGCTCAAGGTTATGCCCTTTTGCATGGGCAATGCTCCGCGCTTGGAGTTTTGCATGTTAAATCTTCGTAAGATTTTGTCAATGTATGTACTTTGACTCAAACCAATAAGCCTTTTGAATCTATTTCTATAGATCCTGATTCCAAGAATATACTTAGCTTCTCCAAGATCTTTCATGGCAAAATATTTTCCAAGCCAAGATTTGACATCTTGCAAAGTTGGAATGTCATTTCAAATAAGTAGTATGTCATCAACATACATGATCAAGAAGACAATTTTGCTCCCACTAGCTCTAATGTAAACACAGGGCTCATCTTAGTTTTGAGAAAAACCAACCTCTTTGATTTTCTGATCAAACTTAAGATTCCAGCTCCTGGATACTTACTTTAATCCATAAATGGATTTTAGAAGCTTGCATACTTTAGTAGGATGCTTAGGATTCACAAACACTTTCGGCTGAACCATATATACGTCCTCTCTTAGGTCGTCATTTAGGAAAGCGGTTTTGACATCCATTTACCATATTTCATAATCATGAAAAGCAGCTATGACAATAAGTATCCTAATTGATTTAATGCTCGCGACTGGTGAAAAAGTTTCCTCATAATCAATTCCTTGAGTTTGAGTATAACCTTTTGCCACCAACCGAGCCTTAAAGGTGTTTACATTACCGTCCATGTCAGCCTTCTTCTTGAAGACCCATTTACTCCCCATTGTCTTACAATTGGGTGGAAGATCAATCAAGTCTCATACTTGATTATCTTTCATGGACTGCATCTTTGTCTTCATAGCATCTCGCCATTTGTCAGATTCTGGATCTGATATGGCTTCACTGTAGCTAGAGGGTTCATCATAATCCCCTAGATGAGATTCATCTGAATTAATCAGAAGATTTAACCTCTCAGGTTGATGAGGAGTTCTACTAGATCTACGAATTACAGGTGCAACACGTTCTGGCTCACCAACAGTGTGTTCAGCTTCAACGTGCGGTTGGCTAGTGCCTTCAGAAGGTATGTTACTTTGTGATTCTTGAATTTCTTCAAGATCTACTTTACTCCTACTGACTTCTTGTAAGAGAAGATCTCTTTCAAAGAATTCAGAAAAAAGAGCAGTAAAAACTTTGTTTTCAGCTTGGTAGTAAAAGTAGTAACCCATTGTTTCCTTTGGGTATCCCACAAAGTGACATTTGATACCTCTGGGTTCTAACTTGTTTAAAGTGTCACGTTTCACATACGCTTCACAACCCCAGACTTTCAAATAAGACAACTTATGACTCTTTCCATGCCATAACTCATATGGTGTCTTTTCTACCTTCTTGGTTGGAACCATATTGAGTATGCGTGCAGCAGACTCTAATGCATAACCCCAAAAAGACATTGGTAGAGTAGTTAGACTCATCATAGATCGAACCATATCAAATAAAGTTTGATTCCTCCGTTCCGACACACCATTGTGCTGTGGTGTGTAAGGTGGAGTGAACTGTGAGACAATCCCACAATTCTTCAGGTGGTCCAAAAACTCTTGACTCATATATTCCCCTCCCCGATCAGAGCGGAGGGCTTTAATGGTCTTTCCAAGTTGATTCTCTACTTCATTTTGGAAGATTTTGAATGTTTCAAAAACTTCATGTTTATGTTTCAGCAAGTAAACATAACCATATCTACTATAATCATCAGTAAATGTAACAAAGTATGATTCACCATTTCTAGACATAGTTCTAAAAGGGCCACACACATCAGTATGTATTAGTCCAAAAAGATCTTCAGCTCTCTCACCTAAACCGGAGAAAGGAGCCTTTGTCATCTTTCCACATAAACATGACTTGCATACATCAAATGACTCAGAGCCAGTTGATTCCAAAAGCCCATCAGATTGGAGTTTTGAAATGCGTTGTTTGTTTATATGACCAAGACGACAATGCCATAGATAGGTATTATTCAAGTCTTGCTTAACTCGTTTGGCAGTACAGGTATATACAGAATTATTATTTTAAATCACACCATGCATATCAATTTCAAAAATACCATCACGTGGAATAGCATTAAAATAAAATACATTATTCTTAGAAACTGAAATACCAAGGTGCGTAAATGTAAGTTCAAAACCAACATCTTTCAAAAGAGAAACTGAATTTACATTGCTCGTAACACTAGGAGCATAATGACATTGTTCCAACAAAACAATAAGACCACTAGGTAGAGTAAGCTCATAGGTGCTAATAGCTTCGACAGCAGCTCGAGTCCCATTGCCCACTCTTAAGTCTAGTGTGTTGTTCTTCAGTCTCTTACTTCTTCTCATTCCCTGCATATTGTTACAGATGTGAGTACCACAACCAGTATCAAAAATCCAAGAATCACTAGAAAAAGTATATAACTGTATATGAAATATACCTGATTTGTTGGTCTGGCCAGTTTTGCCTTTTCTTAACTCAGATAGGTAGGAAGGACAGTTCCTCCTCCAGTGACCAACTTTTCCACAGTGGAAACATTCGGCATCTTTTGCTGGGTTTTCTTTCTTGGAAGGTGGTGGAATCTTTTTCTTAGCAATTGACTTGCCTTTTCCTTTTCTTCAAGTTTTCGGCTTATTCTTTCTCACCTTACCATCCCTAATCATCAGGACACATGGATTGGAAACCTTATATGGAATATCCTGTTCAGCAGTTTTGAGCATCGAGTGCACCTCTGCCAGAGATTTCTCCCAACCTTGCATATTGTAATTCATCACAAATTGGTGATATGATTTTGGTAGTGAAACCAAAACTGTGTTCACAGCCAAGTTAAGCGGCAAGGTAGTTCTAAATTTTTCCAATCGGTCAATGTAGCTTTTCATTTTTAAGACATGAGAGCTCACTGATTGACCCTCCTCCATTTTGCATGTTTGAAGAAGCTTATAAGTTTCATATAATTCTTGACTAGCCTGTTTCTGAAACATATTTTTCAGCTCAGTCATCATATCATATGCTGTACTATCTTCCATTTTCTTTTGGAGGTCAGAAGTCATACTAGCAAGCATGATTAAAGCTATCTTCTCTTGCTCATCAAATAACTTCTGATAAGCATTCTTTTGAGCAGCAGTAGCTGTCTCAGGAGGAGCTTCGGGTAAGGGTTCTTCAATTTTGTTCAACTTCCCTTCAAATTTGAGAACAATTCTCAGGTTACGGTACCAATCGAGGAAGTTTGAACCATTGAGTTTCTCCTTCTCCAACAAAGAACGGAGGTTGTTTTGGTTTACGTTTTGATTGTTTGACATCTACAAAAGAACAAGATTCAATTTTAGTATTTTTGATATTTTACTTTAATAAATTAACTACCCAGGTTTTAATATATTTGAAAACAATTAATTTACGAAAGCCTAAGATCCACATAGAGGTTCCATAACTACATCTGTTGATCAGCTAGCAGTTATAGAGTCTATTGGTAGGTAGCGGTTACCGATTGCATCACAAGTGCAACTCTTAGATCATTATGGGACCTAGAAATATGTGTAGTTCAACAAACCACTATTATCTACTGGCATGTTTGTCCCATCCTTGCCTCGAACTCAGGTCTCACCGTGAATACGATTGAGTCGTCCAATTTGAAAACAGTGGAAATTCAGTCTAGTCTCATTCGTAACTGAAAATCCACCTCGTGGCTATAATTCAATTAGGTCTCACCGTAACCAAAAAATAACGAGGAGTGTTTGCAAGCTCATTGGATGGCATGACTTAAATTTGACGGGTATTTTAAAAATGTTTGTGTTAACGAATAATGCATGCACACAAGATTCGCTACACTATTTATTAAAAATCATTTTAACCAATTTTATATATGTCGATCGTGTTTATGCGTCTAGTTTGTTATTTTATTTTATATATAAAAGTAACAAATACACAAACGTGTATCGTTTTAAAATAATTTTAAAAGATTTCGATCATATATAATTTGTGTTTCAAAAATCATTTAACTTTAAACTCGTTAGAGTTTAACTTCTTAAAATCATCAATTTTAATCATTGAAACTGTTGCCGATTTTATTTGATGTTTTCATCAAAAAACATTTAGCATATATTCTAATTAACAATTATGTATAATGCAAAAATAAAACACAACCATATCATGCATCACACACACATAGCCTAGCCCAAAAATTCTATGCTCGATCCCATGATCCGACATGTGATCAAGAGGTCAAACTAAGGGTAATATCGTAGCTCCCACTTGATTCAAGAATCAAGTGAAAACTTGACAAACGCCATCGTTGTCAACTTGACCTGTTCGCCATCTTCTAAACCAAAAACATGTTGTATTTTATCTTCAATCTTCATCTTGTTACATTTATTTAAATTTGAAAATACAACTAAACTAGTACTTTTACAAATTAAAATAAATTTAAATACAATACTATGAAAATGAGAAATAAATATAATACAACTTTGGTTTCAAAATGGCCATTCTAATAATACAAATAATCCACATGACATAATATTGCCGTAATCAATAATCACAACAATCATACATAGGTCGGGGCATTATGGGCTATGTGTGCAATCATAATTCTAATAACTACATTATTAACAAGTACATATGGCTTGTTCATGGCTACAATGCATGTGTACAACCATGGAATGAAATAAACAACAATTATTCAAGCCATAATAAATTCAAAATTTATAACAGTGATATTTTTTCAGATCTTATTTGTGCCTCATGATGTTTAATTTAAAACAAACATGTTGAAATTATATAAAAAAAAGTTTTTACTATTTACCAATTCACCACAAAACTAGATCTGAGAAAATCACGTGACAATTAAAATGGTGTAAAAGTGGCTCTGATACCACTGATGGAAAACCGTGTGTACTTTTCATTCAGATTAACGCAGCGGATAGTTAAAATTAAATATAATCTACATTACAAAACATGCACACGATTCACGGTTCCAAACAAGATCCAATTACACCACTTTTAATTGTCAAAATATATAAACTACAAAGTAGGTAATAAATGGTATACCTTTCTTGAAGAAACGGATGAACTGATGGAGAGAAACTCACGATCAAAATTATGACCGTCTCTTTGGATAGTCCACACTACAATTCAAACGATCATCAATGGATGCTAGTCCAAACTCAAGTAACAAATTAATCAACCCTTGATTAATTGAGTGAACGATTAAGTAATATTCCTTATGTATTCTTCAATTGATTTTCAACAAAAATAATGTAAACTTGAATTGTACGGAGGGTTGTAAGAAGAAGCAGTGCAAGGAAAAACTAATGCATACATGAGGTTATTAGTACTTCATTAAACATATAAGCCCAAGATTACAGCTATAGCCATCACTACTCACTACTTTTTTATTATCTTTTTAATTTAAAACAAGATATTGAGTATCTTGTAAACACACTACACTCAACATGTTTTTTAGCCTTTTGTAACCTAACTAGTGCACTATCTCAAAAACAATAATGTATATTCTCCTTTTGTGATCCAACTAAGCACTAGACCATAAACATTATTAAAGATACGGAGTATATAAATTAATTACTCAATTAATTTATTAATTAATTCATAACAAATTATTTTAACTTGTTTCGTTACTTGAGTAATATATATACATCATATATATATATATATATATATATATATATATATATATATATATATATATATATATATATATATATATATATATATATATATTTCATTTAACGTCTAAGTGTATATGTGTGACCCCGAAGGCTCAAATGAATTTAGCCATATAGTTATATGTTGTACCTTGCACATTAATCCTACAGTTGATCGGGAGTTTGCACCAAGGGGGAGTGTTAAAATATTGGTGCAAACAAAATTTGAAAATAAAAGCGCCACTAAAAGTGAGTTAAAGTGTTGCACGGATTTTGCAGATTTCGGTATGCGTGAAACACACAAATGCGGCGCATCTCTTCATTGATGCGGCGCATCCATACACCAAAATGTCCCGAATGTTTTAGATGCGGAGTTTCACTTGAATGCTGCACGTCAGAAGGAGAGGATGCGGCGCATCCTCTATAGATGCGGCGCATCTGCTGCTGTATCAAGTTGGTCACTCACCAACTATCCCACTCCGGATTTTATTGCTTTACTTTCTCTTTTCTTGTTTGATGGGCATCTTGTCTCCATGTTTTATGGCTTTAATAAGTGTAGTAGGTGTGTGTTAATCATGTTGTTTCTACTTTGAATTAGTATTTAAAGGAGTGATTGTAAGCATTTGAATTCATTCCAAACACTTCAAGTTTCTTTCTCTTGTTCATATTGTTTCTACTTCTTTCATTTACAGCAAATAATCTAGTTGTCATATAAATGACATAGTGGCATAAATTTCTAAACAATTGACAAAGCACTGTGAATGCTGGTTAGGACGATATGTCACTCAATTTGGATGTTTTCTACTTCATTTGCTTAAGGAATCAAATGACATTGGTGGAAAATATAATAAATGCTTTCCAAAACTTGATATAAATCACAACGTGGCATGACTTTTTTTAATAACTACGTTTGATAAAACATAATGATTAAACGCTTAATGGTTCAAAACAAAAATGACTTACCTCTTAATGCTCACCATGGCTTGGGAAGACCACTTGTTCAAATACAAAAACAGAATCAAGAAAATGAAATGTGAGATTTTGATTGAGATCTAAAACTGGGGAAGACCATTAATATTAATAATATAGTTAGGGATAATGATGGATATAAAGTAGCGGTGACAAAAAAGAGGGAAGGTGGGATAGTTAAAGTGTTGGATAGAACAAACAGAAAATTCAGTACATGCGGAACCTGATTAGTTTGATTGGCTAGATTTAATGAGCATAAGAAAAGATTCAAGAAAGGAGTAAAGGTAGCATTGTAGCAATATCAACGAGTTCACTTAAATGGTTTGAATTGGTGATAATTGATTTCTAACATGTCAAAGACAACTTTTAAGCTACTAAAAGAAAAGGGTGAAATGGTCGAACTGGTCAACTGGCTATACGAGATGAAATTCTTCCAAAATGTACTTTTAACACGTGCAACCTCCACAATGGTTGATAATAATAATGTAATAACTAAGATCATTAATTTTAACTTAGAATTAACTTTGCTAGTCATACAAACCCATATTAAGTTGTTTCAAACCACTATTGGCATAGCAAACTCAAACTAACAACCTTCAAATTATGGAAAATCAAATGCACATACTCCGTATTTATTATATTACTGTACCAAGTATGACCAGATGTGTAAATTGAACCTGGTGTAATTTATGTATCTATATATATTACGCTGAGTGTAAGTGAAATCAATTGAGCATTCTTAACAAAACCTTTCACTGTGTATACACCTATATGCAAGGTTGAAAAAGACGCGAGATGGGTCGAGACGGTAGAGACCTTAAAATGTCACAATGAAAAAACGAGGTCGAGACGGATGCTGACCAACGTTGATTTTTTTTTTATATATAAATTTTCAAATATAAACATTTCAAACATTAATATTTCAACGTGTACACCCTACATGTAGTGGTTCGTCACTCTCTAACTATCATCCACTTCTTTCTTTTCTCTTTCTTCGGTCAAAACAAAATTCCGAAAAATAAAATAGAATAAACACAAATAGAAAAGAGTTATCACCACTATTATACGTCATCTTAACTTCCGGCGACTTTGATAAACTGATTATTAAAACTATATAACTAGTTTATTATATCTTGGCTTTATTGTTGCTTAGCTAACTTGATCTGTTGGTGACATTTGAAGGATTAATGGTTGGTGTCAAAGTAGATCATGGTTGATGTTTGGAAGTTAATGAATTTAAGGACCTTCTATGTAAAGATTTAAAGAAGAAAGGATTACTGAAGTCATAATATAGCGGATGGAAGGGATTATTTGTCATGGTTGAAGATCTGAGGGGGCTGTATGTAATATTTTCTAATCTGGAAAATATATATATACCCTTTTCTTAATATTTCCGAATAACTTTCTAGGGTTTTCTAGGGTTTTCAGATTTCTATCGATTCATTCAGTTTTCATCGTGTTTGAACACCGATCTGTTGTAACTATGGCCGAAGAACGGTACACCAGAGCGAAAATTTCAGTTTGGTGGGATATCGAGAACTGCAAAGTACCAAAAGACTGTGAGCCGGATTTGATCGCAGCAAATATAAAATCTGCGTTGGAAAATTTGGGTTATTTTGGGCCCATATCTTTTCAGGTATACGGTGATTTCTGTGATAAAGAACGGATCCCTGTGAATGTTCAAATAGGCCTTAGTGATACTAGAGTCGAATTAAACCATGTGCCTCGAGGTACGTGATTATACTTTGTTGCTTTAATAGTTTCAGCACTTAATTGTGATAACATCCTTTAGTATAAACACTATTAAGTAGATGTGTTTATTGTTATGAGCCCTAGAGATTGATTATTGTTATGATTTTGTTGATGCATCATTCCAGTTGTACTATTCTGTAGTCTGTACTAGTATTTATCATCTATCTAACTATTTGATAGTTACAAATTTGACATTTGTTAATGCTTTTATTTTAAAATATCAAATGAATGGTTTGGAAATTGAAATGTTAGTGTTGTTATGCACTTTTGATTTGTCACTTCTTTCATTAATGCTGTTTTTAGGGCATTGTGTTTGTACATTAACATTTCAGCTCTGTATTTAAATTATTTTTGTTAGGTAGTTGAGTTTAGCAGCAGCTTTTTTTTTATAAGAATTATAATCATCTTGCATTCTTGCAGTTTTGTTGTAAAACGACAATCCTACTTGCAAATAAGAACTTTTAGACGTTTCTCAAATCTCACTATTCTGGGCAAATTATAACAAGTGATTGTTTTCTGAATCAAGCTCATAAAGTCTTACAAATTTGATCTGGTGTATATAGCTTTTGTTTATGATACAAATGCTGTAATCTTGAAACCGGAATCAATTTTTATTTTTATTAATCTATGTAATAAGTGAAAAGTTGCATTTTATTTTATATTCAGAGTGTTATTTATAAGTTGTTAGAGTTGGTTATAAGTAGAAAAAAAAGTTATGTACGCTTTCAGTAAGTAATGTAAATAGTAGACCATTGCTTGACTTTAAATCTGTATATTAACATGTTTCTATTAGTGTTCTTGGCAACTATGAAAATGTTTTGGGAATTTTGATTTGATGGTGTGCTGCTCGTTTAATAGTTGGTTGGAACCAGTTCGAGTTAAAGAAAATCCCATAAATGGAATATCTCCTTAGTTTTTCTTTTTACCTTTTTTCTCAAATATGATTACGTTGTTTCAATGAACTGCAAGTGTAATGTCTACTACAATCACCCTTTTCTTAATTTATGTTTCATTTATTTTTTGTTAACATACCGAAGATAATATGTTACGATTTACATTGATTTGAATGTAATCTTATAGTCTTTTTTTATTGATTAATAGGTTCAAAAGACAATGCAATGTTGCTGGACATGGTCTTTTGGGCTTTTGATAACCGCGCCCCAGGCAATATTCTGTTCATTTCTGGTGATCCTAGCTTCTCGGCCGCTCTACATCGCTTAAGATGGAGGAAGCATAATATTCTTGTAGCTGCTCAACCTCATGCATCTGAGGGTCTCGTTGCCGCAGCAAACCACGTATGGGAATTTTCTACTCTTTTAGCTGGAGGACCACCATTAACAAATGCTGAATCACCTAAACCATCATCTCTCTCACCTTCAGCAAATGTCGAAGGGCCAATACGGGTAATTTTAGATGCATTGAGAACACTTGAAGTTGAAAAGATAATGCCCGACTTTGAAAACATAGTTGACTGCATTCGATACGGGGATACTAAACAGAGTATTGACGTGAAGGAGGTCTTAGACAGTGCCGTTGAGCAGCAGCTGGTAGTGAAACACTGTATCGGTTCACTAAGGTTCTTTTCTGGTAAAGATCAAGGTTTATGGGAGGTTGTACACCCTATAGGTAGTGACATCTATGATTACTCACAACAAATATGGGATGAGCTGCAAGAGTTTTTAACAACTAATGATGGGCGCTGTGCTATAGAAGCCTCTAGTTGCAGGTAACATTTCTTCTCCTTCAAGTTATAGTTTGTAACAAATTTGTGTTGACCATTGCATTATCTGGACGTTGATGAATTTTGTTTTTGTTTTGGATAATATAGATATGAGGCAGCAAGTATTATAAAGAGATCATGCTTAAAAGAGACTACTTTGGGTGAGATATTTCAGATTCTTGATTTGGCAATCAAGGTAAAGAAGTGGATCAGACATCATCCATCAGGATGGCAACCTGTTACTGTTACTGTTCCAGAGACCATGTTGTTATCAGATCCATAGAAGGCGGCCTATTAGTAATTAGGTTTAGAGGAGGATATCACTTACTGTGGTCAGCCAGAAACTTTGGTAGTACATACTAATCAGGATTGACAATTTGACATGGATAGAAAATTTTGTGCACTGTATGCATTGTGGGGTATATGGCAACTGTGTTAAAAAAGTATTATATCCCCCCGTTCATTTTGTAGTTACATGAAAATCATACGATCTGTTAGTCCAAAATATGGTGAGAGTTTTTAAAATTGTTCAACTTATGGATAGATGGACCAATTTTGATAGGCTGTTTTTGTTTTGCAAGGTAAACTTCTCGTGAGATATGCATCCGTTTATTTATATGGGGCTTGCAGGTTGTGTTCAAATGAGTTAAACAGAAAAACTTTTAGTTAAGAGGGAACATGGTCAAATTGGTTCGGTGTTGCCCATAGTCTCTTTTAGTTCCATACCACCTGCTAAATTATTATTATTCATATATACACCTATAAGTAAACTTTTATGATGCTTGGTTTGGCATGAAGATAATTATTGTTGTCACTTAGGGATACTGTTCCAAGGAGGGTCTCATGATGCACACTAATCTAATTTCTGCAAAAATCTGAATCACCTATAAGTAAACGTATTTGAGTGATGTTTGGCATCTTCAATTTTGTATCTAATTTTTTGGATTATGAGTAGTAAACAATCAGAGCATTTTTAGCATTCTTTATATTTCAAGGTTTGATGTGGATCTTCCTGGAGGTACAATTTATATTTGTAGGTTTGTAGATCATCTTGGAGCTCTGATTTGAGAAGAAAGATAGAGATAGTTTTGTATCTATCTATATCTATCTATAACTAATATTAAATCTCTATCATGATGATGTCATCATTTCACAATTTAAGCCTTCATTTTGCTTAAGCTTGCCACATGTAATTTTTTTAAAAATCTAGATGATGTCATTATTAATAAATATTAATACAATTATAATTGTCATTATTTGCTAATTATTAATTCAATTAATTAAACGTTCAAGTAAACCCGGTGTATTAATATTATATTTGGTAAATCACGTTCAATTAATTGCATGAGATATTAATACATTATTTTCAAATTTTCAATATTTAGACATTCTAATCTTTTACTAAGAATATTAAAAGAATATGATTAATATTATATTTAGTAGGCATCCTATTAATAATACGATCATGAATGGTATATGATCCTTAAATTTCTCTTTAAAATATTTTGACTTATATGTATATATAGGTTACTATTAGTATATTGCATTTTTAAATATATATTTTGGCTTATTTAATTTATATTAAGTTGCATGTTTGTGTTGTCTAGAATTATCATTATTTTGTGTTTGACTTATTTTATATGTTAACTTATTTTATACTTCGTATTACAACTAATCTTGTTTACAAGAAAGTTCTACAAAACTTATCATATGAAATTTGTTACATGTATGTTTCTACATTCTTAATTTATTTTGCAATAATAAGTGTTCATTTACTTAATATTAAAGTTCGTTATTATATCATACTCATTATTTCGCGTACAATAATAACTTTAACATAGAATTATAGACTTAAGCTATATTTGTTTTATGTCAAGTTTTGTTTCTATGATCGTCAAACATGGGATAATCACGCAACGAAATTGAAAGATTTCTTCAAGCTCTCTCGGTTCTCGGTTGATTTGTAAGCATCTACCTACGCAAGTTGTTGACTCAACTATCTTTTTTAGACTGGTTTAGATGTTTCAGTTATCTATTAATTTACATTTGAAAGTGGTGACTACTTCTATTTACTCTACATACTCACGTTTGTTTACTAAACATAATTATAGTTTCTTCCACTTTAATATATTTTCTTAGTTTATTCTATTTTATCACTTGCATTTTCATTCAACGACTAATACTATTTGTGTATCTGATTGTCAAGGTACTATTAACTCAACGAATTTAGTATTGACATTCATTTAATATCTGTAACATATTATTCAACTGTTTCTTTTAAGAAAAATCCGTGATTTCACGGGTCTTTTCACTAGTATGAGATATTGTGCAAGTAAGTAGTTCTATATTATTGTAATAATATAATATATAATATGAATAATAATAATATTAAATAAATATTGTATATTATTATCAAAATAATAATTATTAAGTACCGTGTATTCACGAGTCACTAAATACAACGAGTATTATGTATTTGTTATGATTAGATTACATCTAAATCAAAAGACATACAGTTGCTACAAATACCAATAAGTTCTCAAAACATGAATTAACACACATGTTTATAAAACAAACATTTATAAAAAGAGTTCCTTATCATGTATTTTGCAATTAGAGTAAGCTATTGTAATAATTTCCTACTTAAACCCTTGATATATCTTCTAATATCAAAATTCTAACTAATATCATAAAGAACAGATGTTCAAATGCTGATCCAAACTTGCTCAATTTAGACAACCAAACTCATACAATCTCCATAAACAACAATAAAAATTCATGGGAGAAAGAATGACGCATCAACTTGCTTTCAAAGGACATGCTTAGAAAACTCCCTTCTATGACCACAACAATTAGGTAAATTTTTGTACACTTACACCAAAATTATATCAATATCAATATTGAATCGAAGTAAACAAAAAGAAGAAATCAGAAACACCAAAATTATATAAATATCAATATTGAATCGAAGTAAACAAAAAGAAGAAATCAGAAACACAGATATATGCCAAAGAATTTTGATACAAACTAGAAAGTACCGCGTGTTGCTGCGGTTGTATTTGAATATACGTTGGTTAATACTTAATAGACTTAATGGGCTACATGTATTCAATGTCTTTTATGAAGTTAACGTCGAGCTAGAACGGAGGGGAGAAATTGGGCGGTAATGTCTAACTTAGCAGGTGCTCTACACATCATATGGTTAGCGTTTTTTAAAAAACGTCTATTTTGAGTATAGTTAGTTTCGTTGTGTGTGTAAAATTATTTTGAGTTTAATGGTGATGCCGGTGAAAAATAACTCGTACCGAATAGGAAGTATATATGTATAAAAGTAAAGGGCAAAATATGTAGGTTTTGGGAGGAAAAAAAAAATCCACCGGAGCAAAGTCGAAAACTTCAAAATTTTTACACTGAAAAAAAAAAATCCACTTGGGACGGACGCGCCCTGCTCCCACAATTTAACTACATTTATATATCTGTTTAATTTTAATGTCCCGCGATGATAGCTTCTGAGAGACGTGTATCATAAACGTAATGGTTCAATCTCAACACATGCATTTTATTCATATACAATTTTCCATATGTTTAAGTTTGGTCGGCGAGGTCGTCATAAGTCAATTTTACCCTTTCAATTTAGTTTGGGCTGGTTAATTATTTATTTTTTTTAAAAAGCCCCAATGGTAAAAAAGCCCGTTCGTTTATACTTGAGTCACACAAGAAGGCAAGAAGCCCATTAAATTCTTAAAGGGTATGCTAAATGTCGGTCGTTAGAGGCTATTGCAAATTTGCAAATTCTTCTTTACCAATCTCCGGGGAAATAGTAGTTATTCAGCCAAGGGTAACTAGTTATGAATCTATTTATTTTTTGAACGGCGAATTTGCATCAGCGGATCATTTATTTCAACGACCCTTATTATTTGCACGCACACACGCTAGAAGGAAACTCCTACCAGGGTTGCTTGGCAACTAATCGCGGGACCTGGGTTGCTTGACAACTAATCGCAGGAAATTGGAGAGAAAATTTTCCGCCCCCAGGAATTGAACCCGGGTTGCTTGGCAACTAAACGCGGGTCATTCCACACTAATTAGATTTCTTATAAAGTTAACGTCCCCTTGACTACATAATACGAGTGAGTATAGAGCATTAATGATCGATTTGCAATTCAACCGTGATGTTGACTGTGTATGTGCTCTTTGCTCAAACGGCATATATTCTTGTGATTACAAATGGGCAACCGTGTCAATTGCAACTCGGCGTATACCAACAATCAAATATTTGATTTTGTTACAACTAAATTAAGTTTTAAAGTATGAATACAAATACAGTGATCATGAACCAAAAAAGTCTCACTCTTAATAAGTCATTAATATGATGATAAACAACTGATTATTTTAGTAGCTCACTTAGCGGGATGAAGGTGAGGCTATTAAAGAGTCAGGTTTATCAAGGCCTCGTGGATCGTGGATTGCTAGCTCCTTCAACGACAATTTTAATCGGTGATGAGTCTTCTGAAGTTTTATGTTATATATTTGATAATCAGTGGGGCAAAAAAATTCTTTGTTACACGATGAATGGTAAATTGATAAAACTTTGCCCCAAAGGCTGTTAGGGGTTTTTAGCTTTTTTTTTTTTATGAGTTTTGTTCTATTTGTTTGGTTTTGATTGTTTTAGCATAATCTAGCTTAATGATTGTTGTGGTTTGATTTAGTTTGGTTGAGATTCGGTTATAGATGGTTTAGGTTGTTTGTTGCTACGAGTTATTTCAATTTTCTTTTGTTTCTTTCGGTTGTTGACGTTTTCTTTTTGAAAACGTGTTTGTTTCTATATAAGTTTTCCTGTTTTTTAACAAGAGAAAAAAGAAATTTTAGGATACAAATTATTGTATTATATCTTTCAAAAAAACAAAAAACAAAAAATAATTCCCAAAAATGGAACTAATTAACACTTCAGTTAAACGAATCACACGTACGGCGAATCTCACCTCTCCGACCACTCTTAACACCGTACAAACTCAACTTCTCAATCGCTCGACTAAAAGCTACAAAAAACGCCTTCTGATCTCTCGCATACAACTCAACAAACGGTCTAGTCCTCCGGTCCATCATCATTGCCCGGTCCGATCTCAAAACCCCTAATCCCTTTGGTAAGTTCTTATAATACGAGTTATCAAAATCTCGTGGCGTCATTATATCGTTAAAGACCGATAAACTAGGATTCTTCTTATAATCCGCACACGCATGTCTCAACCCAGAAGCGTAACGCGGGTTATACGACGGGTCAAACCCGGACGTATTTCTATAATTATAAATATCGTTACTAATCTCATTACAATGTGTAAAACCAATCGTGTGGGCCCCAGTTAACGCCACCATTTCCTGAACCGAAAATCCGATACTATTGAAAATGGTAATAAGTTTATTCATTGACATGTCAGGTTTCGGGAGGATAGCTTCAGCACGTGACGCACGTGACACAGTTCCGTCACGTCGACCTAGTTTGACATTGTAAAACGGGCCTCCCATCATGGTGACGAGGTTTCGGGTCGCGACGGCTAAGATGTCGGCGCAAGAGACGACACCTGGACATGATAACTCGAGTGCGGTTTTGGCGCGTACGATGAGGTCGAAGGCGTCGCCGGGAAGTGAGAGGTTGATGTCGGCGTCACGTTCGGCTTTGTTAAACGGAGTTGAGGAGATGAGGACTGAAGCATCGCAACCGTCGATTAAACAGCCGTGGAAGAAGAGACGGAGGGTCCCACCGGCGGTGGTTGGAGATGTGATTTGTTTGTTGGTGGTTGTTTCTTGCATGATTTGGTTGAATCTGGGACATGATTTTTGGTAGAATGATGTGGTGAGTTTTTGAGAGTTTGAAAGTGAGATTGTTAGTGAAATGCAGAGGATTAATGTGATGATGATTGGTGGCTTTACGGTGGACTTCATGGTCGGAGGAATTGAAGTTAATTAAGTTAATTATTCATTTGAAACTTGCAAGTGAGAGCTAGCTAAGAAATAGAATGGTGTCTCTTGTAACTATGGGGTTTTAACTTATTATCATTAATATATTAATATTAATATTAATAAATTAAGAATAATATAGTAGTAGTGGCTTTTCTTTAACGTTACTATGTTGTAAATTGTGGAAAATGGTACGACGAGTAATATTTTATTTGAATTTTTATGGAGTAGCATTTTATTATGATTTAAACGTAGGTTTATGTACTACTACTACAATCTACGAGGATTAAATTTATCTTCCCAGTTTTTCATAAGTTGTGAAAATATTATTATATTAAAATATTTAAGCTATTAAACTTAACTTATTTGGAATATTGTTTATGCAATAACCAATTATTTTTTCTTAAAGAGATAAGTGAATATTGTTTGTAAAAAAAGGTAGTTAGAATGTAAACTAAAGACAAAAACAAAAACTATAAACTGGTATTAATTTTAACGGTTTACTCCGTATAAATTAGAGGCCGCCATCATTCACGGTAGAAGACACGCGGTTTAGGTGGCACTGTGGCCAGAAGGGTTATTTTTGCACTTCTACACCTGTTCGTTCCCATGTGACCTCGTTCATGTGGTTGGAGACAGCTTTTGGGGATGTGTCCCGATGGAAGCGCTGTACACGTGGATCCAGAGTAGACCCATGATCAAACGGTCATAAGTCAATGCCTTTAAAATACTCTGTACAGTAATTATTTAGAATCACAAAATTAACCATTGAGAAGTGGTTCATATGACATTGTGCAAGAATTACAACTCAGTATATTTTTAAGTCTTAAAAAGATCATTAGACTTTACTGAAAACTATGTAGTATTTTATTGCAAGGTTAAGACCTTTATTTTTAGTATATACAAGGCTATCTAATTTTTTATTAAATTATTATATAACATTCTAAGGTACTTTCTTCTCAATTTAACAATTTAAAATCAAAATATAAAAACATAGCATACTTACAAGACAATAGATATTGAAATTCACATAGATATGTTAATTTATTATTATTATTATTATTATTATTTATTTTTTTTTGTCTATTTTTATCATTTTAGCATTATTTTACAGTTTCAAAGTATTATTTATTTATTTATTTTTTTTTGTCTATTTTTATCATTTTAGCATTATTTTACAGTTTCACCTACTTTGTTAAGCATTTAATTTATCTAAAAAACTCCAGCTAACAACTTCCAGCTAGTTTTGTCAAACATACCTTTAATACTGGAAAGGATTTGAGAGGAAATGATATATAAGGGGGTCATTTGCGTAGTTCCAGTCTCTAACTACACATGTTATTTGATGAAAGCAAAATTAAATAAAATGATAATGATAGTGAAATGACATTTGAGGACGAACAAAACAGTAGCTCGACTTTTAGATTTAGTATATTTAGATTTTAGATAATAGATAATTTGAAGATGATTTTGTAATGTGGTCAATATGCAGTAGTATAAATTTACAGGGGGGAAAACCAACCTTGTTATCATGTTGTTTCATTTGCTACTGCTAGACTTTAACGCCTCTCTATATTTTAATTATCATCGCGCTTCTAGCCGAGTGTTATTCTCATTTCTTGTGTTTGGGGCCAGGGTTGAGGTCATGAGTTCGAGCCTCGCTCATTCCGGGTGTTTGGGGTAGGGGGTCGCGTGACAAAAGATCGCGAAGGTGGTTAATGTAGGATTAATGTGCAAGGTACAACATATAACTATATGGCTAACTTCATTTGAGCCTTCGGGATCACACACATATACACCGAGACGTCAAATAAAATATATATATGATTTATATATATTACTACTGAAATGCCCCGTCCTCATCCATCTGGACGAAGTCATCAACATTTGATTCCAGAGCGATGATCGACTCCAAGTAATGTCCTTAAAATGAACAAATGCACAGCGGAAGATTTCTTTCATACCTGAGAATAAACATGCTTTCAAGTGTCAACCAAAAGGTTGGTGAGGTCATAGGTTTATCATAAAACAATAAAATTCATCATTTTGATAGACCACAAGATTTAAATGCTGCATGATACAAATGGGCCCGAATCCTATACCCACATGTAATGTACATGCTATATCTTTTAAATACAGTACATCTTTCTCGTGTACGAAACCATTTTCATAAATCATAGTAACCGTACACATATCTTGTGCACAAAAATAACATACACATAACCTGTGTCTAAAATCATTCTCTCGATACATAACATTCATATCAATTGGTGGCAATTATCATGTCCACATAATTCAATGGTGGCAATTATCATGTCCACATAATTCAATGGGGCAATTATCATGTCCACATAATTCAACAATAATCCGCAGAACTTCTGTCTGCATAATAATTCATTCGAGGAATGTTTTGCTTGTGTCTATCTCGTCAAACATTTATAAAAGCATTTCATGTATTCGCAGTTCAAAATATATTTCAAAAGCATTTAATAAAGCAGTTGTAAAAACAGCGCATGTATTCTCAGTTCCAAAAATATAAAGAGTAAAAGGGAATCAAATGAACTCACATATTGTATTTTGTAGTAAAAATACATATGACGTCATTTAACAAGTGTAGGGTTGACCTCGGATTCACGAACCTATATCAAGTATATATATTAACACGTATAATGGTAATCGAACAAATTATATATTATATCTTAGATTATATATCTTATATATTTAATTTGTATATATATTTAAAATAATTAATATTTATATAGTTATATATATATATATATATATATATATATATATATATATATATATATATATATATATATATATATATATATATTTATGTATATGATTAATGTTATATTAAAAATTAATAATTTGTTATATGTAATCTTTATATTATATGTAATATTATGGTAGTTGTAATAAGTATACTCTTATCTAAAAGAAATATTTATTTGTAATAATAATATTGTTAATAATAATAAAAATGATAATTTTAATGTTTATAATAATAACTATAACATAAATTTTGGTAATAATACTAAGTAATCTAACAATAATAATATTAATAATAATAGTAATAATAATAACTACCTCACTAGAAAAAGCTCCAAAAAGAATAATTGCCCCATGCCCGGGCTCGAACCCGCGACGTTCCGCTAACCCGATAATAACCTAAACCATTCCTCTGACTCAGCTTTTCTGATTTAATTCCCACTTTAAATTTATTTAACCCGTATTAGCTTGTTTCTATTTTCTTCTTCATCTAACCCTCATCATTTTCCATGATCATGTATCATCATGCAATTATAATTATCATCATACATCTCATCCACGCATCTTTGTTATGATCTTCATACAATTATCATTATGATCATTTCCATCACATAAATCATAATCATAATATCATTATCATACGTGGGTCATAATCATCATCACATGAGGCATTACGTACACTTCATCCTTCTAATTTTCCTTTGGCCCAATAGCGATTTAATAGCCCAAGTTAAAAGTGGATTTTCTCGGCCCACCCAACAAGATAGTTACGGCCCTCTTACAAAATTCATTTGGCCGAAACCTTGTCTGATTTTGCTGGAATATTAGGATCATGTAACCCACTACCACTTTAACAATTTGGTGTGGGGTTTGTTAAATGTAGTAAATGTCGGCCAAAGAAAATAAAAGGAAACACGTGGACTCTTTGCTAACTCACAACCGAAGGATAAAAAAATGCATTCCAATAGCAATTGGTTACGTCCAAAATTAATACTTTTAGAAATTATAATGGAGGATAGAGACACGCCACTTTACAGCTCAATAATATCACAATGGTACGTGTGATCTGTTTGATAAAAGTGATAGTCAACAAGAACTTTCGGTGCTTGTCCAGCTGGATCCCATCGACCAGAATCCAATAAATTTCATACGCAAATAATTGATAAACAACACTCATCCTCATTATTCCATCATAGTTATTATTATCGACATATTACTCCTCTTCTTCATTGTGACATGAAAAGAAACAGAAACAGAAATAGGTGATAGCAGCTGCAGTAACGTGGTGGTTTGTGGTTTTGGGTTCTTGTTCACAAAAGAAACAGTTAATAGGAAAATGACGGTGGTTCGAGGTTATTCAGGAAACCGAAAGAAAACATGTAGTGGTGGTTTATGATTAAAAAGATAAGAATGGTGAAGGTGTTAAAGACCGAGAGTGGTGTTGGTTGGGGTGGCGTTTGAACACAACATTAAAAGGTGGTTTATAGTAGTGAGGTGGTTTATGGTGAAGGTGGTTCATGGTTTTCCTTTCAAACAACACAAAAAAATAAAATAAAATAAAATAAAAGTGTTTAACATAAAAATCGATGGTGGTGCACGGTTTAAAGATGGGAGGTTGTTCGAGGTTTGAAGATGAAGAGAGAGATAAGATGACGGTTGTCGAGTAGGTGCAACAAAGCCAAAAATGTATTCGGGTTGCAGGTATGGTTGGATTTGTAATCGAAGTAGAAATGGATACGAGTAGCAAGTTCAACGTGGGTTGTGATGGTTCATGACTCTAAATGAAAAGAAGAGAATATATTAAATGGGTTGTGGTACTCAGCGGTTAAGCGAATAGTTTATAGTGGTGAGGTAGTAATGCTTGTTAATGGTGGTTCCTCAAAGAACAAGAAGAAAAGAGAGATAGAAGATGGTGGATTTGAGTTAGTTATAGAAGAGGTGGTTTCATTGAGTTTCTTTTTATGATTTAAGTCTGAAAATAGTTGTATGGGTTCTAATTGATAATGATCGTAAAAGAGTTGAGTGTGTTAATCAATTTCATCAAATAATTCGTTTACTATGAAGTCCCAAAGGTCAACAGAGTAGATACATCAGATACAGAAGAAAAATAAAGAAATAAAAAGGCGTACGATCTTACTAACTGAAATTGTTTCTTATGATTGTTTGGAATAAACCTGTACTGATTTTAGACAGAATTCAACATTACCTACAGTATGATAAAGATTGCAAACTGAACCCCTTTCCACATCTGTATTAGTATACATATAAGGTGTTTATATCTATGTATATACGGTATATATATTTATATAAATCTGTATATGTATTTAATAAATATATAACTGTTTTTATCCATATAATATATCTGTATCTGTATATATATATATATATATATATATATATATATATATATATATATATATATATATATATATATATATATGTATAACTACTATATTTATATCAAATTATTAAATATATAAAGGGACCTACTAATGATACAAATATAAATACTTAATATTAATAATAATAAAACCAATAATAATGATAATAGAAATAATAATGATATTAATATCATAATTATACTAATAAGAATGATGAAAATAATAACTTTAAATAAAATGATAATTTTAGTAATCAAATTAGTGATAATACTTTTGATAAACACATTAATTACAATTATACTTTTACTAATAACAATAACACTAATAATGATAACAATAATATAACTGATAATTGTTAGTAGTAAAAATAATAATAATGACTTTTAATGATATTAATAATAAGAGGTGATAATAATAATGTAACAAATTACCTGTATCAGATTACATATTATATATTATATTTTTAATAGTATTATTAATACTGATATTAATATTAATATAACAAAATAGTAAATCGAAATCAATTTATTTACTATTTATATGAATAGTAAATGAAACGAAATTAATTAATTTACTATTCACATGAAAGCTACATGATAGAAATTATTAATTATAAGTTACATAACATACCCCTAACGTATTTAAGAAATACGACTTTTTAAAACCAAATCAAACGAAATATGAATTAATTGATTGACATGAATTAATTAATTAATTTAATATTTATAACATGCCAAAACGTGTTAAATTAAATCAACTTGATCTAATATTATAATATATATATTGGATATATTTTCAAAGAAAGGAGCAGTTGAAAAGAAAGTTGAAAGAAAAGTTGAAAGAAGCAGTTGAAAGAAAACCAATATAAAACACACACATTATTGCTATTATCTTTAACTACTACTCCACGAATTCATATAACATCTTAAAGCTTTAATTCGATTATCTTTGGCAACAAGTTCTTGTTATGAAGTATTATTATATATTGTTTTATTATAACAATTTGATTATTATAATAAGTTACTTGGGTTTGGACTAGCATCCATTGACGGTCGTTTGAAGTGTAGTGTGGACTATCCTAAGAGACGGTCATATTTTTGATCGTAGGTTTCTCTCCTTCAATCAGTTTTCTTCAAGAAAGGTATATCGTTTACTCACTTTGTGAATTACATATTTTGACAATTATTATGGTGTAACTGGATCTCATTGGGATAAATTAATCGTGTGCATGTTTTATTAAATTTAAATATATGAATATTTAATCTTGTAAATATTTTTATGAAATATTAAAAGATTATTATTTTAACTATCCGCTGCGTTAATCTGAATTGATAAAAGTATACACGATTTTCCAACAGTGGTATCCGATCCGCTTTTACACCATCTTAATTGTTGCGTGACTATTCTTTAGATTTAGCTTTGTGGTGTATTGGTGAAAGTCGAAACCTTTTTGGTTTTTAAAGTCAACGCGGTTGATTTAGACTTAACCTAATGACGCACAAATATGATTGAAAGAATATCACTAATTTAAATTGTAGACTTAATTATTATGGCTTGAATATTTATTATAATTGTTGATTGCTGCATTCCATGGTTGTACACATTCATTGTAACCATGGACAAGCCATATGTAGATTTTAATAATGTAGTTATTAAAATTGTGATTGCACACATAGCCCATAATGCCCCGACTTATGTATGATTGTTGTGATTGTTGATTACGGCAATATTAAGTCATATTGATTTATAAGAAAGGCCATTTTGAAGCCAAAGTTGTATTATATTTATTTTTCATTTTCATAGTATTGTATTTAAGTTTATTCTAAATTGTAAAAGTATTAGATTAGTTGTATTTTTCAATTTTAAATAAATGTAATAAGATGAAGATTAAAGATAAAGATGCAACGTGAAGTTTGACTTAGAAGATGGCGAACAGGTCAAGTGACAACGATGACGTTTGTCAGGTTTCACTTGATTCTTGAATTAAGTGGGAGCTACGATATTACCCTTAGTTTGACCTCTTGATCCCATGTCGGCTCATGGGATCAAGCATAGGATTTTTGTGCTAAGCTATGTGTGTGTGATGCATGATTGTGTTTTATTTTACGCATTTATATTTAATTATTGATTATAATATATGCTAAATGTTTTTGATGAAAACATTAAATAAAACCGGTAACGAGTTTCAAATATTAAAATTGATGATTTTAAAAAGTTAAACTCTAACGAGTTTAAAGTTACATAATTTTGAGACTTAAATTACATATGTTTTTGATGAAAACATTAAATAAAACTCTAAACGAGTTTCAAAGATTAAAATTGATGATTTTAAAATAAGTTAAACTCTAACGAGTTTAATGTTAAATGATTTTGAAAGTCAAATAATATATATGGACGACATCTTTTAAAACTGTTTTAAAACGATACACGTTTGTGTATTTGTTATTTTTATATCCTATAAATTAAATAACAAATTAGATCACAAACATAATCGACATATACAATTGAAAAAAAAATTAACTAATAGTGTAGCGAATCTTGTGTGCATGCATTATTCATTGACACAAACTTTTTCCAAAATACCCGTCAAATTTAAGTCATGCCATCCAATAAGCTTGCAAACACTCCTCGTTATTTTTCTGATCTAGTGAGACTAGGCTGAATTATAGCCACGAGGTGGATTTTTCGATCTAGTGAGACTAGCGTGAATTTTCACTGTTTCCAAATTGGACGACTTAATCGTATTCACGGTGAGACATGAGTTCGAGGCAATGATGGGACAAACATACCATTAGATAATAGTGGTTTGTTGGACTACATATATCTCTAGGTCCCATAAAGATCTAAGAGTTGTACTTGTAATGCAATTGGTACCCGCTACCTACCAATAGACTCCATAACTGCTAGCTGATCAACAGATGTGGCTATGGAATCACTATGTGGATCTTAGGCTTTCGTAAATTAATTGTTTTTGAAAAATATTATAAAAAAAAACTTGGGTAGTTAATTTATTAAAGCTCAATATCGAAAATACTAAATTGAATCTTATATCTGTTGTAGATGTCAAATAATCAAAACACACTTCCTTCTTTGTTGGAGAAGGATAAACTCAATGTTCAAACTTCCTAGACTGGCACTGTAACCTGAGAATTGTTCTCAAGCATAATTGGAAGTTGAATAAAGTTTAGAAACCATATCCTTTCTTCCTGTTGTGGCATTTGCTACTGCTCAGTAAAATGATTATCGAATGTTGTTCGATGATCAGGAAGAAATAGGATTGAAGGGTGAAAAAGAATAAGCCGAATACTTTGTGGAAGGAAAATGACAAATCATTTGCTAGAAAAAATATTCCACCTTCCAAGAAGGAAAGCCCAACAAAAGACGCCGAATGTTTTCATTGTGGAAAGGTTGGCAATTGGAGAAGGAAGTTGTCCTATCTTCCAATCTGAGCTGAGAAAAGGCAACGCTGGTGAGACTAGCAAATCAGGTATATTCCATATATAGTTATATACTTCTTCTAGTGATTCCTAGATCTTTGTTTGTAGTGACCCGAACTTTTCCATGATTATATATTAAATGAAATTGATATTTACATGATTAAATGTTTCCAACATGTTAAGCAATCAAACTTGTTAAGACTTGATTATTTGAAATGAGTTTCATGTAGACAATTGATCACCCAGTTTGCCTGATGATTCACGAACGTCATAACTTGTGATAATTATATAATCGTTTTATTTTTTTATGATGTAAGTTTTTATTATATATATATATATATATATATATATATATATATATATATATATATATATGTATATATATATATATATATATAAAAGAAGAAATACAATTAAATCAAAGATGTACAAGTAAAACACTATTTGCTACAGTAAAACACTGTTTGCTACAGTAAAACACTATTTGTTACAGTAAATTTTTGCTTTGCTACGGTAAAATGCTAATTGCTATAGTAAAAACTATTTGCTACAGTAACATACTATTTGCTACAGTAAACACAATTTACTCGTATTCAATCTGTATTCATACTCGTACAATACTCAGCCTCTAGACGTATATACTATTGGTATATACACTTCAATGATCAGCTCTTATCAGCCTTAATGAGTCACCTAAACATGTGGGAACCATCATTTAGCAACTAGCATGAAATATCTAACAAAAATACAAACTAATGGAACCTTATATTCAAGGGTAGGATCACGTTTTTCTTCACCAACCATAACACTTTCATTTTTCAACTTTCATGCATCAAACTCATTTCTCTCTTGTTCTCTCTTAATGTTCTAAGTGTTCTTCATCACCTTCATCAAAATCTAGCTCATAAATCCTAACCTAGATCAACTTACAAAACAACTACTCAAGAACACACCAAAAACACTTTCAAGTTTACTAGCTTACTTCCAATCTTGCAAATCCATTTCAAGTGATCATCTAATCTCAAGAAATCTTTCTTATTTACAATAAGATATCTTTCTAATTCAAGGTAATACTCATATTCAAACTTTGATTCAATTTCTATAACTATAACAATCTTATTTCGAGTGGAAATCTTACTTGAACTTGTTTTTGTGTCATGATTCTGCTTCAAGAACTTTCAAGCCATCCAAGGATCTTTGAAGCTAGATCTATATTTCTCATTTCCAGTAGGTTTACCTACTAAAATTAAGGTAGTAATGATGTTCATAACATCATTCGATTCATACATATAAAACCATCTTATTCGAAGATTTAAACTTGTAACCACTAGAACATAGTTTAGTTAATTCTAAACTTGTTCGCAAATAAAGTTAATCCCTCTAACTTGACTTTTAAAATCAACTAAACACATGTTCTATATCTATATGATATGCTAACTTAATGATTTAAAACCTGGAAACACGATGAACACCGTAAAACCGGACATACGCCGTCGTAGTGAAACCGGGGGCTGTTTTGGATTAGAAAAATAAAAATTATCTTAATCTTTGAATTGGAAGTTTGTTTTCTGAAAAAATGATATTTCATATGAACATGATATTATATCCAAAAATCATGGTTAAACTCAAAGTGAAAGTATGTTTTTCAAAATGGTCATCAAGATGTCGTTCTTTCGACGGAAATGACTACCTCTTTAGTAAATGACTTGTAACCTGTATTTTCGACTATAAACTTATACCTTTTCTGTTTAGTTTCATAAATTATAGTTCATTATGAAACCTTAGCAACTTGAATCACTCAAAACGGATTTAAAACGAAGAAATTATGGGTAAAATAAAATTGGAAAATTTTACTTGTTGTAGCTACGAAAATTTTACAACAAATCTACACTAATCATATCCTAGCTAACTTATATTGTATTATACATGTATTCTAACATATATTATGTAATCTTGGGATACCATAGACACGTATACAATGTTTTGACATATCATATCGACCCATCTATATATATTATTTGGAACAACCATAGACACTCTATATGCTGTAATGTTCGAGTTCTCTATACAGGGTTGAGGTTGATTCCAAAAATATATATACTTTGAGTTGTGATCTAGCCTGATACGTGTATACACTGGCTCGTGGATTGATTCAAGATAATATATATTGATTTATTTCTGTATATCTAACTGTGGACAACTAGTTGTAGGTAACTAACGAGGACTGCTAACTTAACAAACTTAAATCATAAAAACGTAATAAAAAATGTTGTGAATATATTTCAATCATACTTTGATATATATGTACACATTTGTTATAGGTTCGTGAATCGACCAGTGGCCAAGTCTTATTTCCAATGAAGGAAAAATCTGTGAAAGTGAGTTATAGTCCCATTTTTTACTATCTAATATTTTTGGGATGAGAATACATGCAGTTTTATAAATGTTTTACAAAATAGACACAAGTACTTGAAACTACATTCTATGTTGGATTATGAATACCGAATATCACCCTTTTTCGCTTGGTAACCTAAGAATTAGGGAACAGTACCCCTAATTGACGCGAATCCTAAAGATAGATCTATGGGCCTAACAAACCCCATCCGAGGTACGGATGCTTTAGTACTTCAATTTTTATACAGACGAGAGGATTCTGTTATACAGACGAGAGGATTCTGTTTTGGGGATATTCTATATGCGTCTTATTAATGTCGGTTACCAGGTGTTCATCATATGAATGATTTTACCTTAATGCAGACGAGAGGATTCTGCTTGAGGATTATGTTTATAAAATGAAATCTTGTGGTCTATTATTATTACAATTTGATATATATAGATTAAACCTGTAACTCACCAACATTTTGTTCACGTTTTAAGCATGTTTATTCTCAGGTGATTATTAAGAGCTTTCGCTGTTGCATGTTAAATTAAGGACAAGAATTGGAGTCAGCGTGCTTGTATAATATTGTTTAAAAACTGCATTCGAAGACTTAAGTTATTGTGTAATATTATTGTAAACCATTATGTAATGGTTAAGTGAAAACGCTATATTTTAGATTATCATTATTTGATAATCTTCGTAATGTTTTAAACCTTTATCGATAAAATAAAGGTTATGGTTTGTTTTAAAAACGAATGCAGTCTTTGAAAAACGTCTCATATAGAGGTCAAAACCTCGCAACGAAACCAATTAATATGAAACGTTTATAATTGATATGAACGGGACATTTCATTGTTAACTGGTTGTGGCATTCACACCTGTAACAATATGAAGGGAATGAGAAGAAGTAATAGACTGAAGAAAGACACACTGAATTTTCAAGTAGGCAAAGGGGATCAAGCTTTTGTTAAAGCTATTGGTACCTCTGAACTTACTTCTCTAAGTGGTCTTATTGTTTTGTTGGAACAATAGCATTATGCTCTCAATACTGCGAGCGACATAGTTTGAAATATGTTAGTTTTGAACTTGCATTTACACACTTAGGTATTTCAGTTTCTAAGGATAATATATTTATCTTAATACCTATCCACGTGATGGTATTTTTGAAATGGATATGCATAGTATAATTTCAAATGAGAATTCTGTGTATACCTACATTGCCAAAGTCTTCAAGCAAGACTTGAATATGACCTATCTATGACATTGTCATATTGGTCATATAAACAAACAATGCATTTCAAAACTCCAATTTAATGGACTTTTGGAATCAATTGACTCTGAGTCATTTGATGTATGCGAGTCATGTTTATGTGAAAAGATGACAAATGCTTCTTTCTCCGATTTAGGTAAAAGAGCTAAAGATCTTTTAGGACTAATACATACTGTTGTATGTAGCCCTTTAAGAACAATGTATAGATTTAGTTAATTTTACTTCATTACATTTACTGAAGAGTACAGTAGCTACGATTATGTTCACTTGCTGAAACATAAACATAAAGCTATTTTAACATTCAAAAGTATTCCATGATGTGTAATTTCGTACTCTAAATTATTAGCTAAATACCTATCGATTATCACACAATACAGGCAACTATAACCAGTTCGTGTAGTAATTAAACAAGTATTTGACCAATTCGTTCCACAGAGAGCAGGTAATTGAAAACTTGAACTATTAATTATTCTAAGATTTAAAAGGGGGTTTTGTTGTAAAACTGATTAAACGCGAAAGTAAATTAAACTTAATTCAATAAGAAGCAAATGTATCCACTTAGCTACAATTCCCTAGGCTAGGATTGCTCGTTTAAACTCGTTAAGTAAACAATTACGATGATGTGACACTGTATTTATCTGTCGATTCCTACAGTTTAAGACTAATAACCTAAGTATAACTGTCGTTAACCTAGAGTTACTAACCAATTCACAATGATATTACTCAAGATTACAATCTAACTTAGGTTGGTTTGGTGTCCCTTACAACCTCACAATTATTGCAACTAATTTCAAGCTCAACCACTATACGATTAATTTTATTATCGGTGTCCCTCATAAAATCTCACGTATTCCTAAATTATTCACGTTCAATAATCTAGTAAAAGCTATTAATCAATTTAACTGTCGTTAGTTAATTAATAACTTTCGTGATCTAACAATCAATAAGCTTTAATAATGGTGGATCTTAGCTAGACATAAACTTGTGTAATTTTAATTAATTGTTGTTAACCAAAAGATCGCAATCCATCACCTAGGTTCATGCATCTAAGTGAATACTAAATATTTAGCTACTCATGGTAAAGTAAAGAACAAATAAATAAGAAGAACAATTAAACATAATCATTGAATTGAATGAAGAACAAATTAATAAAAGTAATAAAAGTTAATACAAAGATTAAACTAACCAAGAATGATATTGTAGCTTAAACCCTTGTAAAATAATGAAAGAAAGACAAAGAAATTCGTAACTAATGTTGCTGTGGAAGAAAATTCGTAAAATAAAACTGCATACCCTAAATTGGGGTAAAATTCGTCTATTTATAGAATCTGGAAAAACAGCTGAAACCGACTCATGTCGCGTTCCGCGACATACCATCACGATCCGCAGCATCCTCATCGCGTAACGCGATGGACTGGGACGCGATATAGCAGACTCAGACGCGACAGATTGGTCAGAATGCCCTTTTTTCCATGTCGTGTTCTGATGCACTTTGTCACGTATCACGATGACCAAAACGCGATAAACCTCATCCTGAAGCGATGGAAACTGATTTTTTCACCCGAGGCACATTTATCTTCAACTCTAACTTCGTTTTGGCTATATCTTCAATAAAATCAACAATAATGAGCCAACGAACCATATCTTGACACTTTCTTCATTTTAAACTCAAATAACTCGATATCTCCATCAAAGTCTTCAAAATACTAGCAAATGGAACAAGATAACGCTCAAAATATATGTATGAAAATGGCGTTATCAAAATCTCCCACACTTGAACCTTGCTTGTCCTCAAGCAAGTCAATCTCGAAACAATAACTGTACGTATAATCTTCAACAAAATTCCGCAAGATTCAAGCCTTCAAGTCAATCCTCCACAAGCTCTCGTACTCTTCATCTTTTCACGAATAAGCTTATTTCCTCACAAAACAATTCCTCACATTCCTGTCACTTATATAAAAAAAAAACAACATACAAACCATCAAACGCACCCCCTTCTTCCCCCCATTTTCATTCAAACACATTTCGAAAACAATATCCTAAGTGGCCCTTATTGCAAACAAATTTTCATAAAACATCCTTTCTAGGTCATGAATTGAGATGTAAAGACAATTTGGGTTGAGAACTCAAACTCCAAAAATTTCCATAACTTTACTTCTTAACAAAAACCTTTCATCTCAAAGCCTAAACTCTTTTCACTTAACTTTCCCTAAAAATCACATTACTAGGCTTTCAATATCCTTCTTTTCTTTGCATCAATCAACCCTTAAGACCTACTTTTCAACCTCAATAACTAATCACCAATAAACATTCAAATACAATTGGTGTAAAATGATTACAAATGATAAAAACAATCTTACGTTATAAGGTTTAGTATTTGTAACATGACCCTTATTCGCATCAAGATAGCCTACAAACAATATTTAAGGCGCTATTGCAAATACCAATACTTCACAATTTAATCAAAGATCCAGTTATAAATAGATTCATACCTGTGTTTATGTAGGGAAATCCGTTTAACTTTTTAACTCTCTTGATTCCATTTCATGCTGATAATTTCTAAATATGCAAGCTATCCACATACTGGTCACATCTCTCTTATCCAAAGTACCCCGCAAAGGTAACTCTTCCCAAGGTCTAGTCTTATTAGGTATTTCCCACATCATGAGCCAAAGATGATCACTGCTGCATAATTATGAGACGAGTACCTAAAGATGATCACCTTGCCTTGAGATAGTAACGTCCTTGACCCGTGTAGCGAACCTTCAACTAACCGATCCCAAACCGGAAAAAGGTCTTAGGTGGTTAGGTGATCTAGCACCCCAAAGGATCTATCGGCTCGAGTCTTAAAAACTACTACTTAAGCTCGGATCTCATAAGCATTTTTTCTTTCTTTTTTTTATTTTTTTTTTTTTTTTTACAATAGTACTCTCTTTGAATGTCTTCCTCGTCTTCAATTTGTGACTTTGTAGAACCCGCAATGTATGATGTAACGGATGGATAATGATGTGATCGATGATGATGAATGATTTATTGTAGGAAGTCTTTAACTCATGACATAAAGCAATACCATTCACACCATAGTCAGCAACAGCCACCCCTTAAAGGGTCCATTGGAGTCAGAGATTTGTGATTTTTCCTCTTCAAGCTTACATACCTAGCACTTATGAGTATAACACTTCTTTAAGAGAGTCAAAAAGCCATAAACACAAAATACGAAGCCATTTATATCCTAATCTCTAATTAAACCATTTTTCTCGCATTTTACCCTAAAGCCCTAAATACCGTTATTCTTCATTTCTTGACACAAATAAATTGCATTGTCATCTTTGAAACAAATAATAAACTAGATAAAATAAGATTAAATTTTTAACATTTTTAACCAAATTTATCCAACATTTATCCCTTTTCAACATTCACCTTTCATCAATTGTCTTTCCTCAAGCATTTATATACTCAAAATTCCTAAGTCATGGTCAAAAAGGTCCTTAATAAATAACAAACCACTAACAATTTGCTTAAAACTAATAAACCTCACCGACCAAAACCAAAAATTCCAAGTCAATCCCTAATCACTACGGGTGCTCTCATGGGTAAACATCTCAATCATAACCTTAAAAAGTTTAAAAATTCCAACCACTAGGCAATTAAAACATGCAAAAATTTCAAAAATTCGCGAGAATTTATCTCTCCCCCCACACTTAAGATCATGTAATGTCCTCATTTACATGAAATCAGAAAATCAAAAATAAATTCGAGAGGACAAAATAGTGAAAAAGGGAAAAGAAAAACCCGAATTTTTAGATCCGTAGATCGCGGAAAGACGGTGCACGATGGCGCTGAACTTACTGCCAGCATAAGAACATCGGCATCCACTCGATCACCAAAACATCATAATCATGTAAGGTGCTGAACTTAATGCCAGACTTTGAAAAATTAAAGCATAACCACCGTGGAACCTGAAACGAAACATACATACCATAAACCATAACTTAATGGGGTGGTACCACCACGGTACCGAAACGCCCCATTAAAAATCCAAAGTATTAAGTTTAACGACTAACAACTACCATCATCCTAATTAAGATTACAGTCATCCAAAATAAAAAATAATAAACGAAATTAAAAAGTTTTGTTTTTCTTGTCACCACACGATCACCACCGCATCCAATCACCAAGGGTTATACCCACCATAAGATCTATCATACTACCCACCATAAGGACCTCCACCACCTGACTGACCTCCCTGGTTACCTTCATCATACTGAGAACTAGAACCTGCTCCTCTTCGTCGGACCATATCCTCCCAAACTTCCTGAGCTACTGTGCGATCATACACCCGATAAGGACCTGTCGACGCCGGAGTCCATGGAACACGAGTGCCATAAGGAGTAAAGATGGTATTAGGAGAAACAAGCTCCATGTTGTGTCGATGCCAATTGTGATGATACGTAACCTCACTAATGCCATATGCAATCTGACTTTACGAGCGTGCTTAGGTTTCCTCATTATAAAGCTGCATATTACGCATCTGTTCGATTAAATCCCGGTTTGTAAAACGTTGACCCCTGACACTTTGACCCGCATCTTGACCACCCTCGGCCATCTCTTCATCCTCCTCCTGTGCACCCTGCGCATCTCGGGGACGATGACGACGAACTCTATATGGAATAACCTGACCATGCTCAATAGATATTACTCTTGCTCCTCGAAAAACATTTTCTCCTAACACAACCGCCTCAGTAATAATTCGCTCCATATCCGATCTATCAATCTCAAAAACCGATGCAATCCTCATGATAAAATGACCACCTCGAATCGGACTTCCCGCAGAACGAAGTCCACTACCCTGATGTTTAAGAAAATATGCCACTCCATAAGCAACCGAAGTAGGTGTTTTGGTTCGGAATTGGTTCACATACCAAAGGTCCGGTAAAGAGACCTTCTCGTTCCCACTTCTTCGATGTGTAATAGTATGTGCAACCATTCGTTGAATTGCACGAAGAGCGAGATCCATGATATGAACACAAGGATAGTTACTCGGGCTCCATTCAGAATCAGAAGCAATATCCCCCAAACTCTAGCTGCATCAAATTCACGAGGATCGATCATATCAATTACCCTTTCAGCACCCCAAAGATAATCTCGAAAACTAACTCGTGTGCATTCTTCATCGGTATAAATTCCCAAACAAGTAGCCAACTGAAATAATGACATAGAGCGGTTAACCCCACCCAAACGAAAAGTCATAAACGTTGGATCATCAACGTTTTCAGGGTGAAGGTTCATCACATATGTACCATAAAATTCAATAACCAACTCCCGGTAAACTACTTCATGAATCCCAAAGAAAGAAACCCAATCATTATACACATTACCACGCCATTCCAACTGCAAATACTCCATAACCGTAGCATGTAAACCACCCCTTTGCAAAACATTCCAATCAACCACCCGATGCGGTTCAAATTCTTTCCGAACCAATTCTTGAACATCCGCCTTTCTTTACTTAATAACCTCCGATCGACCATTAAACCGTAAATTCACATGTAACTCTGTTTGAGGAATTGGAGGTTGCGGTTGAACTCCTCAGCTGCACCGGCTGCAGCACCGGAACTTGAAGCACCCCTAGCATTACCACGTCCTCCTGTCTAAAAAGCACATACAATGACAAACAAAAAGATATATCTCAAAGGACATGTTAGCGTTAGCGATAACCTGCATTCTCTCAAAACTATACCTAAGGCACATAATGTCAATTGTCATAACCCGACCTTAACCATAAGGACGAATACAATAACATATGATTTCATCGCGAGGTATTGACCTCTATATGCGACATTTTTCAAAAACTGCATTCGTTTTTACAATACAAACCATAGCTTTTATTACAAATACAAGGTTTAAACAATTTAATAATGATTATCGTTTAGCGATAATCTTAGACTTACAAACTTTACATGTGATAATAAAAATACGACATCCAACATATTTTACATTACAAATCCTCCGATATGCAGTTTTATTTTTGACACAAATATGCATACTCAAGATCTTGCTTAAATTCAACATGTTGCAGCGGAAGCTTTTAGTTATCACCTGAGAATAAACATGCTTAAAACGTCAACATAAAGTTGGTGAGATATAGGTTTAATGCCGGCAGCGTTATAAATATAGACCACAAGATTTCATATATAAACGTTTTAATAAAAATATTCTAAGTTGTTGAGCACTTGATAACCATACTTAACATTTAATCAACGTCGCATATTCCCTTTATTATGAAATCTTACTACACCGTACCAAGTGTAGTCACCGAAACGAAGTACTGTGCAACCGTTGAATACTGGTCGTCCAGTCCAGTTGGGGTTGTCAGGCCCGATAGATCTATCAACAGGATTCGCGTTTACAATACCTCATGTAAATAATAGTTACCATGTTACAGGGAAGTATGCCAGTGGTACAACTCAACGTAGAATATATATTTTTAATCACTTGTGTCCATAACGTAAATCATAAAATGCATGTATTCTCATCCCGAAATATTTAGAGTTTAAAAGTGGGACTATATACTCACTTTTGCCTTGAAGGTATTTATCACAACTTGGTCTCCGATTGATATCACAAACCTAACCATATATATAATATATCAACATATTTTCTTTTCAAGTAATCGTTACATATATATATATATATATATATATATATATATATATATATATATATATATATATATATATATATATATATATATACTTTTAATACTTTTAATATTTTCTTAGTCCGTAGTTAGCAGTCCGATGTTAGTGGTCCACAATTAGTTGCTTAAATAAAATAAATAAAGACCCCATCGTATTCGTATTGATCAGAATTAATCTTGACCCATGGTACCATGTTGTCAAATGACGTGTTGGGTACAATCATGAGGTCTTATGATTAATCTTCTCGTGTTGTTTACGGGTGGTCCTGAAATATATAAAATCAAATCATAAGTAAATATATATTAAATATTATGTTAATTAGCCAAGATATGATTAATCCGATTTTGTCATAATATGATATATTACAGGTCTTGAAGTGTTTTTAAAAATCAAATTAGAAGGATCTATTTAGTTTGCGAACAAGTTTGAAATCACTCAAACTATGTTCTTGTTGTTAAAATTTTACAACACAAAATAAGATAGCTATATAAATATGAATCGAATAAGGTTATGAATAAGGTTACTACCTCAAGTTACTTGGACAAAGCTACTGGAAAAGGTAAGAAAAATCTTGGAATCAAAAGAGTGGTGGAGTGGGATTGAAAGATTGGAAGTAATCTCCTTGAAATCGGATGACTATATTGATACGTTCTTGAGTAGGTAAATGAAGAGAGATTAGGGAGTGAATTAACTTGAAAGAAAATTGGAAATGAAATTGTATGTGTGTGTGTGCAAAATAGCATGATTATGGGATGGATATATAGGAGATTTAGTTTGTTTTCTTGCACAAAAGTCACACATGAGGTTAAATGGCTGGTTCCCACATGTAACATCATGTCTAGTGGCTGATCATTGAAGTTTATTGTTGGTATATACCAATAGTAAATACGTATAGAAGCTGGGTATGATACGGTTACATATACCCTAGATATACTTGTAGAAATTTTGAGGAATCGGAACGAGAATTCAAATATGGACGGGTTTATAACTGTAAAAGAGGCTCAAAATTGGGCTTTTATTTTTGGGTCAAACCGGGCCAAAATAAAATTTTAAGACATTTTTAATAAAGCAATGTTAGCCCAAAAAATTTTTTCCAAGCTGACCAGCCAGGGGCTCTGCCCCTTGGACCCCGCCAGGGGTTGCCACCCCTTGGACCCCGCTTATCGGGGGCGCTGCCCCCGAACCCCCATCATAATCAAGATAAGTTCAAACAAGTGTGCACTCCACACTTCCCCAAACTTGTTCGATATTTATCAAGATTATTTTGGTTACAAATTAATCCCATTACACTTAAATCATATTGGTGACATAGATCACCAACACATTATAGATTGTAAGTATATATGTCAAAGAACGTTACATATAGTTATCGTTTTGAAAACTTAAGTTAGTGGTCTCAAAGTATACTTATAACTCATTGTTGTTAGTTCACAATGAAATGTTAAACCATCCTTAAATCATGTTAAATATGTATAGATATGTACATATACATAATCGTATAATTATCGTGTGTTATATAGTTCGTGATATCATCGGTCAAATTGGACGGTCAAACGTTGTGTGAAACTCTTTTCAAAAACATAAGTCTCAACAGTTTGGATTGCTTATCATGTTGGTAAGGTTTATTTTATGTAAATATTAATCTCATAAGTATAAAACGATCGGAAAAATCCGGGTCGTTACAAAAAGAATTATACCAACGCATAGAGGAGATCGCGAATTGCAACGTTTGTGAAACAAGATTGATCAAAGAGCAAAAATTGATGGTGGATTGTTGGTGGTGGAAGTCGACGATGGGGAGGCCAGGGAGAGAGATCAACTGCTCAAAATTTGATGTAGGGGATTATGACTAATTTAGGTTAACACATGCTATTTATATCTAGCCCTAATATCAACAATTACACTTAAGTCCCTCAACTAAACCAACATTTAACAAAATAAAGGGGAGAGGGGAGGGGGTCAGCCGAATGGCCCATGGGGGTGACTCCCAGGCTCTCGTTTTGCAATTCCTTGTAATCGTGGTCCGTTTTAAGTGTCGTTTAGTCATACCGAAGGCCCGGAACGCTAACCCGATCGTTAAACGCAACCAATCGCTTAATTTATTAAAAACCAATAAATTAAATATTTTAAAAAGTTAATAATTAATAAAATTAATTATTAAAATAAACTCGAGCGTTTCGTTGCTCAAAAAGCTATTATCAAAATCGTATCATTTTTATCGTATTTCGACCCCAGCCAGGGGCTCTGCTGAAATGTCCCGTTCTTATTGATTAAAAACGTTCCATATTAATTGATTTTTGTTGCGAGGTTTTGACCTCTATATGAGACGTTTTTCAAAGACTGCATTCCTTTTAAAATAAACCATAACCTTTATTTCATCAATAAAGGTTTAAAAAGCTTTACGTAGATTATCAAATAATGATAATCTAAAATATCCTGTTTACACACGACCATTACATAATGGTTTACAATACAAATATGTTACAACAAAATAAGTTTCTTGAATGCAGTTTTTACACAATATCATACAAGCATGGACTCCAAATCGCGTCCTTATTTAAGTATGCGACAACGGAAGCTCTTAATAATCACCTGAGAATAAACATGCTTAAAACGTCAACAAAAATGTTGGTGAGTTATAGGTTTAACCTATATATATCAAATCGTAACAATAGACCACAAGATTTCATATTTCAATACATATCCCATACATAGAGATAAAAATCATTCATATGGTGAACACCTGGTAACCGACATTAACAAGATGCATATATAAGAATATCCCCATCATTCCGGGACACCCTTCGGATATGATATAAATTTCGAAGTACTAAAGCATCCGGTACTTTGGATGGGGTTTGTTAGGCCCAATAGATCTATCTTTAGGATTCGCGTCAATTAGGGTGTCTGTTCCCTAATTCTTAGATTACCAGACTTAATAAAAAGGGGCATATTCAATTTCGATAATTCAACCATAGAATGTAGTTTCACGTACTTGTGTCTATTTTGTAAATCATTTATAAAACCTGCATGTATTCTCATCCCAAAAATATTAGATTTTAAAAGTGGGACTATAACTCACTTTCACAGATTTTTACTTCGTCGGGAAGTAAGACTTGGCCACTGGTTGATTCACGAACCTATAACAATATATACATATATATCAAAGTATGTTCAAAATATATTTACAACACTTTTAATATATTTTGATATTTTAAGTTTATTAAGTCAGCTGTCCTCGTTAGTAACCTACAACTAGTTGTCCACAGTTAGATGTACAGAAATAAATCGATAAATATTATCTTGAATCAATCCACGACCCAGTGTATACGTATCTCAGTATTGATCACAACTCAAACTATATATATTTTGGAATCAACCTCAACCCTGTATAGCTAACTCCAACATTCACATATAGAGTGTTTATGGTTGTTCCGAAATATATATAGATGTGTCGACATGATAGATCGAAACATTGTATACATGTCTATGGTATCTCAAGATTACATAATATACAATACAAGTTGATTAAGTTATGGTTGGAATAGATTTGTTACCAATTTTCACGTAGCTAAAATGAGAAAAATTATCCAATCTTGTTTTACCCATAACTTCTTCATTTTAAATCCGTTTTGAGTGAATCAAATTGCTATGGTTTCATATTGAACTCTATTTTATGAATCTAAACAGAAAAAGTATAGGTTTATAGTCGGAAAAATAAGTTACAAGTCATTTTTGTAAAGGTAGTCATTTCAGTCGAAAGAACGACGTCTAGATGACCATTTTAGAAAACATACTTCCACTTTGAGTTTAACCATAATTTTTGGATATAGTTTCATATTCATAATAAAAATCATTTTCTCAGAATAACAACTTTTAAATCAAAGTTTATCATAGTTTTTAATTAACTAACCCAAAACAGCCCGCGGTGTTACTACGACGGCGTAAATCCGGTTTTACGGTGTTTTTCGTGTCTCCAGGTTTTAAATCATTAAGTTAGCATATCATATAGATATAGAACATGTGTTTAGTTGATTTTAAAAGTCAAGTTAGAAGGATTAACTTTTGTTTGCGAACAAGTTTAGAATTAACTAAACTATTTTCTAGTGATTACAAGTTTAAACCTTCGAATAAGATAGCTTTATATGTATGAATCGAATGATGTTATGAACATCATTACTACCTTAATTTCCTTGGATAAACCTACTGGAAAATAGAAAAATGGATCTAGCTTCAACGGATCCTTGGATGGCTCGAAGTTCTTGAAGCAGAATCATGACACGAAAACAAGTTCAAGTAAGATCATCACTTGAAATAAGATTGTTATAGTTATAGAAATTGAACCAAAGTTTGAATATGATTATTACCTTGTATTAGAATGATAACCTACTGTAAGAAACAAAAATTTCTTGAGGTTGGATGATCACCTTACAAGATTGGAAGTGAGCTAGCAAACTTGAAAGTATTCTTGATTTTATGTAACTAGAACTTGTAGAATATATGAAGAACACTTAGAACTTGAAGATAGAACTTGAGAGAGATCAATTAGATGAAGAAAATTGAAGAATGAAAGTGTTTGTAGGTGTTTTTGGTCGTTGGTGTATGGATTAGATATAAAGGATATGTAATTTTGTTTTCATGTAAATAAGTCATGAAGGATTACTCATATTTTTGTAATTTTATGAGATATTTTATGCTAGTTGCCAAATGATGGTTCCCACATGTGTTAGGTGACTCACATGGGCTGCTAAGAGCTGATCATTGGAGTGTATATACCAATAGTACATACATCTAAAAGCTATGTATTGTACGAGTACGAATACGGGTGCATACGAGTAGAATTGTTGATGAAACTGAACGAGGATGTAATTGTAAGCATTTTTGTTAAGTAGAAGTATTTTGATAAGTGTATTGAAGTCTTTCAAAAGTGTATAAATACATATTAAAACACTACATGTATATACATTTTAACTGAGTCGTTAAGTCATCGTTAGTCGTTACATGTAAGTGTTGTTTTGAAACCTTTAGGTTAACGATCTTGTTAAATGTTGTTAACCCAATGTTTATAATATCAAATGAGATTTTAAATTATTATATTATCATGATATTATCATGTATGAATATCTCTTAATATGATATATATACATTAAATGTCTTTACAACGATAATCGTTACATATATGTCTCGTTTAAAAATCATTAAGTTAGTAGTCTTGTTTTTACATATGTAGTTCATTGTTAATATACTTTATGATATGTTTTCTTATCATAGTATCATGTTAACTATATATATATATATATATATATATATATATATATATATATATATATATATATATATATATATATATATATATATATATATATATATATATATATATATCCATATATATGTCATCATATAGTTTTTACAAGTTTTAACGTTCGTGAATCACCGATCAACTTGGGTGGTCAATTGTCTATATGAAACATATTTCAATTAATCAAGTCTTAACAAGTTTGATTGCTTAACATGTTGGAAACATTTAATCATGTAAATATCAATCTCAATTAATATATATAAACATGGAAAAGTTCGGGTCACTACAGTACCTACCCGTTAAATAAATTTCGTCCCGAAATTTTAAGAAGTTGAAGGTGTTGACGAATCTTCTGGAAATAGATGCGGGTATTTCTTCTTCATCTGATCTTCACGCTCCCAGGTGAACTCGGGTCCTCTACGAGCATTCCATCGAACCTTAACAATTGGTATCTTGTTTTGCTGAAGTCTTTTAACCTCACGATCCATTATTTCGACGGATTCTTCGATGAATTGGAGTTTTTCGTTGATTTGGATTTCATCTAACGGAATAGTGAGATCTTCTTTAGCAAAACATTTCTTCAAATTTGAGACGTGGAAAGTGTTATGTACAGCCGCGAGTTGTTGAGGTAACTCAAGTCGGTAAGCTACTGGTCCGACACGATCAATAATCTTGAATGGTCCAATATACCTTGGATTTAATTTCCCTCGTTTACCAAATCGAACAACGCCTTTCCAAGGTGCAACTTTAAGCATGACCATCTCTCCAATTTCAAATTCTATATCTTTTCTTTTAATGTCAGCGTAGCTCTTTTGTCGACTTTGGGCGGTTTTCAATCGTTGTTGAATTTGGATGATCTTCTCGGTAGTTTCTTGTATAATCTCCGGACCCGTAATCTGTCTATCCCCCACTTCACTCCAACAAATCGGAGACCTGCACTTTTTACCATAAAGTGCTTCAAATGGCGCCATCTCAATGCTTGAATGGTAGCTGTTGTTGTAGGAAAATTCTGCTAACGGTAGATGTCGATCCCAACTGTTTCCGAAATCAATAACACATGCTCGTAGCATGTCTTCAAGCGTTTGTATTGTCCTTTCGCTCTGCCCATCAGTTTGTGGATGATAGGCAGTACTCATGTCTAGACGAGTTCCTAATGCTTGCTGTAATGTCTGCCAGAATCTTGAAATAAATCTGCCATCCCTATCAGAGATAATAGAGATTGGTATTCCATGTCTGGAGATGATTTCCTTCAAATACAGTCGTGCTAACTTCTCCATCTTGTCATCTTCTCTTATTGGCAGGAAGTGTGCTGATTTGGTGAGACGATCAACAATTACCCAAATAGTATCAAAACCACTTGCAGTCCTTGGCAATTTAGTGATGAAATCCATGGTAATGTTTTCCCATTTCCATTCTGGGATTTCGGGTTGTTGAAGTAGACCTGATGGTTTTTGATGCTCAGCTTTGACCTTAGAACACGTCAAACATTCTCCTACGTATTTAGCAACATCGGCTTTCATACCCGGCCACCAAAAATGTTTCTTGAGATCCTTGTACATCTTCCCCGTTCCAGGATGTATTGAGTATCTGGTTTTATGAGCTTCTCTAAGTACCATTTCTCTCATATCTCCAAATTTTGGTACCCAAATCCTTTCAGCCCTATACCGGGTTCCGTCTTACCGAATATTAAGATGCTTCTCCGATCCTTTGGGTATTTCCTCCTTTAAATTTCCCTCTTTTAAAACTCCTTGTTGCGCCTCCTTTATTTGAGTAGTAAGGTTATTATGAATCATTATATTCATAGATTTTACTCGAATGGGTTCTCTGTCCTTCCTGCTCAAGGCATCGGCTACCACATTTGCCTTCCCCGGGTGGTAACGAATCTCAAAGTCGTAATCATTCAATAATTCAATCCACCTACGCTGCCTCATATTCAGTTGTTTCTGATTAAATATGTGTTGAAGACTTTTGTGGTCGGTATATATAATACTTTTGACCCCATATAAGTAGTGCCTCCAAGTCTTTAATGCAAAAACAACCGCGCCTAATTCCAAATCATGCGTCGTATAATTTTGTTCGTGAATCTTCAATTGTCTAGACGCATAAGCAATCACCTTCGTTCGTTGCATTAATACACAACCGAGACCTTGCTTTGATGCGTCACAATAAATCACAAAATCATCATTCCCTTCAGGCAATGACAATATAGGTGCCGTAGTTAGCTTTTTCTTCAATAACTGAAACGCTTTCTCTTGTTCATCATTCCATTCAAATTTCTTCCCTTTATGCGTTAATGCAGTCAAGGGTTTTGCTATTCTGGAAAAGTCTTGGATGAACCTTCTGTAGTAACCAGCTAGTCCTAAAAACTGGCGTATGTGTTTCGGAGTTTTCGGGGTTTCCCACTTTTCAACAGTTTCTATCTTTGCCGGATCCACCTTAATACCTTCTTTGTTCACTATGTGACCGAGGAATTGAACTTCTTCCAACCAAAATGCACACTTTGAAAACTTAGCGTACAATTCTTCCTTCCTCAATACTTCTAACACCTTTCTCAAATGTTCACCGTGTTCTTGGTCATTCTTTGAGTAAATAAGTATGTCATCAATGAAAACAATGACAAACTTGTCAAGGTATGGTCCACACACTCGGTTCATAAGGTCCATGAACACAGCTGGTGCATTAGTTAAACCAAACGGCATGACCATAAACTCATAATGACCGTAACGTGTTCTGAAAGCAGTCTTTGGAATATCATCTTCTTTCACCCGCATTTGATGATACCCGGAACGTAAGTCAATCTTTGAATAAACAGACGAGCCTTGTAGTTGATCAAATAAGTCGTCGATTCTCGGTAGTGGGTAGCGGTTCTTGATGGTAAGTTTGTTCAACTCTCGGTAGTTGATACACAACCTGAATGTACCATCTTTCTTCTTGACAAACAAAACAGGAGCTCCCCACGGTGATGTGCTTGGTCGAATGAAACCACGCTCTAAAAGTTCTTGTAATTGGCTTTGCAGTTCTTTCATCTCGCTGGGTGCGAGTCTGTAAGGAGCACGAGCTATTGGTGCAGCTCCTGGTACAAGATCTATTTGAAATTCAACGGATCGATGTGGGGGTAATCCCGGTAATTCTTTCGGAAATACATCGGGAAATTCTTTTGCAATGGGAACATCATTGATGCTCTTTTCTTCAGTTTGTACTTTCTCGACGTGTGCTAGAACAGCATAGCAACCTTTTCTTATTAGTTTTTGTGCCTTCAAATTACTAATAAGATGTAGCTTCGTGTTGCCCTTTTCTCCGTACACCATTAAGGGTTTTCCTTTTTCTCGTATAATGCGAATTGCATTTTTGTAACAAACAATCTCTGCTTTCACTTCTTTCAACCAGTCCATACCGATTATCACATCAAAACTCCCTAACTCTACTGGTATCAAATCAATCTTAAATGTTTCGCTAACCAGTTTAATTTCTCGATTCCGACATATATTATCTGCTGAAATTAATTTACCATTTGCTAATTCGAGTAAAAATTTACTATCCAAAGGCGTCAATGGACAACTTAATTTAGCACAAAAATCTCTACTCATATAGCTTCTATCTGCACCCGAATCAAATAAAACGTAAGCAGATTTATTGTCAATAAGAAACGTACCCGTAACAAGCTCCGGGTCTTCCTGTGCCTCTGCCGCATTAATATTGAAAACTCTTCCGCGGCCTTGTCCATTCGTGTTCTCCTGGTTCGGGCAATTTCTAATGATGTGGCCCGGTTTTCCACATTTATAACAAACTACATTGGCATAACTTGCTCCGACACTACTTGCTCCGCCATTACTCGTTCTGACACCATTTGTTCCTTTCGTTCTATTAACCCCTGGTCCGTAGACCTCACACTTCGCTGCGCTATGACCATTTCTTTTACACTTGTTGCAAAATTTGGTGCAGAACCCCGAGTGATACTTTTCACACCTTTGGCATAGCTGCTTCTGATTGTTGTTATTGTTGCGGTTATTATTGTTGTTGGGATGATTGTTGTAGTTGCTGTTGTTGTTGTTGTTGTTGTTGTTGTTGTTGTTGTTGTTGTTGTTGGGCCGTTTGTTGTAGTTGCGATTGATGTTGCGATTGCTGGGATAATTGTTGCGATTATTGTTGTAATTACTGTTGTTGTTGTATTGGTGATTCTTATCACCGTTTTCCTCCCACTTTCTTTTGACTTGCTTCACATTGGTCTCTTCAGCAGTCTGTTCTTTAATTCTTTCTTCAATCTGGTTCACTAGTTTGTGAGCCATTCTACATGCCTGTTGTATGGAGGTGGGTTCGTGTGAACTTATATCTTCTTGGATTCTTTCCGGTAATCCTTTCACAAACGCGTCGATCTTCTCTTCCTCATCTTCGAATGCTCCTGGACACAATAGGCACAATTCTGTGAATCGTCTTTCGTACGTGGTAATATCAAATCCTTGGGTTCGTAACCCTCTAAGTTCTGTCTTGAGCTTATTGACCTCGGTTCTGGGACGGTACTTCTCGTTCATCAAGTGCTTGAATGTTGACCACGATAGTGCGTACGCATCGTCTTGTCCCACTTGCTCTAGATAGGTATTCCACCATGTTAACGCAGAACCTGTGAAGGTATGCGTAGCGTACTTCACTTTGTCCTCTTCAGTACACTTACTTATGGCAAACACCGATTCGACCTTCTCGGTCCACCGTTTTAATCCGATCGGTCCTTCGGTTCCATCAAATTCCAAAGGTTTGCAGGCAGTGAATTCTTTGTAGGTGCATCCTACACGATTTCCTGTACTGCTAGATCCAAGGTTATTGTTGGTATGTAGCGCAGCCTGTACTGCGGCTATGTTTGAAGCTAGAAAAGTACGAAATTCCTCTTCATTCATATTCACGGTGTGTCGAGTAGTCGGTGCCATTTCCTTCAAAATAGTCAGATGGAACAAGTTAATCATACAGAATATTAAGAGTAGTTAATAGTATTTCGTAGCATAATATGAACTCATTTATAAAAGCTTTTTCTTCATATTAGCATTTTATAAGTTTAAATTCGGGTAGTACCTACCCGTTAAGTTCATACTTAGTAGCTAATATACAATTCAACTACTACAATTCTATATGAAAAACTGATTATAATAATATTTCGCGTTCAAACTTTTACACAATATTTTACAAACTTACAATACCGCTTATTTTACATATAGCATGAAATATAGCACACAATAAATTTGATACAAGATGGTTGTGAAGATAATTCTAGCTAGTACACAAGTCGTTCAGCAAAGGCGATAAAGACACGTAATTCATACGTCCAGAAACAAGTCATGCATTCTGGTTTTACTAGGATTACTTCCCATCCTTGGTCTTGTGGAATATAACCGTTATGGCCGTTGATAAGACAGCGTGTTGTAACGTCGTCAAAGGGACGAGGGTTACGTAATGTCCAACAGTCCCGTAACAATCTAAAAACCTCATTTCTTACCCCAATTACCGACTCCGTCACTTGTGGGAACGTTTTGTTTAATAGTTGTAGCCCGATGTTCTTGTTCTCACTTTGGTGAGAAGCGAACATTACTAATCCGTAAGCATAACATGCTTCTTTATGTTGCATGTTAGCCGCTTTTTCTAAATCACGAAGTCCAATATTCGGATATATTGAGTCAAAATAATTTCTTAACCCATTGCGTAAAATAGCATTTGGGTTCCCCGCAATATATGCGTCAAAGTAAACACATCGTAACTTATGGATTTCCCAATGTGATATCCCCCATCTTTCGAACGAAAGCCTTTTATAAACCAAGGCATTCTTGGAACGTTCTTCGAATGTCTTACAAACTGATCTCGCCTTAAATAGTTGTGCCGAAGAATTCTGACCGACTCTAGACAAGATTTCATCAATCATGTCTCCGGGTAGGTCTCTTAAAATATTGGGTTGTCTATCCATTTTGTGTTTTTATACTGTAAAATAGACAAGAGTTAGATTCATAAAAAAAATACTTATTAATACAAGCAATTTTTACATATATCATAAAGCATAAGCACACTATATTACATATATTACACCACACGAATACAACTATCTTATTCCGACTCGCTTGTTTCTTCTTCTTCGGTTTTGGTTCGTTTTGCCAAGTTTCTAGGGATATATGATGTTCCCCTAATACGAGCCGTAATTTTCCACATTGGTTTAGAAAAACCTGGTGGTTTAGAGGTTCCCGGGTCATTGTTACAACTTAAGGACTTCGGGGGTTGACGATACATATAAAGTTCATCGGGGTTGGAATTAGATTTCTCTATTTTTATGCCCTTTCCCTTATTATTTTCTTTTGCCTTTTTAAATTCAGTTGGGGTAATTTCTATAACATCATCGGAATTCTCATCGGAATCCGATTCATCGGAGAATTGGTAATCCTCCCAATATTTTGCTTCCTTGGCGGAAACACCATTGACCATAATTAACCTTGGTCGGTTGGTTGAGGATTTTCTTTTACTTAACCGTTTTATTATTTCCCCCACCGGTTCTATTTCTTCATCTGGTTCCGATTCTTCTTCCGGTTCCGATTCTTCTTCCGGTTCCGACTCTTCTTCCGGTTCCTCTTCGGGAACTTGTGAATCAGTCCACGAATCATTCCAATTTACATTTAACTCTTCATTATTATTAGGTGAGTCAATGGGACTTGTTTTAGAGGTAGACATCTATCACATAATATCAAACGCGTTAAGAGATTAATATATCACATAATATTCACATGTTAAAAATATATAGTTTCCAACAAAATTTGTTAAGCAATCATTTTTCAAGTAAACACGGTCGAAGTCCAGACTCACTAATGCATCCTAACAAACTCGATAAGACACACTAATGCAAAATTCTGGTTCTCTAAGACCAACGCTCGGATACCAACTGAAATGTCCCGTTCTTATTGATTAAAAACGTTCCATATTAATTGATTTTTGTTGCGAGGTTTTGACCTCTATATGAGACGTTTTTCAAAGACTGCATTCCTTTTAAAATAAACCATAACCTTTATTTCATCAATAAAGGTTTAAAAAGCTTTACGTAGATTATCAAATAATGATAATCTAAAATATCATGTTTACACACGACCATTACATAATGGTTTACAATACAAATATGTTACAACAAAATAAGTTTCTTGAATGCAGTTTTTACACAATATCATACAAGCATGGACTCCAAATCGCGTCCTTATTTAAGTATGCGACAACGGAAGCTCTTAATAATCACCTGAGAATAAACATGCTTAAAACGTCAACAAAAATGTTGGTGAGTTATAGGTTTAACCTATATATATCAAATCGTAACAATAGACCACAAGATTTCATATTTCAATACACATCCCATACATAGAGATAAAAATCATTCATATGGTGAACACCTGGTAACCGACATTAACAAGATGCATATATAAGAATATCCCCATCATTCCGGGACACCCTTCGGATATGATATAAATTTCGAAGTACTAAAGCATCCGGTACTTTGGATGGGGTTTGTTAGGCCCAATAGATCTATCTTTAGGATTCGCGTCAATTAGGGTGTCTGTTCCCTAATTCTTAGATTACCAGACTTAATAAAAAGGGGCATATTCAATTTCGATAATTCAACCATAGAATGTAGTTTCACGTACTTGTGTCTATTTTGTAAATCATTTATAAAACCTGCATGTATTCTCATCCCAAAAATATTAGATTTTAAAAGTGGGACTATAACTCACTTTCACAGATTTTTACTTCGTCGGGAAGTAAGACTTGGCCACTGGTTGATTCACGAACCTATAACAATATATACATATATATCAAAGTATGTTCAAAATATATTTACAACACTTTTAATATATTTTGATGTTTTAAGTTTATTAAGTCAGCTGTCCTCGTTAGTAACCTACAACTAGTTGTCCACAGTTAGATGTACAGAAATAAATCGATAAATATTATCTTGAATCAATCCACGACCCAGTGTATACGTATCTCAGTATTGATCACAACTCAAACTATATATATTTTGGAATCAACCTCAACCCTGTATAGCTAACTCCAACATTCACATATAGAGTGTTTATGGTTGTTCCGAAATATATATAGATGTGTCGACATGATAGATCGAAACATTGTATACGTGTCTATGGTATCTCAAGATTACATAATATACAATACAAGTTGATTAAGTTATGGTTGGAATAGATTTGTTACCAATTTTCACGTAGATAAAATGAGAAAAATTATCCAATCTTGTTTTACCCATAACTTCTTCATTTTAAATACGTTTTGAGTGAATCAAATTGCTATGGTTTCATATTGAGCTCTATTTTATGAATCTAAACAGAAAAAGTATAGGTTTATAGTCGGAAAAATAAGTTACAAGTCATTTTTGTAAAGGTAGTCATTTCAGTCGAAAGAACGACGTCTAGATGACCATTTTAGAAAACATACTTCCACTTTGAGTTTAACCATAATTTTTGGATATAGTTTCATATTCATAATAAAAATCATTTTCTCAGAATAACAACTTTTAAATCAAAGTTTATCATAGTTTTTAATTAACTAACCCAAAACAGCCCGCGGTGTTACTACGACGGCGTAAATCCGGTTTTACGGTGTTTTTCGTGTCTCCAGGTTTTAAATCATTAAGTTAGCATATCATATAGATATAGAACATGTGTTTAGTTGATTTTAAAAGTCAAGTTAGAAGGATTAACTTTTGTTTGCGAACAAGTTTAGAATTAACTAAACTATTTTCTAGTGATTACAAGTTTAAACCTTCGAATAAGATAGCTTTATATGTATGAATCGAATGATGTTATGAACATCATTACTACCTTAATTTCCTTGGATAAACCTACTGGAAAATAGAAAAATGGATCTAGCTTCAACGGATCCTTGGATGGCTCGAAGTTCTTGAAGCAGAATCATGACACGAAAACAAGTTCAAGTAAGATCATCACTTGAAATAAGATTGTTATAGTTATAGAAATTGAACCAAAGTTTGAATATGATTATTAACTTGTATTAGAATGATAACCTACTGTAAGAAACAAAGATTTATTGAGGTTGGATGATCACCTTACAAGATTGGAAGTGAGCTAGCAAACTTGAAAGTATTCTTGATTTTATGTAACTAGAACTTGTAGAATATATGAAGAACACTTAGAACTTGAAGATAGAACTTGAGAGAGATCAATTAGATGAAGAAAATTGAAGAATGAAAGTGTTTGTAGGTGTTTTTGGTCGTTGGTGTATGGATTAGATATAAAGGATATGTAATTTTGTTTTCATGTAAATAAGTCATGAATGATTACTCATATTTTTGTAATTTTATGAGATATTTCATGCTAGTTGCCAAATGATGGTTCCCACATGTGTTAGGTGACTCACATGGGCTGCTAAGAGCTGATCATTGGAGTGTATATACCAATAGTACATACATCTAAAAGCTATGTATTGTACGAGTACGAATACGGGTGCATACGAGTAGAATTGTTGATGAAACTGAACGAGGATGTAATTGTAAGCATTTTTGTTAAGTAGAAGTATTTTGATAAGTGTATTGAAGTCTTTCAAAAGTGTATAAATACATATTAAAACACTACATGTATATACATTTTAACTGAGTCGTTAAGTCATCGTTAGTCGTTACATGTAAGTGTTGTTTTGAAACCTTTAGGTTAACGATCTTGTTAAATGTTGTTAACCCAATGTTTATAATATCAAATGAGATTTTAAATTATTATATTATCATGATATTATCATGTATGAATATCTCTTAATATGATATATATACATTAAATGTCTTTACAACGATAATCGTTACATATATGTCTCGTTTAAAAATCATTAAGTTAGTAGTCTTGTTTTTACATATGTAGTTCATTGTTAATATACTTTATGATATGTTTTCTTATCATAGTATCATGTTAACTATATATATATATATATATATATATATATATATATATATATATATATATATATATATATATATATATATATATATTATATATATATCCATATATATGTCATCATATAGTTTTTACAAGTTTTAACGTTCGTGAATCACCGATCAACTTGGGTGGTCAATTGTCTATATAAAACATATTTCAATTAATCAAGTCTTAACAAGTTTGATTGCTTAACATGTTGGAAACATTTAATCATGTAAATATCAATCTCAATTAATATATATAAACATGGAAAAGTTCGGGTCACTACATCTGCCCCTTGGACCCCGCCAGGGGTTGCCACCCCTTGGACCCCGCTTATCGGGGGCGCTGCCCCCGAACCCCCGTCATAATCAAGATAAGTTCAAACAAGTGTGCACTCCACATAATCGTAAGTATATATGTCAAAGAACGTTACATATAGTTATCGTTTTGAAAACTTAAGTTAGTGGTCTCAAAGTATACTTATAACTCATTGTTGTTAGTTCGCAATGAAATGTTAAACCATCCTTAAATCATGTTAAATATCTAAAGATATGTACATATACATAATCGTATAATTATCTTGTGTTATATAGTTCGTGATATCATCGGTCAAATTGGACGGTCAAACGTTGTTTGAAACTCTTTTCAAAAACATAAGTCTCAATAGTTTGGATTGCTTATCATGTTGGTAAGGTTTATTTTATGTAAATATTAATCTCATAAGTATAAAACGATCGGAAAAATCCGGGTCGTTACATCAATGGTCACTTAAAAACATTCCAAAAGCATAAATCATATAAGACTCCAATAACTATCATGCATTTAGAACAAATTCCCCAACTTTCATAAGCACAAAACCATGTAACATCATTAATCATCATGACAATCCTCATAATAATTATGTAACTTCAACCAAATAAATCAATCTAACATGACTCAATTCAAAAACTTCATCTTCTCAACAATATATGTAACTTTAACCAATTAATTCAACAATCAAAACATGTAGTTAAAGCATACATATCATCAACACATGATAAACATAATCCCAAAAGTCAACTGAGTCAAACCTAGTCAATCAAGTCAAAATCCTCAATTACACATGAACCCTAGAATTCAAAATCAAAATCTAGACAATTTAAACATGAATTCATGGTAATCATACGCAGCTAACAATCATACAACATTTAAAATATATCAATTTAACTCACAAAACCAAAACCCCCAATTAATCATACCTAAGAACCCTAGAAATCAAAGAATGAAATTATAGAACAATGGGCATGAAAATCGAAGCAATAACATGTTAAGTATACATAATTTCCAATAAAAATCGAGCAATAACACATAAACACACCCCCACACTTGTTTTTCACTTAAACCCTAATGAAATTCGAAATTAATCATGAGAAAAAGATGAAAACAAGCAAGAAAATATTAAATCATACCCTAGCCATGATGTTATTGTGGATTAAATGAAGATTCGCGCGGAAATTGAAGGTTTAATTGATGGGCTATGGTGTATTGGTAGCAGAAAATACGAGATGGATAAAAAGAATTAAGTGGTGGTGACAAAAAGAACTGGAAAAAACGTATTTAATCCAATTCTGCTGAACGCGTCGCGTTTCGCGACAAGGTGTCGCGTTACGCGACAAACTGGATTCAAACGCGACAACTAGCTTTAAAGGCGACAACTTATGGGGTCCGTTCTGACCATTCTGTCGCGTTTTGATGGGGTTTGTCGCGTTTTGGTGACTTTTTTTTCCTTCCAGATTTTATACTGTTTTTTGGATTTTTCACGGTTTACTAATTAAAGCAAAAATACACACAAATTACCTAACAAAGAAAAAAAACAACAAAACAAAACTCTACACGATTTGATTTTTTAACGAGTCGTTTTCTCGACTCATGGCCACGTTCACGTGTCTTTCGGATAGAGGGTGAGGTCCTCCCTCTCGGTGTTATCGAATACCTCGTGATACAATTTTAACCGATGACCATTCACCTTAAAGCTTCTACCCTCGTTATTTAATAATTCCACGTGCCCGGCCGGAAAAGCTTTCTTTACCACGAATGGACTGGACCATCGTGACCTAAGCTTTCCGGCGGAGAATTTGAACTTAGATTGAAATAACAAAACTTTATCGCCCGGTTCAAATTATTTTCTCATCTTCAAACGCGCATCATGCCATAACTTCGTTTTCTCCTTATAAATGCGCGAATTCTCATAAGCATGGTTTCGCAATTCCTCAAGTTCATGAATTTGCAAAAACCGATGTTCTCCTGCTTCCTTAAGGTCCGTATTACACTGTTTAAGTGCCCAATACGCCTTATGCTCCACTTTCACCGGCAAATGACACGCTTTTCCATAAATGAGACGGAATGGTGTAGTACCAATGGACGTTTTATACGCAGTTCGAAATGCCCATAGCGCGTCATTCAACTTCCGGTTCCAAATCTTAGGATTGTTTTTCACCGTTCTTTCAAGAATGCGTTTTAGTGCGCGGTTAGTATTCTCAACTTGGCCACTCGTTTGAGGGTGATAAGCCGTGGAGAAATGGTGGGTTACTCCATACCTCTTAAGCACCTTCTCGAGTAGTTGATTTGCAAAGTGCGTACCGCGATCACTAATCAAGGCTTTTGGAAGCCCGAAACGCGAAAAGAGATTTTTAAGGAAGTCAACGACGACTCTTGCGTCATTAGTAGGCAAAGCTTTAGCCTCCGCCCACTTTGACACGTAGTCAACCGCCACAAGGATGTATTTGCATTTGTTGGATGCGGGAAAAGGTCCCATGAAGTCTATCCCCCAAATGTCAAATATCTCACAAACTTGAATACTCGTTTGGGGCATCTCATCTCTTTTGGAGATGTTTCCCACCCTTTGGCAAGCGTCACAAGTTTTGATAAAGGCACTAGCATCTTTGAAAATGGTAGGCCAATAGAATCCCGAATCGAAGATTTTCTTAGACGTATAATTAGCTCCAAGATGCCCACCTGTGGGTCCTTGGTGACAATGCTCTAGAATTTGTCGAGCTTCCTTCCCATAAACACAACGACGAATCACTTGATCCACCCCAATTCGAAAAAGATGTGGGGCATCCCAAAAGTAAAACTTAATATTCGCAAAGAATTTCTTCTTTTGTTGGTAAGTTAAACCTTTGGAAAGAATGCCCGCGGCTAGATAATTAGCAATATCGGCGAACCAAGGAGTTTCGGATTCAATTTTGATACCCATAAGGGACTCATCGAGGAATGTATCATGAATGTCCGATTCATTGAGTTCCTCTAGGTTTGGATTTTCAAGAAGAGATAAATGATCCGCGGCTAAATTTTCGGCACCCTTTTTATCCTTGATCTCAATGTCAAATTCTTGGAGAAGAAGAATCCAACGAATGAGTCTAGGCTTAGCATCTTGTTTAGAGAACAAGTACTTAAGGGCCGAATGATCGGTGTAAACGACCGTTTTAGACAACACCAAATATGACCTAAATTTATCAAACGCAAAGACGACCGCAAGGAGCTCCTTTTCCGTGGTGGTATAATTTAATTGAGCCCCCGTAAGTGTCTTACTCGCGTAATAAATAGGTTTAAAGTGATTAACATGGCGTTGACCTAAAACCGCGCCTAACGCGAAATCACTAGCATCACACATAAGCTCGAAAGGTTGAGACCAATCGGGAGATACCATGATAGGAGCGTGTGTGAGCTTCTCTTTTAAGAAGTTGAAAGTGTTCTCGCATTCGATATTAAAGTCGAAAGGAACGTCCTTCTCAAGGAGTTTAGTCATTGGTCGGGCAATCTTAGAGAAGTCCTTAATGAACCGTCTATAGAATCCCGCATGACCAAGAAAACTACGAATGGATTTAACGTTTGTAGGTTTGGGAAGGCCCGAAATAACATCAATTTTGGCCTTATCAACCTCAATACCTACACGAGAGATTTTGTGCCCTAAGACAATGCCTTCCTTCACCATGAAGTGGCATTTTTCCCAGTTAAGAACAAGGTTTGATTCCTTGCACCTTTTGAGCACTTTTTCAAGATTAACAAGACACGAATCGAAAGAGTCTCCAAAGACAGAAAAATCGTCCATGAAAACTTCCATGAAGTCTTCGATCATGTCATGAAAGATGGCGACCATACACCTTTGGAAGGTGCTCGGGGCATTGCATAGCCCGAATGGCATTCGCCGATAAGCAATGGTACCGAAAGGACAAGTAAATGTGGTTTTATCTTGGTCCTTCGGATCAATGGGGATTTGGAAGTAGCCTGAGAAATCCATCTAGGAAACAATAGAACTCCCTTCCCGCTAAACGTTCAAGCATTTGATCAATAAATGGAAGCGGGAAGTGGTCCTTCCTAGTGGCGTCATTCAAACGATGATAGTCGATACAAACTCTCCATCTCGTGACAGTACGAGTAGGGACAAGTTCGTCCTTCTCGTTGAGAACAACAGTCGTGCCTCCCTTTTTGGGCACAACTTGAACAGGGCTTACCCACGGGCTGTCCGAGATGAGATAAATTAACCCTACATCGAGCAATTTAACCACCTCTTTTTTAACGACCTCTTTCATATTCGGGTTTAGACGACGTTGCCTTTGCACCACGGGTTTAAAATCATCTTCCATTAGGATTCGATGAGTACAAAAGGCCGGAATGATGCCCGGTATGTCCGAGGTTTTCCAAGCTATTGCCCTTTTGTGGGATTTAAGAACGGAAACCAACCGACCCTTTTGGTCGCCGCTAAGTGTCGAAGAAATAATAACCGGCAATTGGGACGTACCTTGAAGATAAGCATATTCCATGTGAGGTGGAAGCTCCTTAAGCTCGAAGGTGGGCGGTTCTTCGAGAGATGTTTTGATACGGAATTCATTTTTCAACCGGATAGTTTCAAATGATTCCGATTCTTTAAGCTCATCCTCTTTTAGCAAATCCTCTAACTCAACTTCCGGGTCGAAGTTACCGTTGACTTCACCCATCATGATTACATCCGACGTGTCTACACTTAACAATTCCTACAAATCATGCTCAACACAATCGTCAATAACATCAATAGCAAAACATTCATCATTGGTTGAAATAGGGTGTCTCATGGCTTTATTAATGTGACAAATCACCCTCTCATTCCCAACACCTAAGCTAAGTTGTTCTTTTTGAACGTGGATGATAGCATCCGCGGTGTTAAGGAATGGTCGACCTAGAATAATGGGCACCTTAGTGTCCTCTCTCATCTCTAAGATCACGAAATCAACTGAAAATACAAGTGACTCAACCTTTACCAATATGTCCTCGGCTATTCCAATGGGGGTATCAAAAGAGTGGTTCGCTAAGCGAATCCCCATTCTCGTAGGTTTCAAGTCTCCTAGGCCGAGTTTAAGATATAACGAATATGGTATAAGGTTAACACTGGCACCTAAGTCGGCAAGTGCGTCGTACACATCCGAATTACCCATAGCGCAAGGAATAAGAAAACTACCCGGGTCGCCCAATTTTGGAGGCATCTTACTCTTTTTCAAGATGGCCGAACATTCCTTATGGAGGAATGCGGCGGATACCTCATGGTACTTACCTTTCTTGGAGATTAGATCTTTGAGAAACTTCCCATAGTTAGGCATCCCTTGGAGCACTTCCGCGAGTGGCATGTTTACGCTAATCTGTTTAATCATGTTTGCAAATTTCTGATATTGACTAGCGAGCTTATCCTTTTTTAACGCTTTCGAGTAAGGAATTGGTGCTTTGTATTCCTTCAACGGCGGTGATTTAGTTATGATCTCCGGCGAATCATCTTCCTTTTTCTCTTCGTCAAGCGACTTTTCTAACTCGGGCTCTTCCTCCTTTTCCTCCTCATTAATAGGTACCTGCAAAACATTAGAAGAAACAATAGGAGAAGACTTCGGAGTCTCCTTGTTAATAACCAAACCACTTCGAGTGGTTATAGCATTCACGTGTTCATTCCTAGCCGGCATCTTGTTGTTGGTATTAGATTGCGTATTAGCTGGGAGAGCACCCGGTGGTCTCTCTGATAACGATTGAGCAATACGCCCCACATCCCATTCCAAGTTCTGAATCGAAGCCTGCTGATTTCTAACTTGCTGTTTTGTAGATTCCACATCTTGCCTCAAAGCAGTGATACTCTCGTCCGTTTTCATGATAAAACCCCTTAGCAATTCTTCCAACGGAGGCATCTTATTCTCTGGCTGCTGAACTGGTGGCATAGGCTGCTGGAAATTCCTAGGTGGTGCTTGCGGATTTCTATTATTAAACCCAGGCGGCCTGTACGGATATACCTTCTGATTGCCCTAATAAACCAGATTACCACTCTGATAATTGTTACCGCCCATGTTATTCGCCTGATTGAAAAACTGTCTCCCACCCGGAAATTCATTAAAGGCAAAATCACCCTTCTTAACATAACCCAGATAATTAGCCTGTTCCTCCATTGATGCTTGATCACAATCTTTGGTAAGATGCGGTCCTTGGCATAATTCACAACCCACCTTCATAGCATGCATCTCTTTAGTCATCGATTCCATTTGTCTTTTAACAGTTGCTAGTTGTGCTCTAACCGATGTGAGCTCATCACTAGTTTCAGTACTAGCGACATGAGAAGAGCGAGAAACATCTAATTCTTGATGCCAATCATACGAATGCGTGGCAGTATCTGAGATGATTTCGTAAGCGTCATCTGGAGTCTTTTTCATCAAAGAACCACCTGCAGCAATATCAAGTTCTTTCCTTGTTGGCACATTAACACCTTTGTAGAAAATTTGGACCTTATTGAAGTTGTTCAACCCGTGTTGAGGACAATTACGTAACATTTTTCCGAATCGTGTCCAAGCATCATAAAGTGTCTCATGTGGCTTCTGAACAAAGTGATTAATTTCGCTCTGCAGTTGAGCGACCTTTGCAGCTGGAAAGAAACGTTGCAGAAACTTATCTTCCATTGTAGCCCAACTATCAATTTCACCTTCAGGCAATGAGTCTAACCAATCCTTGGCGTCATCTTTCAAAGACCAAGGAAAAACCCTCAAATAGATAACTGTCTCCGCGATATTTGCAATCTTGAATAAGTTGCAAATGCTTTTAAAGTTCCGAAGATGCTCAAATGCATCCTCTTTAGGTGTACCCCTGAACTGACATTGATGAGTTATCATATTAAGAATCTGTCCCTTGACTTCAAAATCTGTAGTTACTGGTGGTTGTCTGATGGCGTGTCCATTACCAGCCCTTTGTGGCTTGATGTGCTGCTCCTTCAGCCATGTTAACTTCTTCCTTAATATACTCAAAATCCGGAATATAAAAAGGTAACTCAGCGAAATCCTCGGCGATTTCCTGTTCTTCTTTAGCTTTGCTGCGTGTGTAGTAAACTCTAGACGGTTCCAGAGTTATTTGTACCTAACCTGCGATCACACCACAACAAAACCGCGCGTAAATCTAAACAAAAATAGTAAAACAGAAAAAATAACTTTTGCAAGAATTGCTTCTCACAAAAGGATCGAATAATCAAAAGCTTAACCAAATTCCCAATGATGACACCGCTCCCCGGCAGCGGCGCCAAAAAGTTGATGTGTAATTTCATACTCTAAATTATTAGCTAAATACCTATCGATTATCACATAATACAGGCAACTATAACCAGTTCGTGTAGTAATTAAACAAGTATTTGACCAATTCGTTCCACAGAGAGCAGGTAATTGAAAACTTGAACTATTAATTATTCTAAGATTTAAAATGGGGGGTTTCATTGTAAAACTGATTAAACGCGAAAGTAAATTAAACTTAATTCAATAAGAAGCAAAGGTATCCACTTAGCTACAATTCCCTAGGCTAGGATTGCTCGTTTAAACTCGTTAAGTAAACAATTACGATGATGTGACACTGTATTTATCTGTCGATTCCTACAGTTTAAGACTAATAACCTAAGTATAACTGTCGTTAACCTAGAGTTACTAACCCATTCACAATGATATTACTTAAGATTACAATCTAACTTAGGTTGATTTGGTGTCCCTTACAACCTCACAATTATTGCAACTAATTTCAAGCTCAACCACTATACGATTAATTTTATTATCGGTGTCCCTCATAAAATCTCACGTATTCCTAAATTATTCACGTTCAATAATCTAGTAAAAGCTATTAATCAATTTACTGTCGTTAGTTAATTAATAACTTCCGTGATCTGACAATCAATAAGCTTTAATAATGGTGGATCTTAGCTAGACATAAACTTGTGTAATTTTAATTAATTGTTGTTAACCAAAAGATCGCAATCCATCACCTAGGTTCATGCATCTAAGCGAATACTAAATATTTAGCTACTCATGGTAAAGTAAAGAACAAATAAATAAGAAGAACAATTAAACATAATCATTGAATTGAATGAAGAACAAATTAATAAAAGTAATAAAAGTTAATACAAAGATTAAACTAACCAAGAATGATATTGTTGCTTAAACCCTTGTAAAATAATGAAAGAAAGACAAAGAAATTCGTAACTAATGTTGCTGTGGAAGAAAATTCGTAAAATAAAACTGCATACCCTAAATTGGGGTAAAATTCGTCTATTTATAGAATCTGGAAAAACAGCTGAAACCGACTCATGTCGCGTTCCGCGACATACCATCGCGATCCGCGGCATCCTCATCGCGTAACGCGATGGACTGGGACGCGATATAGCAGACTCAGACGCGACAGATTGGTCAGAATGCCCTTTTTTCCATGTCGTGTTCTGATGCACTTTGTCACGTATCACGATGACCAAAACGCGATAAACCTCATCCTGAAGCGATGGAAACTGATTTTTTCACCCGAGGCACATTTATCTTCAACTCTAACTTCGTTTTGGCTATATCTTCAATAAAATCAACAATAATGAGCCAACGAACCATATCTTGACACTTTCTTCATTTTAAACTCAAATAACTCGATATCTCCATCAAAGTCTTCAAAATACTAGCAAATGGAACAAGATAACGCTCAAAATATATGTATGAAAATGGCGTTATCATTCCAAAATGAAGTAGATAATCAGCTTGGAAAGACCATTAAAGCACTTTGCTCCGATGGAGTAAGTAAGTTTATGAGTCAAGAGTTTTTTTTTGGACCACCTAAAGAATTGTGGGATTGTCTCATAGTTCACTCTACCTTATGTAGTGACCCGAACTTTTCCATGTTTTTATATATTAAATGAAATTGATATTTACATGATTAAATGTTTCCAACAAGTTAAGCAATCAAACTTGTTAAGACTTGATTAATTGAAATAGGTTTCATATAGACAATTGACCACCCAAGTTGACCGGCGATTCACGAACGTTAAAACTTGTAAAAACTATATGATGACAAATATATGGATATATATATAGTTAACATGATATTATGATAAGTAAACATATCATTAAGTATATTAACAATGAACTACATATGTAAAAACAAGACTACTAACTTAATGATTTTGAAACGAGACATATATGTAACGATTATCATTGTAACGACATTTAATGTATATATATCATATTAAGATATATTAATACATCATGATATCATGATAATGTAATAATTTAACATCTCATTTGATTTAATAAACAATGGGTTAACAACATTTAACAAGATCGTTAACCTAAAGGTTTCAAAACAACACTTACATGTAACGACTAACGATGACTTAACGACTCAGTTAAAATATATATACATGTAGTGTTTTAATATGTATTCATACACTTTTGAAAGACTTCAAGACACTTATCAAAATACTTCTACTTAACAAAAATGCTTACAATTACATCCTCGTTCAGTTTCATCAACAATTCTACTCGTATGCACCCGTATTCGTACTCGTACAATACACTGCTTTTAGATGTATGTACTATTGGTATATACACTCCAATGATCAGCTCTTAGCAGCCCATGTGAGTCACCTAACACATGTGGGAACCATCATTTGGCAACTAGCATGAAATATCTCATAAAATTACAAAAATATAAGTAATCATTCATGACTTATTTACATGTAAACAAAATTACGCATCCTTTATATCTAATCCATATACCAACGACCAAAAACACCTACAAACACTTTCATTCTTCAATTTTCTTCATCTAATTAATTTCTCTCAAGTTCTATCTTCAAGTTCTAAGTGTTCTTCATAAATTCTACAAGTTCTAGTTTCATAAAATCAAGAATACTTCCAAGTTTGCTAGCTTACTTCCAATCTTGTAGAGTGATCATCTAACCTCAAGAAATCTTTATTATTTACAGTAAGATATCTTTCTAATACAAGGTAATATTCATATTCAAACTTTGATTCAATTTCTATAACTATAACAATCTTATTTCGAGTGGAAATCTTACTTGAACTTGTTTTCGTGTCATGATTCTGCTTCAAGAACTTTCAAGCCATCCAAGGATCCTTTGAAGCTAGATCCATTTTTCTCATTTCCAGTAGCTTTATCCAGAAAACTTGAGGTAGTAATGATGTTCATAACATCATTCGATTCATACATATAAAGCTATCTTATTCGAAGGTTTAAACTTGTAATCACTAGAACATAGTTTAGTTAATTCTAAACTTGTTCGCAAAGAAAAGTTAATCCTTCTAACTTGACTTTTAAAATCAACCAAACACATGTTCTATATCTATATGATATGCTAACTTAATGATTTAAAACCTGGAAACACGAAGAACACTGTAAAACCGGACATACGCCGTCGTAGTATCACCGCAGGCTATTTTGGGTTAGTTAATTAAAAACTATGATAAACTTTAATTTAAAAGTTGTTCTTCTGGAAAAATGATTTTTATTATGAACATGAAACTATATCCAAAAATCATGGTTAAACTCAAAGTGGAAGTATGTTTTCTAAAATGGTCATCTAGACGTCGTTCTTTCGGCTGAAATGACTACCTTTACAAAAACGACTTGTAACTTATATTTCCGACTATAAACCTATACTTTTTCTATTTAGATTCATAAAATAGAGTTCAATATGAAACCATAGCAATTTGATTCACTCAAAATGGATTTAAAATGAAGAAGTTATGGGTAAAACAAGATTGGATAATTTTTCTTGTTGTAGCAACGTGAAAATTGGTAACAAATCTATATTAATCATATCCTAGCTAACTTATGTTGTATTATACATGTATTCTAATATATTATGTAATCTTGGGATACCATAGACACGTATGCAAATGTTTTGACATATCATATCGACCCATGTGTATGTATTATTTGGAACAACCATAGACACTCTATATGCAGTAATGTGGGAGTTAGCTATACAGGGTTGAGGTTGATTCTGAAAATATATATACTTTGAGTTGTGATCTAGCCTGAGACGTGTATACACTGGGTCGTGGATTGATTCAAGATAATATATATCAATTTTTTTCTGTACATCTAACGTTGGACAACTAGTTGTAGGTTACTAACGAGGACAGCTGACTTAATAAACTTAAAACATCAAAATGTATTAAAAGTGTTGTAAATATATTTTGAATATACTTTGATATATATGTACATATTTGTTACAGGTTCGTGAATCGACCAGTGGCCAAGTCTTACTTCCCGACGAAGTAAAAATCTGTGAAAGTGAGTTATAGTCCCACTTTTAAAATCTAATATTTTTGGGATGAGAATACATGCAGGTTTTATAAATGATTTACAAAATAGACACAAGTACGTGAAACTACATTCTATGGTTGAATTATCGAAATCGAATATGCCCCTTTTTATTAAGTTTGGTAATCTAAGAATTAGGGAACAGACACCCTAATTGATGCGAATCCTAAAGATAGATCTATTGGGCCTAACAAACCCCATCCAAAGTACTGGATGCTTTAGTACTTCGAAATTTGTATCATATCCGAAGGGTGTCCCGGAATGATGGGGATATTCTTAAATATACATCTTGTTAATGTCGGTTACCAGGTGTTCACCATATGAATGATTTTTATCTCTATGTATGGGATGTATATTGAAATATGAAATCTTGTGGTCTATTGTTACGATTTGATATATATAGGTTAAACCTATAACTCACCAACATTTTTATTGACGTTTAAAGCATGTTTATTCTCAGGTGAATATTAAGAGCTTCCGCTGTTGCATACTAAAATAAGGAAAAGATTTGGAGTCCATGTTTGTATGATATTATGTAAAAACTGCATTCAAGAAACATATGTCGATGTAATATATTTATATTGTAAACCATTATGTAATGGTCGTGTGTAAACAGTATATTTTAGATTATCATTATTTGATAATCTACGTAATGCTTTTGAAACCTTTATTGATAAAATAAAGGTTATGGTTGTTTTAAAAATGAATGCAGTCTTTGAAAAACGTCTCATATAGAGGTCAAAACCTCGCAACGAAATCAATTAATATGGAGCGTTTATAATCAATATGAACGGGACATTTCAGTTGGTATCTGAGCGTTGGTCTTAGAGAACCAGAAATTTTGCATTATTGTGTCTTATCGAGTTTGTTAGGATACATTAGTGAGTCTGGACTTCGACCGTGTTTTCATTAAAAATGATTGCTTAACATTTTTGTTGGAAACTATATATTTTTAACATGTGAATATTATGTGATATATTAATCTCTTAACGTGTTTGATATTATGTGATAGATGTCTACCTCTAGAACAAGTCCCATTGACTCACCTAATAATAATGAAGAGTCAAATGTAAATTGGAATGATTCGTGGACTGATTCACAAGTTCCCGAAGAGGAACCGGAAGAAGAGTCGGAACCGGAAGAAGAATCGGAACCGGAAGAAGAATTGGAACCGGAAGAATAAATAGAACCAGTGGGGGAAATAATAAAACGGTTAAGTAGAAGAAAATCCTCAACCAACCGACCAAAGTTAATTATGGTCAATGGTGTTTCCGCCAAGGAAGCAAAGTATTGGGAGGATTACCAATTCTCCGATGAATCGGATCCCTACAAGGATCCCGATGATGTTATAGAAATTACCCCAACACAATTTAATAAGGCAAAAGAGAACAATAAGGGAAAGGGCATAAAAATAGAGAAATTTGATTCCAAACCCGATGAACTTTATATGTATCGTCAACACCCGTATTTCTTAAGTTGTGACAATAACCCGGGAACCTCTAAACCACCAGGTTTTTCTAAACCAATGTGAAAAACGACGGCTCGTATTAGGGGAATGATGTTAAAGCTAAGGGGTATAAAATACTATTAAATTTTAGCAGAAAATACTATTAAATACGATACAATTTTACACAAGATATTTATTTATTTATAGAATAGATATACTTAAACCTTTCTACAACACTTATAGGCAGTGTACCTAATCGTACAGTAGTGTAGTTTTTAGTAAGTCCGGTTCGTTCCACAGAGAAAATCTTTAAACAAAGCTTAACGCTATATTAGTTTACTTTTATAAAAATACAAATATATATATAAGTAATATTATTATTATAAAGGGGGATTTTTACCGTTTAATGACCGGTTTGTCGATTTTAAAACTTTAGTCGCAGTTAAAACCAAATGTAAAATAATAAATAAATACAAGACTTAATTTAAAGCGTAAAATAAATAACGATAATGAAATTGCGAATAATAAAAGTGCGATAAAATAAACTTGCGATAATTAAAAATTACGATAATTAAAAGTGCAATTAAATACAATAACAATAAAAATGCGATAATTAGAAGTGCAATTAAATATAAAATAAAGGAAATTAAATATGAAATAAAAGAATTATGCTTATTTAAACTTCCGTAATCATGATGTTTGACGTGTTGATTTTAGTTTTATGCCCATGGGTTAATTGTCCTTTGTCCTGGATTATTTAATATGTTCGTCTGGTTTTTGTCCATAACAGTCCATCAGTCATAAATATAAAGTGCGAGTATCCTCGTCAAATTATCCTTATACCCGAAGTCAAATATTCCAACTAATTGGGGACTTAAACTGTAACAAGATTTTAATACTTTGTTTAATAATTACACCAGAATGTCGACTGAGTGTAACCCAAGGTTTTAATACTTTGTTAACAATTATGCCAAGTGTCCTTGTACATAATTTCACCCCTGTTTTAATAATTCTAGTGGCTATTAATCCATTCCCGTGTCCGGTTAAATGAACGATTATTCGTACATATAAATACCCCGCCCATTGTGTCCGATTGAGTGTATATGGTAATTTATGGGTACGTCCAATTATAAATCTTTATATTAACATTAACAAACTATCATTTAGTTAAACAAATATAAAGCCCATTAATAGCCCATAGTCTAATTTCCACAAGTGTCGTTCTTTTGTCCAAACCCCAATTATGGTACAAAGCCCAATTACACAATTTTAGTAATTAGCCCAACATCATGATTACTTTGGATTAAATAAGCATAATAATAACTTAGCTACGAGACATTAAATTAAAAAGGTTGAACATAACTTACAATGATTAAAAATAGCGTAGCGTTACACGGACAGAATTTCGACTTACACCCTTACAACATTTGCTAACATACCCTTATTATTAAGATTAAAATTAAAATTAAAATTAAAATATAAATTATAAATATAAATATAACGTATAGATATAGAGAGATTGATATATATTGGATATAAAATGATCAGAATTCGTTTGCTTTTATAGGGAATTGAGTTCAGGGGGTCTCCGCGAGTCGCGGTACTTTTAACCTTCGAACTCCGCAAGTCGCGGAGTTCATTTTTACAGCTCATTCAGCCTTGGCTCTTTGTTTGCCGACGATTTTAAATAATAATATAATATATATATAATTTTTAAGAATTATTTATATATTATATTATATTCATGTGCATAGTTGACTTGTAATTTTTAGTCCGTTGCGTTGAGCGTTGAGAGTTGACTCTGGTCCCGGTTCCGGATTTTCGAACGTCCTTGCGTACAATTTAATATCTTGTACTTTGCGTTTTGAATATTGTACTCTTGTAATTTCGAGACGTTTCTTATCAATAATTGGAACCTCTTTGATTGTATTTTGTAATTTTGAGCTTTTTGGTCGTTTGCGTCTTCAATTCGTCGAATCTGTCTTTTGTCTTCACCTTTTAATATTTAAACGAATATCACTTGTAAATAGAACAATTGTAACTAAAAGCTTGTCTTTCTTGGGGAATAATGCTATGAAATATATGTTTGTTTTTAGCATTATCAAATATTCCCACACTTGAGCGTTGCTTGTCCTCAAGCAATATAGTATTGAAATACTAGAATCACTTCTTTATTCTTCACACTTTGTACATCAGTGATTTCTATACGGCAGTATAAACAATGGTAGTAACGATATGGTTTACAGTCCCACATGACTATAAAAATTTAGATCCATTAAGGAAATTGGATCTTTATGAAAACATTTGATCTTTTGAAAATTAAATCTAGTTTTTACCCTAGATAAGTTTTCCGGAATAACCCTTCACCGGTGTTTGCAAATTATTTTTGTGGGTTTGGTGGGTTTTATATTTGAAAATTTTAGCTCAAAACTTATGGTTTTGTGTCACCCACTTGCTAACCTTGTATTAGGAAAGCAACACGTCCAGTTTACTTGTCCCGTATATTACCTTTCGGTAAACTACCGTCCGGTTGTAAAGGAAAGTGTTGAACAAGCAACTGTTAAGGCAATGTCCCCTGACATGCTTTTAATTATGGTCTATAACGTGTCGGACACAATTACTATCCTTTGTAGGAGCAATAGTAAAGCTCACCCTTTTAATTTATCGGTCTGGCACAAGGTCCTGTCTTTGACCATGCTATGCAACCACCGTTCTTACGGTTGACACCTGATTTGGTTCAGGTGACCTAATGAATTCCAGGTGAATTCCTAGAATTTTACATTCAATGGTAATGAACGCATTGAAAATGGGTTTTTAGAAAACAAATCGGTTTGTAATTTTGATCAAAATATTTTCTCGTTCAGGCTCGAGTTTAGATATCATTGAATTCCATGAGTTTGTAATTCTCAATCTTTAAGGTCAATCTCAAGGATTGAGTAATATCAGGCTTAAAAGCTGATTTTTGATCTTTTAAGGAGATTATCCTTTCTGGGGATCTGATTCATTAGTCTTATCCAGCTAATTTTCACGGTGCCCCCATTGTACAAGATAAATCCTTCTCATGGTTAGGATAAATCTGACCACTTGGCGACCCTATTTAATGCTGAGGTCCGTGGATTTCCTGCTGATTTTAGTGATGACTTTTCTAGATTTTTCGTCAACCTACAGCTGGTCTGGACGACAACTTCTTGACCTAAATCAAGAAGCGCGTTTCTTTTTCGGAAGACTTTACTTCCTTTTAATTATGGAATTGATTCATCGTGTAGTTCCATCTTTCTTACAGTAAATCAGGTAAAACTTTTTAGTTTAGTCCAAAGCAAAAGTATTTTCAGTTATTTGTACAAAAATATGTGACATATGTTTTGAATAACTTGAAGAATTTTCCCACACTTGGCTTTTATTTTCCTTTTTATTGTCCTCTATTCCATTTTAAATGAATTTTAACATTTTGGTTTGTTTCTCAATTTATGTCCTTTCCGAGGTAACAATAATTTCGGTGTTAACACCTAGTTTTATCGTTCATAAATATGTATAAACATGATTTTGAGTTCATTTAGTTGAAATTTTTTTAAAAATTTTACTAGAATTGGGTAGTCAGTATATAAGACTAGGGCTGTTCTTTATTATCAGAGAGCACTAGATTCTAATACAAATAATACTTTACTAGTATTTCTAATGGTAACCAAGTGTATAAAGTAAAAATTTTTAAAATCCGAAAGAATTTAACCCCTTCCCACACTTAAGATCTTGCAATGCCCTCATTTGCAAGAAATCAGTAACAATTTAAATTATTGAGGGTGATTTGTGTGAAAATGATTAAATTTTACCAAAGTTTCCAAACATATTTGTGTTTGTTTGCTGAATGATAAATGGTGCATATCATTTGTTCATTCCGTCTTGTTGTTATTTCACATATATTTTGCATCTTTTCGTCAAAATTAGTTGCTTTTGCTGAACTTAATGCCAGTCTTTGAAAATGCGTTGTTTTACCCTGTTGTGTACATAAGATAAACTGCAAACATATATATATATATATATATATATATATATATATATATATATATATATATATATATATATATATATATATATATTTGAAGTTTGGTATATTACCCCACATTCAAAAATTATTAAAATCTAATAATAAAAGTTAGAAAATTATAAAAACTATTACAATATTAACATAAGTATTAAATGTATCAACATTACAAATTATAAAATAAATAAAACTAAGTAGACTAGGGATGATACTGATACCAGAAGGGGTTCCATGCATAACCATATGTGCTATAAAATGCTTCGGCTGGGTTATACGTAGGATACGGTGGTTGGATCTCTATAGACCAGGGAGGGAATATGGGCGATGGAGTAGGAATATAGTTTCTACCTATATGTTGGCAATAAGCTATGATTTGGTTTTGATGAACTTGCCAATCTTCAAATGCTCTATGTCTAGCATTTTCATACTCTTGTGAAGCTATAAACCTTTGCATTTCTGCCATTTCATTTCCCCCTCCTACATTACCTTGCTGTTGGTTTCTCTCAACCTGTGGATGTCTACCATTATATCGTACTGCGACGTTATTTTGCCTCTTCAAAACTTTCGCACCATGGTATACATTTAAACCTATTGTATCGCGGGGTTCTGGTTCTTCGACTAATAATCCCCCCGACTTATATCCACACCGAGATATTCAGCAATCAAAGTAATAAATATACCACCTCCTATTATGCTATGCGGTCTCATCCCCCTAACCATAGCTGATAAATAATAACCCACACAATAAGGTATACTTACAGCACTTTGTGGGTCTCGAATACACATGTGGTAAAACAAATCCTGTTCATTTACCTTTTCCTTGTTCTTACCTCGTTGTGTAATCGAATTGCCTAAAAACCTATGAATTACTCTTAATTCAGCTCTATCTATATCCAAATAAGAGTAATTTCCCCCTTTAAATCGGTGATGGCTAGTCATTTGACTCCATACACCATGCGTATCAAAATTTTCGTCTATCTTTCTACCATTTAGTATCAACCCTCTACAATCGGCAGATGCTAGCTCCTCAGGCGTATATATACGTAAAGCCTGAGCCATGTCTAGTAAAGACATGTGGCGCATCGAACCTCCTAACAAAAATCTAATAAAAGATCGATCGGTTAAACTAGCTACCCGTTCATTTAATTCTATACTACACAACAATTCTTCACACCATACTTTATATACAGGTCTACGCATGTTGAATAACCGTACCCAATCGTTAAAAGTAGAATTACCATACCTCTGTGCAAGTAATTCCCTAATTGGCCCGACCAATTCTACAGCTTCTAATGGTCCCCATTCTATGACCCTAGGTACTTCAACAGCTTTAGAATGAAGAGTATGCAAACCCCTTTGGTATTTTGGATAATCTATCCAAAGTCTGTCAAATCTCAGGTTCGGGTGCAAATCTTCCAAGTGCATATCAGAAAATGTCATGACTGGATGAGGTATATCTTGTTTGTAGTAGTTATCCACCTCCTGTTGTTCCGCATTCTCAGCAGGAGCATTGCGAGCTTGGGATGAAGATTCACCCCTTTCAGTCTGCAAAATATATCAAACACAATTTTTGTGCATCCAAATATGCATTAGTGTCAGCAAAATCATCAATCAAAATAATTACAATGACATGTTTAATTTATATCAAACTTAAGCTCATTTTCATATTTTCATCAAATCTATAATTTTTCAAATAAGCATATACGAAAATGTTCGTCAAGTTCATAAGCATTCAACTCAAATAACATGTCAAAATAATCATTACTAGCAATTAAACAAGTTTCAAATGGCATTATCTCTCAAAAATCAAGTTCATGAATTTTAGACTTGAAAAAGTCCACTTTAATTCTCAAAATTATGTTTAGGCTCAAAGTTTGGATCATTTAACTACCTAAACATGTTACACTACTTAATTTAGCAACAATTCATGACAAAAATCGGCCATAACCTGTTTATATCAAAAAGCCCCAAATTTGCTCAAGAACACAAACCCTAGATTACTCAAAATTTGAAGTTTAAGGCTTCTAATCATGTTAAATAGCATCAATCTAGGTTATACAAGCATAATACATAAGCAATTTAAGCATAATTACACTAAAAAGCATCAAAATCGAATTGGGTATAAAAATGCTCAAGAACACTAATTTTCGGATTAAATGGTGTTTAGGTGTAGAAATTTACCGTTTTTCTTGAGTAATTCCTTGATAGCATCCTTCTCAATATGATTTTAGTAAAAGATTTGATGAAAAACGGCCCAAAATTACGAATTTGAGATGTGTTTGTGTGTGTATTTCACAGTATTTTGTGGGTGTGGATTGTGGACTGATCTGTTCGTTCAGCTTTTATTTTTTTCTAGATTTTGCAAGCTCCGCGACTTGCGGTGTTTGACTCTTCAAACTCTGCGAGTCGCGGCCCTTTTTTTTTTTTTTTAAACAATCCTTAACTTGTAAAACAAATAAAATAAATTTAAAATTTTGTTTTCCTTTGTTTTAGGACGAGGTCGTTTCGGATCGATGTCCTAGTCCGTCCCTCGACAAAATTTTAAAATTTGTCTTTTTGTAGCGATTGTTTTAAAAGCTAAGATTTTTGGGTTTTTTTTAATGTTTTTGGCATACTTTAATTCAATAAGATTAAAAATAATGATAATAAAAGTTCTCGTCCCTCCCTTGGATAAAGCAATTTCGGTTCAATGACCTAGTCTTCAACTTACGACGAATTTTAAAAATCATATTTTTAACTTAGCGAAATAAAGTAAATTTTTGTTTTTAAATTCACACAACTTAAATATAAAATTCAAAATTAATATTAAAAATTCACACCAAATTTAAAATTTAAAATGCATAAAAATAAAATTCATATTTTAAAAATTAAAAATTCACACCAAACTTAATTTAAAAATTCATATTATAAATTCATACCAAACTTATATTAATTTTTTCAAATATTTACAATTTTAAATATATTGATTTTACAAAGTTTACAATATTAATTTAAGATTTATATATTAATTTTAAAAACATGGTAAAAATAAAATTAAAAATCTTTTTGGTTTTTATCCCACTTTAATCAATCAAATATTATCAAAAATATGCGCCCCTCTTTTCGGTAAAGTAATTTCGGTTCCAAGACCTAATTTAACTCATGACGAATTTTTGAAATATTTTGGGTTGATTGATTAAAGATATTTATACTTTAAGAATAAACGTTAAATTTCGCAGTGATGTAATAAATTTTTGAATGATATCAATAATTTCGGTCGCCAAACCTAATTTTATTCAATACCAATTTAATACTTTATAGCGAACAAATTAGCGTTTATTATCAAAAGGTTAAAATAAAAATAAAAACAAAAAAAAACTGTACAGACTTACCTGTGAGATAGTATTCTTAGTTATTTTATCTATCTCATTCATAAGATAGTCGGTTTAATTGGTTTTCCATGGCTACATAGGCGTAACCTCGAGCATTCAGTGTTTTTTCTTCTAAACATATGAACGGTCCGTCTCTGCATAAAGTAACAAATTCGGTGTTTGAATAGGTTTGATTATTTGAACATTTACCTCCATGTGACCATTTTCCGCATTTGTGACATCTTTCTAGGTGTCGTGCTCTTCTTTTCGCTGCGGATTTTGATTTTCCTTTACCAAATTGTAACTTATTATCTTCGCATCTGGATTCTTTTCTTACTCCGTCCAATCTTTCTCTGATTACTGATACTATTTCACTCGGAAGTGTGTCATTATTACGTTTAGTGATCAAAGCGTGTAGCATTAGACCATGGTTTAGTTCACAGGCAGTCTTCATTTCGTAAAAACCTAAAAAAATAAAAATTCAGAATGGGGGGAGAAGACTAGTTCTTTAGGGTCTGCTAGGGAAAGACCATTCGGGTTCCATTTTCGAGAACTACACGAAAACAGAAAATCTAACTCTAACAGAAATACATATTATCCTTTAAAGACTTGATTCTCCCCACACTTAGTTAGCTGTGGTATCGAAATTGTGATTAACTTCGTTGTCAACTTCCATTGGACTATCTATGTAGTGTTTAACTCTGTGACCATTAACTTTAAATTCAATCCCATTTGAATTTATTAATTCTATCGTTCCGTATGGGAAAACTCTTTTGACTATGAATGGTCCAGACCATCGTGATTTCAGTTTTCCAGGAAATAGCTTGAATCGTGAATTGAAAAGAAGAACTCTGTCTCCTTCTTTAAATTCTTTTAAACTTCTGATTCTTTTATCATGCCATTTCTTCATTCTTTCTTTATAGATTAACGAATTTTCGTATGCTTCATGTCTTAATTCTTCTAATTCGTTTAGTTGACTTAATCGTAGACGTCCAGCTTCATGTATATCAAGATTACATGTCTTCAAAGCCCAAAATGCTTTGTGTTCAATTTCTACTGGAAGATGACATGCTTTTCCATAAACAAGTCTAAAAGGTGTGGATCCAATTGGAGTTTTGTAGGCTGTTCTAAAAGCCCAGAGTGCATCCTCCAATTTAATGGACCATTCCTTCGGATTTGATCCTACGGTTTTCTCTAGAATACGTTTTAAAGCTCGGTTGGTATTTTCAACTTGTCCACTTGTTTGTGGATGATATGCGGTGGAGATTTTATGAGTTACTCCATATCTTTTGAGAACTTTCTCTAGTTGATTATTACAGAAATGAGTACCCCGATCACTTATTAAAGCTTTCGGTGTTCCAAACCTTGCAAAAAGATGTTTTAAAAAGTTGACTACAACTCGTGCATCGTTAGTTGGGAGAGCTTGTGCTTCCGCCCATTTAGATACATAATTAATGGCAACGAGAATGTAGAGATTATTATGAGATTTTGGAAATGGACCCATAAAGTCAATACCCCAAATGTCAAATACTTCACATACTTGGATGACATTTTGTGGCATTTCATCACGTTGACTTATTTTTCCGGCCCTTTGACAAGCATCACAGGATTTGCAAAGAAGGTGTACGTCTTTGTAAATTGTAGGCCAATAGAATCCAGCTTCATAAACTTTTCTTGCTGTTAGTTGAGGCCCATAATGCCCTCCTGTTGGTCCTGTGTGACAATGGTTTAAAATTTTACTAGCTTCATCTCCGAATACACATCGGCGTATTATTCCATCGGGACAACTTTTAAACAGATGTGGATCTTCCCAGAAATAGTGTTTTATATCACTGAAAAATTTCTTTCGTTTTTGGTACGATAATCCTTTTTCAAGGAATCCACATACTAAATAGTTTGCATAGTCAGCAAACCATGGAATTTCATTATAATCTATCTTCAATAGATATTCATCAGGAAAGTTGTCTTGTATGGCCGATTCATTTAGAACTTCTAATTCAGGATTTTTCAAGACGAGAAAGATGATCAGCGGCGAGATTTTCTGCTCCTCTTTTATCTCGGATTTCAATATCGAACTCTTGTAAGAGTAAGATCCAACGGATTAATCTTGGTTTGGCATCTTGTTTTGAAAATAGGTATCTAAGAGCAGAATGGTCAGTATAGACCACCGTTTTAGCTAGAACGAGATATGAACGAAATTTGTCAAAAGCAAAGACAATAGCAAGGAGTTCTTTTTTAGTAGTTGTATAGTTCGTTTGTGCTCCTTGTAACGTCTTACTAGCATAATATATAGGTTGAAATCGTTTTTCAATCCTTTGTCCTAAAACGGCTCCCATTGCAAAATCACTTGCATCGCACATTAGTTCAAATGGTAGATTCCAATTTGATGTTATCATGATCGGCGCATTAGTGAGTTTCTCTTTAAGAATATTAAAAGATTTGATACATTCATCTAAAAAGATGAATGGAGCATCCTTTTCTAGGAGTTTATTCATAGGAGTGGCAATTTTAGAAAAATCTTTTATGAAACGTCGGTAAAAACCGGCATGCCCTAGAAAACTCCTAACTCCTCTAACATTGGTGGGATGTGGAAGTTTAGTAATTACATCTACTTTAGCTCTATCCACTTCAATTCCTTCTTTTGAAATTTTATGTCCAAGAACGATGCCTTCTTTAACCATGAAATGGCATTTCTCCCAATTAAGTACTAGATTTGATTGTTCGCATCTAATAAGCATTCGTTCCAGATTAACTAGACATGATTCAAATGTATCACCGAAGACTGAAAAGTCATCCATGAAAACTTCCATGCATTCTTCTATCATGTCGTGAAAAATCTCCATCATACACCTTTGAAAGGTTGCAGGGGCGTTGCAAAGTCCAAATGGCATGCGTTTGTAAGCAAAAGTACCATAAGGGCACGTGAATGTGGTTTTTTCTTGATCTTCGGGTGCTATTGGAATTTGAAAATATCCGGAAAATCCATCTAGAAAACAATAGTAACTATTTCTGGCTAATCTTTCCAACATTTGATCAATGAAAGGTAAGGGAAAGTGATCTTTTCTGGTGGCGTCATTTAATTTTCTATAATCAATACATACACGCCATCTTGTTACAGTCCTAGTAGGAATAAGCTCATTTTTTTCATTTGTAATGACAGTCATGCCACCCTTCTTAGGTACGCATTGAACTGGGCTTACCCATGGACTATCAGAAATTGGATAAATTAGACCTGCGTCTAGCAGTTTAATAATTTCTTTTTTAACTACATCTTGCATATTAGGATTTAGTCTTCTTTGGCATTGCACATACGTTTTATGATCTTCTTCCATAAGGATTTTATGTGTACAATACGAAGGACTTATTCCTTTAATATCATGAATCTTTCATGCAATGGCTGGTTTATGAGCTTTCAACACAGAAATGAGTTGTGATTTCTCATTTTCAGTAAGAGAAGACGATATTATTACAGGTAATTCAGATTCACCATGTAAATAAGCGTATTCCAAATAGTTTGGAAGTGGCTTTAACTCTAATTTCGGAGGTTCTTCTATCGATGATTTGTATCGATATCTGTCTTCTTCTTTTAGCATTTGAATTTCTTCTATTGTTGGTTCATATCCATTAGCTATAAGTGTAGCTAACATTTCAGCTTCATCAATTGGTTCATTACCTTCTCCTAAAGAACATTCTCCTGTTCCTTGTAATTCTGGAAATTCTTCTAACAATTCTGCATGTGAATCTATAGTTTGAATATAATAACATGTATCATCTGCAGATTGCGGTTGTTGCATTGCTCTATCAACTGAAAAGGTAACACTCTCATCCTCTATACTTAGGGTCAATTTCTTACCGAACACGTCTATCATTGCTTTAGCCGTGTTTAAGAATGGTCTTCCTAATATGAGAGAAACTTGAGAATCTTCTTCCATGTCCAGAACAACAAAATCTACTGGAAATACTAAAGTACCAACTTTAACTAGCATGTTCTCCATTATCCCTCTAGGATATTTTATTGATTGATCGGCTAGTTGTATGCTTATTCTTGTTGGTTTCAATTCTCCAAGGTCTAGTTTAGTGTATATTGAAAACGGCATTAAATTTATACTAGCACCTAAGTCTGCCAATCCTTCTATTGAACTAAGACTACCCAGAAAACATGGAATTGTGAAACTTCCTGGATCAGATAGTTTTTTTGGTATCTTATTCAACAGCACTGCTGAAAAATTAGCGTTCATAGTAACAACCGAGAGTTCTTCCATTTTCTTTCTATTCGTGATCAGATCTTTCAAGAATTTAGCATATCTAGGCATTCCTGAAATCATATCAATGAAAGGAAGATTTACATTTATCTGTTTAAACATATCCAAGAATTTGGATTGCTCGGCTTCAAGTTTCTCTTTCTTCATTTTATTCGGATAAGGAAGTGGTGGTTGGTATGGTTTAACATAAGGTTTAGCCTTAACTGTGTTATCTTCATTAACCTTTTCAACTACCGGTTCTTTTTCCTTATCTTGTTCAGGTTGTGGTTCTTGTGGAGTAGGAATAGCTTCATCAGAAGTTACAGGTATTTCAGGTGGTTTAAGTGTTGTACCACTTCTTGTGGTAATGGCTTTAGCTGTTTCATTCCGGGGGTTAGCATTTGTATCACTAGGTAAACTTCCCGGTTTTCTTTCACCTATTAATCTTGCTAGGTTACTTACTTCTTATTCCAGGTTTTGAATAGAAGCTTGTTGATTTCTAAATGCTTGAGCATTTTGTTCATTGGTTTGTTTTTGAGATGTGAAAAACTGCGTTTGAGTTTCAACTAGCTTCGTCATCATATCTTCTAAATTCGGCTTTTTATCATCGAGTTGTGGTGGTTTGTTTTGAAAATTAGGTCTTTGTTGATTGTAATTATTGTTGGACACTTGTTGATTGCTAGGACCTTGTTGGTTGTTGTATGGAACATTTCTGTTATAATTCTGGTTTTGATTGTAAATCGGTCTTGGTGGTTGATAATTATTCTGATAATTATTTCCAGGCCTTTGGTTTATGTATGAAATATTCTCTCTTTGTTCCATTGTTAATTCAATACTGAGACAATCTTTTGTCAAATGTGGTCCTCCACACTGCTCACAACTAATTCGTATTGAGTGAATATCCTTAGTCATCTTTTCCATTCGTCTCTCCACAGCATCTATCTTTGTGGAAATGGAATCTAAGTCATGGCTAGAATCGGCTCTAGCTGCTTTAGATGATGTAACGATATCTTTTTCTTGGTGCCACTCATGTGAGTGGGAAGCAGTGTTATCAATAAATTTGTAAGCATCAGTTTCGGTTTTCTTCATAATGGAACCACCAGCTGCTATATCTATGTTTTTCCTTGTAGTGATGTCGCATCCTTGGTAGAATATTTGTACTATTTGACAGGTGTCTAAACCATGTTGCGGACATCCTCTTAATAACTTTCCAAATCTTGTCCACGCCTCATATAGAGTTTCATTCGGTTTCTGTGTAAACGTAACAATTTCTCCTTGAAGTCTTACGGCTTTAGATGCAGGAAAGAATTGTTTAAGAAATTTTTCAACTAAAACGTCCCATGTATCAATCGCCCCTTCAGGTAACGATTCCAACCAATCTTTGGCTTCTCCCTTTAAAGTCCAGGGAAATAACATGAGATATATTTGTTCATCTTCTACTTCTCGAATTTTAAATAGTGTGCAGATCCTATTAAAGGTACGAAGATGTTCATTTGGATCTTCCTTCGGTGCACCACTAAATTGGCATTGATTAGTCACCATGTGTAGAATTTGTCCTTTGATTTCATAATCTGGCGCATTAATGTCAGGATGAGTAATTGCGTGACCTTGGCCAGTGCGTTTAGCTCTCATTCGGTCTTCCATACTTAAAGGTTCTAGATTCTCCATAATTGAATTTGTTGAATCGGAATCACTAGAGGATTCTGATTTAATGGTTCGTTCCTCAACAATCTCTGTTTGAATGATTGGTGGTTCCGGAGGAAAATTTAATGGTTCAGGATCTATGAATCGTCCCTGAATATTCTCCGGATTCTCAATTGTGAGGTCGGGTTGAAAAAATGGATTATCGGAAATTTGAACTGGAGTACTTGGTCGACTGGATGACGATTCTAAAGAAAAATCAACGGCATGCTAAATGTCTTGATCTAGTTACAGGTGGTGAACGTACAAAAGGTGGTGAACGTCTTGCTCGGTGCATTCACCGAATATCCTATTAGTTTTTAAAAAGGAAAGAAAAATTATATAAGTTATCCAATTAATAGACTTTTCTGATTTTGCCCACGTTTCGAATAGCCAAAAGATGCAGCAGAGGGGCATGATTCGTTTGGTCTCAATATAATTGAGGACTGTTTGGCTCCAATAACCCGGTCCACGTACAAATCCAACTATTACTACGAACCAGAAAATTTTGATGTCTATCATTTTAACCACTTAAAATAAATTTTCGTAATTTTAAGAAATTTAGATAAGAAGTAGAATAAAAAATCTATGTCCTAAAAACTAGAATAGCGAGAAATAAGAAAGAAAAAAGAGTGTGTCGGAAAAAGATCGAAAAATAAAAATAAGAAAGAAAAAGAGTGACTTATAGAACTTAAAAACACTAGACTAACCCAACCTTATTACTATCACTAACTTAAAATTATAATCGCAAATTGAGATTACTAATTGGAATGATAATTGATACATAGGTAAAAAGTGTCTAAAAATATTAAAGCTTACAAGAAAAACTATATCCCAAATGGCAATAACTTAAAAAGAAACTAAAACTTAAAAAGGTGTCGCAAAATTCTAAAGTACCTAAATCTTAGTCTAAAGAAAAGGCACTTAAGGGATTTTACGGCAAAGCCTAAAAATCTAGAAGTAAAAAAAAAATAACTATGGCAAAAACTATATCTTAAAACTAAATACGAGCGAAAAATACAAATATTACGCTAAAACAATTAAAAAGGGACAAAATATAAAAATATACAAAAAGTTGTAAAAATTACAATTTTTATAAAAATATTATTTTTATATTATTTATTTTATTAAACTATTAATTTTATATTTTAATTAAACTAATTTAACTAAAATACAATTTAATTTAAAAACTTAAAACTAATTATAATAATAAATAAGTAATTAGGGTTAATAATAATAAATAAATAATAATTACCCCGTATTTAATGCTGATTAGGGTTTCTGTCGGCGTGTCAGAGTGTCTCCGCGAGTCGCGGTATTCCAAGCAGCAAACTCCGCGAGTTGCGGGGTTCCAATTTTCAGATGTCAGGTTGATTAAAATTCGACGAGTTTTTTTTTTTTTTTTTATATTCTGTTTTATATTTTCTGTTTAAATACAAATTTTTAAATAAAACTTATATTTTTATAAAATAAAAATAAAGAAACTTCATAAAACTTAAATATTTAACAAAATCTTAAAAAAATATATAAATTTTTGTTTTCTTTTTATATTTTTGAATAATTAAAAACGTATTTTTACAAAAGTGAATTTTAATAAAAGTAAACTAAAAATAAAATTTTTTTTTTTTATTTTATTTATTTAGCGTTGCGCTTCCGGCTTTTAAGTTTGATAGTCTTCTCCCCGGCAGCGGCGCCAAAAATTTACTTGATGTTAAAGCTAAGGGGTATAAAATACTATTAAATTTTAGCAGAAAATACTATTAAATACGATACAATTTTACACAAGATATTTATTTATTTATAGAATAGATATACTTAAACCTTGCTACAACACTTATAGGCAGTGTACCTAATCGTACAGTAGTGTAGTTTTTAGTAAGTCCGGTTCGTTCCACAGGGAAAATCTTTAAACAAAGCTTAACGCTATATTAGTTTACTTTTATAAAAATACAAATATATATATAAGTAATATTATTATTATAAAGGGGGATTTTTACCGTTTAATGACCGGTTTGTCGATTTTAAAACTTTAGTCGCAGTTAAAACCAAATGTAAAATAATAAATAAATACAAGACTTAATTTAAAGCGTAAAGTAAATAACGATAATGAAATTGCGAATAATAAAAGTGTGATAAAATAAACTTGCGATAATTAAAAAGTACGATAATTAAAAGTGCAATTAAATACAATAACAATAAAAATGCGATAATTAGAAGTGCAATTAAATATAAAATAAAGGAAATTAAATATGAAATAAAAGAATTATGCTTATTTAAACTTCCGTAATCATGATGTTTGACGTGTTGATTTTAGTTTTATGCCCATGGGTTAATTGTCCTTTGTCCTGGATTATTTAATATGTCCGTCTGGTTTTTGTCCATAACAGTCCATCAGTCATAAATATAAAGTGCGAGTATCCTCGTCAAATTATCCTTATACCCGAAGTCAAATATTCCAACTAATTGGGGACTTAAACTGTAACAAGATTTTAATACTTTGTTTAATAATTACACCAGGATGTCGACTGAGTGTAACCCAAGGTTTTAATACTTTGTTAACAATTATGCTAAGTGTCCTTGTACATAATTTCACCCCTGTTTTAATAATTCTAGTGGCTATTAATCCATTCCCGTGTCCGGTTAAATGAACGATTATTCGTACATATAAATACCCCGCCCATCGTGTCCGATTGAGTGTATATGGTAATTTATGGGTACGTCCAATTATAAATCTTTATATTAACATTAACAAACTATCATTTAGTTAAACAAATATAAAGCCCATTAATAGCCCATAGTCTAATTTCCACAAGTGTCGTTCTTTTGTCCAAACCCCAATTATGGTACAAAGCTCAATTACCCAATTTTAGTAATTAGCCCAACATCATGATTACTTCGGATTAAATAAGCATAATAATAACTTAGCTACGAGACATTAAAATAAAAAGGTTGAACATAACTTACAATGATTAAAAATAGCGTAGCGTTACACGGACAGAATTTCGACTTACACCCTTACAACATTTGCTAACATACCCTTATTATTAAGATTAAAATTAAAATTAAAATATAAATTATAAATATAAATATAACGTATAGATATAGAGAGATTGATATATTGGATATAAAATGATCAGAATTCGTTTGCTTTTATAGGGAATTGAGTTCAGGGGGTCTCCGCGAGTCGCGGTACTTTTAACCTTCGAACTCCGCAAGTCGCGGAGTTCATTTTTACAGCTCATTCAGCCTTGGCTCTTTGTTTGCCGACGATTTTAAATAATAATATAATATATATATAATTTTTAAGAATTATTTATATATTATATTATATTCATGTGCATAGTTGATTTGTAATTTTTAGTCCGTTGCGTTGAGCGTTGAGAGTTGACTCTGGTCCCGGTTCCGGATTTTCGAACGTCCTTGCGTACAATTTAATATCTTGTACTTTGCGTTTTAAATCTTGTACTCTTGTAATTTCGAGACGCTTCTTATCAATAATTGGAACCTCTTTGATTGTATTTTGTACTTTTGAGCTTTTTGGTCGTTTACGTCTTCAATTCGTCGATTCTGTCTTTTGTCTTCACCTTCTAATATTTAAACGAATATCACTTGTAAATAGAACAATTGCAACTAAAAGCTTGTCTTTCTTGGGGAATAATGCTATGAAATATATGTTCGTTTTTAGCATTATCAGGGAACATCATATATCCCTAGAAACTTGGCAAAACAAACCAAAACCGAAGAAGAAGAAACGAGCGAGTCGGAATAAGATAGTTGTATTCGTGTGGTGTAATATATGTAATATAGTGTGCTTATGCTTTATGATATATGTAAAAATTGCTTGTATTAATAAGTATTGTTTTATGAATCTAACTCTTGTCTATTTTACAGTATAAAAACACAAAATGGATAGACAACCCAATATTTTAAGAGACCTACCCGGAGACATGATTGATGAAATCTTGTCTAGAGTCGGTCAGAATTCCTCGGCACAACTATTTAAGGCGAGATCAGTTTGTAAGACATTTGAAGAACGTTCCAAGAATGCCTTGATTTATAACAGGCTTTCGTTCGAAAGATGGGGGATATCACATTGGGAAATCCATAAGTTACGATGTGTTTACTTTGACGCATATATTGCGGGGAACCCAAATGCTATTTTACGCAACGGGTTAAGAAATTATTATGACTCAATATATCCGAATATAGGACTTCGTGATTTAGAAAAAGCGGCTAACATGCAACATAAAGAAGCATTTTATGCTTATGGGTTAGTAATGTTCGCTTCTCATCAAAGTGAGAACAAGAACATCGGGCTACAACTATTAAACAAAACGTTCCCACAAGTGACGGAGTCAGTAATTGGGGTAAGAAATGAGGTTTTTAGGTTATTACGAGACTGTTGGTCATTACGTAACCTTCATCCTGTTGACGACGTTACAACACATTGTCTTACTATCGGTCACAACGGTTATGTTCCACAAAACCAAGGATGGGAAGTGGTATTAGTAAAACCAGAATGCATGACTTGTTTCTGGACGTATGAATTACGTGTCTGTATTGCCTTTGCTGAACGCCTTATTTATTAGCTAGAATTATCTTCACAACTACTTTGTATCAAAGTTTTATTTGCTATATTTCATGCTATATGTGAAAAAAAAGCGGTATTGTAAGTTTGCAAGTTATTGTATAAAGGTTTGAATATGATTTTTTTTTGTGATTAGTTTTTCATATAGAATTGTAGTAGTTGAAATGGTATGTTAGCTACTAAGTATGAACTTAACGGGTAGGTACTACCCGAATTAAAGAGTATAAAATGCTAATATGAAGAAAGAGCTTTTATAAATAAGTTCATATTACGCTACGAAATACTATTGACTACTCTTGATATTCTATATGATTAACTCGTTTCATTTGACTATTTTGAAGGAAATGGCACCGACTACTCGAAACACCTTGAATATGAGCGAAGAGGAATTTCGTGCCTTTCTTGCTTCAAACATAGCCGCAGTACAGGCTGCGCTACATACCAACAATAACTCCGAATCTAGCAATGCAGCTAACGGCGCAAGAAATCGTGTAGGATACACCTACAAAGAATTCACTACCTGCAAACCTTTGGAATTTGATGGAACCGAAGGATCGATCGGATTGAAACGGTGAACCGAGAAGGTCGAATCGGTGTTTGCCATAAGTAAGTGTACTGAAGAGGACAAAGTGAAGTACGCTACGCATACCTTCACAGGTACTGCGTTAACATGGTGGAATACCTATCTAGAGCAAGTGTGACAAGATGATGCTTACGCACTACCGTGGTCATCATTCAAGTACTTGATGAACGAGAAGTACCGTCCCAGAACCGAGGTCAATAAGCTCAAGACAGAACTTAGAGGGTTACGAACCCAAGGATTTGATATTACCACGTACGAAAGACGATTCACAGAATTGTGCCGATTGTGTCCGAGAGCGTTCGAAGATGAGGAAGAGAAGATCGACGCGTTTGTGAAAGGATTACCAGAAAGAATCCAAGAAGATATAAGTTCACACGAGCCCGCCTCCATACAACAGGCATGTAGAATGGCTCACAAACTAGTGAACCAGATTGAGGAAAGAATTAAAGAACAGGCGGCTGAAGAGGCCAATGTGAAGCAAGTCAAAAGAAAGTGGGAGGAAAACGGTGATAAGAATCACCAATACAACAACAACAGCAATTACAACAATAATCGCAACAACTATCCTAATAATCGCAACATCAATCGCAACTACAACAAACGACCCAACAACAACAACAACAACAACAACATCAATTACAACAATCATTCCAACAACAATAACAACTGCAACAACAACAACAATCAGAAGCAGCTATGCTAAAGGTGTGAAAAGTATCACTCAAGGTTCTGCACCAAATTTTGCAACAAGTGTAAAAGAAATGGTCATAGCGCGGTGAAGTGTGAGGTCTACGGACCAGGGGTTAACAGAACGAAAGGAACATATGGTGTCGGAACGAGTAATGGCGGAGCAAGTAGTGTCGGAGCAAGTTATGCCAATGTAGTTTGTTATAAATGTGGAAAACCGGGCCACATTATTAGAAATTACCCGAACCAGGAGAACACGAATGGACAAGGCCGTGGAAGAGTTTTCAATATTAATGCGGCAGAGGCACAGGAAGACCCGGAGCTTGTTACGGGTACGTTTCTTATTGACAATAAATCTGCTGACGTTTTATTTGATTTGGGTGTGGATAGAAGCTATATGAGTAGAGACTTTTGTGCTAAATTAAGTTGTCCATTGATGCCGTTGGATAGTAAATTTTTACTCGAATTAGCAAACGGTAAATTAATTTCAGCAGATTATATATGCCGGAATCGAGAAATTAAACTGGGTAGCGAAATATTTAAGATTGATTTGATACCCGTAGAGTTAGGGAGTTTTGATGTAATAGTTGGCATGGATTGGCTGAAGAAGGTGAAAGCAGAGATCGTATGTTATAAAAATGCAATTCGCATTGTACGAGAAGAAGGAGAACCCTTAATGGTGTACGGAGAAAAGGGTAACACGAAGCTACATCTTATTAGTAATTTGAAGGCACAAAAACTAATAAGAAAAGGTTGCTATGCTGTTCTAGCACACGTCGAGAAAGTACAAACTGAAGAAAAGAGCATCAATGATGTTCCCGTCGCAAAAGAATTTCCCGATGTATTTCCGAAAGAATTACCGGGACTACCTCCACATTGATCTGTTGAATTTCAAATAGATCTTGTACCAGGAGCTGCACCAATAGCTCGTGCTCCTTATAGACTCGCACCCAGCGAGATGAAAGAACTGCAAAGCCAACTGCAAGAACTATTAGAACGTGGTTTCATTCGACCAAGCACATCACCATGGGGAGCTCCTGTTTTGTTTGTCAAAAAGAAGGATGGTACATTTAGGTTGTGTATTTACTACAGAGAGTTGAACAAACTTACCATCAAAAACCGTTATCCACTGCCGAGAATTGACGACTTATTTGATCAACTACAAGGCTCGTTGATTTATTCGAAGATCGATTTACGTTCTGGATATCATCAAATGCGAGTAAAGGAGGATGATATTCCAAAAACTGCTTTTAGGACGCGTTATGGTCATTACGAGTTTATGGTTATGCCGTTTGGATTGACTAACGCACCAGTTGTGTTCATGGGCCTTATGAACCGAGTGTGTGGGCCATATCTTGACAAGTTTGTCATTGTTTTCATCGATGACATACTTATTTACTCAAAGAATGATAAAGAGCACGAAGAACATTTGAGAAAAGTGCTAGAAGTATTGAGGAAAGAAAAACTGTACGCTAAGTTTTCAAAGTGTGCATTTTGGTTGGAAGAAGTTCAATTCCTCGGTCACATAGTGAATAAAGAAGGTATCCAGGTGGACCCGGCAAAGATCGAAACCGTTGAAAAGTGGGAAACCCCAAAAACTCCGAAGCATTTACGTCAATTTTTAGGATTGGCTGGTTACTACAGAAGATTCATCCAAGATTTCTCCAAAATAGCAAAACCCTTGACTGCATTAACGCATAAAGGGAAGAAATTTGAATGGAAGGATGAACAAGAGAAGGCGTTTCAATTATTGAAGAAAAAGCTAACTACGGCACCTATATTGTCATTGCCTGAAGGGAATGATGATTTTGTGATTTATTGTGACGCATCAAAGCAAGGTCTCGGTTGTGTATTAATGCAACGAACGAAGGTGATTGCTTATGCGTCTAGACAATTGAAGATTCACGAACAAAATTATACGACGCATGATTTGGAATTAGGCGCGGTTGTTTTTGCATTAAAGACTTGGAGGCACTACTTATATGGGGTCAAAAGTATTATATATACCGACCACAAAAGTCTTCAACACATATTTAATCAGAAACAACTGAATATGAGGCAGCGTAAGTGGATTGAATTGTTGAATGATTATGACTTTGAGATTCGTTACCACCCGGGGAAGGCAAATGTGGTAGCCGACGCCTTGAGCAGAAAGGACAGAGAACCCATTCGAGTAAAATCTATGAATATAATGATTCACACTAACCTTACTACTCAAATAAAGGAGGCGCAACAAGGAGTTTTAAAAGAGGGAAATTTAAAGGATGAAATACCCAAAGGATTGGAGAAGCATCTTAATATTCAGGAAGACGGAACCCGGTATAGGGCTGAAAGAATTTGGGTACCAAAATTTGGAGATATGAGAGAAATGGTACTTAGAGAAACTCATAAAATCAGATACTCAATACATCCTGGAACGGGGAAGATGTACAAGGATCTTAAGAAACATTTTTGGTGGCCAGGTATGAAAGCCGATATTGCTAAATATGTAGGAGAATGTTTGACGTGTTCTAAGGTCAAAGCTGAACATCAGAAACCATCAGGTCTACTACAACAACCTGAAATCCCGGAATGGAAATGGGAAAACATTACCATGGATTTCATTACTAAATTGCCAAGGACTGCAAGTGGTTATGATACTATTTAGGTAATAGTTGATCGTCTCACCAAGTCAGCACACTTTCTACCAATAAGAGAAGATGACAAGATGGAGAAGTTAGCACGACTGTATTTGAAGGAAGTCGTCTCCAGACATGGAATACCAAACTCTATTATCTCTGATAGGGATGGCAGATTTATTTCAAGATTCTGGCAGACATTACAGCAAGCATTAGGAACTCGTCTAGACATGAGTACTGCCTATCATCCACAAACTGATGGGCAGAGCAAAAGGATGATACAAAGGCTTGAAGACATGCTACGAACATGTGTTATTGATTTCGGAAACAGTTGGGATCGACATCTACCGTTAGCAGAATTTTCCTACAACAACAGCTATCATTCAAGCATTGAGATGGCGCCGTTTGAAGCACTTTATGGTAGAAAGTGCAGGTCTCCGATTTGTTGGAGTGAAGTGGGGGATAGACAGATTACGGGTCCGGAGATAATACAAGAAACTACAGAGAAGATCATCCAAATTCAACAACGGTTGAAAACCGCCCAAAGTCGACAAAAGAGCTACGCCGACATTAAAAGAAAAGACATAGAATTTGAAATTGGAGAAATGGTCATGCTTAAGGTTGCACCTTGGAAAGGTGTTGTTCGATTTGGTAAACGGGGGAAATTAAATCCAAGGTATATTGGACCATTCAAGATTATTGATCGTGTCGGACCAGTAGCTTACCGACTTCAGTTACCTCAACAACTTGCGAATGTACATAACACTTTCCACGTCTCGAATTTGAAGAAATGTTTTGCTAAAGAAGATCTCACTATTTCGTTGGACGAAATCCAAATCAATGAAAAACTTCAATTCATTAAAGAACCCGTCGAAATAATGGATCGTGAGGTTAAGAGACTTAAACAAAACAAGATACCGATTGTTAAGGTTCGATGGAATGCTCGTAGAGGACCTGAGTCAGCATGCTTGTATAATATTGTTTAAAAACTGCATCGAAGACTTAAGTTATTGTGTAATATTATTGTAAACCATTATGTAATGGTTAAGTGAAAACGCTATATTTTAGATTATCATTATTTGATAATCTTCGTAATGTTTTAAACCTTTATCGATAAAATAAAGGTTATGGTTTGTTTTAAAAACGAATGCAGTCTTTGAAAAACGTCTCATATAGAGGTCAAAACCTCGCAACGAAACCAATTAATATGAAACGTTTATAATTGATATGAACGGGACATTTCATTGTTAACTGGTTGTGGCATTCACACCTGTAACAATATGAAGGGAATGAGAAGAAGTAATAGACTGAAGAAAGACACACTGAATTTGCAAGTAGGCAAAGGGGATCAAGCTTTTGTTAAAGCTATTGGTACCTCTGAACTTACTTCTCTAAGTGGTCTTATTGTTTTGTTGGAACAATAGCATTATGCTCTCAATACTGCGAGCGACATAGTTTTAAAGATGTTAGTTTTGAACTTGCATTTACACACTTAGGTATTTCAGTTTCTAAGGATAATATATTTATCTTAATACCTATCCACGTGATGGTATTTTTGAAATGGATATGCATAGTATAATTTCAAATGAGAATTCTGTGTATACCTACATCGCCAAAGTCTTCAAGCAAGACTTGAATAAGACCTATCTATGACATTGTCATATTGGTCATATAAACAAATAATGCATTTCAAAACTCCAGTTTAATGGACTTTTGGAATCAATTGACTCTGAGTCATTTGATGTATGCGAGTCATGTTTATGTGAAAAGATGACAAATGCTTCTTTCTCCGATTTAGGTAAAAGAGCTAAAGATCTTTTAGGACTAATACATACTGTTGTATGTAGCCCTTTAAGAACAATGTATAGATTTAGTTAATTTTACTTCATTATATTTACTGAAGAGTACAGTAGCTACAATTATGTTCACTTGCTGAAACATAAACATAAAGCTATTTTAACATTCAAAAGTATTCCAAAATGAAGTAGATAATCAGCTTGGAAAGACCATTAAAGTACTTCGCTCCGATGGAGTAAGTAAGTTTATGAGTCAAGAGTTTTTTTTTTTTTTTTTTTGGACCACCTAAAGAATTGTGGGATTGTCTCATAGTTCACTCTACCTTATGTAGTGACCCGAACTTTTCCATGTTTTTATATATTAAATGAAATTGATATTTACATGATTAAATGTTTCCAACATGTTAAGCAATCAAACTTGTTAAGACTTGATTAATTGAAATAGGTTTTATATAGACAATTGAACACCCAAGTTGACCGGCGATTCACGAACGTTAAAACTTGTAAAAACTATATGATGACATATATATGGATATATATATATATATATAGTTAACATGATATTATGATAAGTAAATATATCATTATGTATATTAACAATGAACTACATATGTAAAAACAAGACTACTAACTTAATGATTTTGAAACGAGACATATATGTAACGATTATCGTTGTAACGACATTTAATCTATATATATCATATTAAGATATATTAATACATCATGATATCATGATAATGTAATAATTTAACATCTCATTTGATTTAATAAACAATGGGTTAACAATATTTAACAAGATCGTTAACCTAAAGGTTTCAAAACAACACTTACATGTAACGACTAACGATGACTTAACGACTCAGTTAAAATGTATATACATGTAGTGTTTTAATATGTATTCATACACTTTTGAAAGACTTCAAGACACTTATCAAAATACTTCTACTTAACAAAAATGCTTACAATTACATCCTCGTTCAGTTTCATCAACAATTCTACTCGTATGCACCCGTATTCGTACTCGTACAATACACAGCTTTTAGATGTATGTACTATTGGTATATACACTCCAACGATCAGATCTTAGCAGCCCATGTGAGTCAGCTAACACATGTGGGAACCATCATTTGGCAACTAGCATGAAATATCTCATAAAATTACAAAAATATGAGTAATCATTCATGACTTATTTACATGTAAATAAAATTACACATCCTTTATATCTAATCCATATACCAACGACCAAAAACACCTACAAACACTTTCATTCTTCAATTTTCTTCATCTAATTAATCTCTCTCAAGTTCTATCTTCAAGTTCTAAGTGTTCTTCATAAATTCTACAAGTTCTAGTTTCATAAAATCAAGAATACTTCCAAGTTTGCTAGCTTACTTCCAATCTTGTAGAGTGATCATCCAACCTCAAGAAATCTTTATTATTTATAGTAAGATATCTTTATAATACAAGTTAATACTCATATTCAAACTTTGATTCAATTTCTATAACTATAACAATCTTATTTCGAGTGGAAATCTTACTTGAACTTGTTTTCGTGTCATGATTCTGCTTCAAGAACTTTCAAGCCATTCAAGGATCCTTTGAAGCTAGATCCATTTTTCTCATTTCCAGTAGCTTTATCCAGAAAACTTGAGGTAGTAATGATGTTCATAACATCATTCGATTCATACATATAAAGCTATCTTATTCGAAGGTTTAAACTTGTAATCACTAGAACATAGTTTAGTTAATTCTAAACTTGTTCGCAAACAAAAGTTAATCCTTCTAACTTGACTTTTAAAATCAACCAAACACATGTTCTATATCTATATGATATGCTAACTTAATGATTTAAAACCTGGAAACACGAAGAACACTGTAAAACCGGACATACGCCGTCGTAGTAACACCGCGGGCTGTTTTGGGTTAGTTAATTAAAAACTATGATAAACTTTGATTTAAAAGTTGTTCTTATGGAAAAATCATTTTTCTTATGAACATGAAACTATATCCAAAAATCATGGTTAAACTCAAAGTGGAAGTATGTTTTCTAAAATGGTCATCTAGACGTCGTTCTTTCGACTGAAATGACTACCTTTACAAAAATAACTTGTAACTTATATTTTCGACTATAAACCTATACTTTTTCTGTTTAGATTCATAAAATAGAGTTAAATATGAAACTATAGCAATTTTATTCACTCAAAATGGATTTAAAATGAAGAAGTTATGGGTAAAACAAGATTGGATAATTTTTCTTGTTGTAGCAACGTGAAAATTGGTAAAAAAATCTATATTAATCATATCCTAGCTAACTTATATTGTATTATACATGTATTCTAATATATTATGTAATCTTGGGATACCATAGACACGTATGCAAATGTTTTGACATATCATATCGACCCATGTGTATATATTATTTGAAACAACTATAGACACTCTATATGCAGTAATGTGGGAGTTAGCTATACAGGGTTGAGGTTGATTCTGAAAATATATATACTTTGAGTTGTGATCTAGCCTGAGACGTGTATACACTGGGTCGTGGATTGATTCAAGATAATATATATCAATTTTTTTCTGTACATCTAACGTTGGACAACTAGTTGTAGGTTACTAACGAGGACAGCTGACTTAATAAACTTAAAACATCAAAATGTATTAAAAGTGTTGTAAATATATTTTGAATATACTTTGATATATATGTACATATTTGTTATAGGTTCGTGAATTGTAATGACCCGCACTTTTTCGATCGTTCTATACTTATAAGATTATTATTTATATAAATTAAACCTTACCAACATGATAAGCAATCCAAATTGTTAAGATTTATGTTTTTGAAAAGAGTTTTACACAACGTTTGACCGTCTAGTTTGACCGATGATATCACGAACTATACAATATATGATAATTATACGTTTGTGTATATATATGTATATATACATATTTAACATGATTAAAGAATGTTTTAATATCTCATTTTGTATTAATAACAATAAGTTACAAGTATATTTTGAAACTACTAACTTAAGTTTTCAAAACGATAACTATACGTAACGTTATTTGACATAAATACTTAAGACTTATAATGTTATACATATATTGTATAAGTAATGTATTTAATCACTTTTAAAGACTTAAATACATAAAACCATATAAGTGTATTCACAAAAGATAGCTATATTTGAATCCTCATTCCATTTTTCACAAAATTTCTATACGTATATCTACGGTATATGTACCGTATCATACCCAGCTCCTATACGTATTTACTAATAGTAAATACACATCAAAATCACCACCTAACCAGCCATTGTTCATGCCATGAGGGCTAGGTAATTGAATTTGGAAGCAATTAGGACTAGATACATAAAATTATAACTTGAAAATTTTGTCCATATACACCATGATACACGTTTTTTTGGTGTATATATACATGCTCATTTTGATCCATTTTTACTACCATTTTCTTATCAAAAACACACACTCTTTCTTACTCTCTAAACTCCATAACAATCCAGCAAATAACCAAGAAGATCTAGCCATAAAAACCATACTAAAACACCATAAGAAAACTCTTACAACAACACTTCAAGAAAACCTTCCAAGAACACCAACTTACTTCCAATCTTTCATCCACTTCTATCACCCTTTTGATTCTAGCTTCTTACTCCTCTTTTACAGCAAACTTATCCAAGGAACTTGAGGTAGAATCTATGTTCATAACCTTATTCAATTCATATATATATAGCTATCTTATTTTGTGGTACAAAAGTTTAACAACAAGAACATAGTTTGAATGATTTCAAACTTGTTCGCAAACTAAATAGATCCTTCTAACTTAACTTTTAAAATACTTCAAGACCTGTAATATAACTTAAAAATATGCTAATTTAACAAGGTATAACTTGGTTTTTCAAAGAACACCTTAAAAACTGTTTTTATGACGTCGGAGTGCAACCGGGGGCTGTTTTGGGTTGGATAATTAAAAACCATCTTAAACTTTGAATTGGAGGTTTATTTTCTGGAAAAATGATTTTTACTATGAATATGATAACACATAAAAATTTCATGATTTAACTCAAAGTATAAGTATTTTTAGAAAAATAATCATTTAAGGTTGTTTACATGATGGAAAATGATTAACTTCATAAGTTTCACTAAAGTTTGACCTATGACCTGTGATTTCGAATACAAACTAAGGTATTTACAGTTCATAGTCTTAAAGAGGGACTCGATCCAAGGAAGTGGCAAGTTGAATCAACGAAAACGGAGTTGTAACGAAGAAACTATGACCAAAACGAGATCGGATATCTAAGACTAGTTTGGCTACGAAAATAATTGGAGAAAATTAAATAAATCACATCTTTTTAAAATAACATGATATTTTATATATATGTACTCATAATTTAATTTTATATGGTTCAGGATCACCCGTAAACAATACGAGAAGATTAATCATAAGATCCCATGATTGTACGCAACACGTCATTTGACAACACCGGTACTTTATGTACGCAACACGTCATTTGACAACACCGGTACCATGGGTCAAGATTAATCTCGACCAATACATATACGATGGGGGTTTTTATTTATTTCATTGGGGGTTTATTAAACACCTAAAAATGAACCATTAAAATTGAATTACTAACATCGAACTGCTAACTACGGACTAAGAAATTATTAAAACTATTAAAAGTATAAAAAGTATATATATGTGACGATTGTTTAAAATAGAAATATATTGATAAACTATATATGGATAGGTTCGTGATATCAATCGGAGACCAAGTCGAAATTACATATCTTCAAGACGAAAGTGAGTATATAGTCCCACTTTTAAACTCTAAATATTTCGGGATGAGAATACATGTATTTTATGTTTTACGTTATGGACACAAGTAACTGAAAAATATATTCTACGTTGAGTTGTACCACTGGCATACTTCCCTGTAGCTTGGTAACTAATATTTACAGCGGTATTGTAAACGCGAATCCTGTTGATAGATCTATCGGGCCTGACAACCCCAACCGGACTGGACGACCAGTATTCAACGGTTGCACAGTACTTCGTTTCGTGACTACACTTGGTACGGTGTAGTAAGATTTCATAATAAAGGGAATATGCGACGTGATTAAATGTTAAGTATGGTTACCAAGTGCTCAACCACTTAGAATATTTTATTAAACTGTTTATATATGAAATCTTGTGGTCTATATATATATTGCTGCCGGCACTAAACCTATATCTCACCAACTTTATGTTGACGTTTTAAACATGTTTATTCTCAGGTGATAATTAGAAGTTTCCGCTGCATTATGTTGAATTTGAGCAAGATCTTGCGTACGCATATATGTGTCAAAAACAAAACTGCATATCCAAGAACTTGTGTTGTAAAATATGCTAGAAATCGGGTTGTTATTATCATTTGCAAAGTTTGTAAGTCGAAGATTATCGCTAAACGATAATCATCTTTTTATTGTCTAAAGCTTGTAACAAAAATAAGAATTATGGTTTGTAATGTATAATATATGCAGTTTTTCTTTTAAAAATGTCGCATATAGAGGTCAATACCTCGCAATGAAATCATACGTTATCTAACACGTTCTTATGGTTAAGGACGGGTTGTGACATGTGGTATCAGAGCGGTGGTCTTAGCGAACCAGGTTTGCATTAGTGTGTCTAACTGATAAGTCGTTAGGATACATTAGTAAGTCTGGACTTTGACCGGGTCTGATTTCAAAAACCATTGCTTATCACTGTTGGTTAAAATTTATATGTAAATATTATGTAGTACTAATGAGTTAGTTGTGGTGTGATAGATGTCGGGCTCAAAACTTATTATCACATTCAGCGACTCCGAATCAGAATCTTCAGATGGCGTTTCAGTCATTAACCTATCCGATGACGAAAATAATATCTTTGGGGAAGACTCACAAATTCCGGATGAACCAACTATAGGGAACCCGGAAAGTGAACCCGAGGAGGAAAGTGAACCCGAGGAGGAAAGTGAACCCGAGGAGGAAAGTGAACCCGAGGAAGAAATACAGGAAATTACGAAAGACAAGTTCGAACTAGGAAAGAAACGAAAGGCTAATGAGTTAGAAAATTCAAATCCCGAGTTTAGTGAGGATGATGTGGCACCAACTCCACTAGACACTACCACCCCTATTCCCGCTATTCCTATTCGTTCTATCCCAGCATCCAGTTCTTCAGCCCCACCGCCAAAATATAGGCAGACAGCTAGGATAAGCGTTAGGCCATTCATTGGAACTAAACGTCCTAGAAAATAGACCAAACGATGCGCTGCCGTATTAAACCATGGGATCATATAATGTTTTAGTGTGGTTTGCTTAATGTTCGATGTAAGATAAGCATATGTAAAATAGTGAAGTGTGAAATGCAATAATTTTCCATGGTTAAGTATTATTTAGATTGTAGTAATTGGTTCGGTACTAAGCTATTAAGTATGAACATTAACGGGTAGGTACTACCCTAGATATAATTATAAAACGCTAATAAGAAGAAAAGGCTTTTATAATAATACCTGGTTCATATTATTAATAAGCTATAATGTACTGTAAATATACACTACATCTATAATATTCCATGTGAATAATTATTTTCTTTTCATTCTTATAGAAGAATATGGCGCGATTGAACCGAATGACGGAACAAGAAATCCAGGAACTCATCAATCAGCGAGTGAACGACAGAATGTTATGGGTCGAGGCTGCAAGAGGTGCTGCAGTTAACCCAAATCCTCGTGTAGGATGCTCCTACAAGACGTTTCAAGCTTGCAAGCCCTCATCATTCAGTGGAACGGAAGGACCGATCGGTTTAACCCGATGGATAGAAAAGATGGAGACGGTGTTTAAAATCAGTGGTTGTGATGAAAAAGACATGACCAAGTTTGCATCGTGCACTTTACAAGATAGTGCACTCACATGGTGGAAGAATTATGTGAAGGCGGTAGGAGGAGATGTAGCTTATGATACTCCATGGGAAGAATTCAAAGCAATGATAATCACCGAGTATTGTCCAAGGAATGAGGTTATTAAGTTAGAAGATGAGTTACGAAGTTTGAAGGTGGTTGGTACTGAAATCACCAACTACAATCAGCGATTCATGGAATTGGTTTTACTATGTCCTGAATTGGTTCCAACCGAAGCACGGAAGATTGAAATGTACAAAGGTGGTTTGCCCAGAAAGGTCAAGGCAAACGTTACGGCGTCGAAACCTAAGACAATTCATGAAGCTATAACCATGGCGAACGAGTTAATGGATCAGGTCATTCTGGATAAGAAACCATTCACTACTGAGGTGAAGGTATCAGGTAACAAGAGAAAGTGGAATGGAAGCTATGATCGAGGTAATCAACAACAAACTTTTAAGAAACAAGAAACCCCGAAAGGTGCGGGTAGTGGTTCAGGTTTTGGTTACAAAGGACAAAGTCCTTTATGCAACCGTTGTCACAAACATCACTTTGGTTACTGTAGTGTGTTGTGCACCAAATGTAATCGACAGGGTCATCTTGCTGAAGATTGTAGGGCTCTCGTTACGAATACAAATGGTGCCAAGACTCCTGCCACCAACGCAAATAGAACTGCTTTGGCTACCATTACTTGTTTTGGGTGTGGAAAACAAGGCCACTATAAGAGCCAGTGCCCGAATCCAGAGAAGAATATCGGACCTGCACGTGGAAGAGCATTTGTTATTAATGCTAAAGAGGCATGTGAAGACCCAGAGCTTGTTACGGGTACGTTTACCATTAATAACTTATCCGCATCTATTATATTTGATACTGGTGCTGATAGAAGTTACGTGTGTAGAGACTTTCACGCTAAATTAAATTGTTCATCATTACCTCTCGATGCTAAGTACATGATTGAGTTAGCTAATGGTAAACTAATTAAAGCCGATAAAATTTGCCGTGATTGTAAAATAAATTTAGCCGGAGAAACGTTTAAAATTGACTTGATACCCGTAGAATTAGGAAGTTTTGATGTAATAGTCGGCATGGACTGGATGTCCAAAATAGGAGCTGAAGTTGTGTGCGCCAAGAAGGCAATTCGCATTCCTCGTAAGGATAAAACGCCAGTAATGATTTATGGAGAGAAGGGTAACTCAAAGCTAAAACTCATTAGTTATTTGAAAGCTCAAAAGTGCTTGAAGAAAGGGTGCTATGCTATCTTAGCACATGTTAATAAAGTCGAAACAAAGGAAAAAGTGAAGAGCATCAATGACGTGCCTGTGGCAAGAGATTTTCCTGAAGTCTTTCCGGAAAAGTTGTCGGGATTACCTCCATTTAGATCTGTAGAATTTCAAATAGATTTAGTACCAGGAGCTGCACCAGTGGCTCGTGCTCCATATAGACTTGCACCGTCCGAGTTAAAAGAACTTCAGAGTCAGTTAAAAGAATTACTGGATCATGGATTCATACGACCAAGTACTTCACCGTGGGGAGCTCCGATTCTATTTGTTAAAAAGAAAGATGGATCTTTTAGGATGTGTATAGATTATCGTGAATTAAATAAGTTAACTATCAAGAATCGGTATCCACTACCGAGAATTGACGACTTATTTGATCAACTCCAAGGATCATGTGTGTACTCAAAAATTGACTTAAGGTCGGGCTATCATCAATTACGTGTCAAAGAAGAAGATATACCGAAAACTGCTTTTCGGACACGTTATGGTCATTACGAATTTTTGGTTATGCCGTTTGGATTGACGAATGCGCCAGCTGTATTCATGGACCTCATGAATCGAGTTTGTAGTCCGTATTTAGATAAGTTTGTTATCGTTTTCATTGATGATATTCTTATCTATTCCAAGAGTGAGCAAGAGCATGAAGAGCATTTAAGGTTGATACTGGAGTTGTTGAGAAAAGAACAACTTTATGCTAAATTTTCTAAGTGTGCTTTCTGGTTGAAAGAAGTGCAATTTCTTGGTCACGTTGTTAGTAGCAAAGGAATTCAGGTTGATCCAGCAAAAACTGAAGCCATTGAAAAATGGGAGACTCCTAAGACACCAACGCAGATACGTCAATTTTTGGGTTTAGCCGGTTATTATAGAAGGTTTATTCAAGATTTTTCCCGAATAGCTAAGCCGTTGACAGCGTTAACGCAAAAAGGGAAGAAATATGAATGGACTTCTGAGCAGGAGAGTGCATTTCAATTACTAAAGAAGAAGTTAACTACGGCGCCTATTTTATCGTTACCAGAAGGGAACGATGATTTTGAAATATATTGTGACGCTTCGCGACAAGGTTTTGGTTGCGTTCTTATGCAACGAAAGAAAGTTATTGCATACGCATCCCGACAATTGAAGATTCACGAGCGGAATTATACGACGCATGATCTAGAACTGGGAGCAGTCGTGTTTGCATTGAAGATATGGAGACACTACTTGTATGGGGTTAAATGCACTGTGTTTACTGATCATAAAAGCCTTCAACATATTTTTGATCAGAAACAGCTGAACATGAGACAACGTAGGTGGGTCGAGTTAATAAACGACTATGATTGTGAAATTCGTTATCATCCCGGGAAGGCGAACGTGGTGGCCGATGCTTTAAGCAGAAAGGAACGAGAACCAATTCGAGTACGAGCGATGAACATAAAAATTTGCATGAATCTCAACTCACAAATCAAAGAAGTTCAACGAGAAGCACTTACTAAAGAAAATATAGGAAATGAAATAATGAAGAAGTATGAGAAGCAACTCGTTATGCGGGAAGATGGAATTCGATATTTTGCAAATCGTATTTGGGTACCGAAGTTGGGTGGATTAAGGAAGTTGATATTAAATGAGGCACATAAGACAAGATACTCGATACATCCTGGAGTTGGAAAGATGTACCAAGATCTTAAGACACATTATTGGTGGCCTAATTTAAAGACAGACGTTGCAACATATGTTGGGGAATGTTTAACTTGTTCCAAAGTCAAAGCTGAACACCAGAAGCCGTCAGGGTTACTTCAACAACCAGAAATCCCAGAATGGAAATGGGATGGTATTACCATGGATTTCATCACGAAGTTACCAAAGACTGCCTGGGGATACGACACCATTTGGGTGATTGTTGATCGTCTCACCAAGTCTGCACACTTCTTGCCTATAAAGGAAACGGATAGAATGGAGAAACTATTACGATTTTATATAAAGGAAGTTGTTTCAAGGCATGGAATACCTATTTCCATTATATCCGATCGTGATAGTAGATTTACATCAAAGTTCTGGCAATCACTACAGGAGGCCCTAGGAACTCGTTTGGATATGAGTACCGCGTATCATCCGCAAACCGACGGGCAGAGTGAAAGAACGATTCAGACTCTTGAAGACATGCTCAGGGCATGTGTGATCGATTTTGGAAACGGATGGGATAAATATCTACCATTAGCAGAATTCTCGTATAATAATAGTTATCATGCGAGCATTAAAGCTGCGCCATTCGAAGCATTGTACGGAAGGAAGTGTAGATCTCCTATTTGTTGGAATGAAGTAGGAGATCGACAATTAACTGGTCCCGAGATCATACACGAAACGACTGAGAAGATAGTACAAATCAAGGAGAGATTGAAAACAGCCAGTAGTCGCCAAAAGAGCTACGCCGATGTTCGAAGGAAACCATTAGAGTTTCAGATCGGTGACATGGTTATGTTAAAGGTGTCACCTTGGAAAGGTGTAATACGTTTTGGAAAAAGGGGTAAACTAAACCCAAGGTATGTAGGCCCGTTCAAGATCATCGAACGCATTGGACCGGTAGCTTATCGACTCGAGTTACCGCAACAACTCGCCGGAGTACATAATACCTTTCACGTCTCAAACCTTAAGAAGTGTCTTGCAAAGGAAGACCTCACCATTCCTCTTGAAGAAATCCATGTCGACGAGAAACTACAATTCATCGAAGAACCAATCGAAATCATGGATCGTGAAGTTAAACGGCTCAAGCAGAGCAACATACCGATCGTTAAGGTTCGTTGGAATGCTCGAAGGGGTCCCGAGTTTACTTGGGAACGAGAGGATCAAATGAAACAAAAATATCCACACTTGTTTTCCGATGACGCAAAATAGGTACAATTTTAAAATTTCGGGACGAAATTTATTTAACGGGTAGGTACTGTAATGACCCGCACTTTTTCGATCGTTCTATACTTATAAGATTATTATTTATATAAATTAAACCTTACCAACATGATAAGCAATCCAAATTGTTAAGATTTATGTTTTTGAAAAGAGTTTTACACAACGTTTGACCGTCTAGTTTGACCGATGATATCACGAACTATACAATATATGATAATTATACGTTTGTGTATATATATGTATATATACATATTTAACATGATTAAAGAATGTTTTAATATCTCATTTTGTATTAATAACAATAAGTTACAAGTATATTTTGAAACTACTAACTTAAGTTTTCAAAACGATAACTATACGTAACGTTATTTGACATAAATACTTAAGACTTATAATGTTATACATATATTGTATAAGTAATGTATTTAATCACTTTTAAAGACTTAAATACATAAAACCATATAAGTGTATTCACAAAAGATAGCTATATTTGAATCCTCATTCCATTTTTCACAAAATTTCTATACGTATATCTACGGTATATGTACCGTATCATACCCAGCTCCTATACGTATTTACTAATAGTAAATACACATCAAAATCACCACCTAACCAGCCATTGTTCATGCCATGAGGGCTAGGTAATTGAATTTGGAAGCAATTAGGACTAGATACATAAAATTATAACTTGAAAATTTTGTCCATATACACCATGATACACGTTTTTTTGGTGTATATATACATGCTCATTTTGATCCATTTTTACTACCATTTTCTTATCAAAAACACACACTCTTTCTTACTCTCTAAACTCCATAACAATCCAGCAAATAACCAAGAAGATCTAGCCATAAAAACCATACTAAAACACCATAAGAAAACTCTTACAACAACACTTCAAGAAAACCTTCCAAGAACACCAACTTACTTCCAATCTTTCATCCACTTCTATCACCCTTTTGATTCTAGCTTCTTACTCCTCTTTTACAGCAAACTTATCCAAGGAACTTGAGGTAGAATCTATGTTCATAACCTTATTCAATTCATATATATATAGCTATCTTATTTTGTGGTACAAAAGTTTAACAACAAGAACATAGTTTGAATGATTTCAAACTTGTTCGCAAACTAAATAGATCCTTCTAACTTAACTTTTAAAATACTTCAAGACCTGTAATATAACTTAAAAATATGCTAATTTAACAAGGTATAACTTGGTTTTTCAAAGAACACCTTAAAAACTGTTTTTATGACGTCGGAGTGCAACCGGGGGCTGTTTTGGGTTGGATAATTAAAAACCATCTTAAACTTTGAATTGGAGGTTTATTTTCTGGAAAAATGATTTTTACTATGAATATGATAACACATAAAAATTTCATGATTTAACTCAAAGTATAAGTATTTTTAGAAAAATAATCATTTAAGGTTGTTTACATGATGGAAAATGATTAACTTCATAAGTTTCACTAAAGTTTGACCTATGACCTGTGATTTCGAATACAAACTAAGGTATTTACAGTTCATAGTCTTAAAGAGGGACTCGATCCAAGGAAGTGGCAAGTTGAATCAATGAAAACGGAGTTGTAACGAAGAAACTATGACCAAAACGAGATCGGATATCTAAGACTAGTTTGGCTACGAAAATAATTGGAGAAAATTAAATAAATCACATCTTTTTAAAATAACATGATATTTTATATATATGTACTCATAATTTAATTTTATATGGTTCAGGATCACCCGTAAACAATACGAGAAGATTAATCATAAGATCCCATGATTGTACGCAACACGTCATTTGACAACACCGGTACTTTATGTACGCAACACGTCATTTGACAACACCGGTACCATGGGTCAAGATTAATCTCGACCAATACATATACGATGGGGGTTTTTATTTATTTCATTGGGGGTTTATTAAACACCTAAAAATGAACCATTAAAATTGAATTACTAACATCGGACTGCTAACTACGGACTAAGAAATTATTAAAACTATTAAAAGTATAAAAAGTATATATATGTGACGATTGTTTAAAATAGAAATATATTGATAAACTATATATGGATAGGTTCGTGATATCAATCGGAGACCAAGTCGAAATTACATATCTTCAAGACGAAAGTGAGTATATAGTCCCACTTTTAAACTCTAAATATTTCGGGATGAGAATACATGTATTTTATGTTTTACGTTATGGACACAAGTAACTGAAAAATATATTCTACGTTGAGTTGTACCACTGGCATACTTCCCTGTAGCTTGGTAACTAATATTTACAGCGGTATTGTAAACGCGAATCCTGTTGATAGATCTATCGGGCCTGACAACCCCAACCGGACTGGACGACCAGTATTCAACGGTTGCACAGTACTTCGTTTCGTGACTACACTTGGTACGGTGTAGTAAGATTTCATAATAAAGGGAATATGCGACGTGATTAAATGTTAAGTATGGTTACCAAGTGCTCAACCACTTAGAATATTTTATTAAACTGTTTATATATGAAATCTTGTGGTCTATATATATATTGCTGCCGGCACTAAACCTATATCTCACCAACTTTATGTTGACGTTTTAAACATGTTTATTCTCAGGTGATAATTAGAAGTTTCCGCTGCATTATGTTGAATTTGAGCAAGATCTTGCGTACGCATATATGTGTCAAAAACAAAACTGCATATCCAAGAACTTGTGTTGTAAAATATGCTAGAAATCGGGTTGTTATTATCATTTGCAAAGTTTGTAAGTCGAAGATTATCGCTAAACGATAATCATCTTTTTATTGTCTAAAGCTTGTAACAAAAATAAGAATTATGGTTTGTAATGTATAATATATGCAGTTTTTCTTTTAAAAATGTCGCATATAGAGGTCAATACCTCGCAATGAAATCATACGTTATCTAACACGTTCTTATGGTTAAGGACGGGTTGTGACATGAATCGACCAGTGGCCAAGTCTTACTTCCCGACGAAGTAAAAATCTATGAAAGTGAGTTATAGTCCCACTTTTAAAATCTAATATTTTTGGGATGAGAATACATGCAGGTTTTATAAATGATTTATAAAATAGACACAAGTACGTGAAACTACATTCTATGGTTGAATTATCGAAATCGAATATGCCCCTTTTTATTAAGTTTGGTAATCTAAGAATTAGGGAACAGACACCCTAATTGATGTGAATCCTAAAGATAGATCTATTGGGCCTAACAAACCCCATCCAAAGTACCGGATGCTTTAGTACTTGTGGTTCGACTTACTTTTACTCACTTACTTACTTAAACCTATGATTTCACCAACGTTTTCGTTGACAGATTTCTATGTTTTTCTCAGGTCCTTGAACATTAGGTGATACATGCTTCCGCTCATTCTTTTGATACTTGCTTTGGATGTCGAGTATACACGCATATGTGGAGCGTCTTTTGACTACTTTAAACTGTGTCGCACGTGCTTCATTTGTACTTAAACATCGTTATGTACTAGTTATGGAAACTACTTTTGTAAACTTTGAAACATCCACACTTATGAAATGAATGCGACATATTTTCGGTCAAACTTTGTCTTAAAGACTTATGACCATGAAATGGGACCTACGTAGACGGCTGAAATGTCCCGTTCTTATTGATTAAAAACGTTCCATATTAATTGATTTCGTTGCGAGGTTTTGACCTCTATATGAGACGTTTTTCAAAGACTGCATTCATTTTAAAACAAACCATAACTTTTATTTCATCAATAAAGGTTTAAAAAGTTTTACGTAGATTATCAAATAATGATAATCTAAAATATCCTGTTTACACACGACCATTACATAATGGTTTACAATACAAATATGTTACAACAAAATAAGTTTCTTGAATGCAGTTTTTACACAATATCATACAAGCATGGACTCCAAATCTCGTCCTTATTTAAGTATGCGATAGCGGAAGCTCTTAATAATCACCTGAGAATAAACATGCTTAAAAAGTCAACAAAAATGTTGGTGAGTTATAGGTTTAACCTATATATATCAAATCATAATAATAGACCACAAGATTTCATATTTCAATACACATCCCATACATAGAGATAAAAATCATTCATATGGTGAACACCTGGTAACCGACATTAACAAGATGCATATATAAGAATATCCCCATCATTCCGAGACACCCTTCGGATATGATATAAATTTCAAAGTACTAAAGCATCCGGTACTTTGGATGCGGTTTGTTAGGCCCAATAGATCTATCTTTAGGATTCGCGTCAATTAGGGTGTCTGTTCCCTAATTCTTAGATTACCAGACTTAATAAAAAGGGGCATATTCGATTTTGATAATTCAACCATAGAATGTAGTTTCACGTACTTGTGTCTATTTTGTAAATCATTCATAAAACCTGCATGTATTCTCATCTCAAAAATATTAGATTTTAAAAGTGGGACTATAACTCACTTTCACAGATTTTTACTTCGTCGGGAAGTAAGACTTGGCCACTGGTTGATTCACGAACCTATAACAATATATACATATATATCAAAGTATGTTCAAAATATATTTACAACACTTTTAATATATTTTGATGTTTTAAGTTTATTAAGTCAGCTGTCCTCGTTAGTAACCTACAACTAGTTGTCCACAGTTAGATGTACAGAAATAAATCGATAAATATTATCTTGAATCAATCCACGACCCAGTGTATACGTATCTCAGTATTGATCACAACTCAAACTATATATATTTTGGAATCAACCTCAACCCTGTATAGCTAACTCCAACATTCACATATAGAGTGTATATGGTTGTTCCGAAATATATATAGATGTGTCGACATGATAGGTGGAAACATTGTATACGTGTCTATGGTATCTCAAGATTACATAATATACAATACAAGTTGATTAAGTTATGGTTGGAATAGATTTGTTACCAATTTTCACGTAGCTAAAATGAGAAAAATTATCCAATCTTGTTTTACCCATAACTTCTTCATTTTAAATCCGTTTTGAGTGAATCAAATTGCTATAGTTTCATATTGAACTCTATTTTATGAATCTAAACAAAAAAATTATAGGTTTATAGTCAGAAAAATAAGTTACAAGTCATTTTTGTAAAGGTAGTCATTTCAGTCAAAAGAACGACGTCTAGATGACCATTTTAGAAAACATACTTCCACTTTGAGTTTAACCATAATTTTTGGATATAGTTTCATGTTCATAATAAAAATCATTTTCTCATAATAACAACTTTTAAATCAAAGTTTATCAGAGTTTTTAATTAACTAACCCAAAACAGCCCGCGGTGTTACTACGACGGCGTAAATCCGGTTTTACGGTGTTTTTCGTGTTTCCAGGCTTTAAATCATTAAGTTAGAATATCATATAGATATAGAACATGTGTTTAGTTGATTTTAAAAGTCAAGTTAGAAGGATTAACTTTTGTTTGCGAACAAGTTTAGAATTAACTAAACTATGTTCTAGTGATTACAAGTTTAAACCTTCGAATAAGATAGCTTTATATGTATGAATTGAATGATGTTATGAACATCATTACTACCTTAAGTTCCTTGGATAAACCTATTGGAAAAGGGAAAAATGGATCTAGCTTCAACGGATTCTTGGATGGCTCGAAGTTCTTGAAGTAGAATCATGACACGAAAACAAGTTCAAGTAAGATCATCACTTGAAATAAGATTGTTATAGTTATAGAAATTGAACCAAAGTTTGAATATGATTATTACCTTGTACTAGAATGATAACCTACTGTAAGAAACAAAGATTTCTTGAGGTTGGATGATCACCTTACAAGATTGGAAGTGAGCTAGCAAACTTGAAAGTATTCTTGATTTTATGTAACTAGAACTTGTAGAATATATGAAGAACACTTAGAACTTGAAGATAGAACTTGAGAGAGATCAATTAGATGAATAAAATTGAAGAATGAAAGTATTTGTAGGTGTTTTTGGTCGTTGGTGTATGGATTAGATATAAAGGATATGTAATTTTGTTTTCATGTAAATAAGTCATGAATGATTACTCATATTTTTGTAATTTTATGAGATATTTCATGCTAGTTGCCAAATGATGGTTCCCACATGTGTTAGGTGACTCACATGGGCTTCTAAGAGCTGATCATTGGAGTGTATATACCAATAGTACATACATCTAAAAGCTGTGTATTGTACGAGTACGAATACGGGTGCATACGAGTAGAATTGTTGATGAAACTGAACGAGGATGTAATTGTAAGCATTTTTGTTAAGTAGAAGTATTTTGATAAGTGTATTGAAGTCTTTCAAAAGTGTATAAATACATATTAAAACACTACATGTATATACATTTTAACTGAGTCGTTAAGTCATCGTTAGTCGTTACATGTAAGTGTTGTTTTTAAACCTTTAGGTTAACGATCTTGTTAAATGTTGTTAACCCAATGTTTATAATATCAAATTAGATTTTAAATTATTATATTATCATGATATTATCATGTATGAATATCTCTTAATATGATATATATACATTAAATGTCTTTACAACGATAATCGTTACATATATGTCTCGTTTAAAAATCATTAAGTTAGTAGTCTTGTTTTTACATATGTAGTTCATTATTAATATACTTAATGATATGTTTACTTATCATAGGATCATGTTAACTATATATATATCCATATATATGTCATCATATAGTTTTTACAAGTTTTAACGTTCGTGAATCACCGGTCAACTTGGGTGGTCAATTGTCTATATGAAACATATTTCAATTAATCAAGTCTTAACAAGTTTGATTGCTTAACATGTTGGAAACATTTAATCATGTAAATATCAATCTCAATTAATATATATAAACATGAAAAAGTTCGGGTCACTACAGTACCTACCCGTTAAATAAATTTCGTCCCGAAATTTTAAGCTGTTGAAGGTGTTGACGAATCTTCTGGAAATAGATGCGGGTATTTCTTCTTCATCTGATCTTCACACTCCCAGGTGAACTCGGGTCCTCTACGAGCATTCCATCGAACCTTAACAATTGGTATCTTATTTTGCTTAAGTCTTTCAACCTCACGATCCATTATTTCGACGGGTTCTTCGATGAATTGAAGTTTTTCGTTGATTTGGATTTCATCTAATGGAATAGTGAGATCTTCTTTAGCAAAACATTTCTTCAAATTCGAGACGTGGAAAGTGTTATGTACAGCCGCGAGTTGTTGAGGTAACTCAAGTCGGTAAGCTACTGGTCCGACACGATCAATAATCTTGAATGGTCCAATATACCTTGGATTTAATTTCCCTTGTTTACCAAATCGAACAACTCCTTTCCAAGGTGCAACTTTAAGCATGACCATCTCTCCAATTTCAAATTCTATATCTTTTCTTTTAATGTCAGCGTAGCTCTTTTGTCGACTTTGGACGGTTTTCAACCGTTGTTGAATTTGGATGATCTTCTCGGTAGTTTCTTGTATAATCTCCGGACCCGTAATCTGTCTATCCCCCACTTCACTCCAACAAATCGGAGACCTGCACTTTCTACCATAAAGTGCTTCAAACGGCGCCATCTCAATGCTTGAATGGTAGCTGTTGTTGTAGGAAAATTCTGCTAACGGTAGATGTCGATCCCAACTGTTTTCGAAATCAATAACACATGCACGTAGCATGTCTTCAAGCGTTTGTATCGTCCTTTCGCTCTGCCCATCAGTTTGTGGATGATAGGCAGTACTCATGTCTAGACGAGTTCCTAATGCTTGCTGTAATGTCTGCCAGAATCTTGAAATAAATCTGCCATCCCTATCAGAGATAATAGAGATTGGTATTCCATGTCTGGAGATGACTTCCTTCAAATACAGTCGTGCTAACTTCTCCATCTTGTCATCTTCTCTTATTGGCAGGAAGTGTGCTGATTTGGTGAGACGATCAACTATTACCCAAATAGTATCAAAACCACTTGCAGTCCTTGGCAATTTAGTGATGAAATCCATGGTAATATTTTCCCATTTCCATTCCGGGATTTCGGGTTGTTGAAGTAGAACTGATGGTTTCTGATGCTCGGCTTTGACCTTAGAACACGTCAAACATTCTCCTACGTATTTAGCAACATTGGATTTCATACCCGGCCACCAAAAATGTTTCTTGAGATCCTTGTACATCTTTCCCGTTCCAGGATGTATTGAGTATCTGGTTTTATGAGCTTCTCTAAGTACCATTTCTCGCATATCTTCAAATTTTGGTACCCAAATCCTTTCAGCCCTATACCGGGTTCCGTCTTCCCGAATATTAAGATGCTTCTCCGATCCTTTGGGTATTTCATCCTTTAAATTTCCCTCTTTTAAAACTCCTTGTTGCGCCTCCTTTATTTGAGTAGTAAGGTTATTATGAATCATTATATTCATAGATTTTACTCGAATGGGTTCTCTGTCCTTCCTGCTCAAGGCATCGGCTACCACATTTGCCTTCCCCGGGTGGTAACGAATCTCAAAATCGTAATCATTCAATAATTCAATCCACCTACGCTGCCTCATATTCAGTTGTTTCTGATTAAATATGTGTTGAAGACTTTTGTGGTCGGTATATATAATACTTTTGACCCCATATAAGTAGTGCCTCCAAGTCTTTAATGCAAAAACAACCGCGCCTAATTCCAAATCATGCGTCGTATAATTTTGTTCGTGAATCTTCAATTGTCTAGACGCATAAGCAATCACCTTCGTTCGTTGCATTAATACACAACCGAGACCTTGCTTTGATGCGTCACAATAAATCACAAAATCATCATTCCCTTCAGGCAATGACAATATAGGTGCCGTAGTTAGCTTTTTCTTCAATAACTGAAACGATTTCTCTTGTTCATCATTCCATTCAAATTTCTTCCCTTTATGCGTTAATGCAGTCAAGGGTTTTACTATTCTGGAAAAGTCTTGGATGAACCTTCTGTAGTAACCAGCTAGTCCTAAAAACTGGCGTATGTGTTTCAGAGTTTTCGGGGTTTCCCACTTTTCAACAGTTTCTATCTTTGCCGGATCCACCTTAATACCTTCTTTGTTCACTATGTGACCGAGGAATTGAACTTCTTCCAACCAAAATGCACACTTTGAATACTTAGCATACAATTCTTCCTTCCTCAATACTTCTAACACCTTTCTCAAATGTTCACCGTGTTCTTGGTCATTCTTTGAGTAAATAAGTATGTCATCAATGAAAACAATGACAAACTTATCAAGGTATGGTCCACACACTCGGTTCATAAGGTCCATGAACACAGCTGGTGCATTAGTTAAACCAAACGGCATGACCATAAACTCGTAATGACCGTAACGTGTTCTGAAAGCAGTCTTTGGAATATCATCTTCTTTCACCCGCATTTGATGATACCCGGAACGTAAGTCAATCTTTGAATAAACAGACGAGCCTTGTAGTTGATCAAATAAGTCGTCGATTCTCGGTAGTGGGTAGCGGTTCTTGATGGTAAGTTTGTTCAACTCTCGATAGTCGATACACAACCTGAATGTGCCATCTTTCTTCTTGACAAACAAAACAGGAGCTCCCCACGGTGATGTGCTTGGTCGAATGAAACCACGCTCTAAAAGTTCTTGTAATTGGCTTTGCAGTTCTTTCATCTCGCTGGGTGCGAGTCTGTAAGGAGCACGAGCTATTGGTGCAGCTCCTGGTACAAAATCTATTTGAAATTCAACGGATCGATGTGGGGGTAATCCCGGTAATTCTTTCGGAAATACATCGGGAAATACTTTTGCAATGGGAACATCATTGATGCTCTTTTCTTCAGTTTGTACTTTCTCGACGTGTGCTAGAACAGCATAGCAACCTTTTCTTATTAGTTTTTCTGCCTTCAAATTACTAATAAGATGTAGCTTCGTGTTGCCCTTTTCTCCGTACACCATTAAGGGTTTTCCTTTTTCTCGTATAATGCGAATTGCATTTTTGTAACAAACGATCTCTGCTTTCACTTCTTTCAACCAGTCCATACCGATTATCACATCAAAACTCCCTAACTCTACTGGTATCAAATCAATCTTAAATGTTTCGCTAACCAGTTTAATTTCTCGATTCCGACATATATTATCTGCTGAAATTAATTTACCATTTGCTAATTCGAGTAAAAATTTACTATCCAAAGGCGTCAATGGACAACTTAATTTAGCACAAAAATCTCTACTCATATAGCTTCTATCCGCACCCGAATTAAATAAAACGTAAGCAGATTTATTGTCAATAAGAAACGTACCCGTAACAAGCTCCGGGTCTTCCTGTGCCTCTGCCGCATTAATATTGAAAACTCTTCCGCGGCCTTGTCCATTCGTGTTCTCCTGGTTCGGGCAATTTCTAATAATGTGGCCCGGTTTTCCACATTTATAACAAACTACATTGGCATAACTTGCTCCGACACTACTTGCTCCGCCATTACTCGTTCCGACACCATTTGTTCCTTTCGTTCTATTAACCCCTGGTCCGTAGACCTCACACTTCTCCGTGCTATGACCATTTCTTTTACACTTGTTGCAAAATTTGGTGCAGAACCCCGAGTGATACTTTTCACACCTTTGGCATAGCTGCTTCTGATTATTGTTGTTATTACGGTTATTATTGTTGTTGGGATGATTGTTGTAGTTGCTGTTGTTGTTGTTGTTGTTGTTGTTGTTGTTGTTGTTGTTGTTGTTGTTGTTGTTGGGCCATTTGTTGTAGTTGCGATTGATGTTGCGATTGTTGGGATAATTGTTGCGATTATTGTTGTAATTGCTGTTGTTGTTGTATTGATGATTCTTATCACCGTTTTCCTCCCACTTTCTTTTGACTTGCTTCACATTGGCCTCTTCAGCAGTCTGTTCTTTAATTCTTTCTTCAATCTGGTTCACTAGTTTGTGAGCCATTCTACATGCCTGTTGTATGGAGGCGGGTTCGTGTGAACTTATATCTTCTTGGATTCTTTCCGGTAATCCTTTCACAAACGCGTCGATCTTCTCTTCCTCATCTTCGAATGCTTCCGGACACAATAGGCACAATTCTGTGAATCGTCTTTCGTACGTGGTAATATCAAATCCTTGGGTTCGTAACCCTCTAAGTTCTGTCTTGAGCTTATTGACCTCGGTTCTGGGACGGTACTTCTCGTTCATCAAGTGCTTGAATGCTGACCACGGTAGTGCGTACGCATCGTCTTGTCCCACTTGCTCTAGATAGGTATTCCACCATGTTAATGCAGAACCTGTGAAGGTATGCGTAGCGTACTTCACTTTGTCCTCTTCAGTACACTTACTTATGGCAAACACCGATTCGACCTTCTCGGTCCACCATTTCAATCCGATAGGTCCTTCGGTTCCATCAAATTCCAAAGGTTTGCAGGCAGTGAATTCTTTGTAGGTGCATCCTACACGATTTCCTGTACTGCTAGATCCAAGGTTATTGTTGGTATGTAGCGCAGCCTGTACAGCGGCTATGTTTGAAGCTAGAAAAGTACGGAATTCCTCTTCATTCATATTTACGGTGTGTCGAGTAGTCGGTGCCATTTCCTTCAAAATAGTCAAATGGAACAAGTTAATCATACAGAATATTAAGAGTAGTTAATAGTATTTCGTAGCATAATATGAACTCATTTATAAAAGCTTTTTCTTCATATTAGCGTTTTATAAGTTTAAATTCGGGTAGTACCTACCCGTTAAGTTCATACTTAGTAGCTAATATACAATTCAACTACTACAATTCTATATGAAAAACTGATTATAATAATATTTCGCGTTCAAACTTTTACACAATATTTTACAAACTTACAATACCGCTTATTTTACATATAGCATGAAATATAGCACACAATAAATTTGATACAAGATGGTTGTGAAGATAATTCTAGCTAGTACACAAGTCGTTCAGCAAAGGCAATAAAGTCACGTAATTCATACGTCCAGAAACAAGTCATGCATTCTGGTTTTACTAGGATTACTTCCCATCCTTGGTCTTGTGGAACATAACCGTTATGGCCGTTGATAAGACAGCGTGTTGTAACGTTGTCAAAGGGACTAGGGTTACGTAATGTCCAACAGTCCCGTAACAATCTAAAAACCTCATTTCTTACCCCAATTACCGACTCCGTCACTTGTGGGAACGTTTTGTTTAATAGTTGTAGCCCGATGTTCTTGTTCTCACTTTGGTGAGAAGCGAACATTACTAATCCGTAAGCATAACATGCTTCTTTATGTTGCATGTTAGCCGCTTTTTCTAAATCACGAAGTCCAATATTCGGATATATTGAGTCAAAATAATTTCTTAACCCATTGCGTAAAATAGCATTTGGGTTCCCCGCAATATATGCGTCAAAGTAAACACATCGTAACTTATGGATTTCCCAATGTGATATCCCCCATCTTTCGAATGAAAGCCTTTTATAAACCAAGGCATTCTTGGAACGTTCTTCGAATGTCTTACAAACTGATCTCGCCTTAAATAGTTGTGCCGAAGAATTCTGACCGACTGTAGACAAGATTTCATCAATCATGTCTCCGGGCAGGTCTCTTAAAATATTGGGTAGTCTATCCATTTTGTGTTTTTATACTGTAAAATAGACAAGAGTTTGATTCATAAAAAAAAATACTTATTAATACAAGCAATTTTTACATATATCATAAAGCATAAGCACACTATATTACATATATTACACCACACGAATACAACTATCTTATTCTGACTCGCTTGTTTCTTCTTCTTCGGTTTTGGTTCGTTTTGCCAAGTTTCTAGGGATATATGATGTTCCCCTAATACGAGCCGTCGTTTTCCACATTGGTTTAGAAAAACCTGGTGGTTTAGAGGTTCCCAGGTCATTGTTACAACTTAAGGACTTCGGGGGTTGACGATACATATAAAGTTCATCGGGGTTGGAATTAGATTTCTCTATTTTTATGCCCTTTCTCTTATTATTTTCTTTTGCCTTTTTAAATTCAGTTGGGGTAATTTCTATAACATCATCGGAATTCTCGTCGGAATCCGATTCATCGGAGAATTGGTAATCCTCCCAATATTTTGCTTCCTTGGCGGAAACACCATTGACCATAATTAACCTTGGTCGGTTGGTTGAGGATTTTCTTTTACTTAACCGTTTTATTATTTCCCCCACCGGTTCTATTTCTTCATCCGGTTCCGATTCTTCTTCCGGTTCCGACTCTTCTTCCGGTTCCGACTCTTCTTCCGGTTCCTCTTCGAGAACTTGTGAATCAGTCCACGAATCATTCCAATTTACATTTGACTCTTCATTATTATTAGGTGAGTCAACGGGACTTATTCTAGAGGTAGACTTCTATCACATAATATCAAACACGTTAAGAGATTAATATATCACATAATATTCACATGTTAAAAATATATAGTTTCCAACAAAATTTGTTAAGCAATCATTTTTCAAGTAAACACGGTCGAAGTCCAGACTCACTAATGCATCCTAACAAACTTGATAAGACACACTAATGCAAAATTCTGGTTCTCTAAGACCAACACTCGGATACCAACTGAAATGTCCCGTTCTTATTGATTAAAAACGTTCCATATTAATTGATTTCGTTGCGAGGTTTTGACCTCTATATGAGACGTTTTTCAAAGACTGCATTCATTTTAAAACAAACCATAACTTTTATTTCATCAATAAAGGTTTAAAAAGTTTTACGTAGATTATCAAATAATGATAATCTAAAATATCATGTTTACACACGACCATTACATAATGGTTTACAATACAAATATGTTACAACAAAATAAGTTTCTTGAATGCAGTTTTTACACAATATCATACAAGCATGGACTCCAAATCTCGTCCTTATTTAAGTATGCGATAGCGGAAGCTCTTAATAATCACCTGAGAATAAACATGCTTAAAACATCAACAAAAATGTTGGTGAGTTATAGGTTTAACCTATATATATCAAATCATAATAATAGACCACAAGATTTCATATTTCAATACACATCCCATACATAGAGATAAAAATCATTCATATGGTGAACACCTGGTAACCGACATTAACAAGATGCATATATAAGAATATCCCCATCATTCCGGGACACCCTTCGGATATGATATAAATTTCAAAGTACTAAAGCATCCGGTACTTTGGATGGGGTTTGTTAGGCCCAATAGATCTATCTTTAGGATTCGCGTCAATTAGGGTGTCTGTTCCCTAATTCTTAGATTACCAGACTTAATAAAAAGGGGCATATTCGATTTTGATAATTCAACCATAGAATGTAGTTTCACGTACTTGTGTCTATTTTGTAAATCATTCATAAAACATGCATGTATTCTCATCCCAAAAATATTAGATTTTAAAAGTGGGACTATAACTCACTTTCACAGATTTTTACTTCGTCGGGAAGTAAGACTTGGCCACTGGTTGATTCACGAACCTATAACAATATATACTTATATATCAAAGTATGTTCAAAATATATTTACAACACTTTTAATATATTTTGATGTTTTAAGTTTATTAAGTCAGCTGTCCTCGTTAGTAACCTACAACTAGTTGTCCACAGTTAGATGTACAGAAATAAATCGATAAATATTATCTTGAATCAATCCACAACCCAGTGTATACGTATCTCAGTATTGATCACAACTCAAACTATATATATTTTGGAATCAACCTCAACCCTGTATAGCTAACTCCAACATTCACATATAGAGTGTCTATGGTTGTTCCGAAATATATATAGATGTGTCGACATGATAGGTCAAAACATTGTATACGTGTCTATGGTATCTCAAGATTACATAATATACAATACAAGTTGATTAAGTTATGGTTGGAATAGATTTGTTACCAATTTTCACGTAGCTAAAATGAGAAAAATTATCCAATCTTGTTTTACCCATAACTTCTTCATTTTAAATCCGTTTTGAGTGAATCAAATTGCTATGGTTTCATATTGAACTCTATTTTATGAATCTAAACAAAAAAAATTATAGGTTTATAGTCGGAAAAATAAGTTACAAGTCATTTTTGTAAAGGTAGTCATTTCAGTCGAAAGAACGACGTCTAGATGACCATTTTAGAAAACATACTTCCACTTTGAGTTTAACCATAATTTTTGGATATAGTTTCATTTTCATAATAAAAATCATTTTCTCAGAATAACAACTTTTAAATCAAAGTTTATCATAGTTTTTAATTAACTAACCCAAAACAGCCCGCGGTGTTACTACGACGGCGTAAATCCAGTTTTACGGTGTTTTTCGTGTTTCCAGGTTTTAAATCATTAAGTTAGCATATCATATAGATATAGAACATGTATTTAGTTGATTTTAAAATTCAAGTTAGAAGGATTAACTTTTGTTTGCGAACAAGTTTAGAATTAACTAAACTATGTTCTAGTGATTACAAGTTTAAACCTTCGAATAAGATAGCTTTATATGTATGAATCGAATGATGTTATGAACATCATTACTACCTTAAGTTCCTTGGATAAACCTACTGGAAAATAGAAAAATGGATCTAGCTTCAATGGATCCTTGGATGGCTCGAAGTTCTTGAAGCAGAATCATGACACGAAAACAAGTTCAAGTAAGATCATCACTTGAAATAAGATTGTTATAGTTATAGAAATTGAACCAAAGTTTGAATATGATTATTACCTTGTACTAGAATTATAACCTACTGTAAGAAACAAAGATTTCTTGAGGTTGGATGATCACCTTACAAGATTGGAAGTGAGCTAGCAAACTTGAAAGTATTCTTGATTTTATGTAACTAGAACTTGTAGAATATATGAAGAACACTTAGAACTTGAAGATAGAACTTGAGAGAGATCAATTAGATGAAGAAAATTGAAGAATGAAAGTGTTTGAAGGTGTTTTTGGTCGTTGGTGTATGGATTAGATATAAAGGATATGTAATTTTGTTTTCATGTAAATAAGTCATGAATGATTACTCATATTTTTGTAATTTTATGAGATATTTCATGCTAGTTGCCAAATGATGGTTCCCACATGTGTTAGGTGACTCAAATGGGCTGCTAAGAGCTGATCATTGGAGTGTATATACCAATAGTACATACATCTAAAAGCTGTGTATTGTACGAGTACGAATACGGGTGCATACGAGTAGAATTGTTGATGAAACTGAACGAGGATGTAATTGTAAGCATTTTTGTTAAGTAGAAGTATTTTGATAAGTGTATTGAAGTCTTTCAAAAGTTTATAAATACATATTAAAACACTACATGTATATACATTTTAACTGAGTCGTTAAGTCATCGTTAGTCGTTACATGTAAGTGTTGTTTTTAAACCTTTAGGTTAACGATCTTGTTAAATGTTGTTAACCCAATGTTTATAATATCAAATTAGATTTTAAATTATTATATTATCATGATATTATCATGTATGAATATCTCTTAATATGATATATGAAATGTCCCGTTCTTATTGATTAAAAACGTTCCATATTAATTGATTTCATTGCGAGGTTTTGACCTCTATATGAGACGTTTTTCAAAGACTGCATTCATTTTAAAACAAACCATAACCTTTATTTCATCAATAAAGGTTTAAAAAGCTTTACGTAGATTATCAAATAATGATAATCTAAAATATCCTGTCTACACACGACCATTACATAATGGTTTACAATACAAATATGTTACAATAAAATAAGTTTCTTGAATGCAGTTTTTACACAATATCATACAAGCATGGACTCCAAATCTCGTCCTTATTTAAGTATGCGACAGCGGAAGCTCTTAATAATCACCTGAGAATAAACATGCTTAAAACGTCAACAAAAATGTTGGTGAGTTATAGGTTTAACCTATATATATCAAATCATAATAATAGACCACAAGATTTCATATTTCAATACACATCCCATACATAGAGATAAAAATCATTCATATGGTGAACACCTGGTAACCGACATTAACAAGATGCATATATAAGAATATCCCCATCATTCCGGGACACCCTTCGGATATGATATAAATTTCGAAGTACTAAAGCATCCGGTACTTTGGATGGGGTTTGTTAGGCCCAATAGATCTATCTTTAGGATTCGCGTCAATTAGGGTGTCTGTTCCCTAATTCTTAGATTACCAGACTTAATAAAAAGGGGCATATTCGATTTCGATAATTCAACCATAGAATGTAGTTTCACGTACTTGTGTCTATTTTGTAAATCATTTATAAAACCTGCATGTATTCTCATCCCAAAAATATTAGATTTTAAAAGTGGGACTATAACTCACTTTCACAGATTTTTACTTCGTCAGAAAGTAAGACTTGGCCACTGGTTGATTCACGAACCTATAACAATATATACATATATATCAAAGTATGTTCAAAATATATTTATAACACTTTTAATATATTTTGATGTTTTAAGTTTATTAAGTCAGCTGTCCTCGTTAGTAACCTACAACTAGTTGTCCACAGTTAGATGTACAGAAATAAATCGATAAATATTATCTTGAATCAATCCACGACCCAGTGTATACGTATCTCAGTATTGATCACAACTCAAACTATATATATTTTGGAATCAACCTCAACCCTGTATAGCTAACTCCAACATTCACATATAGAGTGTCTATTGTTGTTTCGAAATATATATAGATGTGTCGACATGATAGGTCGAAACATTTTATACGTGTCTATGGTATCTCAAGATTACATAATATACAATACAAGTTGATTAAGTTATGGTTGGAATAGATTTGTTACCAATTTTCACGTAGCTAAAATGAGAAAAATTATTCAATCTTGTTTTACCCATAACTTCTTCATTTTAAATCCGTTTTGAGTGAATCAAATTGCTATGGTTTCATATTGAACTCTATTTTATGAATCTAAACAGAAAAAGTATAGGTTTATAGTTGAAAAAATAAGTTACAAGTCGTTTTTGTAAAGGTAGTCATTTCAGTCGAAAGAACGACGTCTAGATGACCATTTTAGGAAACATACTTCCACTTTGAGTTTAACCATAATTTTTGGATATAGTTTTACGTTCATAATAAAAATCATTTTCTCAGAATAACAACTTTTAAATCAAAGTTTATCATAGTTTTTAATTAACTAACCCAAAACAGCCCGCGGTGTTACTACGACGGCGTAAATCTGGTTTTACGGTGTTTTTCGTGTTTCCAGGTTTTAAATCATTAAGTTAGCATATCATATAGATTTATAACATGTGTTAAGTTGATTTTAAAATTCAAGTTAGAAGGATTAACTTTTGTTTGCGAACAAGTTTAGAATTAACTAAACTATGTTCTAGTGATTACAAGTTTAAACCTTCGAATAAGATAGCTTTATATGTATGAATCGAATGATGTTATGAACATCATTACTACCTTAAGTTCCTTGGATAAACCTACTGGAAAAGAGAAAAATGGATCTAGCTTCAACAGATCCTTGGATGGCTCGAAGTTCTTAAAGCAGAATCATGACACGAAAACAAATTCAAGTAAGATCATCACTTGAAATAAGATTGTTATAGTTATAGAAATTGAACCAAAGTTTGAATATGATTATTACCTTGTATTAGAATGATAACATACTGTAAGAAACAAAGATTTCTTGAGGTTGGATGATCACCTTACAAGATTGGAAGTGAGCTAGCAAACTTGAAAGTATTCTTGATTTTATGTAACTAGAACTTGTAGAATTTATGAAGAACACTTAGAACTTGAAGATAGAACTTGAGAGAGATCAATTAGATGAAGAAAATTGAAGAATGAAAGTGTTTTTAGGTGTTTTTGGTCGTTGGTGTATGGATTAGATATAAAGGATATGTAATTTTGTTTTCATGTAAATAAGTCATGAATGATTACTCATATTTTTGTAATTTTATGAGATATTTCATGCTAGTTTCCAAATGATGGTTCCCACATGTGTTAGGTGACTCACATGGGCTGCTAAGAGCTGATCATTGGAGTGTATATACCAATAGTACATACATCTAAAAGCTGTGTATTGTACGAGTACGAATACGGGTGCATACGAGTAGAATTGTTGATGAAACTGAACGAGGATGTAATTGTAAGAATTTTTGTTAAGTAGAAGTATTTTGATAAGTGTATTGAAGTCTTTCAAAAGTGTATAAATACATATTAAAACACTACATGTATATACATTTTAACTGAGTCGTTAAGTCATCGTTAGTCGTTACATGTAAGTGTTGTTTTGAAACCTTTAGGTTAACGATCTTGTTAAATGTTGTTAACCCAATGTTTATAATATCAAATGAGATTTTAAATTATTATATTATCATGATATTATCATGTATGAATATCTCTTAATATGATATATATACATTAAATGTCTTTACAACGATAATCGTTACATATATGTCTCGTTTAAAAATCATTAAGTTAGTAGTCTTGTTTTTACATATGTAGTTCATTGTTAATATACTTAATGATATGTTTACTTATCATAGTATCATGTTAACTATATATATATATATATATATATATATATATATATATATATATATATATATATATATATATATATATATATATATATCCATATATATTTCATCATATAGTTTTTACAAGTTTTAACGTTCGTGAATCACCGGTCAACTTGGGTGGTCAATTGTCTATATGAAACATATTTCAATTAATCATGTCTTAACAAGTTTGATTGCTTAACATGTTGGAAACATTTAATCATGTAAATATCAATCTCAATTAATATATATAAACATGGAAAAGTTCGGGTCACTATAGTACCTACCCGTTAAATAAATTTCGTCCCGAAATTTTAAGCTGTTGAAGGTGTTGACGAATCTTCTGGAAATAGATGCGGGTATTTCTTCTTCATCTGATCTTCACGCTCCCAGGTAAACTCGGGTCCTCTACGAGCATTCCATCGAACCTTAACAATTGGTATCTTGTTTTGCTTAAGTCTTTTAACCTCACGATCCATTATTTCGACGGGTTCTTCGATGAATTGAAGTTTTTCGTTGATTTGGATTTCATCTAACGGAATAGTGAGATCTTCTTTAGCAAAACATTTCTTCAAATTCGAGACGTGGAAAGTGTTATGTACAGCCGCGAGTTGTTGAGGTAACTCAAGTCGGTAAGCTACTGGTCCGACACGATCAATTATCTTGAATGGTCCAATATACCTTGGATTTAATTTCCCTCGTTTACCAAATCGAACAACGCCTTTCCAAGGTGCAACTTTAAGCATGACCATCTCTCCAATTTTAAATTCTATATCTTTTCTTTTAATGTCAGCGTAGCTCTTTTGTCGACTTTGGGCGGTTTTCAACCGTTGTTGAATTTGGATGATCTTCTCGGTAGTTTCTTGTATAATCTCCGGACCCGTAATCTGTCTATCCCCCACTTCACTCCAACAAATCGGAGACCTGCACTTTCTACCATAAAGTGCTTCAAACGGCGCCATCTCAATGCTTGAATGGTAGCTGTTGTTGTTGGAAAATTCTGCTAACGGTAGATTTCGATCCCAACTATTTCCGAAATCAATAACACATGCTCGTAGCATGTCTTCAAGCATTTGTATCGTCCTTTCGCTCTGCCCATCATTTTGTGGATGATAGGCAGTACTCATGTCTAGACGAGTTCCTAATGCTTGCTGTAATGTCTGCCAGAATCTTGAAATAAATCTGCCATCCCTATCAGAGATAATAGAGATTGGTATTCCATGTCTGGAGACGACTTCCTTCAAATACAGTCGTGCTAACTTCTCCATCTTGTCATCTTCTCTTATTGGCAGGAAGTGTGCTGATTTGGTGAGACGATCAACTATTACCCAAATAGTATCAAAACCACTTGCAGTCCTTGGCAATTTAGTAATGAAATCCATGGTAATGTTTTCCCATTTCCATTCTGGGATTTCGGGTTGTTGAAGTAGACCTGATGGTTTCTGATGCTCAGCTTTGACCTTGGAACACGTCAAACATTCTCCTACGTATTTAGCAACATCGGCTTTCATACCCGGCCACCAAAAATGTTTCTTGAGATCCTTGTACATCTTCCCCGTTCCAGGATGTATTGAGTATCTGGTTTTATGAGCTTCTCTAAGTACCATTTCTCTCATATCTCCAAATTTTGGTACCCAAATCCTTTCAGCCCTATACCGGGTTCCGTCTTCCCGAATATTAAGATGCTTCTCCGATCCTTTGGGTATTTCATCCTTTAAATTTCCCTCTTTTAAAACTCCTTGTTGCGCCTCCTTTATTTGAGTAGTAAGGTTATTATGAATCATTATATTCATAGATTTTACTCGAATGGGTTCTCTGTCCTTCCTGCTCAAGGCATCGGCTACCACATTTGCCTTCCCCGGATGGTAACGAATCTCAAAGTCGTAATCATTCAATAATTCAATCCACCTACGCTGCCTCATATTCAGTTGTTTCTGATTAAATATGTGTTGAAGACTTTTGTGGTCGGTATATATAATACTTTTGACCCCATATAAGTAGTGCCTCCAAGTCTTTAATGCAAAAACAACCGCGCCTAATTCCAAATCATGCGTCATATAATTTTGTTCGTGAATCTTCAATTGTCTAGACGCATAAGCAATCACCTTCGTTCGTTGCATTAATACACAACCGAGACCTTGCTTTGATGCGTCACAATAAATCACAAAATCATCATTCCCTTCAGGCAATGACAATATAGGTGCCGTAGTTAGCTTTTTCTTCAATAACTGAAACGCTTTCTCTTGTTCATCATTCCATTCAAATTTCTTCCCTTTATGCGTTAATGCAGTCAAGGGTTTTGCTATTCTGGAAAAGTCTTGGATGAACCTTCTGTAGTAACCAGCTAATCCTAAAAACTGGCGTATGTGTTTCGGAGTTTTCGGGGTTTCCCACTTTTCAACAGTTTCTATCTTTGCCGGATCCACCTTAATACCTTCTTTGTTCACTATGTGACCGAGGAATTGAACTTCTTCTAACCAAAATGCACACTTTGAAAACTTAGCGTACAATTCTTCCTTCCTCAATACTTCTAACACCTTTCTCAAATGTTCACCGTGTTCTTGGTCATTCTTTGAGTAAATAAGTATGTCATCAATGAAAACAATGACAAACTTGTCAAGGTATGGTCCACACACTCGGTTCATAAGGTCCATGAACACTGCTGGTGCATTAGTTAAACCAAACGGCATGACCATAAACTCGTAATGACCGTAACGTGTTCTGAAAGCAGTCTTTGGAATATCATCTTCTTTCACCCGCATTTGATGATACCCGGAACGTAATTCAATCTTTGAATAAACAGACGAGCCTTGTAGTTGATCAAATAAGTCGTCGATTCTCGGTAGTGGGTAGCGGTTCTTGATGGTAAGTTTGTTCAACTCTCGGTAGTCGATACACAACCTGAATGTTCCATCTTTCTTCTTGACAAACAAAACAGGAGCTCCCCACGGTGATGTGCTTGGTCGAATGAAACCACGCTCTAAAAGTTCTTGTAATTGGCTTTGCAGTTCTTTCATCTCGCTGGGTGCGAGTCTGTAAGGAGCACGAGCTATTGGTGCAGCTCCTGGTACAAGATCTATTTGAAATTCAACGGATCGATGTGGGGGTAATCCCGGTAATTCTTTCAGAAATACATCGGGAAATTCTTTTGCAATGGGAACATCATTGATGCTCTTTTCTTCAGTTTATACTTTCTCGACGTGTGCTAGAACAGCATAGCAACCTTTTCTTATTAGTTTTTTTGCCTTCAAACTACTAATAAGATGTAGCTTCGTGTTGCCCTTTTCTCCGTACACCATTAAGGGTTTTCCTTTTTCTCGAATAATGCGAATTGCATTTTTGTAACAAACGATCTCTGCTTTCACTTCTTTCAACCAGTCCATACCGATTATCACATCAAAACTCCCTAACTCTACTGGTATCAAATCAATCTTAAATGTTTCGCTAACCAGTTTAATTTCTCGATTCCGACATATATTATCTGCTGAAATTAATTTACCATTTGCTAATTCGAGTAAAAATTTGCTATCCAAAGGCGTCAATGGACAACTTAATTTAGCACAAAAATCTCTACTCATATAGCTTCTATCCGCACCCGAATCAAATAAAACGTAAGCAGATTTATTGTCAATAAGAAACGTACCCGTAACAAGCTCCGGGTCTTCCTGTGCCTCTGTCGCATTAATATTGAAAACTCTTCCGCGGCCTTGTCCATTCGTGTTCTCCTGGTTCGGGCAATTTCTAATAATGTGGCCCGGTTTTCCACATTTATAACAAACTACATTGGCATAACTTGCTCCGACACTACTTGCTCCACCATTACTCGTTCTGACACCATTTGTTCCTTTCGTTCTATTAACCCCTGGTCCGTAGACCTCACACTTCGCCGCGCTATGACCATTTCTTTTACACTTGTTGCAAAATTTGGTGCAGAACCCCGAGTGATACTTTTCACACCTTTGGCATAGCTGCTTCTGATTGTTGTTGTTGTTGCGGTTATTATTGTTGTTGGGATGATTGTTGTAGTTGCTGCTGCTGCTGTTGTTGTTGTTGTTGTTGTTGGGCCGTTTGTTGTAGTTGCGATTGATGTTGCGATTGTTGGGATAATTGTTGCGATTATTGTTGTAATTATTGTTGTTGTATTGGTGATTCTTATCACCGTTTTCCTCCCACTTTCTTTTGACTTGCTTCACATTGGCCTCTTCAGCAGTCTGTTCTTTAATTCTTTCTTCAATCTGGTTCACTAGTTTGTGAGCCATTCTACATGCCTGTTGTATGGAGGCGGGCTCGTGTGAACTTATATCTTCTTGGATTCTTTCCGGTAATCCTTTCACAAACGCGTCGATCTTCTCTTCCTCATCTTCGAATGCTCTCGGACACAATAGGCACAATTCTGTGAATCGTCTTTCGTACGTGGTAATATCAAATCCTTGGGTTCGTAACCCTCTAAGTTCTGTCTTGAGCTTATTGACCTCAGTTCTGGGACGGTACTTCTCGTTCATCAAGTGCTTGAATGCTGACCACGGTAGTGCGTACGCATCGTCTTGTCCCACTTGCTCTAGATAGGTATTCCACCATGTTAACGCAGAACCTGTGAAGGTATGCATAGCGTACTTCACTTTGTCCTCTTCAGTACACTTACTTATGGCAAACACCGATTCGACCTTCTCGGTCCACCGTTTCAATCCGATCGGTCCTTCGGTTCCATCAAATTCCAAAGGTTTGCAGGCAGTGAATTCTTTGTAGGTGCATCCTACACGGTTTCCTGTACTACTAGATCCAAGGTTATTGTTGGTATGTAGCGCAGCCTGTACTGCGGCTATGTTTGAAACTAGAAAAGTACGGAATTCCTCTTCATTCATATTTACGGTGTGTCGAGTAGTCGGTGCCATTTCCTTCAAAATAGTCAAATGGAACAAGTTAATCATACAGAATATTAAGAGTAGTTAATAGTATTTCGTAGCATAATATGAACTCATTTATAAAAGCTTTTTCTTCATATTAGCGTTTTATAAGTTTAAATTCGGGTAGTACCTACCCGTTAAGTTCATACTTAGTAGCTAATATACAATTCAACTACTACAATTCTATATGAAAAACTGATTATAATAATATTTCGCGTTCAAACTTTTACACAATATTTTACAAACTTACAATACCGCTTATTTTACATATAGCATGAAATATAGCACACAATAAATTTGATACAAGATGGTTGTGAAGATAATTCTAGCTAGTACACAAGTCATTCAGCAAAGGCAATAAAGACACGTAATTCATACGTCCAAAAACAAGTCATGCATTCTGGTTTTACTAGGATTACTTCCCATCCTTGGTCTTGTGGAACATAACCGTTATGGCCGTTGATAAGATAGCGTGTTGTAACGTCGTCAAAGGGACGAGGGTTACGTAATGTCCAACAGTCCCGTAACAATCTAAAAACCTCATTTCTTACCCTAATTACCGACTCCGTCACTTGTGGAAACGTTTTGTTTAATAGTTGTAGCCCGATGTTCTTGTTCTCACTTTGGTGAGAAGTGAACATTACTAATCCGTAAGCATAACATGCTTCTTTATGTTGCATGTTAGCCGCTTTTTATAAATCACGAAGTCCAATATTCGGATATATTGAGTCAAAATAATTTCTTAACCCATTGCGTAAAATAGCATTTGGGTTCCCCGCAATATATGCGTCAAAGTAAACACATCGTAACTTATGGGTTTCCCAATGTGATATCCCCCATCTTTCAAACGAAAGTCTCTTATAAACCAAGACATTCTTGGAACGTTCTTCGAATGTCTTACAAACTGATCTCGCCTTAAATAGTTATGCCGAGGAATTCTGACCGACTCTAGACAAGATTTCATCAATCATGTCTCCGGGTAGGTCTCTTAAAATATTGGGTTGTCTATCCATTTTGTGTTTTTAAACTGTAAAATAGACAAGAGTTAGATTCATAAAAAAAAATACTTATTAATACAAGCAATTTTTACATATATCATAAAGCATAAGCACACTATATTACATATATTACACCACACGAATACAACTATCTTATTCCGACTCGCTCGTTTCTTCTTCTTCGGTATTGGTTCGTTTTGCCAAGTTTCTAGGGATATATGATGTTCCCCTAATATGAGCCGTCGTTTTCCACATTGGTTTAGAAAAACCTGGTGGTTTAGAGGTTCCCGGGTCATTGTTACAACTTAAGGACTTCGGGGGTTGACGATACATATAAAGTTCATCGGGGTTGGAATTAGATTTCTCTATTTTTATACCCTTTCCCTTATTATTTTCTTTTGCCTTTTTAAATTCAGTTGGGGTAATTTCTATAACATCATCGGAATTCTCGTCGGAATCCGATTCATCGGAGAATTGGTAATCCTCCCAATATTTTGCTTCCTTGGCGAAAACACCATTGACCATAATTAACCTTGGTCGGTTGGTTGAGGATTTTCTTTTACTTAACCGTTTTATTATTTCCCCCACCGGTTCAATTTCTTCATCCGGTTCCGATTCTTCTTCCGGTTCCAATTCCTCTTCCGGTTCCGATTCCTCTTCCGGTTCCGACTCTTCTTCCGGTTCCGACTCTTCTTCCGGTTCCTCTTCGGGAACTTGTGAATCAGTCCACGAATCATTCCAATTTACATTTGACTCTTCATTATTATTAGGTGAGTCAATGGGACTTGTTCTAGAGGTAGACATCTATCACATAATATCAAACGCGTTAAGAGATTAATATATCACATAATATTCACATGTTAAAAATATATAGTTTCCAACAAAATTTGTTAAGCAATCATTTTTCAAGTAAACACGGTCGAAGTCCAGACTCACTGATGCATCCTAACAAACTCGATAAGACACACTAATGCAAAATTCTGGTTCTCTAAGACCAATGCTCGGATACCAACTGAAATGTCCCGTTCTTATTGATTAAAAACGTTCCATATTAATTGATTTCGTTGCGAGGTTTTGACCTCTATATGAGACGTTTTTCAAAGACTGCATTCATTTTAAAACAAACCATAACCTTTATTTCTTCAATAAAGGTTTAAAAAGCTTTATGTAGATTATCAAATAATGATAATCTAAAATATCCTGTTTACACACGACCATTACATAATGGTTTACAATACAAATATGTTACAATAAAATAAGTTTCTTGAATGCAGTTTTTACACAATATCATACAGGCATGGACTCCAAATCTCGTCCTTATTTAAGTATGCGACAGCGGAAGCTCTTAATAATCACCTGAGAATAAACATGCTTAAAACGTCAACAAAAATGTTGGTGAGTTATAGGTTTAACCTATATATATCAAATCATAATAATAGACCACAAGATTTCATATTTCAATACACATCCCATACATAGAGATAAAAATCATTCATATGGTGAACACCTGGTAACCGACATTAACAAGATGCATATATAAGAATATCCCCATCATTCCGGGACACCCTTCGGATATGATATAAATTTCGAAGTACTAAAGCATCCGGTACTTTGGATGGGGTTTGTTAGGCCCAATAGATCTATCTTTAGGATTCGCGTCAATTAGGGTGTCTGTTCCCTAATTCTTAGATTACCAGACTTAATAAAAAGGGGCATATTCGATTTCGATAATTCAACCATAGAATGTAGTTTCACGTACTTGTGTCTATTTTGTAAATCATTTATAAAACCTACATGTATTCTCATCCCAAAAATATTAGATTTTAAAAGTGGGACTATAACTCACTTTCACAGATTTTTACTTCGTCGGGAAGTAAGACTTGGCCACTGGTTGATTCACGAACCTATAACAATATATACATATATATCAAAGTATGTTCAAAATATATTTACAACACTTTTAATATATTTTGATGTTTTAAGTTTATTAAGTCAGCTGTCCTCGTTAGTAACCTACAACTAGTTGTCCACAGTTAGATGTACAGAAATAAATCGATAAATATTATCTTGAATCAATCCACGACCCAGTGTATACGTATCTCAGTATTGATCACAACTCAAACTATATATATTTTGGAATCAACCTCAACCCTGTATAGCTAACTCCAACATTCACATATAGAGTGTCTATGGTTGTTCCGAAATATATATAGATGTGTCGACATGATAGGTCGAAACATTGTATACATGTCTATGGTATCTCAAGATTACATAATATACAATACAAGTTGATTAAGTTATGGTTGGAATAGATTTGTTACCAATTTTCACGTAGCTAAAATGAGAAAAATTATCCAATCTTGTTTTACCCATAACTTCTTCATTTTAAATCCGTTTTGAGTGAATCAAATTGCTATGGTTTCATATTGAACTCTATTTTATGAATCTAAACAAAAAAAATTATAGGTTTATAGTTGGAAAAATAAGTTACAAGTCATTTTTGTAAAGGTAGTCATTTCAGTCGAAAGAACGACGTCTAGATGACCATTTTAGAAAACATACTTCCACTTTGAGTTTAACCATAATTTTTGGATATAGTTTCATGTTCATAATAAAAATCATTTTCTCAGAATAACAACTTTTAAATCAAAGTTTATCATAGTTTTTAATTAACTAACCCAAAACAGCCCGCGGTGTTACTACGACGGCGTAAATCCGGTTTTACGGTGTTTTTCGTGTTTCCAGGTTTTAAATCATTAAGTTAGCATATCATATAGATATAGAACATGTATTTAGTTGATTTTAAAAGTCAAGTTAGAAGGATTAACTTTTGTTTGCGAACAAATTTAGAATTAACTAAACTATGTTCTAGTGATTACAAGTTTAAACCTTCGAATAAGATAGCTTTATATGTATGAATCGAATGATGTTATGAACATCATTACTACCTTAAGTTCCTTGGATACACCTACTGGAAAATAGAAAAATGGATCTAGCTTCAACGGATACTTGGATGGCTCGAAGTTCTTGAAGCAGAATCATGACACGAAAACAAGTTCAAGTAAGATCATCACTTGAAATAAGATTGTTATAGTTATAGAAATTGAACCAAAGTTTTAATATGATTATTACCTTGTATTAGAATGATAACCTACTGTAAGAAACAAAGATTTCTTGAGGTTAGATGATCACCTTACAAGATTGGAAGTGAGCTAGCAAACTTGAAAGTATTCTTGATTTTATGTAACTAGAACTTGTAGAATTTATGAAGAACACTTAGAACTTGAAGATAGAACTTGAGAGAGATCAATTAGATGAAGAAAATTGAAGAATGAAAGTGTTTGTAGGTGTTTTTGGTCGTTGGTGTATGGATTAGATATAAAGGATATGTAATTTTGTTTTCATGTAAATAAGTCATGAATGATTACTCATATTTTTGTAATTTTATGAGATATTTCATGCTAGTTGCCAAATGATGGTTCCCACATGTGTTAGGTGACTCACATGGGCTGCTAAGAGCTGATCATTGGAGTGTATATACCAATAGTACATACATCTAAAAGCTGTGTATTGTACGAGTACGAATACGGGTGCATACGAGTAGAATTGTTGATGAAACTGAACGAGGATGTAATTGTAAGAATTTTTGTTAAGTAGAAGTATTTTGATAAGTGTATTGAAGTCTTTCAAAAGTGTATAAATACATATTAAAACACTACATGTATATACATTTTAACTGAGTCGTTAAGTCATCGTTAGTCGTTACATGTAAGTGTTGTTTTGAAACCTTTAGGTTAACGATCTTGTTAAATGTTGTTAACCCAATGTTTATAATATCAAATGAGATTTTAAATTATTATATTATCATGATATTATCATGTATGAATATCTTTTAATATGATATATATACATTAAATGTCTTTACAACGATAATCGTTACATATATGTCTCGTTTAAAAATCATTAAGTTAGTAGTCTTGTTTTTACATATGTAGTTCATTGTTAATATACTTAATGATATGTTTACTTATCATAGTATCATGTTAACTATATATATATATATCCATATATATGTCATCATATAGTTTTTACAAGTTTTAACGTTCGTGAATCACCGGTCAACTTGGGTGGTCAATTGTCTATATGAAACATATTTCAATTAATCAAGTCTTAACAAGTTTGATTGCTTAACATATTGGAAACATTTAATCATGTAAATATCAATCTCAATTAATATATATAAACATGGAAAAGTTCGGGTCACTACAGTACCTACCCGTTAAATAAATTTCGTCCCGAAATTTTAAGCTGTTGAAGGTGTTGACGAATCTTCTGGAAATAGATGCGGGTATTTCTTCTTCATCTGATCTTCACGCTCCCAGGTGAACTCGGGTCCTCTACGAGCATTCCATCGAACCTTAACAATTGGAATCTTGTTTTGCTTAAGTCTTTTAACCTCACGATCCATTATTTCGACGGGTTCTTCGATGAATTGAAGTTTTTCGTTGATTTGGATTTCATCTAACGGAATAGTGAGATCTTCTTTAGCAAAACATTTCTTCAAATTCGAGACGTGGAAAGTGTTATGTACAGCCGCGAGTTGTTGAGGTAACTCAAGTCGGTAAGCTACTGGTCCGACATGATCAATAATCTTGAATGGTCCAATATACCTTGGATTTAATTTCCCTCGTTTACCAAATCGAACAACGCCTTTCCAAGGTGCAACTTTAAGCATGACCATCTCTCCAATTTTAAATTCTATATCTTTTCTTTTAATGTCAGCGTAGCTCTTTTGTCGACTTTGGGCGGTTTTCAACCGTTGTTGAATTTGGATGATCTTCTCGGTAGTTTCTTGTATAATCTCCGGACCCGTAATCTGTCTATCCCCCACTTCACTCCAACAAATCGGAGACCTGCACTTTCTACCATAAAGTGCTTCAAACGGCGCCATCTCAATGCTTGAATGGTAGCTGTTGTTGTTGGAAAATTCTGCTAACGGTAGATGTCGATCCCAACTATTTCCGAAATCAATAACACATGCTCGTAGCATGTCTTTAAGCGTTTGTATCGTCCTTTCGCTCTGCCCATCAGTTTGTGGATGATAGGCAGTACTCATGTCTAGACGAGTTCCTAATGCTTGCTGTAATGTCTGCCAGAATCTTGAAATAAATCTGCCATCCCTATCAGAGATAATAGAGATTGGTATTCCATGTCTGGAGACGACTTCCTTCAAATACAGTCGTGCTAACTTCTCCATCTTGTCATCTTCTCTTATTGGCAGGAAGTGTGCTGATTTGGGGAGACGATCAACTATTACCCAAATAGTATCAAAACCACTTGCAGTCCTTGGCAATTTAGTGATGAAATCCATGGTAATGTTTTCCCATTTCCATTCCGGGATTTCGGGTTGTTGAAGTAGACCTGATGGTTTCTGATGCTCAGCTTTGACCTTGGAACACGTCAAACATTCTCCTACGTATTTAGCAACATCGGCTTTCATACCCGGCCACCAAAAATGTTTCTTGAGATCCTTGTACATCTTCCCCGTTCCAGGATGTATTGAGTATCTGGTTTTATGAGCTTCTCTAAGTACCATTTCTCTCATATCTCCAAATTTTGGTACCCAAATACTTTCAGCCCTATACCGGGTTCCGTCTTCCCGAATATTAATATGCTTCTCCGATCCTTTGGGTATTTCATCCTTTAAATTTCCCTCTTTTAAAACTCCTTGTTGCGCCTCCTTTATTTGAGTAGTAAGGTTATTATGAATCATTATATTCATAGATTTTACTCGAATGGGTTCTCTGTCCTTCCTGCTCAAGGCATCGGCTACCACATTTGCCTTCCCCGGGTGGTAACGAATCTCAAAGTCGTAATCATTCAATAATTCAATCCACCTACGCTGCCTCGTATTCAGTTGTTTCTGATTAAATATGTGTTGAAGACTTTTGTGGTCGGTATATATAATACTTTTGACCCCATATAAGTAGTGCCTCCAAGTCTTTAATGCAAAAACAACCGCGCCTAATTCCAAATCATGCGTCATATAATTTTGTTCGTGAATCTTCAATTGTCTAGACGCATAAGCAATCACCTTCGTTCATTGCATTAATACACAACCGAGACCTTGCTTTGATGCGTCACAATAAATCACAAAATCATCATTCCCTTCAGGCAATGACAATATAGGTGCCGTAGTTAGCTTTTTCTTCAATAACTGAAACGCTTTCTCTTGTTCATCATTCCATTCAAATTTCTTCCCTTTATGCGTTAATGCAGTCAAGGGTTTTGCTATTCTGGAAAAGTCTTGGATGAACCTTCTGTAGTAACCAGCTAATCCTAAAAACTGGCGTATGTGTTTCGGAGTTTTCGGGGTTTCCCACTTTTCAACAGTTTCTATCTTTGCCGGATCCACCTTAATACCTTCTTTGTTCACTATGTGACCGAGGAATTGAACTTCTTCCAACCAAAATGCACACTTTGAAAACTTAGCGTACAATTCTTCCTTCCTCAATACTTCTAACACCTTTCTCAAATGTTCACCGTGTTCTTGGTCATTCTTTGAGTAAATAAGTATGTCATCAATGAAAACAATGACAAACTTGTCAAGGTATGGTCCACACACTCGGTTCATAAGGTCCATGAACACAGCTGGTGCATTAGTTAAACCAAACGGCATGACCATAAACTCGTAATGACCGTAACGTGTTCTGAAAGCAGTCTTTGGAATATCATCTTCTTTCACCCGCATTTGATGATACCCGGAACGTAAGTCAATCTTTGAATAAACAGACGAGCCTTGTAGTTGATCAAATAAGTCGTCGATTCTCGGTAGTGGGTAGCGGTTCTTGATGGTAAGTTTGTTCAACTCTCGGTAGTCGATACACAACCTGAATGTACCATCTTTCTTCTTGACAAACAAAACAGGATCTCCCCACGGTGATGTGCTTGGTCGAATGAAACCACGCTCTAAAAGTTCTTGTAATTGGCTTTGCAGTTCTTTCATCTCGCTGGGTGCGAGTCTGTAAGGAGCACGAGCTATTGGTGCAGCTCCTGGTACAAGATCTATTTGAAATTCAACGGATCGATGTGGGGGTAATCCCGGTAATTCTTTCGGAAATACATCGGGAAATTCTTTTGCAATGGGAACATCATTGATGCTCTTTTCTTCAGTTTGTACTTTCTCGACGTGTGCTAGAACAGCATAGCAACCTTTTCTTATTAGTTTTTGTGCCTTCAAACTACTAATAATATGTAGCTTCGTGTTGCCCTTTTCTCCGTACACCATTAAGGGTTTTCCTTTTTCTCGAATAATGCGAATTGCATTTTTGTAACAAACGATCTCTGCTTTCACTTCTTTCAACCAGTCCATACCGATTATCACATCAAAACTCCCTAACTCTACTGGTATCAAATCAATCTTAAATGTTTCGCTAACCAGTTTAATTTCTCGATTCCGATATATATTATCTGCTGAAATTAATTTACCATTTTCTAATTCGAGTAAAAATTTACTATCCAAAGGCGTCAATGGACAACTTAATTTAGCACAAAAATCTCTACTCATATAGCTTCTATCCGCACCCGAATCAAATAAAACGTAAGCAGATTTATTGTCAATAAGAAACGTACCCGTAACAAGCTCCGGGTCTTCCTGTGCCTCTGTCGTATTAATATTGAAAACTCTTCCGCGGCCTTGTCCATTCGTGTTCTCCTGGTTCGGGCAATTTCTAATAATGTGGCCCGGTTTTCCACATTTATAATAAACTACATTGGCATAACTTGCTCTGACACTACTTGCTCCACCATTACTCGTTCCGACACCATTTGTTCCTTTCGTTCTATTAACCCCTGGTCCGTAGACCTCACACTTCGCCGCGCTATGATACTTTTCACACCTTTGGCATAGCTGCTTCTGATTGTTGTTGTTGTTGCGGTTATTATTGTTGTTGGGATGATTGTTGTAGTTGCTGCTATTGTTGTTGTTGTTGTTGGGCCGTTTGTTGTAGTTGCGATTGATGTTGCGATTGTTGGGATAATTGTTGCGATTATTGTTGTAATTATTGTTGTTGTATTGGTGATTCTTATCACCGTTTTCCTCCCACTTTCTTTTGACTTGCTTCACATTGGCCTCTTCAGCAGTCTGTTCTTTAATTCTTTCTTCAATCTGGTTCACTAGTTTGTGAGCCATTCTACATGCCTGTTGTATGGAGGCGGGCTCGTGTGAACTTATATCTTCTTAGATTCTTTCCGGTAATCCTTTCACAAACGCATCGATCTTCTCTTCCTCATCTTCGAATGCTCCCGGACACAATAGGCACAATTTTGTGAATCGTCTTTCGTACGTGGTAATATCAAATCCTTGGGTTCGTAACCCTCTAAGTTCTGTCTTGAGCTTATTGACCTCAGTTCTGGGACGGTACTTCTCGTTCATCAAGTAATTGAATGCTGACCACGGTAGTGCGTACGCATCGTCTTGTCCCACTTGCTCTAGATAGGTATTCCACCATGTTAACGCAGAACCTGTGAAGGTATGCATAGCGTACTTCACTTTGTCCTCTTCAGTACACTTACTTATGGCAAACACCGATTCGACCTTCTCGGTCCACCGTTTCAATCCGATCGGTCCTTCGGTTCCATCAAATTCCAAAGGTTTGCAGGCAGTGAATTCTTTGTAGGTGCATCCTACACGGTTTCCTGTACTACTAGATCCAAGGTTATTGTTGGTATGTAGCGCAGCCTGTACTGCGGCTATGTTTGAAGCTAGAAAAGTACGGAATTCCTCTTCATTCATATTTACGGTGTGTCGAGTAGTCGGTGCCATTTCCTTCAAAATAGTCAAATGGAACAAGTTAATCATACAGAATATTAAGAGTAGTTAATAGTATTTCGTAGCATAATATGAACTCATTTATAAAAGCTTTTTCTTCATATTAGTGTTTTATAAGTTTAAATTCGGGTAGTACCTACCCGTTAAGTTCATACTTAGTAGCTAATATACAATTCAACTACTACAATTCTATATGAAAAACTGATTATAATAATATTTCGCGTTCAAACTTTTACACAATATTTTACAAACTTACAATACCGCTTATTTTACATATAGCATGAAATATAGCACACAATAAATTTGATACAAGATGGTTGTGAAGATAATTCTAGCTAGTACACAAGTCGTTCAGCAAAGGCAATAAAGACACGTAATTCATACGTCCAAAAACAAGTCATGCATTCTGGTTTTACTAGGATTACTTCCCATCCTTGGTCTTGTGGAACATAACCGTTATGGCCGTTGATAAGATAGCGTGTTGTAACGTCGTCAAAGGGACGAGGGTTAGGTAATGTCCAACAGTCCCGTAACAATCTAAAAACCTCATTTCTTACCCTAATTACCGACTCCGTCACTTGTGGAAACGTTTTGTTTAATAGTTGTAGCCCGATGTTCTTGTTCTCACTTTGGTGAGAAGCGAACATTACTAATCCGTAAGCATAACATGCTTCTTTATGTTGCATGTTAGCCGCTTTTTCTAAATCACGAAGTCCAATATTCGGATATATTGAGTCAAAATAATTTCTTAACCCATTGCGTAAAATAGCATTTGGGTTCCCCGCAATATATGCGTCAAAGTAAACACATCGTAACTTATGGGTTTCCCAATGTGATATCCCCCATCTTTCAAACGAAAGTCTCTTATAAACCAAGACATTCTTGGAACGTTCTTCGAATGTCTTACAAACTGATCTCGCCTTAAATAGTTGTGCCGAGGAATTCTGACCGACTCTAGACAAGATTTCATCAATCATGTCTCCGGGTAGGTCTCTTAAAATATTGGGTTGTCTATCCATTTTGTGTTTTTTAAACTGTAAAATAGACAAGAGTTAGATTCATAAAAAAAATACTTATTAAAACAAGCAATTTTTACATATATCATAAAGCATAAGCACACTATATTACATATATTACACCACACGAATACAACTATCTTATTCCGACTCGCTCGTTTCTTCTTCTTCGGTATTGGTTCGTTTTGCCAAGTTTCTAGGGATATATGATGTTCCCCTAATATGAGCCGTCGTTTTCCACATTGGTTTAGAAAAACCTGGTGGTTTAGAGGTTCCCGGGTCATTGTTACAACTTAAGGACTTCGGGGGTTGACGATACATATAAAGTTCATCGGGGTTGGAATTAGATTTCTCTATTTTTATACCCTTTCCCTTATTATTTTCTTTTGCCTTTTTAAATTCAGTTGGGGTAATTTCTATAACATCATCGGAATTCTCGTCGGAATCCGATTCATCGGAGAATTGGTAATCCTCCCAATATTTTGCTTCCTTGGCGAAAACACCATTGACCATAATTAACCTTGGTCGGTTGGTTGAGGATTTTCTTTTACTTAACCGTTTTATTATTTCCCCCACCGGTTCAATTTCTTCATCCGGTTCCGATTCTTCTTCCGGTTCCGATTCCTCTTCCGGTTCCGATTCCTCTTCCGGTTCCGACTCTTCTTCCGGTTCCGACTCTTCTTCCGGTTCCTCTTCGGGAACTTGTGAATCAGTCCACGAATCATTCCAATTTACATTTGACTCTTCATTATTATTAGGTGAGTCAATGGGACTTGTTCTAGAGGTAGACATCTATCACATAATATCAAACGCGTTAAGAGATTAATATATCACATAATATTCACATGTTAAAAATATATAGTTTCCAACAAAATTTGTTAAGCAATCATTTTTCAAGTAAACACGGTCGAAGTCCAGACTCACTAATGCATCCTAACAAACTCGATAAGACACACTAATGCAAAATTCTGGTTCTCTAAGACCAACGCTCGGATACCAACTGAAATGTCCCGTTCTTATTGATTAAAAACGTTCCATATTAATTGATTTCATTGCGAGGTTTTGACCTCTATATGAGACGTTTTTCAAAGACTGCATTCATTTTAAAACAAACCATAACCTTTATTTCATCAATAAAGGTTTAAAAAGCTTTACGCAGATTATCAAATAATGATAATCTAAAATATCCTGTTTACACACGACCATTACATAATGGTTTACAATACAAATATGTTACAATAAAATAAGTTTCTTGAATGCAGTTTTTACACAATATCATACAAGCATGGACTCCAAATCTCGTCCTTATTTAAGTATGCGACAGCGGAAGCTCTTAATAATCACCTGAGAATAAACATGCTTAAAACGTCAACAAAAATGTTGGTGAGTTATAGGTTTAACCTATATATATCAAATCATAATAATAGACCACAAGATTTCATATTTCAATACACATCCCATACATAGAGATAAAAATCATTCATATGGTGAACACCTGGTAACCGACATTAACAAGATGCATATATAAGAATATCCCCATCATTCCGGGACACCCTTCGGATATGATATAAATTTCGAAGTTCTAAAGCATCCGGTACTTTGGATGGGGTTTGTTAGGCCCAATAGATCTATCTTTAGGATTCGCGTCAATTAGGGTGTCTGTTACCTAATTCTTAGATTACCAGACTTAATAAAAAGGGGCATATTCGATTTTGATAATTCAACCATAGAATGTAGTTTCATGTACTTGTGTCTATTTTGTAAATCATTTATAAAACCTACATGTATTCTCATCCCAAAAATATTAGATTTTAAAAGTGGGACTATAACTCACTTTCACAGATTTTTACTTCGTCGGGAAGTAAGACTTGGCCACTGGTTGATTCACGAACCTATAACAATATATACATATATATCAAAGTATGTTCAAAATATATTTACAACACTTTTAATATATTTTGATGTTTTAAGTTTATTAAGTCAGCTGTCCTCGTTAGTAACCTACAACTAGTTGTCCACAGTTAGATGTACAGAAATAAATCGATAAATATTATCTTGAATCAATCCACGACCCAGTGTATACGTATCTCAGTATTGATCACAACTCAAACTATATATATTTTGGAATCAACCTCAACCCTGTATAGCTAACTCCAACATTCACATATAGAGTGTCTATGGTTGTTCCGAAATATATATAGATGTGTCGACATGATAGGTCGAAACATTGTATACGTGTCTATGGTATCTCAAGATTACATAATATACAATACAAGTTGATTAAGTTATGGTTGGAATAGATTTGTTACCAATTTTCACGTAGCTAAAATGAGAAAAATTATCCAATCTTGTTTTACCCATAACTTCTTCATTTTAAATCCGTTTTGAGTGAATCAAATTGCTATGGTTTCATATTGAACTCTATTTTATGAATCTAAACAGAAAAAGTATAGGTTTATAGTCGGAAAAATAAGTTACAAGTCGTTTTTGTAAAGGTAGTCATTTCAGTCGAAAGAACGACGTCTAGATGACTATTTTAGAAAACATACTTCCACTTTGAGTTTAACCATAATTTTTGGATATAGTTTTACGTTCATAATAAAAATCATTTTCTCAGAATAACAACTTTTAAATCAAAGTTTATCATAGTTTTTAATTAACTAACCCAAAACAGCCCGCGGTGTTACTACGACGGCGTAAATCTGGTTTTACGGTATTTTTCATGTTTCCAGGTTTTAAATCATTAAGTTAGCATATCATATAGATTTATAACATGTGTTAAGTTGATTTTAAAATTCAAGTTAGAAGGATTAACTTTTGTTTGCGAACAAGTTTAGAATTAACTAAACTATGTTCTAGTGATTACAAGTTTAAACCTTCGAATAAGATAGCTTTATATGTATGAATCGAATGATGTTATGAACATCATTACTACCTTAAGTTCCTTGGATAAACCTACTGGAAAAGAGAAAAATGGATCTAGCTTCAACAGATCCTTGGATGGCTCGAAGTTCTTAAAGCAGAATCATGACACGAAAACAAATTCAAGTAAGATCATCACTTGAAATAAGATTGTTATAGTTATAGAAATTGAACCAAAGTTTGAATATGATTATTACCTTGTATTAGAATGATAACCTACTGTAAGAAACAAAGATTTCTTGAGGTTGGATGATCACCTTACAAGATTGGAAGTGAGCTAGCAAACTTGAAAGTATTCTTGATTTTATGTAACTGGAACTTGTAGAATTTATGAAGAACACTTAGAACTTGAAGATAGAACTTGAGAGAGATAAATTAGATGAAGAAAATTGAAGAATGAAAGTGTTTGTAGGTGTTTTTGGTCGTTGGTGTATGGATTAGATATAAAGGATATGTAATTTTGTTTTCATGTAAATAAGTCATGAATGATTACTCATATTTTTGTAATTTTATGAGATATTTCATGCTAGTTGCCAAATGATGGTTCCCACATGTGTTAGGTGACTCACATGGGCTGCTAAGAGCTGATCATTGGAGTGTGTAGACCAATAGTACATACATCTAAAAGCTGTGTATTGTACGAGTACGAATACGGGTGCATACGAGTAGAATTGTTGATGAAACTGAACGAGGATGTAATTGTAAGCATTTTTGTTAAGTAGAAGTATTTTGATAAGTGTATTGAAGTCTTTCAAAAGTGTATAAATACATATTAAAACACTACATGTATATACATTTTAACTGAGTCGTTAAGTCATCGTTAGTCGTTACATGTAAGTGTTGTTTTGAAACCTTTAGGTTAACGATCTTGTTAAATGTTGTTAACCCAATGTTTATGTAGCGACCCGACCAAATCATCATTGACGGCGTCGTCTACTTAGGTCCCATTACGTGGTCATAAGTCTTTAAAACAACGTTTGACCAAAAGATATGTCGCATTCATTTCAAATGTAAAGGTTGTTCAAGTTTACAAGAATAGTTCCACCACAAGTTACGATACAAAGTTTTAAGTACAAATGAAACTTATGCGACACAATTTAAAAGTATCCAAAAGACGCTCCATGTATGCATATATACTCGACATCCAATGCAAGTATCAAAATAATGAGCGGAAGCATGTATCATGTATCGTTCAAGGACCTGAGAAAAACATAGAAATCTGTCAACGAAAACGTTGGTGAAATCATAGGTTTAAGTAAGTAAGTACAAGTGAACCACAAGATTTGCATCAAAGAAATAATAGTAATACATTCCAAAAGTTTGTTTCACGAGCACCCAATTATCAAAGCTTAACATTCCATCCATTGTATACCCCATCCATAGTGCTAGAACAAACACTGATTCTCGAAAATATATTTCATCCATAGACGGTAGCGAACCGTCAAAGATGAGGGTTGTCAACCCATATGGCCATATAACATAAGTTCTCGCTTACACCCGGCAAGTGTAACTAATGATAATCGAATTGAGGATTTTTGTTCTAAACTCGTATGTAGAATGTTTGTTTTCCCGTTCTTGTGTTCACTTAGTTCAAAAGAATCGTTTATGTTTTCTCATCCCAAATATAAGTTCAAAAAGAGTAAAAGTGGGACTATGATCTTACCTTGAGTGCAAGAGTTAATAAAGTACTTCAACAAGTAGACGCGTGCAAAGACAAAGCTAGTCTTGACCTAATCATATAGGTTGTATCAATAACGGTAAACACAAACGGTCAAAGATGTTCAATTAGTCCTATGGCTCGTTACGACTCGATTAATATAGCATGTGAATCAATTAGTCAAGTTTCGTGCACGATACAAGTAACTAAGCATGTTAGAACGATCGTATAATTGTTTGGTTAAGTTTGACTAAAAGTCAAACTTGGTCAAAGTCAAGGTCAACGGGGTCGGGTCGGGTATCCGACAATTTTCCCATGATGAGAAATCATTTATGAGCAGAATGTCCAAGTTTCATGTTAATCGGAGTTACGGTTAAGCGGGAAACATTTTGTGAAAGGAAAAATAAAAACAAAAATGAGCTGGGCATATGCGCGGCGCGCAATGGGTTGCGCGGCGCGCACCCAAGTGTAAATCCTGGTCAGAACTTAACCACGAAGGCAAACATCTGGGATTTCTAATTCTGCGCGGCGCGCGGGTATATGCGCGGCGCGCAATACCTGGGAAACATGCAGTTTGCAGAAAAATGGTCCAAGTCACGAACCAAAACTCAAATTAACATATTTTATGAACCGAAAACATCCAAAATGCATACTATATATCGTTGGAAAGGTAATTTGACAAGGTAAACAACTAAACACGTTTCATCAAACAAAAACATCAATTTCAATAACCGATTTTCCGTCAAGTGATCATTAAGAATCCATTTTCAAAGTTTCAAGTTCATCAAATGCATTTTAAGTTTCGGGAATCCAATTCACACATGTGATATGCCGTTTTGAAGGTGATCAAACACACATTGTAACAAAATTCTTATCTACAATATTTCATAGCATTTGGTGCATCAAAAGTTCATCTAAAGCTTATCAAACCCTAATCCAAGTTCACAAAATCACTAATCATGTTCTTGGAGTTTCCTTAATCAACCTATACATCAAAACGAAGCTAATGATACTAGTAACACTTTTAAAACATGCACTTTAACAATCTAACAACATTTGATCATCCAAAATCAAGGATTTAGCAAGAAATTTTCATATTGAACTAGTTACGCCAAAAACAACGAATCGAGCATACAAATTACATACACGACATCACAATGAGCCATAGACACTAATTAACAACTTTATAACTCAAAAATCTCAAGAACACATAAAATTAGTGATTTTAGAAAGTTACCCAAATGAGATGAAGTTGGTATCAAATTGAAGAGGATGAAGAGAGGATTCCAAATATGTAGTTTATTTTGTTGTAAGCCTCCTAGATCGAATTTAGATGATGATTGAATGAATTTGGAAATTGGGTGTGTTCTTGCTAGAGAGAAAGAGAGAGAGAGTGAGAGATGGTTGAATGGTGGTGATTGGGGTAGACTAGGTGACCTAGTCAACTAGTTTGCCCCGTGTCAATTTTAGTCCCTCGAGTTTGTAGTCGGGTGCGGAAAATACCTAAACGGAATATTTTAAAACGCGTATTAACGGGAGATGTTATAAACATATAACGGAGTTTAAATTAGTATAACGGAAAAGAAAACGGAAAAAGGTGGGATGTTACAGTTTATAATATCAAATGAGATTTTAAATTATTATATTATCATGATATTATCATGTATGAATATCTCTTAATATGATATATATATATACATTAAATGTCTTTACAACGATAATCGTTACATATATGTCTCGTTTAAAAATCATTAAGTTAGTAGTCTTGTTTTTACATATGTAGTTCATTGTTAATATACTTAATGATATGTTTACTTATCATAGTATCATGTTAACTATATATATATATATATATCCATATATATGTCATCATATAGTTTTTACAAGTTTTAACGTTCGTGAATCACCGGTCAACTTGGGTGGTCAATTGTCTATATGAAACATATTTCAATTAATCAAGTCTTAACAAGTTTGATTGCTTAACATGTTGGAAACATTTAATCATGTAAATATCAATCTCAATTAATATATATAAACATGGAAAAGTTCGGGTCACTACAATATATATACATTAAATGTCTTTACAACGATAATCGTTACATATATGTCTCGTTTAAAAATCATTAAGTTAGTAGTCTTGTTTTTACATATGTAGTTCATTATTAATATACTTAATGATATGTTTACTTATCATAGTATCATGTTAACTATATATATATCCATATATATGTCATCATATAGTTTTTACAAGTTTTAACGTTCGTGAATCACTTGTCAACTTGGGTGGTCAATTGTCTATATGAAACATATTTCAATTAATCAAGTCTTAACAAGTTTGATTGCTTAACATGTTGGAAACATTTAATCATGTAAATATCAATCTCAATTAATATATATAAACATGAAAAATTTCGGGTCACTACAACGGCGCCGTCAAACATGATTTGGTCGGGTCGCTACAGATGGTATCAGAGCATTGGTTGTAGGGATTTAGAGTTCATTGGTGTCAACCCCGAGTAATAGGGTACATTAGTGAATCTAGACTACATCCAGCATATAGACTCGAAGTAGGAATTACTTGACTACTTGTGCATTTATACTCGAACTCTTCTATCATATCTAACTCATATTCGATCTTGATCTTACGTTGATAAATTTTATTGACGCGCCACCTTGACCATATGAAGTAATGTCGAATGCACATATGAATTAGGGTAATATAATTTCTGGGATTATATTACGGTGACTCATATGAACATTCTGACATTATGACATAGAGAATTTAAGGCGAGTCAAGGATAAGTTTCTCTCTATCTTTATTCCATATCACGGATAGTTTTATTTAGAATACTAACCAACGGTATTCTTTTGTTTTGAAGGAACAATGCCTCCTCGTCGTGTGCCACGCCATGAGACTCCCGAACAAGCTCTACAACGAATGATAGCCACCGCCGTAGATGCGGCTATGGCCGATCACTCCACCACCAACAACAACAACAACAACCAAGGGGCCGGTAACTCTAGCGAAGGGTGCTCCTACAAGGCTTTTATGGGGTGCAAACCTCACACTTATGATGGAACCGGGGGACCGGTTACTCTTACTCGATGGTTCGAACAAACGGAGGCCGTCTTTAGCATAAGCGGTTGTCGGGACTAAGACAAGGTCAAATACTCCTCTCACACTTTCGCCGGTGTCGACCTCACATGGTGGAACACCTATATACAATCGGTGGGTACCGATGAAGCTCATGACCTCTCTTGGGCCGATTTAAGGGAAAAGATGATTGTTGAATATTTCCCTCGCGAAGAAACCCAAAAGCTCGAACAAGAGCTAAGAACTTTGAAGGCGGTCGGAAACGATCTCAAGGCCTACAACCAATGCTTCGCCGAACTATCCTTGATGTGTCCTAATCTCGTGAACCCCGAATCTCAAAGGGTTGAACTATATATGGACGGTCTTCCAAAAAGCATCAAACAAGGAGTGATGTCATCCAAACCCGTTAATCACCAAGCCGCTTTGAACATGGCCCGCCAATTGATTGAAACGGTTGATGAAATCGTAGTGCCGGCTCCTAAGGCCGAAGACAAATTGGGTGGCAACAAAAGGAAATGGGAAGCCACTCCATCAAGCAACTACAACAACAACACCTTCACCAAAAAGCCTTTTAACAATGACGGCAAGAAAGGTTATGCCGGAACTCAACCTTTTTGCAACAAATGTCACAAGCACCACTCGAGTGAATGCGGCAAGCTAATTTGCCACCGGTGCCAAGGACTTGGTCATAAGGCCAACAATTGCACAAGCGCCGCCCCCATCGCTCGAAAAGGGCCCAATCCTCCAAAAACGGTCACTTGTTACGAATGTGGCCAAACGGGCCATTATAGAAATGCATGCCCGAAGAAGAAAGATAACCCCAATACGCGCGGCCGAGCTTTCAACATCAACACCGAGGAAGCCCGAGATGACAATGAATTAGTCACGGGTACGTTTCTTCTCGACAACACTTATGTTACTTGTTTATTCGATTCGGGTGCCGATAAATGCTTTGTATCCAAGACTTTGATTCATTCTTTTAGCACTCCACCACTCCCACTAGATACCACTTATACCATTGAAGTGGCCAACGGGAAACTATTAAGTGCCGACACATATTACCGGGGGTGCACATTAAACATTGTGGGTAATGAGTTTGAAATTGACTTGATACCCATGGAACTAGGAAGCTTTGATGTAATAATCGGTATGAATTGGTTAGCCAAAACAAAATCTCACATCCTTTGTGATCTTAACGCAATCCGAATTCCTATCGAGAATGGTGAACCTTTGATTGTTTATGGTGATAAGAGTTGCACCTGACTCAACCTCGTTTCGTGCATTAAAGTTAGAAAACTACTCCGTAAGGGTTGTTTTGCGATCCTTGCTCACGTTAAGAAAGTCGAGTCCGATGAGAAGCATATCGATGATGTGCCAATTGTTAGTGACTATTCCGATGTATTTCCCGACGAATTGCCGGGTCTTCCACCCCATCGACCGGTTAAATTCCAAATCGATCTTATTTCGGGAGCCGCACCCGTAGCACGTGCACCATATAGACTCGCTCCCTCCGAAATGCAAGAATTGCAAAGTCAAATCCAAGAACTAATTGATCGTGATTTTATCCAACCTAGCCATTCACCTTGGGGCGCTCCGATTTTGTTTGTTAAAAAGAAAGACGGATCCCTACGAATGTGCATTGATTATCGTGAACTAAACAAATTGAAGATTAAGAACCGATATCCTCTTCCTCGCATCGATGACCTCTTTGATCAACTACAAGGGTCTTGTGTATATTCAAAAATCGATCTCCGCTCGGGTTATCATCAATTAAGGGTTAAGGGGGAAGATGTCTCCAAAACCGCTTTCCGAACTCGTTATGGTAGTTATGAATTCCTTGTCATGCCATTTGGTCTCACTAACGCACCGGCGGTGTTCATGGATCTTATGAACCGCGTGTGCAAACCGTATCTTGACAAATTCATTATCGTGTTCATCGATGATATTTTGGTTTATTCTAAAAGCGAAGAAGAACACGAGGAACACCTCCGACTTGTGCTTGAACTTTTAAGACAAGAACGACTCTATGCCAAATTCTCCAAGTGTGAATTTTGGTTGAAGGAAGTTCAATTTCTTGGTCATGTTGTAAGTGATCAAGGTATTAAAGTCGATCCATCAAAAATCGAAGCCATTAGTAAATGGGAGACTCCTACTACTCCTACTCACATTCATCAATTCTTGGGTCTCGCCGAATACTATCGTATATTCATCAGAGATTTCTCTTTGGTCGCTCATCCTCTAACCGCGTTAACTCATAAGGGAAGAAAATTCGTTTGGGCAACCGAACAAGAATCTGCATTTCAAATTTTGAAAACGAAGCTAACCACCGCTCCTATCTTGTCACTTCCCGAAGGCAACGATGATTTTGTTGTGTATTGCGACGCCTCGAAACATGGTTTTGGGTGTGTGTTGATGCAACGAACGAAAGTCATTTCTTACGCTTCTCGACAACTCAAAATTCATGAACGAAACTACACGACACATGATCTTGAACTCGGGGCCATTGTCTTTGCACTAAAAATGTGGAGACACTATCTTTATGGAACCAAGAGTACTATCTTTACCGATCACAAAAGTCTCCAACACATCTTCGATCAAAAGCAACTAAACATGAGACAACGAAGGTGGATTGAAACCTTAAACGATTACGATTGCGAGCTTCGCTACCATCCCGGAAAGGCAAATGTAGTATCCGATGCCTTAAGTCGAAAGGAAAGAGCGGTGCCTCTTCGTGTACGAGCTTTAAACATTACCATTCACACAAACCTTAATAGCCAAATTCGGGTAGCCCAAGATGAGGCTCTCAAGGATGAAAACGTTTCACACGAGCTCTTGAATATTCTCGTCTCTCGATTCGAAGTTAGGGAGACCGGACTTCGATATTTCATCGGAAGGATTTGGGTGCCTAGATATGGGGACCTACGAAGTCTTATTTTAGATGAAGCCCATAAGTCACGATACTCGATCCAACCTGGCGCCAATAAGATGTACCAAGACCTTAAACAACAATATTGGTGGTCGAACATCAAAAGGGACGTAGCTACTTATGTTTCCAAGTGTTTGACATGTTCCAAAGTCAAAGCCGAACACCAAAGACCGTCCAGATTACTTTAACAACCCGAAATCCCGCAATGGAAGTGGGAAAGGATAACGATGGATTTTATCACTAAACTACCAAAAACGTCGGGCGGTTATGATACTATTTGGGTTATTGTTGACCGTCTCACCAAATCCGCACACTTCCTTGCCATGAAAGAAACGGACAAAATGGAGCAAGTTGCACAACTTTACATCAAGGAGATCTTAGCCCGACACGATGTACCTTTATCGATTATCTCCGACCGAGATGGCCGTTTTGTTTCTAGATTTTGGCGTACCTTGCAAGAAGTGTTGGGAACGCGTTTAGACATGAGCACCACATATCATCCTCAAACCGATGGGCAAAGCGAACGTACAATTCAAACCTTAGAGGACATGTTACGAGCTTGCGTGGTTGATTTTGGAAAAGCTTGGGACAAGCACTTACCTCTCGCCGAGTTCTCTTACAACAATAGTTATCACGCGAGTATTAAAGCTGCACCTTTTGAAGCGCTATATGGCCGAAAATGTCGTTCACCTCTTTGTTGGGCCGAGGTAGGCGACGTGCAAATCACCGGACCCGAACTCATTCACGAAACTACCGAGAAGATTGTACAAATCCAAGATAGGCTTCGGACGGCCCGGAGTCGTCAAAAGTGCTACACCGACAAAAGACGCAACGACCTCGAATTTCAAGTCGGTGACCGAGTAATGTTAAAAGTCGCACCTTGGAAAGGTGTAATCCGTTTTGGGAAACGCGGGAAGCTAAATCCATGGTATATTGGTCCTTTCGAAATCTTGGAGCGTATTGGAACCGTTGCTTATCGTTTAGATCTCCCACCTCAATTGAACTCCGTTCATCCTACCTTCCATGTATCTAACTTGAAAAAGTGTCTTGCCGAACCCGATATCGTCATCCCTCTCGAGGAACTTACTATTGATGACAAACTTCATTTTGTGGAGGAACCGGTTGAAATTGTGGACACCTCCGTCAAGACTTTGAAACAAAGCCGAATTCCGATTGTTAAAGTCTGTTGGAACGCCAAAAGGGGACCCAAGTTTACTTGGGAAAGGCAAGATCAAATGCAAAAGAAATACCCTTACTTGTTCCCGGTTTCGGAAACGCAAGATTCCGAGGGAGAAACAAAGACTACTACGCCTACTTAAATTTCGGGACGAAATTTCTTTTAAGGAGTAGGTAATGTAACATCCCGCCTTTTTCCGTTTACTTTTCCGTTATACTATTTAAATACCGTTATATGTTTATAACATCTCCCATTAATACGTGTTTTAAAAATATCTCGTCTAGGTAATTCACGCACCCGCAACCGAACTTGAGGGACTAGTTTTGTCAAGTGATCAAAGGTGTGACTAGCTTTTGACTAGTCAACACCCCTTCCACCATCCATTATCCCTTTCATTTCTCTTTTCATTTAATACTTTTCATTTTTCTCTCAAACACTCATACAAAGATTCATCATCTAAAATCGTTCAAGCAAGCATCAATCAAAACAAATTGCATATTTGGAATCCTTGCAACTTCCTCTTCGATTCCATACCGATTTCATTACAATTGGGTAACTTTCTAAAATCACTAGATTTTGTGTTCTTGATGTTTTTAAGTTATAAAGTTGTTAATTAGTGTCTATGGCTCAAGTCTAACATGAATATATGATTTATATGTTCGATTTCGTTATTTGAAGTAACTAGTTTGAATATGAACTTTGTTGTGTTTGATTTGGTGATTTGGTTGTTTGAATGTTGTTAAAAGTTATAAATGCATGTATTAAATGTGTTCCTAGTATCACTAGCTTCAATTTGATGTGTAGGTTGTTTTAGAAAACTTCATAAACATGATTAGTGATTTTGATGTTGTAGGTTAGGGTTTGATAGAATTTAATGTGAACATTTAATGCTTTGAATGACATGAAATATTATTTGTAAGTGTTAGGTTGTATTGTATGCTTGATCACCTTCGAAATGGCATATCATTCATGTAAATTGGTTGCCGAATCATCAAATTTCATTTATGAACTTGAATGCATTTAATGAGGAGCCTTGAATGTGATTTTGGTTGTTGTAAAAGTAAATGTGATTGTTGAAATGTGTTTAGTTGTTTTCCTTGCCAAAATACCTTTCCGATGATATAAGATACATGTTTTGGTTGTTTGCGGGTCATAAATGGTGATTGTTTGAAGTTAGGTTCGTGCATAAAACTTAAAAACTGCCAGATTTCTCTGTACAGGTAATGGCGTGGCGCGCCATATACCCGCGCGGCGCGCCAAAGTGGTATGTCCAACTTTGTCAATTTTCGAATAATGTTTGCTATGCTATGCACCTCCGATTCACATGTAACTTGTTCTAACATGCTCATATATGATTAAAACCCTCAGAAAAATAGTTCGGGACCCGACCCGAACGTGTTGACTTTTTCGTTGACTTTGACCGACCAAAGTTTGACTTTTTGTCAAACTTAACCAAATGATTATGCAACATTCCTAACTTGTTTCTATACTTGTATCTTGCATGAAACTTGACAAATTGATTCACATGCTACATAATCGAGTCGTAACGAGCCATAGGACTAATTGAACATCTTTGACCAATCGTGACTATCGTTATTGATACAACCTATTTGTTTAGGTCAAGACTAGCATTGTTCTTTGCACACGTTACTTGTTGAAGTACTTATTTACTCTTGCGCTCAAGGTGAGATCATAGTCCCACTTTTACTTTTTTTGAACTTGTATTTGGGATGAGAAAACATAAACGTTTCTTTTTAACTAAGTGAACACAAGTACCGGAAAACAAACATTCTACATACGAGTTTAGAACGAAATCCTCAATTCGATTATCATTAGTTACACTTGCAGGGTGTAAGTGTAGGCGTGAACTTATGTTGTATGGCCATATGGGTTTGACAAACCCTCATCTCGGACGGTTCGCTACCGTCCACAGATGAAATATATTTTCGAGAAACAGTGTTGTTCTAGCTCTATTAATGGGGTTCAACGGATGGAATGTTAAGCCTTGATAATTGGGTGCTCGTGAATATTAACTTTTAGAATGTATTACTATTTTATCATTGATGTAAATCTTGTGGTTCGACTTACTTTTACTCACTTACTTACTTAAACCTATGATTTCACCAACGTTTTCGTTGACATATTTCTATGTTTTTCTCAGGTCCTTGAACATTAGGTGATACATGCTTCCGCTCATTCTTTTGATACTTGCTTTGGATGTCGAGTATACATGCATATGTGGAGCGTCTTTTGACTACTTTAAACTGTGTCGCACGTGTTTCATTTGTACTTAAACATCGTTATGTACTAGTTATGGAAACTACTTTTGTAAACTTTGAAACATCCACACTTATGAAATGAATGCGACATATTTTCGGTCAAACTTTGTCTTAAAGACTTATGACCATGAAATGGGACCTACGTAGACGGGGCCGTCAAACATGATTTGGTCGGGTCGCTACAAATACATTGTTGACTGAGAATCTGCTCAGAAAGCTGTCTGGATAAGGAAGTTTGTTGTTATACTCAGAGTAGTACACAACATTTAATCTTCTATAATATGTACTGTGATAGTCCGAGTGTTAATATACTTTCGAAAGAATCACATATACATAAAAGTATCTAGCACATTCTTCAAAAGTTTGACTACATTCATTAAGTCATTAAGAGGAATGATATTAGTATTCTTAAAGGTTCATACAAATGATAATGTGGCTGACCCGTTCATGAAGCCCATGATGCACAACAAGCGTGATGATCATTCTAGTAATACTGGACTTCGTTATGCCGCTAATCTTTTTCATTTGTAATTTATTATTTGGATATTTTTGGAACATTAAACAGTTTTATATTAATGAATTGATATATAGTTGGTATGATCGTTTTCATTTATATCACTGGGTTCTATATTAGCATGTTTAATCCATGAATAATTGTTGATTATTCAAAATCTCCATAATCGGTCATGTTATGGGAATAACATGAATTAAGATTAATGTGAAATTTTGGTTATATTCATTGATGATGAATAGTTAACTTGTTGAGACCAAAATTCATATGTATTCATTGATGATGAATATTGGAATGACCCAACCATGAGATGTCACTACATGGATCGTAGTCAGTAGTGAATCTTTTAGTGATTATGTCTTTGTGTTCTTAGACTTGAGACGCACGCCCGTCTTGATGAGTGTAGCATTGTACTTTGATATGGTTAAAAGTTGTCCTGAATAAGGCTGTTATAAAGGTCATTATTGGGTATAATGTAAAGCTCGTGATAGACACGTGTATGCAATATAGGATTTGTTCCTCTAAAATGTTTGGAGTTAGATACTTTTTGAGCTCCTCGATGAATGAATAAGATATTTGTGTGGCCGCACCCAGATGTAATTAAGATGATACTTAATTAATTTGGTGATCTAATTCAGTTCTAAGATCGAGAAACAAAATTGTTAAACAAATGAGAATGACCGATGATCCATATCTCAAGTTTAACTAAAGTATCTGAAACAAAAGGACGAATGACATTTAAAACTTACCATAAACAGTTTCGAGAAACTACCCTCACGTGAATTTGGGGACAATGACGTGTTGCTAGACGCTTACCATTGTTTGTATAGTTACTTGGTGTTGTGCCATGCACAAGTGGGAGTCTGTAGGATTAATGTGCAAGGTACAACATATAGCTATATGGCCAACTTCATTTGAGCTTTTGGGGTCACATACATATACACCGAGACGTCAAATAAAATATATATATGATGTATATATATTGCTCAAGTAACAAAATAGTAAATCGAAATTAATTCATTTACTATTCATATGAATAGTAAATGAAACGAAATTAATTAATTTACTATTCACATGAAAGCGACATGATAGAAATTATTAATTATAAGTTACATAACATACCCCTAAAGTATTTGAGAAATACGACTTTTTAAAACCAAATCAAACGAAATATGAATTAATTGATTGATATAAATTAATTAATTAATTTAATATTTATAACATGCCAAAACGTGTTAAATTAAATCAACTTGATCCAATATTATAATATATATATTGGATATATTTTCAAAGAAAGGAGCAGTTGAAAAGAAAGTTGAAAGAAAAGTTGAAAGAAGCAGTTGAAAGAAAACCAATATAAAACACACACATTATTGCTATTATCTTTAACTACTACTCCACGAATTCATATAACATCTCAAAGCTTTAATTCGATTATCTTTGGCAACAAGTTCTTGTTATGAAGTATTATTATATATTGTTTTATTATAATAATATGATTATTATAATAAGTTACTTGGGTTTGGACTAGCATCCGTTGACGGTCGTTTGAAGTGTAGTGTGGACTATCCTAAGAGACTGTCATATTTTTGATCGTAGATTTCTCTCCTTCAATCAGTTTCTTCAAGAAAGGTATATCATTTACTCACTTTGTGAATTACATATTTTGACAATTATTATGGTGTAACTGGATCTCATTGGGATAAATTAATCGTGTGCATGTTTCATTAAATATATGAATATTTAATCTTGTAAATATTTTTATGAAATATTAAAAGATTATTATTTTAACTATCCGTTGCGTTAATCTGAATTGATAAAAGTACACACGATTTTCCAACAGTTAAGTCGATGATGCCGCTTTAAAAAAAATTAAAAAAATACACACTTCAGAAATATGAGATATTAAAAGGAAGAATAATTGGATCAGCTTATTGCCTTATTTTGGCCAAAAATTGGATCAATCCACAACGCTTGCTATCATTACAGTGACCCATACTTGTTAATTTTTGGACTATAATGTGATGACCCGGAAATTTCCGACCAAATTTAAACTTAATCTTTATATAATTTCGACTTGATAAACAATGAATTTTAATAAACCTTGAACCTCCGAAAAGAGTTTTACACAAGCTTTTGGTCACCCTTTTATTCCGACGATTCACGAACGTCATAACTTGATTTAATTGTTTAATTATTGTGTATATATATATGGATTTATATATATTTAACTTGAAAATATGATAACTAAATATCTCATTAAGTATATTAACAAAGTATTATATATATATATTTTTTCATACTACTAATTTAAAGAGTTTTCAAACAATATATATATATTACTATTTAAACGACGTAATTAACTTATGTTAAAATGTATTTACATATAATGTATTACGAGTGTAAATACATCCTTACAAATATTAAATACACTTTATAATATACCAATACATATAAAGGATAGCTATACTCGTATTTCCGTTCAATTTCCTCAAAGAATTCTACTCGTATTCATACGGTATTTTTACCCGTATTATACACAGCTTCTAGAAGTATTTACTATTGGTATATACCAATAGAAATCTGAAATTATTTGTGTAATATGTCATCCATGACCTAATCAATTTAATATGTTATGCATGACTTAATACAATTTAACTTATCTTAGATATTTTCACTAAAATCCAAAATTATAAGCTTATAAATAAGGACCATTTTAACTCATTTTTACTCCATATTTTCTTAAACTAAAAACACACACTTGAATGCTCTCATATCATACTTTAATCTCAGCAACTTTCCTCTTCATAATCAAGGTAAAATACTTCTCAAAATCCTTGTTCAATTCCTTGTATAGTTGCTATCTTATTATACTTATAAAACTTGTAAAAACTAGAACTTGTTTTGGTGAACACCAAGCTTGTTTGAAAAACTAATCTAATCTTTCTAACTTAACTCTAATAACACTTATTTATATGTATTATGATGTTATATTAAATTAATATAAGAACTTATAACTTGTACATATGAAGAACACCTTGAAACTTAGCATATATCCTTTAATCTCCATTCGGTAAAAAGCGGGCTGTTTTGGGTTGGGAATTAAAAACCTATCTTATACTTTGAGTTCGAGGCTAAGACTTTGGAAATATGTTAATATATGTAAATAAGACTTCCAGTATTTTTTTCATGTTTTTAGACAAAGTGGAAGTATTTTATCAAAAATCATATATTGGGTGGATGCCGGGATTTTTTCAAATCTGTCCACCGACACAAAAAGAGGGTAAAGCTCTAAAAATTACTACTTGGGATGAACTTTTAGAATTGGTTTTGTAAAATTTACTTCTTAAGGAATCCATAGCAATTTGATTCACTTTAAACGGAGTTGTAATGAATATTTGGCGAGCAAAACAAAATCTGCTAAAATTAACGTTGTATGGACGAAATTTATATTATAAAAACTATATTAACCATATCCTTGTTAACTTTCCTATATCCTATATATATATATATTTGGACATGTTATCAGTAGTATAAAAAAATATTATAATCTTGGTTAATTCTGTGATTGTATATATGTATAATAATATTCTTGGTACGTCCTAACACAATAAGTATACAATACGTTTTGATAAATCCTAAGACAATACGTACACAATACGTCTTAGTTAATTCTAAGACAATACGTATACAATACGTCTCTGGGTTGATGCAAAGACAATACGTATACAATATGTCGTGGGGTAATTCTAAGATTATATATATATATATATTTTCGGACTATTTTGGACTACTAACAAATGACTACTAACAATGGACTACTAACATAAAATGTTAAAAATTATTATATAAGTATTCTATGAACTTGCTTTATTTTATTCATATGTCGTATTATTATCTGAATCGTTATTATTGTTATAGGTTCGTGAATCCAAGAACGACTGTCATATTTTTAATAAGTTGAAAACTTATTATTAATATACTTTTATTACTGTGAGTATATAGTCCCAGTTTTAAACTCTAAAAATATTTTGGGATGAGAATACATGCATTTTATGTTTTACGCCATGGACACAAGTACTTAAAATATATTCTACGTTGAGTTGTACCACATTACATATCTTCCCTAATAGCTTGGTAACTAATATTTACATAACATGTAAGCGCGAATCCTATTGATAGATCTATCGGGTTTGACAACTCCAACCGAGCTAGTCGCTCTAGTATCGTAAACGGTTGCATAGTACTTCTTTTTTACTACACTTGGTACAGTGTAGGGAGATTTCATAATAAAGGGAATATGCCACATTAATGGTTAAGTATGGTTACCGAAGCGCTCAACAACTTATAGAATACTTTTATACACTTGCGAGTGTACATATATTTATAACTATGAAATTTTTTGGTCTATATTTATATCGATGCTAAACCTATATATCTCACCAACCTTTGTGTTGACTGTTTAAGCATGTTTATTCTCAGGTCCTTAAGAAAGTCTTCCGCTGTTGCATTATCTGAGCAAGCTGTGCATGGAGTCTCATGCTTTTAATTAAATAAAGTGTTGCATTCAATAAAACCTTTGTCATGTATTATATTCGACTGTTATGTCACGTGTGTAGTATTTGAAAATCGATGTATTATGGGGATTATTCCTTAAATAATCGCCCAATTGTTTAAAACATGCATTATGTATAATAATAATGTGCTTTTTATGAAACGAATGTGTGACGATCGCTCCAAATCCATATGGACGAACACGTCATTCATTGATTTCATTGCGAGGTATTTGACCTCTATGTGATACATTTTGTAACATTGTATTCGTTTGAAAAGGTATTTCATAAATGAATATATAAATTCCAGGTTTTTAACATCTGATGATTTCTACGTATAGACAATCACCATTTAATGGTTTACAATAATACATCTGTTGACAATACAGTCAAAATAAGATACATGGTAATGGTTTGGTGAATGCAAGTTTCTTGTATATAGCATGTATGACTCCAAGCACATATCTTGTATCACGTATAAGCAAACAGCGGAAGACTTCTAGAATCCTGAGAATAAACATGCTTCAAGTGTCAACACAAAGGTTGGTGAGTTCATAGTTTTAATATTACACATAATCCGTATATCAATGTGGATTACAAAAGTTCAGTTGTTTTATTTAAAACGTTATCAATAGGTTTTACATAAAAGGTGGATCACAAGATTTCAGTTGTTTCATCCGAAACGTTTATCAATCGGTTCTACAAAATTGAGCACCCTGGTAACTAAACTTTAATGCTTATATTATTTGTACCCTTTGTATAATCATCTTAATAATACACGCAAACCAACGTGTACGCTTCTCAAATAGCATACGTCCGTTAAAAGGCTAGCGCTCTAGCTCGGACGGGGATATCAAGCCCTATGGATCCATATACTACTACTCGCGCCCACCAGTTCTTATAACTGGCAGTTAACAGTTACCAAATCTAAGGGATTTTCGGTTCAAACTCAGTGTAGAATTTAGTATGTACTTGTATCCATTGTGTTTTAAATAAAGTGCATGTATTCTCAGCCCAAAAATATATATTGCAAAAGCAATTAAAAAGGAATCAATGAAACTCACGCATATAGATATTGTAAAACAGTTATTAAATCATTTGCATGTATTCTCAGCCCAAAAACATAAAGAGTAAAAGGGATCTTATGAAACTCACTGTTTAATATTGATATACAATATTGCAGGAAAGCACGTAGACGCATCGGAGATGATAAACACGAGGTTTAATTCACAAAAATACCTCCGAACATTACCCATAATTTCCTTGGCAATAACCCATATTTTCCTTAGCTCTAGCTCGCTTGGAAACACGTTTTGAAAATTACTTGGACAGCACTCCGTCGTAATATTTTATGTACATTATTATTTTTGTATCGCAAAAATAATAACACTAATAATAAAAAATAATAAGATTAATAATAATCTTATTAATAATAATAATAATAATAATAATAATGATAATAATAATAATAAATAATATTACGGAGTATATCTATATTTGTGTATGTGTGTGATTATCTCGAGCCAAAAACTGCAATTTATAGAACCTGGCCTGAAATCTGGAGTCATGCGACTCGCATGGAAATGGCCTTCTGGCCATGCGACTCGCATGAGGACCAGGGACAGCTCACATTGTTTTGGCTCCTAGCTTGTCGACATAATATAAAATAAATATAAATATATAAATAATTAATATAATTATTTATATATTATATTTTATTCTTGTGCATAGTAGACTTGTAATTTTTGTTCCGATAAGTCGTACGTCATCACTCGACTTATGTCCCGGTTCCGGTTTCTCGAACGCATTTTCGTACGCTTAGAAAACTTGCATTTTACATTTCGTGACACGTACCTTTGTCAAAATATAGCCTTAAATTATCCCTTAATTATATCACTCAAAGTGTATCTTAAACTTTCGAGTGTTTTGGTCATTTACTTCTATAAATCATCGTCTCGCTATTTGTTAAAATACATTTATATAATAGCGTTTTACTGTAGCAAAGTTACTGTAGCAAAGTCAAATTTTACTGTAGCAATTCACTGTAGCAAAGTCAATTTCACTGTAGCAAATAGTGATTTTCGAAAACACTGTAGCATTTTGAGTAATGTGGCAATTTGAAAAAAACTGTAACAAATTAGTGTTTAACTGGTTCATCTTAAACGCTTTAGTTAACTTATCTAAATATCAATTGAATCAATAAACGAATGTTACTATCGTTTATTATATATATGTATATATCTTTTTAATATACATAAATCAGTTTTTAAATACACATTGGAAGTTATTTATAAATAAATTTTAATAATAAATATTTCAACTTATCATATACATTCAAATAGATATTTAAACCAATAAGTTTAATGTACGGTATCAAACAATTGATACATTGTTACCTTTTCATGTTATAGTATATATGTATCTATTTACATATAATTGTTCGCGAATCGTCGAAAACAACCGAAGGGTATTTAAATATATAAAAGTAGTTCAAAAATTTTGAGATTCAGTTTTACAGACTTTGCTTATCGTGTCGAAAATGTTAATCATACAAAGATTAAGTTTAAATTTGGTCAGAAATTTCCGGGTCATCACAGAATGCAATATTTTCTAAAACGTATCATATAGAGGTCAAATACCTCGCTATGGGACCAATGAATAACGTACCACGTTTATAGTAATATGGACGAGTCGTTTCATATAATGGCTAGGCGAATGGGGGTTGAATACTCTAAGTCAACAGGGTTGGTTGGAAAGCATCAGAAGAAGAGCCGTGTAAAGAACAGTCTCGGAATAAGGAGCCCGAAGGGAAAGAAAAGCGGGATATGGATCAAATCAGTGGCGAATCTAGGATGAAAATTCTATGGGGTCTCAAAATTTTTTTTAAGGCTAATTATATTTGAAAGATACTTTAATGGTTGTTTACCTAAAAAAAAGTATAAATTTTAAAAATATAGTGGGTCCTATAGTTAAATTTAGTAGTGTCTTGTACAATTTGAAGTATACATTGTATAAATTTTTTTCTCACTAGTGGGGTCATAGAACCTCATTCCCTAACATGTAGAGTCGCCCTTCGATCAAATCCTCCTCCCCCAAAAATGTACAAGACTTAACATAGATGGATCAGCTGCTAGGGATGGCAATGGCCACCCGATCCGATGGATATCCACCTGATCCACCCGCTTTGTAATGGATATGGATGAACCTAAATGGATATGGATACGGATATGGATGAACTTTAACGGATGTGGATATGGATATGGATGAAAAGTTTCATCCATGGATATATCCATTACCACCCGAAATACATATATAAATATATAAATATAGATATATGCGTACACATTTACGATTACAAGTTTATTTACCGTTAAATTTAGATTTTTTTTTTCAACCCATAATGAAATAACTATATTTTATTATAATAAAACACGTATGTCTAATAAATAAACTTACAAATTTCATATTTAATTTTTCATAATCTATGTTTTATAGTAATAATAAAACATTTTGTTATATCTTCGACAACGATTACACATTCTCATGGATAGATTTTAATTATGTCATTTCATATTTATTTTTGTTATACTATGTTTTTATTATAATAAAATATTATAACATTTTTTTTAACATCCATTAGATATCCATTAACCCGCTAAATCCATTGGATATGGATATGGATGGATGACCTGAAACTAAATGGATATGGATATGGATATGGATGAACAAAAACTAAATGGATATGGATATGGATACGGCATCACCCGATCCATATCCGATCCATTGCCATCCCTATCAGCTGCTATGGAAGAGTGCAGGAGGTGGTATTCTAAGAAAGAGTTAAGGTCTAATTTTTTTCCGTCTCTTCATTCTATCACAGTGGTACGTGTCACACAATGTTCAGGTCATTCAAAGAGGTCCGGTATTTAACTTAGATGTACGCAAACGAATCAACTAATTAATATTAGGGGGTCGTCAAACAATATGACATGTAATAGTATTGCACTACTGCATTAATAAACAAATTATTGTACCACGGGGAAGGGTGGTTTTAACTTATAAAACGTTAACCATCTTGTTATATGAGAAACAGAATAAATTCAGATTTAAACACCGAACCATTAGTTAAACAGAACTTTAGGTACATCCTCAAGAGCTCAATCAGTTTTGGTTGCAAACTATCTTGGGTAGAACCGTAGAAAGACAGTTTGGCTCCATTCTAATATTCCGTTAGTTAGCAGTTTGATGTTTTCGCATTAGACAACTTGGTCTTGATCAAACCATTTCAAAACCATGGTTATGGCCGTTCAAAAGACACAACTGATACTTCTGACCCAGTTGACGGAAAAAAGAAAAAAACGAAGTAAATAAAGCAAAGTAAACCAATTTCAAAACAAGTATGATGCTGGAAAAACACTACAACATCCCTTAAAAATGCAGGCTTAAAGATCCCCACCGCTACATAATACTGGTGTGCTGGCTAAACTTATAACTGATAATCACCTTTCAGAAATGGTATTGCTATTGCATTTCACTATTTCAGTACACTTCATGTAATCAGTTGCTACACAGTTACTAAACTGCAAGTGAGATGAGGGTTAACAAGTTGATTTTACTCCATTGATGTGTTATAATTCAAAGTAATCCTAAATTTCGTATTAAACATAATAATAAAAATACACATAACTCTATTACTTCAGAGGACAACAAAATGCATATAAGAAACCATCTTGAAAAACAGTATTAGCAGGAAATCTCATAATACCTTAACTACGAGGATGAGGACCCCTATGATACATAATTTTGAGGAATAAACAAGTGAAATTGAATATTTAGTTGGCATCTTCATCATCAAAGCTCAAATTCAATGCCTGTAACTTGAATCCAGAATTTTGTATAATCTCAACCAAATTTGAAGCTACTCCAGTAGCTTGCACCGTTGTTTTCTTCTTTAACTAAAATAGAACAAAATGAGTCAAGACGCATAAAAAATTCAACGACTCAACAATTCTTCCCTTATAATAATAGAAAACATAAAAACCAATTCGCTCACCTCAACACTTGCAATTCCCTCGTGAACGTGGACTTTTAAGTCTGAGATACCATCTGTCTCCTAATGTGTCATTCATCAGAGGTTGCGTTGCAGAATCAGTTCAAAAACAATTAGCAAGCCGAAATCTTTTAAGGAACCAAGTTAATTAATGACGAGTGACATATTGACATTAAGATTAATGACTGCACCATTTCAAGTAAGATGAAACTGAAAATACATGATCATTTACCTGTAAAGCACTTGACACGGAAGGAATAGCTGCTTCACTCATTGTTCCCTCGGCCTCCATACACAAAAACATTAAACATCATTAGTGTTTTCAGAGCAAATTGTTTTTTTTTTTTTGAAAGGCAAATTTTCGCATCGAATACTCTCATTTACGACCCACACACGCTAGGTAGGAAACTCCAAGGATTGACCCGGGTTGCTTGGCAACTAATCGTGGGTTCTGGGTTGCTTGACAACTAATTGCGGAAAAATCCTGGAGAAAACCTCCCCCTTACCGGAATTAAACCCGGGTTGCTTCGCAACTAATCGCGGGTCCCCCATACTAAGGCTTGGAAACCACTCAGGCAATGCCTCGGTGGTTTTTAGAGCAAATTGTAATATTGGATAATATATGCAAGAAAATTTAGCTAAAATGTTGTCAGTTTTCAGATACCAACTCATCTTACATCACTAAGTTAAATTTGCAATAACAGCTAGCAAAATTTATCAATACAAATGACATTGTATTTTATCTTAGACATTTTATCAAACACGTGATAGGCATTCATTAGTTATACAAAGAATAATCCTAAACGTACAGAATTATACAAAACTAACACAAAGTGAAACCTGAAAGAACATGGTGAGGATATCAGAAGATGAAACTGGAACAGTTATGGTGGGCTCCACTTCCCCTTGTTCCTCTTGTTCAGTGGCAATTACTGTTTCTTCTTCAGTAGCAGAAACTCTTATCTTGTTCAATCTTTTATGGGATACACATGAATCAGGGTGATAATTGCGAATGCTAATGGCTAATTGAAGTCGAATGGGTGAAGAACATGATCCGTTGGTGGCAGAAAGCGAAGTGGGTTGAAAGGTAGAAGGGTTTTTATGGGGTTTGAAAACTGTGTAACATGAGATTGAAGGTGATGCATAAATTGTTGCCATTCTTTTTTGCTAGTCCAAAATCTGATTTTTTTTTTATTATGGAGAATTGGTGTTGAGGGTAGAGAAGAAGATGAGCTGATTTTATATCACCCTATCCATTTCAAGCAGAAAAAAACTTATCATAAAAAAGAAAACAAAAAACACCTTGTAAATCAGAGTACATATAAAGTTTCAGAAGGTACAACCCCTTTGAAAAGCAGTAATGTTGCATAATAAGTACCCCAATGGTATTGTCTCCACTCCCGTCCACCCCCATGGCCCAGGAGAGCACCGCTGGTAGCGGTGCGCCCTGACGGCCGCCCAGCTAGCCGCCCTCCTCCTCGTCTCCTGGCTCGTCTCTTTGTGAAATGTTTGAGGACGGAACGTAGTGTTGTTTTTTGTGATAATTTTTTGCTTTTAAACTTATACATTTAATTAATTAATCTATATAGTGGGTCCCAATTTTTATGAGGAAGTATGTCATTGTTGGTAGTGTATAGTTCTGGGTTAATCCTGGGAAGGAAGTGTTGATGTAGCGCTGATGTGGCGGGCTAATCCTATGAATGAAGTGTTGTAATGGTTTGGAGCACTCTAAATAGACAATTACAAACTCTTATATCGGCGTCTTTGACCAATTTGAGCGTAGTTGAGTCAATCTTTTCGCGAAATCAGACTAGTTGGGATTAATCAGTCGATTATGCTTGATTGGGAATCTATTTTATTTTGTGTTTTCATTGTCCACATTATAAGTTTATTTGTATGTACGTTTCTATTTATACATCATTCCTAAGAGTTTGTAATTGTCTATTTACCTCCTGTCGGAGTTTGTTTGCCGGAATCTGCCCCATCTCTAGTTCACGACGGTGATGGTTCAACCTGTTGGAAGCTTTGACGAGCCCAACACACCCACTATAGAGGACCTAGGTTATACTCACTCACTAGACCAACACTTTGACGTTGGTTAGCCTTTAATTTTATAAATCCTTAGTGCACAATAATATTTAGGCGACAGTGTCGACCATATATCATTTAGGCGGTATAACCGACCATGTATCACTTAGGCGGCAGAGCCGACCATATAATAAGAACAACAAAAGTGCACTAAGAACTTAAACACAAACTAAGGCTTGATCGGGAAACTTAATAAAAACACTTATATTAAATTACAATTACAATATTACTTACAAGCTTTCTCTTCTCTACTTTCGCTAACGCACACTCTTCTTCTCTTCTTCACTACTCACTTCTTATTTCACTCTCACAACTTACTCACACCTTAAATGAAATCCTCACCCCTATTTATACTACTCCATGGAAGTTTCTAGAAACTAGATATTTCCATGGATATATATAAATATCTAGATATTTTTATACATATAAATATCTAGATATTTCTTACACACATAAATATCTAGATTTTTCCTTACATTTTAATATCTAGATATTTTTCATATACATATTAATATCTAGATATTTTACCCATATACATATACTAATTTCATATTATTCTAAATTTGCATTGTATTTTAACACTCCCCCTCAATGCAAATTTTCTTCCAACGATGTCTTGCAGACCATTCCAAGTGCTTCTCTGAATTTTGTAAACTTCGGTTTACTTAGGCTCTTGGTGAATATATCTGCAACCTGTTCATCTGTCTTTGTTGGCATCATCTTGATCTCTCCTTCAAGGACCTTCTCGCGAACATAGTGATAGTGCACTTCTATATGTTTTGTTCTCGCATGAAAGACTGGATTTTCTACTAGACGTATAGCTGATAAGTTATCGCAGAAAAGCTTTACTTGATAATCTGTTGATTGATGAAGATCTTCCATTAGCTGCTTCAACCAAGTAATTTCTTGTGTTGCTGATGCTGCCGATCGATATTCTGCTTCGGTGCTTAATAAGGATACAGTTGGTTGTCTCTTGCTGCACCATGATATTACTCCCGATCCAAGACTAAACATGTATCCAGTTGTTGATCGTCGTGTATCATAGTCTCCAGCATAATCGGCGTCACAATATCCAGTCACGTGACATTCTTTTGTTTTCTTGTATAAAATACCAAAGTTAATAGTGCCTTTAACATACCTTAAGATGCGTCGTACAACATCAAGGTGAGGCTTCTTCGGATTGCTCATGTATCGACTAACCACTCCAACTGCATAAGATATATCTGGCCGGCTTAGTGTGAGATAAATAAGACTTCCGACCATCTTTCGATACATGGTAACATCTTGAAGACTTTTTCCTTCATCTGCTCGTAGTTTTGTATTCGGATCCATCGGAGTTGAGATAGGTTTGCAATTAAGCATTCCGTACTTTTGTAAAAGATCTCGCGCATATTTCTGTTGTCCCAGAAATAATCCTTCTCTTTTCTGCTCTATTTCGAGTCCAAGAAAATGTTTGAGTTCTCCAAGCTCCTTCATATGAAATCTGATAGACAGATTCTCTCTTGTTCTTTGGATCTCCACATAGTGATCTCCCGTGATGATTAAGTCATCCACATATACTAGCACTATGGCTAGTTTTCCTTGATCTTGTTTCACAAATAAACTAGAATCTGAAGGAGCAACTGTGAAACCACTTTGTACTAAGAACTCGCCAATCTTCCCGTACCAAGCTCTTGGAGCCTGCTTTAAGCCGTATAGTGCTTTCTTTAATTTGCAGACATGGTCAGGATGAAACTTGTTCTCAAAGCCTCTTGGTTGCTCCATATAAATTTCTTTGTCAGGTTCTCCATGTAAGAAAACGTTCTTGACATCCATCTGCCACAGCTTCCAAGATTTGCTAGCGGCTAAAGCTAGTAGAGCTCGAATTGTTGTGATCTTCGCCACTGGACTAAACGTTTCTTCATAATCCAGCCCATATTGTTGAGAAAAACCTCTAGCAACAAGTCGAGCTTTATACCTTTCAATGGAGCCATCTGATCGAGTTTTCACCTTGTAAACTCATTTACAAGATATTGGTTTTACATCTTTTGGCTTTGGAACTAAACTCCATGTCTGGTTTTCTTTTAATGCATTAATTTCTTCTTCCATTGCTTTCCGCCATTCTTGACTTTGTGTTGCTTCTTCATAATTGGAAGGCTCAATAGGTATTGATTCATCCACATGAGCAGCATTGGCATACCTCGGATTAGGTTGCCTCGGCCTTGTTGATCTCCGTAATTCTTGCACATGCTCCTCGGCATCCATTTGGCTTGGACGAACCTCTTCGGATGTAGATTGATGTACCCCAGTTTTCCATGGACTCGTTTCCTTAGAGTACGATCCATCTCCTTCTTTAATTGGATCCGATATGTGCTCTTTATGTTTTTCTTTCTCTTCTGGAACTTCTTCTAATCCATGAGATTCTGGAAGCTCTATCTTTTGAGATGACCACCATGAAGAAGCTTCATCAAATACCACATTTCTTGAAGTATGACACTTTCCAGTATTTGGATCACAACATCTCCATCCTTTTCTTGATTCATCATAACCGACAAAAATGCATCGGATTGCCTTCTTATCAAATTTGCTTCGTAGATGATCTGGTACGAAGACGTAGCATACACATCCAAAAACCTTGAGATGGTTGACGGTTGGCTTGATCTTCCATAATCTTTCATATGGTGATATATATCCCAACTTTGTTTGTGGGAGTCTGTTAATCACGTATGAAGCCATCCTCATACATTCGGCCCAAAATCTTCCTGGTACATTCTTACCATGAAGCATACTTCGACAGGTTTCAGCAAGATGACGATTCTTACGTTCTGCCACTCCATTCTGTTGTGGAGTATTAGGGCAAGTTAATTGCCTTCTGATCTTGTGCTTCTCAAGATAGATATTGAACTCGGTTGATAAATATTCTCCTCCATTATCTGTGCGTAAGCATCGAATCTTAGTATTGAGCTCACTTTCTACCTTGTTCTTGAACTCTTTAAACTTCAGAAAAGTCTCCGACTTCTCCTTCATGAAGTAAACCCACACATATCTTGAGAAGTCATCAATGAACGTCACCATATATTTCATTCCTCCAAGTGATGTTTGTTTCACTGGGCCAAAGACGTCTGAGTGTATGAGCTCTAGTGGTGTCTTGGACTGGTGCTCTGACTCTTTGAATGGCAATTGGTGAGCTTTGCCAAATTGACATCCAGCACATATTGTATCTGTTCGGATATCAATTTGAGGAAGCCCATTTACTATGTGTTTCACCATCATCTCCTTTAACTTGTTGTAGCCCACATGTCCAAGACGTTCATGCCAAAGATCAGCCGTCTCATTCTTTCGAGTCTTATCCACATATGCTGTTTCAGCAGATAGTACATAGACCGACTCTATTCTTCTTCCTTGCATAATTAGATTGCCAACCACCTTCACTCTCTTGAATACGGACACATCTTCTGGTCCAAAGAGCACATAGTTCCCTTCTGCTGTCAATTGTGGTACTGACAGTAAATTCTTCTTTAGGCCAGGGACAAGATACACCTTCTCGAGTTGGAGCTTATGAGAGCCTCCTTCATTTGGAATTATTGTCTTTCCAATGTGAGAAATAGATAACCTTGAATTGTCGGCTGTCAACACGACTCTCTTTCCTTTGTAATCCTCCATTTCTTGCAGCTTTGTCCCATCGTTGGTCATATGATTTGAGCACCCAGAATCGATGATCCAATCATCTTTGTAGTTTATTTTTGACTTTAAAGTTGTTGTAAGAGCTTGATCATCTATGTCAGCTTCAACAGAGAGTCCAGTTTCTGCATCCCATGTTTTCTCATTAATGGTTACTTCGAATGAGACATCTTTCTTCTCATCTCTTGCAGCGGCCACATTTCCTTCGAAAGTTCGCCTTCTGGGGAATCTACAATCTCGAACAAAATGACCCTTCTTGCCACAATTGAAGCATTCACCATTCTTTCTCTTATCATTTTGCCCGTATTGTTGGCGATGATCTCTTCTTCCTTGTTGAGCTCCCCGAGCTCCCCCTGAAGTGTTGTCTTTTGACTTTGGGTGACTCTTCCATCCATATGTCTGACTTTCTTTCATCGCATCTTGTCTTCGAGATGTTGCTGTCTTCTTATTGGTGAAGAGTGCATCTTCTCCGTCTTTTATGGTTACTTCATTCATCTGCTTGGCTAATGCCTCTTGATTAGCCAATAAATTCTCCAGCTCTATTAATGATGGTTGAGTAGGCCATCATCTCACAGCGACTATAAATCCATTATACTCGGACCTTAAGCCGTGGATGATAATTCTCTTCATCCTTGCATCACTCACTTTCTCTTCAGGAGCAAGTTGAGATATCTCACGGCAGATAGATTTCACCTTGGTGAAATACTGAGAAATAGACAGACTTCCTTGTGAGATACCCGTGAGCTCATTTTCCAAGAGCTGGAGGCATGCTTCATTCTTCTTTGAAAATAATTTTTCAAAAGTTTCCCAAGCTACCTTTGGTGTTTTCTCGTCACGGATGTGCTCCAATAGATCCTCCTCGATTGTAGTCTTCAATATAAATAAAGCCTTCCCGGCCTTGATGTTCCATTTTCTAAAGGCTTCGGCATTTTCTTTCGGTGGAGGCGTTGTGTCACTGCCAGCAACTATTTCCCATAAATCCTGTCCTTGTAGGTAGGATTCTATGCAAGTCCGCCAATAACCATAGTTGTGGTTATTGAGACTCTTGATTCCACTGCTCGTACTTGCAAGATCTGCCATCATGACGTCCAACGTTCAATAAGCTTGGTCCCTGACCGATGAGCTTTCACAGTTCCTAACTGTGCTCCGACAGAATCTCCCTTAGAGCCTTGGTGAAAACAAGTCGATGTAAACGTCCAACGTTTACCGATTTCCTCCACTTGAAATGGTCCCGAACGACCCGCTCTGATACCAATTGTTGGAAGCTTTGACGAGCCCAACACACCCACTATAGAGGACCTAGGTTATACTCACTCACTAGACCAACACTTTGACGTTGGTTAGCCTTTAATTTTATAAATCCTTAGTGCACAATAATATTTAGGCGACAGTGTCGACCATATATCATTTAGGCGGTATAACCGACCATGTATCACTTAGGCGGCAGAGCCGACCATATAATAAGAACAACAAAAGTGCACTAAGAACTTAAACACAAACTAAGGCTTGATCGGGAAACTTAACAAAAACACTTATATTAAATTACAATTACAATATTACTTACAAGCTTTCTCTTCTCTACTTTCGCTAACGCACACCCTTCTTCTCTTCTTCACTACTCACTTCTTATTTCACTCTCACAACTTACTCACACCTTAAATGAAATCCTCACCCCTATTTATACTACTCTATGGAAGTTTCTAGAAACTAGATATTTCCATGGATATATATAAATATCTAGATATTTTTATACATATAAATATCTAGATATTTCTTACACACATAAATATCTAGATTTTTCCTTACATTTTAATATCTAGATATTTTTCATATACATATTAATATCTATATATTTTACCCATATACATATACTAATTCCATATTATTCTAAATTTGCATTGTATTTTAACACAACCCTTTATGTTAGTAGGCTGGACAAATCAGTTTTGTAGAAACATGATTGAATCTTCCATCGGGAAGTTTGGTTCCTCGTATAAAATTATATATTGGCTTTCGCGAAGGTACTCCTTCGTCACATTTATTGAAACCTCATCGTCCGTCGGTGTAGTGGAGTCGATAAATGAATCCAGGGGGTTTAGAACGCCTATTTTTGTGGGTTGGCCCATTATTCGGGCTAACAGTTTTATTTATGTGCAAGTTCGATTACCTCCGACGAGAAAGCTTGGGTGCCAAATGTGACGACCCGGAAATTTCTGACTAAATTTAAACTTAATTTTAATATGATTTTGTGATGACCCGGAAATTTCTGACCAAATTTAAACATAATCTTTGTATGATTAACATTTCCGACACGATAAGCAAAGTCTGTAAAACTGAATCTCAAAATTTTTGAACTACTTTTATATATTTAAATACCTTTCGGTTGTTTTCGACGATTCGCGAACAATTATATGTAAATAGATACATATATACTATAACTTGAAAAGGTAACAATGTATTAATTATTTGATACCGTACATTAAACTTATTGGTTTAAATATCTATTTGAATATATATGATAAGTTGAAATATTTATTATTAAAATTTATTTATAAATAACTTCCAATGTGTATTTAAAAACTGATTTATATATATTAAAAAGATATATACATATATTTAAAAACCGATCGAATGGACTGTGGCCTTCAAACCCATGCGATCGCATGGGAGGTCTGGCCTGGCGAGGTCTATAAATTTCATCGATTTCGGCTCAGTTTACACACATATATATTCATCTCACTCCGTATTTATATTATTATTATTATTATTATTATTATTATTATTATTATTATTATTATTATTATTATTATTATTATTATTATTATTATTATTATTATCATTATTATTATTATTATTATTATTATTAAGATTAATATTATTATTAATCTAATTATTATTAGTATTATACCTAAAATACTACGACGAGGTCATGAGCGTGTCACTTTCAAAATATGTTTTCAAGCGGGATAGAGTTAAGGAAATTATGGGTTATTGCCATGGAGGTTATGGGTAATGTTCGGGGGTATATTTATGAATCAAATCTAGTGTTTATTATCTCCGTTACGTCTGCGTACTTTTCTACAATATTGATATGTTGAGATCTACAGTTATTTGGTAATCCGTGTTTCGATCACATTTTGGTGAACGACTTTATATGCTGCTAAGGTGAGTTTCATTTGCCCTTTTTACTCTTTACACTTTTGGGCTGAGAATACATGCAAATGCTTTATTAACCGATATACAATATTTATATGTGTGAGTTTCATAAGATCCCTTTTACTCTCTACATTTTTGGGCTGAGAATACATGCAAATGCTTTATTAACCGATATACAATATTTATATGTGTGAGTTTCATTTGCTCCCTTTTTAATTGCTTTTGCAATATATATTTTTGGGCTGAGAATACATGCACTTTATTTTAAACGCAATGGATACAAGTACATACTAAATTCTACACTGAGTTTGAACCGAAAATCCCTTAGCTTTGGTAACTAGTAACTGCCAGTTATAAGAACTGGTGGGCGCGAGTAGTAGTATATGGATCCATAGGCTTGATATCCCCGTCCGAGCTAGAGCACTAGCCTTTTAACGGACGTATGCTATTTGAGAAGCATACACGTTGGTTTGCGTGTATTATTAAGATGATTATACAAAGGGTACAAATTATATATACGTTAAGTTTAGTTACCAGGGTGCTCAATTTCGTAGAATATTTTGATAAACGTTTCTGGATGAAACAACTGAAATCTTGTGATCCACCTTTATATGCAGATTATACGAAACATTAAAACTATGAACTCGCCAACCTTTGTGTTGACACTTTTTAGCATGTTTATTCTCAGGTTTCCTAGAAGTCTTCCGCTGTTTGCTTAGATGTTAGACAAGCTATGTGCATGGAGTCTTACATGACATATTTTTCAAGGAAACGTTGCATTCACCAAATCATCACCATGTATCTTATTTTGACTTCATTGTCAACGGAAGTACTGTTGTAAACTATTATTTATGGTGATTGTCTATATGTAGAAATCATCAGATGTCGAAAACCTTTGATTTAAATATTCATTTATGGTGTGCCTTTTCAAAAGAATGCAATGTTTACAAAACGTATCATATAGAGGTCAAATACCTCGCAATGAAATCAATGAATGACGTGTTCGTCCATATGGATTTGGAGCGATCGTCACAGATTTCGATACGATAAGCAAAGTCTGTAATGTTGAGCCTCAAAATCTTGGAACCGTTCACATGAATGCATTTGCCCTTTTGACCATTCCCGACGATTCACGAACAATTGTTTGTAAATAAATATGTATATGTAAATGTAAGTATTTGTATATTAATTTGAAATTATAAAATATAATTTAAGCATTAGAATTAAATATGTAAAATAGAATACAAAATAATTAAGTGTAAATTTAAAATGAATCTATATATAAATATATAGGATTTCTATGATTTATTATTTTTATACGTATATTATAATATATATATATATATATATATATATATATATATATATATACTAGCTTTTAAGAGCCCGTGCGTTGCACGGCGACTCTTAATCAAACAAATTGGTAACGTACATGTTATATTAATTAAAGGTATGATAAAGAGAGTATCAAAAGTATTTCTGTGGATAAAATAAACATAATATAGTTAAGTTTTTTTACTTTACACGAAGCACGTAGATTTAGGCTACTAATTCAACATTAACAAAACACAAAACACATGACCAGCAATAACAACCTTGTGTCTTCCATCATGTAGCATAAAATAGTATTCGAAAACGTTAGTGTTAATATTGCTACTGATAAAATGTGTAATACAATTACAATGAAGCAAAATTCTATACAATTGATAACATTAGTCACAGAAATAAACATTAGTATTGAAAACATTTGTATCGTAATAGTAAATACAATTACAATGCACGACAGTTTTACGTAATAGTTTTCCGTAACTTAGTAATAGTTTTATAACATATGTTATTTACTTTGAAAGCAATGTGATTATACCTATTAACATATACATTCGCAGAACAAAACATAGTTATTATCAACTGTTAGTATCGATTTAATCAATTTAAGAAGTAATTGTGTCACTCACTCCATCCGCCTTTGTACCAATTTAATACTGTTCTTGTCCCTGAAAGTTTGTATTTTTTATAACTTTCAATTAAGCATACATGTATAAAGATTTTAACCAACTAATAGTGTGGTCAATATACCTTTACTCTTTACATTTAGATTGTTCTTGTCCCTCCAACTTTAATGATGAATCTCATTTTTACCCGTTTAGTAAAAACGATTAGCAACTTACAATGAGCATGATACCGAAAACTTTCATTCTTGGAATATTTGTTCTTTTTTTCACACCTAGAACCAGCAAAGCAAACTGCATATGTATAATTTGTTAACGCTACATTTAGGACATTAAAAATTAAAAATAAATAACAAATAAAAATCTGTTATAAAAGTTAAATTGGATGTTAATTTTATTATTATTATAGATATTGTATAGTAGATTTTTTTGAGTATAAATATGTGTGTTATGAGTTTATAAAACACACACTAAATATATTCTCTCATATTCTCTCATATTCTCTCTATATACTTATTAGTAGTCTACAGTCAAGAACTAGGCCACTAAAGGTAGTTATAAGCCTACTGAATTATAACACGTTATCAGCACGAAGTGCTCCGTATAATCAAGGTTTATCTAATCAAGCACACGTCACTAATCAAGGTAAGAAATTATCTAACTTTTATTAACTTCACTAACATTTATATTTATGTTATTTAAGTTATATATGGTCGGTTATACCGCCTGAATTATATTTCTGTAATCTAACTTTTATTAACTTCACTAACATTTATATTTATGTTATTTAAGTTATATATGGTCGGTTATACCGCCTGAATTATATTTCTGTAATCTAACTTTCATTAACTTCACTAACATTTATATTTATGTTATTTAAGTTATATATGGTCGGTTATACCGCCTAAATTATATTTTCTGTAATCTAACTCTTATTAACTTCACTAACATTTATATTTATGTTAATAAGACCTCATGATTGTACGCAACACGTCATTTGACAACACGGTACTTTATGTACGCAACACGTCATTTGACAACACGGTACCATGGGTCGAGATTAATTTCGATCAATACGAATACGATGGGGTCTTTATATGTTATCTAACATTTATGATTACTTATGCAATTAATTATTATTTATTTCATGCATACTAATGTTTATTCTTAAAAGTAAATCTTAAAAGTTAAAATAAGAAAAAATAGTTTGTATTTTTATTAAAAGTAAATCTTAAAAGTTAAAATAAGAAAAAGTAGTTTATATTTTTATTAAAAGTAAATCTTAAAAGTTAAAATAAGAAAAAGTAGTTTGTATTTTTATTAAAAGTAAATCTTAAAAGTTAAAATAAGAAAAGTAGTTTGTATTTTTATTAAAAGTAAATCTTAAAAGTTAAAATAAGAAAAGTAGTTTGTATTTTTATTAAAAGTAAATCTTAAAAGTTAAAATAAGAAAAAGTAGTTTGTATTTTTATTAAAAGTAAATCTTAAAAGTTTAAATAAGAAAAAGTAGTTTATATTTTTATTAAAAGTAAATCTTAAAAGTTAAAATAAGAAAAAAAATCTTGTCCTTTATATTACTCATACGCGTTTTGATATAGTGACTTTATTCGTTAACGTCAACTAACGACGTTACAACGGTCATATATACATAACGGTTGTTAACGTCAACTGACGACGTTACAACAACTATATTTTTCAAATATAAAATAAACATCTCCGTTTTCACATTTTCACAAATCAATCTTCATTTTTCAGATTACTATTCTCAAAAAGTTTTTGTAAAAATGATTCACACAAGGATGATTTTTCCTATTGTATTGGTCATATTAACTATCATCATTGTTGCTAATATACCACCGGGTGAACCTATATTCTATCATGCCCTTGTGGTTTTATTATTTGTAATCATACCATTATTCTGTTGTTTGCTACTTATGAATTTAAAATGATTCTAATTTCATTTTATTATTTGTCTATGAATAGAAGTTGATTATGATTATGATTTATGTTATTCATCTTTATGATAATAGAAAATGTCGAATTTAAAAAAGGCTTAAATTTGCTCATTTAGAACAAGTGGGAACAACTACTTAACATGGGTTATGAATGTAGAAAAACATCTCGAATCAAACGGTATTTTAGAAACCCTGAATGAAAATAACAATTATTCCGAACAAGAGAAAGCAATAGTAAGTATTTTTCTTAGCAAACATATTGACGAGTCCTTAGAATCTACATATTATATGATCGAAAATCCAAGTGTATTATGGAAAATACTCAAAGATAGATACGATATTAATTATCAAAAAAAAAAAAAAAAATAATAATAATAATAACAGTGATCCATGAAAGAATAAAATTAAAGATATTAGTAGACGCTCTTATAAGAATTCCGGAGATTCTTATTAATGATCTGGTAACGTGGATCATCAGTCTAGTATTTCTTGAATACATGAACATCTTGTTTAGCTCTACAAATAAGTCCCAAAAGAAAAGAAAACGAGAGTGAATCTGTTGACAAATCTTGATTAAATTAACCCTGAGCTACCTTGAGACTTGAATGGTTTGAATTTTCTAAGATGCCTAGTTTTTTTTTATGTATCACTCATAAATAAATGGTTTTAGACCATAACGCATATGTTTTATTAAGTGTTATCTTTTATGTACTTCAGATTATAACTTGTTTGCAGGTAATATAATTTGATTATCTTGCTGAAATATAACTCATTATTTGCTTATCTTATTTGAAGTTTTAGTATGAATCCTGCAGAAATACAACATCAATTAAATGGTAAAGACCTATGTATTGCAGATAGTAGTAACATACACACTATGATCAAATCTAAGAAATATTTCATTGATTTAAATCAAATGAAGGAATTATAAATACTATATCAGCTCTTGCAAACTTGATATAAGAAACGAAAAAGGCAAAATTTCATATTACCAAATGGTACGAATTTTTTGGTAAACAATGTCTTGTTTTCTCCCAAATCAAAGAGAAATTTGTTAAGTTTCTCTGATATATATCATAATGGATATGATTATCAGTCAATGATAATCGAAAATGAGAAATATCTATGTAGCACCGAAAAGCGCATAGGATTAAAAGCGCATATGATAAAAAGCGCATATGATGAAAAGCGCAGCGCATATGATAAAAAGCGCATATGATGAAAAGCGCATCGCATATAATTAAAAGCGCATATAATGAAAAGTGCATATGACGAAAAGCGCAGCACATATGATTAAAAGCGCATATGGTGAAAATGATATATGATGAAAAGCACATATGGTGATTAATGAAAATCACATATGGTGATTAATGAAAAGCACATATGGTGATTAATGAAAAGCACATATAGTGATTAATGAAAAGCACATATAGTGATTAACGAAAAACACATATGGTGATTAATGAAAATCACATATGGCGATTAATGAAAAGCACATTGAGAAATAATCACCAATGTTTCTTGAAAGAATTCAAGGGTATATATATGGACCAATTCATCCATCATGTGGACCATTTTTCTAATAGACGCATCTAACGCATGGTCTCATGTTTGTGTGTTATCAAGCCATAATATGGCATTTGCAAAGTTTCTTGCACAAATTATTAAATTAAGAACACATTATTCTGATTACACCATTAAAAGGATGAGACTTGATAATGCTGGTGAGTTAACATCTCAAGCTTTTAATGATTATTATATGTCTACAAGGATTGTTGTTGAACATCCAGTTGCTCATGTGCATACACAAAATTGGTTTAGCTGAATCAATAGATAAACGCTTACAGCTAATAACTAGACAATTAGAAATGAGTACAAAACTCTCAATATTTATATGGGGACATGTAAATTTACATGATGTGACATTAATTCGCATTAAATCAAGTGCAAGTTATAAATATTCTTCATTACCGACTTAATTTTGGTGGAGACCAAATATTTTCCATCTTAAAACATTTGGTTGTGCAGTGTATTTTTAATTGAACAATCACAACAAATGGTTCCTCAAAGAAGGATTGAAATATATGTTATATATGAAACATCTTCAATCATAAGATATATTGAACCCATGACGGGTGATGTTTTTACAGCAAGTTTTGTCGATTGTCACTTTAATGAAACATTGTTCCCTATATTAGGGGGAGAAATGAAATATAAATAAAATGATGTTTCATGGTGTGAACATCAATTAAGGAATATTGATCATCGCACAAAAGAATGCGAAAAGAAAGTTCAAATATAATGCATATGCAAGAACTTGCAAATTAATTACTTTATGCATTTAAAGATACAAAAAATAAGTGACTAAATCATATATACCAGCAGTAAATGCTTCAGCTAGAATTGAAATTACAAAAGCTGGCAATAATGTCACTCATGAGTCTTTGCTACGGCAGAAACGTGGGAGACCAATTGGTTCCAAAGATAAAAATCCTCGAAAAAGAAAATCAACTGATAATGAGGTAAAAGAAAGTGTTCAACAAGAACCACAAATCAATACTCCTTCTGCAGAGGATATTGATAAATGTAAATACATAAATTGCAATAAATTATGCAATATTATGAAACTGAAATGAAATGAAAAATCTTGATGAGATATTTTCATATAATGTTACAATGACATCATGAATAAAGATGATGATCTGGAACCAAAATCTGTCATTGAATATCAAAATAGACATGATTGAGCTCAACAGAAAGGAGCAATACGAGCTGAATTAGAATCACTCAATAAAAGAAAAGTTTTCGGATCAATCGTTATCACTTTTAAAGATGTGAAACGTATGGGATATAAATGAATTTTTATCCGAAAAAGAAATGTGCAAATGAAGATACAAGGCAAAACTAGACTTGTAACTCAAGGTTTCCCACAAAGACCAGAAATGAATTATGAGGAAAACTTATCCTTATGTAATGGATACAATTACTTATTAGATACTTAATCAACCTGGTAGTTACTTAAATGCATCTCATGAATGTTGTTACTACTTATCTATATGGATCACTTGATAGTGATATATATGAATATACCTGAAGGGTTTAAGGTATCAGAAACATCTAACGCAAAACCTAAAGAAATGTATTCCATTGAATCACAAAGATTTTTATATGGGTTGATACAATAGTATAACGGATTAAGTGATTACTTGATAAGAAAAGTGTATACATATAAACTTATTTGCACATGTGTTTTAATTATGAAAACAATGACCAGATATATATCGTAGTTATTTATGTCAATGGTCTTAATATCATAGGTACAAAAAAAGAGATCCATGAAGCCATTCAACTTCTAAAGAAAGAATTTGAAATGAAAGATCTCGGAAAAACAAGTATTGCCTTGGTTTACAAATTGAACATATGCCTAATGGTTTACTTGTACATCAAACAACATATACTGAAAAGATTTTAAAACGTTTTAATATGGACAAGGCAAAACCATTAAGTACTCTTATGGTTGTTAGATCACTTAATGTTGACACTGATCCATTTCTTCCCTGTGAAGATCATGAAGATATCCTAGGACCAGAAGTACCATATCTTAGTGCAATTGGAGCTCTTATGTATCTTACAAATTGTACAAGATCTGACATTTCTTTTGCAGTTAATTTGTTGGCAAGGTTCAGCTCAGCTCCTACCAAAAGACACTGGAATGGGATCAAACACATATTTCGTTACCTTCGAGGAACTACTGATTTAGGATTATTTTATTCTAACGAATCGAAACAAGATTTGGTTGGTTATGCAGATGCAGGTTATTTATCTGATCCACATAAAGCTAAATCTCAAAATGGATATGTATTCCTAAATGGAGGTACCGCAATATCATGGCGTTCTCAAAAACAAACACTTGTTGCAACATCATCAAATCATGCCGAAGTGATTGCATTACATGAAGCTACTCGAGAATGTTTTTGGTTGAGATCAATGACACAACTCATTACTGATTCTTGTGGACTAGAACGCGATAAAAGTCCAACAACTATCTATGAAGATAATGTAGCTTGCATAACACAGATGAAAGAAGGGTATATCAAAAGTGACCGAACAAAACACATACCTCCTAGATTCTTCTCATACACTCAAAATCTCATTAAGGACAACCAGATTGAAATGAGATATGTTCAGTCCAGTAAAAACTCTGCTGACCTTTTCACCAAAGCACTTCCAACTGCTATTTTCAGAACACACATTCATAATATTGGCATGAGGCATGTTCAAAAGATGTAACAATTCAGGCGTTGCCTACTTGAGGGGGAGTCAACTCTATGCTGCACTCTTTTTCCCTTAGCTAAAGTTTTATCCCAATGGGTTTTCTTTAGCAAGGTTTTTAACGAGACAGTACTAGTTATTCTCTAATAAAATTGTCATCCAAGGGGGAGTGTTATAAAAGTTAAATTGGATGTTAATTTTATTATTATTATAGATATTGTATAGTAGATTTTTTTGAGTATAAATATGTGTGTTATGAGTTTATAAAACACACACTAAATATATTCTCTCATATTCTCTCATATTCTCTCTATATACTTATTAGTAGTCTACAGTCAAGAACTAGGCCACTAAAGGTAGTTATAAGCCTACTGAATTATAACAAAATCAAATATGGTGGAGGAGTACAAAGAAGCCTTTTAGACAAATCAGCGCATTGTTAGTAGGTGGTAAAATAAACTGGTCATTAAGATTGGGTAACGGGTCAAAATAAGTTGGGTCAAAAGGGGTAAGTTTTGTATGGTGCGGGTCAGTTTGACCCATAACACTTTAAGAGCATTGAATACAGTCAATGACATCAAATAATATTGTTAAAAAAACCCCAAATATTTAGAGAGTGAAAATGGGTTGGGTAACTGGTCAAGTGGGTCTTCTTTTGTACATGATAAAAATGGGTTAAATACTTATCTAAACCATTTTATTGAAAACACTAATCAGGTTTTATGCATTGAAATTTAAAAAGTACTCTTTATGTGACTTTGACTTATTTGAACCAATATGGTTAAAGGCTTTGAATACTTTCAATAAACGGGTCAAATTTTACATTAAGAAAGCATAAGATTAAGAATACTCACGCTTGCTTTTAAGAGAACCCATTCTACAGTAGCGTTTGAAACAAAATCAAAACGTGAATTTATTAAAATAAAAAAATATTAATAATAATCAGCAACTTCATTAACAAATTTAATTAAATAGTAGCAAAAATAACGCCCCATCAGCGGGAACACCGAGTCCAGGCACCCGATCAACACCAAGACTTTCAATAAGTTCTATAAAACAAACAATAAGATGACAAATATCAAAATAAAGCATAGTAGCATACAAATATAAGCTAACAATTTAGAGAATTAAATAAACACGTTACAACATTACCATTTGTTAAAGCATCAATATAATTAACTGATCGTCGACACATACGCAATGAAAGTATGCAACTGGATGAAATAGCAGCACTCATTTGCACATCATGAACATCACACATAACAAATCATTACAACCTAACGACACTGTTCACGAACATTCGTCGTGAAGACACATTTTTGATACAACACCCACACAAAAAATGAAAAACATAAAGACTACAACACAATCTCTCCAACCACAAACATGATTGTGAAACTAAATATTATGATCAAGCTATTAGCAGGTCAACATAAATGCAAATAAAACTGTGAACAGAATAGGGGCAACAACAAACAACTTAAACAATGGACAATACAATCCAATATCAATTTAAAATGCACACAATGATTAAAAAAATAGTCACTTAAATCCTTCAACAACAAAACATTATACATAAATAATAAGAAAGTTCTCATGTAAAGCTATTAATTAGTTTTTATTTTTATATATAAAAAAGCCAGTACTAACTACTGATATAAAAACACAAATCCAACATCATTTCAAGTAAGCCCTCACTAAATTCTAGATCATATAAGTATGAGATAATGAAATTAGTGATCACCTATAAAATATCTATTCTTTGATGAGTATAAAAAGCAATCACTAAGGAAACTGGACTACTTCCGACTTGTTCCTCTCATCATGATACGTTTGACAAATTTCCCATTTCGTCAATTTTGTAATTTTATAAGATCGATCAATAGCTTTTTCAAACCAACTTACATAAATTGAAAGCTACAATTGGTCTACCCGATGAAAACGGTTCCTTCATGTTAGCTTCCATCATTATAATCCATCTTTTCATTTAGTAAACAACCTTCAAACGGAAAAAAAAAAATGTTACGACTAAAGGAGTAAAACAACTGAACGTGCATCATTAATCCACAACTCTAACCTTGTTCATAGCAATCAATCATTCAAACATAAAACATTGTTCATAATTCATATCATTAATTCAAAACTTTATAACATCTAAATTTAGATTAAAAACATATTTATTTACATGTTCACACTAAATCACTCAACTCAAACAAATACTTACTTCACTATATTCAAACCATAATATTATAAAGATAGTAAAACAACGAACAACAGCAAATACCTTAAATATTACAGCAACCAAAACTTGACAGACCTCCACAACCTACTGAAAAATAAAAGAAAGCAAAAATAATACATCATCTATTATAAATGCGTGAAACCGCCAACATTCCAGATAATAAATCATACATTGACGATTTCGAAAGAAACCAAAAAAAAAAAAAATCAACAATCAATATCAAACATGTTAGATGAAGCAACAACAATATGTAACAACACAAAACACACAACCAATATCAAACATCTAAGATGAAGCAGCAACTAAATATTTAGCACAGAAAAACCAAAATAAGAAAACGTGCGATTGCAAAAATTCAAACTGAGAAGAAGCTTAACAACTATTCAATTTAGTGTTTGAACTAAATCTCAGTAACCTGAAATTGACAATGACTGATTTAAACCAAAACATTCTTGAAGAAATATTTTAATCGTCCAACCTCTGTAACCGATAAGATGACCGGAAAAGATTGAAGCGATTTCAATTAATCCTAATGGGTTTGTAATCCTGAACCTAACAATGGTCGCTATGGTCCATGTGATTTGTTAACCGAAATTCGACGACTTGTTCCTCACAAAGCAATCGATCGATTACAATACTAACCTTGTTAATCGATTGTTGGTACCACAAATAAGTTGAGTAGAATCTAACGCGATTTAGAAAATCACCAAGATAAAAATCGACAGATTGCAAGTGTGCATAAAGGGAAACCGTCGATAATTTAAAACCATCGAAAACACCACTGGATTTGTTACAACCACCACAAACCTCTGATTTTTTTAGTTTCCGTAACGATGGAATTTATCTTCTTCTTCAACAGGCCGGCTTATCTTCGTCTTCATCAGGTCGGCTTATCTTCGTCTTCATAAGACCGACTTAAACTTCCAGCGGTACACATGTGAATCTGGTAATAGTATACAAAATTTATATGGTTTCGTAGAGAAAAATACAACGAATTCATTGGTGGTAGTGGTGTTACCTAATACGGCGGAAATAATCAGAAATCGATCATAGGTGTTTAGGGTTTTTTCAGTTTTTAAGAGAGATAGATAGATTTGGGAAAGTAACCTGTTTGCAGAAACGATAAAATATGGGAGATTTATCAGATGTAAGTTGTCCAGGTGTAATTTTTCCAGCTTTCTAGGTAATAAAATTAAAAATGTTTGATTGGTCCACTTGGCAGCGAATTTCTGAAAAAAGGGACAACATGACACGTTGGATTTAACCTTTACGCTTTGTAAAAGGTAGAGATATTATTTATAAATAATAAATATTCAATAAAAGTTATCGTATTGTATATGATTAAATTAAGTAATTAATAATATATAATACAATTAAAAATATAGTTGTTGTATTAAAATTAATACTTTTATTATCATTATAAATATTAATAATAATATTAATATTAATATTAATATCAGTATCATTAATAATATTATATGAAATTTGATACATTTGAATTGTTACATTATTATTAATATTTTTTTTAACAATATAATATAAAGATATGAAATTTGTTATATTATTATTACTAATATCATTATATTTTTACTTTATTATTATTATAAGTATTTCTATATTTAATATTAATATTGGTAATTCTATTTCTATAATTAATAACAAGTATTATAATTACAATTTTTATTAATTAGTATACATATTGATTATATACTTTATAAACACAAATATAAATATATACAGATATATTAACAGATATAGAAAATAAGATATATACATACATATGTATAAATTACAGTTATATATTTATATATATAATTACATATACAGATAAATATATAAAAAATACAATGGTATATGTATTCTGTTTCAGGTCATTATCAACATGTAGGTAATCCTTGATTCTGTCTCTAAGATCTGTACTAGAATGAATTTGATTTCAGATATAACCAAATTTTGTTTCCAATCCCTTTCACTTTATTTAATTCTTTCTTCTGATTGAATGGGTTGCCAATCACTAGTGTAATATAAACAAAATCTGTTGAATGTCGGTATCAACTTTATATTTTCTTTGTTTTCTTCTTCCTGGCACGAATATCTCTGTCGACGCCTACATCACTTAATTGTGATTCATCTTCTCTTTCTCTCCATCTATATGATTACAGATACATGACTACAAATTGATACGTACACTAAAACATTGCAGAGAGATATTTAGGATGCATAAGCGAACATAAACCACCTCACCAAATCCACTTCACCCTCGTGAAACCACCACCAAGACAATCACTACCTTGATCATCGTTTCTCCAAACATTAACCAACAAGACGACATCACCACCTTCAATCTTTAAAACCACCAAACGCCACCACCACAAACCCATTAAATCACGACCCTACCACCTTTCGTTTCACTTGTTAATCAAAGTCACTATTGCAAATAACCACCTCCAACACTCAAGCTTACTGTTGCGACTGCTATTTCCTTCCTTCTGTACATCACAGCCTGCTGTTCCTCTTCGTATTGTTGCAGTGTTCAACGACCAAAAACCACCATGTAAAACGTTTTATTGCTGCACGTTAAATGCTAATGCAAGAGTTAATATATTTTTTTAGTCTCCTGTCCAAACATCGCCACCTAATATACTTGTGTATCACTACTTTATATTGTTACATTTGGCCGACTATTTTATTAAAGAAATACCCACTTAACTTTATAAATTACTAGTGGGTGCAAGTGGAAAAAGGATATGGCCGACCAAGAAGATTAATATATGGACGTATCATATTTTTTTCTTCCTTTTACTTTACATGGTGGGCCGATGTTGATATTATAATACATGGAGGATATACGAGGAGGCGTATGACTTTGCTTGGGATCCAAAGTAGTATAATGAAGGGTTCGACTTATCCCGTAATCTTATTTTGTTCTCCGGTTTATTAAAGAGGATGATGCCACAATTTTTTTTTATGAAGGGCCATAGCGTTTAATAATTTTAAGAGTGATGGCCATAGTAATGATATCAAAGATTAGTAGTGGATTGATGATAAACGAAAAGAAAAGACTACACTATCTTTTTCCTTCTGTTTCTGTTACTGATCGAGCCCCACCCATTTCTGTCGACTCACTTGAACTCACAAGCGGGATAAGATAATCAATATGCTGTGTGAGTTAATCGGGATGTACATGGGCCATCGTTACACATTGGGCCGAATTCCTTTAGCTTGTTGGGCCAAGACTTAAAATTAATTAGATGATAGGTGAAGAATTGAAAAGTCATAATGATAGTATATACGTGAAGTTGTTGACGAGTACTCGACGGTGAAGTCACAAAGTAGATCGTGATGATAAGATGATGATCATGATGGTGTAGAGATTAGATAATTATGTTAGATTGATGAGGGTGATTGTGTACATGATATGGTTATGATGAAAGTAGGATAACGATGATGATTATGATGATCACGATTATGAATATGATGATGGTCATATGATTATGATTTCACAACAAAGAAGATGAGGAAAACGTGAAGGGATTATGATTGTTGTTCCTTTGGTCGATTTAGTTGTGAAGGAAAAGAAAAATAAAACAAATAGATATATAGGTTACATGATTTAAATCGAGGTTAAAAATCAGAAAGACGAAAACAGTTCAATGGTTAAGGATGTTATCGGGTTAGCGGGACGTCGCGGGTTCAAACCCGGACTTGGGCATTTTTTTTAGGACTACTCCTTGAGGTAGTTACTTAACTATTCATTTATTAATATTATCATCTTATTATTATTATTATTATTATTATTATTAATTATTATTATTATTATTATTATTATTATTATTATTATTATTATTATTATTATTATTATTATTATAGGTATTAACATATAACATTTTATTATTAGCATTATCATTATTTTACTACTATTATAATTATTATTTTAACAAACAAAAGATACTTATGTAAAAATATATTTTACTATATATATCATGACTATATTAATATTACATGCTATTTTCTTTAAAATGTTATTATCTATAATTATCTAACATTAATTAATTTACATAGCATATATAAATATATTTTTGGGTATATATAATCATATAGGTAAATATTAACTTTAAAACTTTATATAATATTTGTAATAAATAATATACATTAAAATACTTTAATAAGAATTTAACATATGATATATATAAAATAGTTACAATTAATCTATTTATTAACATGACATAAAGATTATTAATGTATTAATATATAGACTTGCTTGATTGTGATTAAGTATTTTAATATATATATATATATATATATATATATATATATATATATATATATATATATATATATATATGTATATATATATATATGTATATGTATATATATATATATATATGTATATATATATATATATATGTATATATATATATATATATATATATATATATATATATATATATATATATATATATGTATATATATACAAATGATATAGGTTCGTGAATCCAAAGCCAACCCTGCATTGTTCAATATCGTCATATGTATTTTACTACAAAATACATTATTGTGAGTTCATTTGATTCCCTTTTACTTTTTACATTTTTGGGACTGAGAATACATGCGCCGTTTTTATAACTGCTTTATTAAATGTTTTTGAAATATATTCTTGAACTGCGAATACATGAAATACTTTTATAACTGTTTTACGATATAGACATAAGTAATCGAAACTACATTCTATGGTTGAATTATCAAAATCGAATATGCCCTTTTTATCATGTTCGAAGTTGTCCCGGAATGATGGCGAATTTATCATGTCCGAAGTGTTCCCGGAATGATGGCGAATTTATCATGTCCGAAGTTCATGTCCGAAGTTTTCCCGGAATGATGGCGAATTTATCATGTCCGAAGTTTTCCCGAAATGATGGCGAATTTATCATGTCCGAAGTTGTCCCGGAATGATGAGGATATTCTATATGCAACTTGTTAAGGTCGATTACCAGGTGTTCAATCCATATGAATGAATTTTATGCATGATGTTTATGGGAAATGGGAATATTAAATCTTGTGGTCTATTAAAATGATGAATTTTATTGTTTTATGATAAACCTATGAACTCACCAACCTTTTGGTTGACACTTGAAAGCATGTTTATTCTCAGGTATGAAAGAAATCTTCTGTTGTGCATTTGCTCACATTAGAGACATTACTTGGAGTCGATCATCGCAATGGGACCAAATGTTGATGACTTCGTCCAGATAGATTAGGACGGGGTATGACATGTGGTATCAGAGCGGTGGTCTTAGCGAACCAGGTCTTGTATTAGTGTGTCTAACTGATAGTTGTTTAGATGCATTAGTGAGTCTGGACTTCGACCGTGTCTGCATGTCAAAAGTTTCGCTTATCATTCTGTGTCGAAAATTACCTACTTATCATCCTTAGGAAATTACCTGCTTATCATTCTTAGTCTAGACACATCTTACTGCATTGATTTCCTGAATAGTGTATAGACAAAATTCATATCTTAGCGTATCTGCTAATTTATATCTTAGCGTATCTATTACGGTAAACTTTGCCTGATATCTTTCGTAAATTTCTCCGTAATATAAGGGATCCTGGTACTATATATATATCAATGCATATTATGCATTGAGAATACCATCCAACTATCATTTGTTGTCACTAAACTTTTCATACCAAAAATCTTTTCTGTGATTGTGTAAGATGGCCTCTTCGAATCGACCAAGTTTATCTGACTCCGAAGACAGCGTGACGGGAGCGCACCAACCGATCAACTACCGTGATTACTGGAGAAAATGGGGGTGGGTTCATGACATACTCACCTTATGGAGAAGGGAAGAAGGTACTCCATATCATGATCCAAATCTACCGCCTAACGTCGGAGTACTCGATCCGCTCACCGATGAACCAGTTCGCAACACCGTTTATACCCTTTTTGCGAGAATTTTTCGTCTTGAGGCTACCATTAATGGGACTATAGGAGATATCCGACGTCTACCTCACACTAATAACCAACCAGGGTTAGTAGAAGAAGTTAAAGAACTTCGAGTTCGAGTGTTAACCTTAGAGAGCACGGTACACAATTTATAAGCACCAGCAGTATCACCAGCACCAGTAACATCACCAGCCTCAGCACCAACAGCACAAGTACCACCGACAGCAACATCCGCATCACCAGCCGCGACATCACAATCTGTATCTTGAGCATAATCTTCGTTCTACATCTTGTTCTACATCGATTAATTTTCGTTCTACGAATCTTTCTATATCAGTTATCTTCTTTCTACATGGCGATTATGTAATCTCTAAAGTTTTAGAGATTATTCATTCTAATTCCAACCGAAAACCAAATGAGTTTAATATCACATTAACTCATTAAATCCATGATTACATCTGAAGAAAATATATATGTAAGTATATTTTCATAAAGATTGTAATTAAAAAAATTCTTTTGTACAAACTGTTAATGGTGAAAATATTTTAACGGGTAGGTAATACCCGAGGAATATTTAGATTTTACATTAATAAGTTACACCGTACATTCTTCGAATCTGATTCAACGGTCATTTACTATCTTACTTACATCCACAGATATACGAATCCGTTCACCACAAAATAACCATTTTCATTCAATTTCATATTTGGATTTTGACTTATCAGAATCCAACAAGTGGCATAATGAAGAAAACATTGGACAAAATAAAATTTGTTAGAAACAAACAAAAAAACTATGAGAAATTTTGTTAAGAAACCACGCTAACAAAATCCTAGCTAACTGTTCCTAGCTAACTGTTAATTCCTTATTACATTTTATTTATCGCACTTTATTTATGGCAATTTTAATTCTCGCAATTTTATTTATCGTCATTTAATTTCTGTTATTTATTTTACGCACTTTAAATATTGGGACGCGTATACAAGGTTTTGACATATCATATCGACGCATCTATATATATTATTTGGAATAACCATAGACACTCTATATACAGTAATGCTTGAGTTAGCTATACAGGGTTGAGGTTGATTCTACAATAATATATATACTTTGAGTTGTGATTGAGTCTGAGACATGTATACAATGGGTCAAGATATGTATTAATTAATTCGAATATTATATATTAAACTATATATGAATTATTGGACTATTAATTGTGGACTACTAACATTGGACAATTAAAATGAATTAAAATATTGATTATAACATATGAAACTATACAATTCTTCAAGTTGGCACTTGATTTCATCTTAAACCTCATTTGTATCTTAACGATTACAATCTGCGTTCAAACATTTCATGATTCTTGAAAACACCTCAATCGAGAGGATGAATCAACTGCACTACATCTACGAGAATAAAGATTTATGCATATAGTTATGCACCTGAAAACACTCGGAACCAGAGTAAACGTTTAACATGTATCTGTACTAGTTTCTTTGGCGTTGTTATTACCAAAAATAACATTGCAATTCCTTTTCAAGGTAGCGAATTTTGTCACAGCTCCAGCAAGACAACTTCGACTTTTCATCCGAAGTAGCCTTATTATAACCCTGATATATACAATTACCCTTTTCATCATCGTACCGAATAACCGTTTATATCTCACCACATTAGCAGTAAACTTACCAACAACTTCGTTAATCTTTGACTTTCTGAAAAATCATTATCGAAACCATATCATATACTCATCCGCATCTTGTAATGAGAATTGCCATACCAAGTACCGGGAAATCAGCAAATAGTATTTTGAATCTCGCAACGTTTCTACATCAACAGTTATATGTATACATATAACATTTATCTCTTAGAATTATGATCTTCCATTCTGAAATTCTGAAAAACACCCAGTCTACGAATTAATACTCTGAATGTTGAGAATGCTGAGGAAGCAGCAAACTGTAAACGACCTTAACAGTCAAATGTATGATGATAAAAAATGGAGTGTTGGAAAAGCTCAATAGAAAATTTAGTACCAAAAAGCAGATTATGCGAAATTATGAAGGAGACTGTGGACAAATCACAAGGACTAAACTTGTATTTAAAGAATTCTGATGATTCTGTTTTTGATGAAATTTTTATCGAATACTTTACTCCTTAATCGCTCTAAATCATTGTGAATGAATTTCTTTATCATACTTTGATTCTAAAATTCTAAGATATCATCGTATCTTTCATTATAAATATCCTCAATATGATATGAAGATATTTTCATAGCTATTTCTATCTGAAATCATTTATCTCTTCGCAATATCAGTGTTACATCAGAAAGCAAAACTGTGTTAGTTTCTAAATTCTGAAAAATTCAAACTTAAAATATGAATGTTTTTGAAGTAGTGTTGGAAATTGATGCATGCGTTAGTATAATATAATGACATTTGATCAACGTGATTATATTACAGTAAGTCATGCTGAGTTTCTAATGGAACGTGATGATTCACAGATCATAACGTCATCATGTGCCATGTTACACGACTCTTACATTCTACCTAATCTCCAAACATATCAAGAACATATTTTCTTGATAATTTTATCTTTTCTCCTAAATTCTGGTAATTTAACCAATCAGATCGTGCTATTACAATTTCCTTCTTAGAACATTAATGATGATCATAATTTTCTTAATTTTCGAAGGATTAAATCTTTATAAGATTTTCTTTAAATCTCTTGAATTCCAAAAATCAAATGTGACTACGTCAAGAGTTAAGACGAACCTTTATTTCATTCACTTCACTCTTTTGTGATAGCTTCACTCATACTCTTCACAAAATCAAATTGTTTTATTTATATCACTCAATAATGATAAAACTCTAATTTTCGATTCATATGAGTCATGAAAACATACTTATTGTCAGCCATAACCATCCCAATTAAATTTCGGGACGAAATTTCTTTAACGGGTAGCAACTGTGACGACCCGGAAATTTCTGACTAAATTTAAACTTAATTTTAATATGATTTTGACATGATAAGCAAAGTCTGTAATGTTGAGCCTCAAAATCTTAGAATCGTTTACATGAATGCATTTGCCCTTTTAATCATTCCTGACGATTCACAAACAATTGTTTGTAAATAAATATGTATATGTAAATGTAAGTATTTGTATATTAATTTGAAATTATAAAATATAATTTAAGCATTAGAATTAAATATGTAAAATAGAATACAAAATAATTAAGTGTAAATTTAAAATGAATCTATATATAAATATATAGGATTTCTATGATTTATTATTTTTATACGTATATTATAATATATATATATATATATATATATATATATATATATATATTATTTATAAATAATAAATATTCAATAAAAGTTATCATATTGTATATGATTAAATTAAGTAATTAATAATATATAATACAATTAAAAATATAGTTGTTGTATTAAAATTAATACTTTCATTATCATTATAAATATTAATAATAATATTAATATTAATATCAGTATCATTAATAATATTATATTAAATTTGATACATTTGAATTGTTACATTATTATTAATATTTTTTTTTTAACAATATAATATAAAGATATGAAATTTGTTATATTATTATTACTAATATCATTATATTTTTACTTTATTATTATTATAAGTATTTCTATATTTAATATTAATATTGGTAATTCTATTTCTATAATTAATAACAAGTATTATAATTACAATTTTTATTAATTAGTATACATATTGATTATATACTTTATAAACACAGATATAAATATATATAGATATATTAACAGATATAGAAAATAAGATATATACATACATATGTATAAATTACAGTTATATATTTATATATATAATTACATATACAGATAAATATATAAAAAATACAATGGTATACGTATTCTGTTTCAGGTCATTATCAACCTGTAGGTAATCCTTGATTATGTCTCTAAGATCTGTACTAGAATGAATTTGATTTCAGATATAACCAAATTTTGTTTCCAATCCCTTTCACTTTATTTAATTCTTTCTTCTGATTGAATGGGTTGCCAATCACTGGTGTAATATAAACAAAATCTGTTGAATGTCGGTATCAACTTTATATTTTCTTTGTTTTCTTCTTCCTGGCACGAATATCTCTGTCGACGCCTACATCACTTAATTATGATTCATCTTCTATTTCTCTCCATCTATATGATTACAGATACATGACTACAAATTGATACGTATACTAAAACATTGCAGAGAGATATTTAGGATGCATAAGCGAACATAAACCACCTCACCAAATCCACTTCACCCTCGTGAAACCACCACCAAGACAATCACTAACTTGATCATCGTTTCTCCAAACATTAACCAACAAGACGACATCACCACCTTCAATCTTTAAAACCACCAAACACCACCACCACAAACCCATTAAATCACGACCCTACCACCTTTCGTTTCACTTGTTAATCAAAAGTCACTATTGCAAATAACCACCTCCAACACTCAAGCTTACTGTTGTGACTGCTATTTCCTTCCTTCTGTACATCACAGCCTGCTATTCCTCTTCGTATTGTTGCAGTGTTCAACGACCAAAAAGCACCATGTAAAACGTTTTATTGCTGCACGTTAAATTCTAATGCAAGAGTTAATATTTTTTTTAGCTCCTGTCCAAACATCACCACCTAATATACTTGTGTATCACTACTTTATATTGTTACATTTGGCCGACTATTTTATTAAAGAAATACCCACTTAACTTTATAAATTACTAGTGGGTGCAAGTGGAAAAAGGATATGGACGACCAAGAAGATTAATATAGGGACGTATCATATATTTTTTCTTCCTTTTACTTTACATGGTGGGCCGATGTTGATATTATAATACATGGAGGATATATGAGGAGGCGTATGACTTTGCTTGGGATCCAAAGTAGTATAATGAAGGGTTCGACTTATCCCGTAATCTTGTTTTGTTTTCCGATTTATTAAAGAGGATGAGGGCCACAATTTTTTTTTTATGAAGGGCCATAGCGTTTAATAATTTTAAGAGTGATGGCCATGGTAATGATATCAAAGATTAGTAGTGGATTGATGATAAAAGAAAAAAAGACTACACTATCTTTTTCCTTCTGTTTCTGTTACTGTTCGAGCCCCACCCATTTCTGTCGACTCACTTGAACTCACAAGCGGGATAAGATAATCAATATGCTGTGTGAGTTAATCGGGCTGTACATAGGCCATCGTTACACATTGGGCCGAATTCCTTTAGCTTGTTGGGCCGAGACTTTAAATTAATTAGATGATAGGTGAAATTGAAAAGTCATAATGATAGTATATACGTGAAGTTGTTGATGAGTACTCGATGGTAAAGTCACAAAGTAGATCATGATGATAAGATTATAATCATGATGATGTTGAGATTAGATAATTATGTTAGATTGATGAGGGTGATTGTGTACATGATATGGTTATGATGAAAGTAGGATAACGATGATGATTATGATGATCACGAATATGATAATGGTCATATGATTATGATTTCACAACAAAGAAGATGAGGAAAACGTGAAGGGATTATGATTGTTGCTCCTTTGGTCGATTTAGTTGTGTTGGAAAAGAAAAATAAAACAAATAGATATATAGGTTACATGATTTAAATTGAGGTTAAAAATCATAAAGACGAAAACAGTTCAATGGTTAAGGATGTTATCGGGACGTCGCGGGATCAAACCCGGACTTGGGCATTTTTTTTAGGACTACGCCTTGAGGTAGTTACTTATCTATTCATTTATTAATATTATCATCTTATTATTATTATTATTATTATTATTATTATTATTATTATTATTATTATTATTATTATTATTATTATTATTATTATTATTATTATTATACTTATTAACATATAACATTTTATTATTAGCATTATCATTATTTTACTACTATTATAATTATTATTTTAACAAACAAAAGATACTTATGTAAAAATATATTTTACTATATATATCATGACTATATTAATATTACATGCTATTTTCTTTAAAATGTTATTATCTATAATTATCTAACATTAATTAATTTACATAGCATATATAAATATATTTTTGGGTATATATAATCATATAGGTAAATATTAACTTTAAAACTTTATATAATATTTGTAATAAATAATATACATTAAAATACTTTAATAAGAATTTAACATATAATATATATAAAATAGTTACAATTAATCTATTTATTAACATGACATAAAGATTATTAAAGTATTAATATATAAACTTGCTTGATTGTGAATTGTGATTAAGTATTTTAATATATATATATAAATGATATAGGTTCGTGAATCCAAGGCCAACACTGCATTGTTCAATATCGTCATATGTATTTTACTACAAAATATATTATTGTGAGTTCATTTGATTCCCTTTTACTCTTTACATTTTTGGGACTGAGTATACATGCGCCGTTTTTATAACTGCTTTATTAAATGTTTTTGAAATATATTCTTGAACTGCAAATACATGAAATACTTTTATAACTGTTTTACGATATAGACATAAGTAATCGAAACTACATTCTATGGTTGAATTATTGAAATCGAATATGTCCTTTTTATCATGTCCGAAGTTGTCCCGGAATGATGGCGAATTTATCATGTCCGAAGTTATCCCGGAATGATGGCGAATTTATCATGTCCGAAGTTTTCCCGGAATGATGGTGAATTTATCAGGTCCGAAGTTCATGTCCGAAGTTTTCCCGGAATGATGGCGAATTTATCATGTCCGAAGTTGTCCTGGAATGATGAGGATATTCTATATGCAACTTGTTAAGGTCGATTACCAGGTGTTCAATCCATATGAATGAATTTTATGCATGATGTTTATGGGAAATGGGAATATTAAATCTTGTGGTCTATTAAAATGATGAATTTTATTGTTTTATGATAAACCTATGAACTCACCAACCTTTTGGTTGACACTTGAAAGCATGTTTATTCTCAAGTATGAAAGAAATCTTCTGCTGTGCATTTGCTCATTTTAGAATAAACAAATGTTGATGAGTTCATCACAATGGGACCAAATGTTGATGACTTCGTCCAGATGGATTAGGACGGGGTATGACACCAAATGGGTTTGAATTGATCTCTGGAAGAGCAGTTGGAACTAAGTATTCTTGTTGTGGATGATTTTCATGTTTCGGAGTTTAAAATACAAGCTTTCATCATCAAGACCAAGTCCACGGTTAATACGATTCACAAATTAGGTCGTTTCAGGTGTGTTTTGGTGTGTGCGGACTGTTTTGGCTTTGATAACATTATTTCCTCTATCGGCGACGAATTTATTCTTATTTCCCCGTTTATAGATTTGTCAAAGGCTTTCAGTTATTGTGGTTAGAAATTAAAGGCATTCTATCTTTGTTTGCTTCAGCCGATAGTGCCATTAAAGTTTGAAGTCTTTTCGGTAAGGTGTTAGAGGTTGTGAATGCCTCTATTTCTTTAGGTAACGTTGGGACTTTGTTTGTTTTTGTCAAATCTACTTTCATAAAATATGTACATGAAACGTTGAAGTGGACCTTGATGACAAAGAGTTTCAGTTTAAAACGTTTGGGTTACTGAATTAAGTCCGAATATGAATCTTGAGAGTATTATTTTGGATGTGTTCCCACATGATCTTTTTTCCATCTCTAATCCTTTAATCATGTCAGGACATCCGTTGTATGGTCAACATCTTCAATCCGTTACCGAATCTTTGATTGTGAACGAGCCCATTCCGGATGTTAATGCTATGCTTGAAGAATGTTCCGGGTTTGATGTGGTTGATGCTCAACCTTTGGTGGTTGATGATCAGGTAGATGAAGATGTGGTCGAGGTCCACGTATCGGTGGCTAAAAACTGGGTTGAAGATGGTGTGGTCGAGGCCCCCGTATCGGTTGCGGGTGTTAACGGTTTACACTTTGTCAATCTTGTCATACCCCGTCCTAATCCACCTGGACGAAGTCATCAACATCTGGTCCCATTGCGAGGTACTGACCTAAATATGCCATGAATGACTCCAAGTAATATCTTTAGAATGAGAAAATGCACAGCGGAAGATTTCTTTCATACCTGAGAATAAACATGCTTAAAAGTGTCAACCAAAAGGTTGGTGAGTTCATAGGTTTATCATAACAATCATTTCAATATATTAATAGACCACAAGATTTCCGTTTATAAATATATGTACACTCGCAAGTGTATAAAAGTATTCTATAAGTTGTTGAGCACTTCGGTAACCATACTTAACAATTAATGTGGCATATTCCCTTTATTATGAAATCTCCCTACACTGTACCAAGTGTAGTAAAAATGAAGTACTATGCAACCGTTTACGATACTAGAGCGACTAGCCCAGTTGGGGTGGTCAAACCTGATAGATCTATCTATAGGATTCACGCTTACATGTTCTTCCAACATGTAAATATTAGTTACCAAGCTATTAGGGAAGATATGCAAGGTGGTACAACTCAACGTAGAATATATTTTAAGTACTTGTGTCTATTTTGTCAAACACAGAAACAGCGCATGTATTCTCAGCCCAAAAATATATATTGCAAAAGTAATTAAAAAAGGAGCAAATAAAACTCACCGTACTGTATTTTGTAGTAAAAATACATAAGACGACATTGAACAAGTATAGGGTTGGCCTAGGATTCATGAACCTATATCATTTATATATATTAACACACATAATGGTAATCAAATAATCACATCTATTAATTATATAATATTTATATATTTAGTGTTGTAGTTTATATAGAATTTGTACTACATTTTGTCTATATATAATATCTTAAATTATATACTATATATGTGTTTATTTTGTATACATATGAAAATATATTAATATGTTTAATATATAATTATAGGTAATATAAATATATTTTATGTATAAAATCTTTACTTGTTATAATGTAATAATAATAATGAAAATGATAATTTTAATAAAGATAGTAGTTTTAATAATTTTTGGAATTTTCATAATAATGATACTTTAAATAAATATGATAGTAAAAATAATATTACTAATAATAATAATAATAATAATAATAATAATAATAATACTATTAATAATAATAACTATAAAAATAATAATTTTACGAATAATAATAATAATACTAATATTTATATTAATAACTATATTGATAGTAATACTACTAATAATAACACTAATACTTATAATAATAATAATAATAATAATAATAATAATAATAATAATAATAATAATAATAATAATAATAATAATAATAATAATAATAATGAAATAACTACCTTTAAAAAAATAACAAATATGTTACGGCCCGGGCTCGAACCCACGACCTCTCATTCCACACAAACACATCAAACCAGTCCCTCTGCCTTGCATTTCTGATTTAGTTCCCCATCTAATTCTATTTAACCGTATTTCTATTTCCATTTATTTTCTCTTCAGCCCAACAACACAAGATATGTAGCCCACTTCGAAAATTACTTGGCCCAAGATCTAAAATTGTTTCGGTGTACAGGAATTCACAAGTAGAAGTCGATAACCCTAAAAAAAATAAAAGGATTTTGGTGTTTGGTTTCCTTTTTTTATATATATCCGAACTTTACACCTAAACAACACTCAACATAATCGATCATCTCATCTTTCATAATCTTTACACCTAATCATTATCTGTATATCATTATCACCGTATGTTCATAATCATCATTCTCATCCATCTTCAACGTTTAATTTCTGTAACTGGGGATGGGTTTCGATATTCACACAGGAACATAACTACTTATCAATAGTTAACGAGGGTTGTTGGTTTTTGAGTTATTTTTGTATAGGACTGAAACAGAAGACACCTGCAGTTAACAATGGAGATGGTGTATGTTGTGGTTCGATTGAAGCAAGGAGAAAACAGTTTGGCCATGAGTTTAAGGTGATAGTTTGTTTTCGACAGAATTAAATAGATAGATAGTTTTCGGTTATGATTAGGGTTATGTTAAGATAAAAAGTGGCGGATTTGGATTAGTGTTTGAACTGGGTTCATGAAGAAAAAAAAACAAGAAGAAACATAAATAAATTGATGGGCAAACAACTATTGTGTTTGGGTGGTGTAGCTAGTGATGATGGTTATGGAGTTTGGTTACACCTTGATCGAATAAGATTGGAAACATACGTAAATAGTTGCTTGTTGTGTGGGTAGTTCGATTAATAACCAGAGATAGAAACAGTAGTAGGTTACGTTTGGGTATCAAATAACCAAAGTGATGTTGGCTTTGCAAGAAGAAATCGGGCAGCAGTCTTGTAGTAGTGATGGGTTGGGTGTTCGAAAGAAATAAATAAATAGATAAATAATTAAAATGGTGATGGTTTAGAAGAGAAACATATACGTTTGTAGCAGTGTTTAAGGTGTTGGTTGGTTGCTTCACGACATAAATAGAAAAGATAAGGAAATTGTTGTCGATGATCATGGTGGTAGGAGGTGAAGGATGGTGGTTGTTCTTAGTGGTTTATGGTAGTGGTGAAGATGGTTCTTAGGATTAGGGTGACTCATGGTGGTCTTTGTTGTGTTTGTTCCAAAGGTTACAATAGAAGATCGAAATAGAAGAAAAAAAAGAATTAAGAAGGTGACGTTGGTTATGGGTGGCTCGTGAGTGCAGGTGGTGGTCTTGGTGTTCGATGGTGGTTTGTAGGAGGTGGCCGGTGTCTTGATTGGTGAAGGTTTAGTGATGGTAGTTCGTATGATGGTGGTGATCAAATGATGAGTTAAATTTACGCAGAGATAGATAGATGGTTATATAGACTTGTAATGTATTAAGTCTTAAAGATAAATATAGATTGATAGATTGTGATTTGGTTGAGTTTTTCAATGATGAGGTGGTGGTTTTTGGACGTACAGAAAAAGAAAAAGGTAGATAGATATGGTAGATATTTCATGTCCTTTTTAACTCTAATATATATATATATATATATATATATATATATATATATATATATATATATATATATATATATATATATATATAAACTAATGATGTAATACTTATTTATAATAGTAATATAATATAATTATAATAATCAAACACAATTATGGGAATGAAACTTTTAACAAAAACAGTAAACATGTGATGTAAAACTTTAAGACACAGTCATCGAATTTGTGATATTGACTCACAATTGAATTTCAAAAGTTGACAAAGGAGTAATAGTATTACTTGTCTGTAAATGATTCACAGAAGAGCCGCCTTCCATTATTATTTTACAGACCGGATTTCGTACTCCATCGTTAATCAGTGACGGATAAAAGTCTTCAGAATATTCCCAAATTTTTATAGTAATCATCTTTATTTATATCGGTCATTATGGTATAAAATTCGATCATTATCTATTAAATAAAAATTACATTAATTATCCACTCCCAACCCCTAAGTAAAATATAAAAAGTTTTAAAATTTGACAAACAAGTTCTACATATATTATTATTAAGTCTAAAATTTATAAAATTCATTTTTGAATTACCGTTTATTTTAAAATCACATAAGTTTCTTTTTAACTCATTTATGGTCAATTAATATGACAATTGAGCGTTACCGTTGTTTACTAAATAACTTCAAAATCACAAAATATATATTTAATTTACTTTTTATGTATATATAGATTTATTTTAATAATAAATTTTGTTATCTCCTATATCATTTTATAATTTAAATCATATATTATATCAAACTATATTTCAAATTATTATTATTATTATATATATATATATATATATATATATATATATATATATATATATATATATATAAGTATATATGTATTTATTTATTTACAAGAAATAGTTCGTGAATCATCGAGAATAGTCAAAAGTTAAATGAATTCATGTAAACAGTTTCAAAATTTTGTAACTCAATATTACAGACTTTGCTTATCTTGTCGAAATCATATAAGATTTAAGTTTAAATTTGGCCGAAAATTTCCGGGTCGTCACAGTACCTACCCGTTAAAGAAATTTCGTTCCAAAATTTGATTGGGATGGTCATGGCTGACAATAAGTATGTTTTTATGACGCATATGATTTGATAAATAATTTTTTTATCACCATTGAGTAATAAGGATAAAACAATTTGATCACTCGAAGAGTACGAGTGAAGCTATCACAAAACAGTGAAATGAGTGAACTTAAGGATTCATCTTAACTTTTAACGTAGTCACGGTTGATTTCGGGAATTCAAGGAATTTAAAGAAAATTTTCGAAATCTAAATAAGATCTGAGTCTTCAGAATTTAAGGAAATTAGGATCTTTTTAATTAAATGTGGTCATCTGTCTTGATTGCTACGTCTGATATTTTCATTATAAACTAAACCCTTCTGTTCCATTATTTTCATCACTCCTATACTTTCTTTCTTAATTCTTACTTCTAAAAGATTGTGAAAATGCTTCAACCAGTTCTAATCCTCGATATTTTCCTAATTATCATTTCTGTCATCCTTCTTTTTAATCTTCCACCAGAAGAATCTGTTTACTTCTACTATGTAATGACCCGACTTTTTCGACTTGCTTTTGTGCCTTGTGTTTTAGCGAAACTGCGTATTTGTGCGTACTATGCTACTTTATACTCTGGAATCTTTATACACATGGCTTACTTTCATTTATGTGTTAAAACGTGCCTTTGAGTACGTAGTTTACTTAACTTGATCACCGGAAACCTTTATGACCGTTAGTGTCACTTGACGTTACGAACAAACTGCGTACACGTTTAACTTTTGTCGTAATCGGAATATTATGACTGCGAAATCTTAATTATTATTTCATAATAATAATTACTTGGGTTTTTGGATGCTTAATTACGCGTTGTAATTTACTTATGCTTACTAGTTAGTCTTGTTGGACTTTCTACTTTGATGGGCCTTAGCCCACCCTACACTAGTTAGTGGACTATTTAATTAGCCCATTTATTAATAGCTAGTGACCCATTAATATGTAAGACAAATGTCCATTTATTAGAGGGAACATGCTAGCATTTATGTCAAGTATTATCCTTAATGTTGCATGGGATCCTAACATAGGCACCAACTTTAGACAACCATTAATCAAAAAGCAAAAGTTGGTCTCCCTTGTCCCCCCCTCCAAAATCACGGCTACTTTAACCCACTGATGTTAAAGCTAAGGGGTATAAAATACTATTAAATTTTACAAGGAAATACTATTAAATACGATACAATTTTACACAAGATATTTATTTATTTATTGAATGGATATACCTAAACCTTGCTACGACACTATAGGCAGTGTACCTAATCGTAGAGTAGTATAGTTTTTAGTAAGTCCGGTTCGTTCCACAGGGAGCGGGCTTATTGCACACTATATTTTTAAAAAATTATATTTGTACAAAATATATTATATTGATAATATATAAAAGGGGGTTTACCGTTTAATGACTGGTTTGTCGATTTTATATTTTAAGCGAAGCGTAAAGTAAATGACGATATTTAACTAACAATATAAAATAAATAACAATAATTAAAATGACAATAAATAAAAGTACGAGGAAAAATGAAATAAAATATATTATGCTTATTTAAACTTCCGTAATCATGATGTTTGACGTGTTGATTTTTAGTTTATTCCCATGGGTTAATTGTTCTTTGTCCTGGATTATTTAATATACCCGTCTGGTTTTTGTCCATAACAGTCCATCAGTCATAAATATAAAGTGCGAGTGTCCTCGTCAAATTATCCTTATATCCGAAGTCAAATATTCCAACTAATTGGGGACTTAAACTTTAACAAGGTTTTAATACTTTGTTTAATAATTACACCAGGATATCGACTGCGTGTAATCCAAGGTTTAATACTTTGTTAACAATTACACCAAGTGTCCTTGTACATAATTTCACCCCTGTTTTAATAATTCTATAGACTATTAATCCATTCCCGTGTCCGGTTAAATGAACGATTATTCGTACATATAAATATCCCGCCCATCGTGTTCGATCGAGTGTATATGGTAATTTATGGGTACGTCCAATTATAAATCTTTATATTAACATTAACAAACTATCATTTAGTTAAACAAATATAAAGCCCATTAATAGCCCATAGTCTAATTTCTACAAGTGTCGTTCTTTTGTCCAAACCCCAATTATGGTACAAAGCCCAATTACCCAATTTTAGTAATTAGCCCAACATCATGATTACTTCGGATTAAATAAGCATAATAATAACTTAAGTACGAGACATTAATTTAAAAAGGAGAACATAGCTTACATTGATTATTTATCTCGTAGTGTTACACGGACAGAGCTTCGACTTTAAAACCCGTAAAATAACCTTTACATAACCCGAACTAATCTAATATAAAACTACCCTATACTATATATATATATATATATATATATATATATATATATATATATATATATATATATATATATATATATATATATATATATATATTACAGAGTATTATTATTATATTTTTTTATGGCCAAAACTCGTTGCCTTTTATAGATGTGGTCTGATCCTGAGGCCCATGCGATCGCATGGGTTCTCAGTGTTAATCTCATGCGATCGCATGGCCAGTCTGGCCATGCCCAATTGCTTTGTTTTCTAGCTTGTCGACGTTATATTTAATTATATAATATAATATATATAATTTTATATAATTATATATATATTATATTATATTCTTGTGTATAGTAGACTCATAATTTTTGGTCCGTTGAGTCGGGCGTTGATAGTTGGCTCAGGTCCCGGTTTCGGATTTTTGAACGTCCTTTCGTATAATTTAATATCTTGTACTTTGCGTTCTGCAACTTGTACTTTTGTCATTTTTAGACGTTTCTCATCAATAAATTGAACCACTTGGATTGTATCTTGTACATTTGAGCTTTTTGGTCATTTGCGTCTTCAAATCGTCGTTTTCGCCTTTTGTCTTCGCACTTATTTAATATAAATGATTACAACTTAAAATAGGACAATTATAACTAAATAATTTACATATTGGGAGGATATTGCTACTAAATATATGTTCATTTGGAGCACTATCAAATATCCCCACACTTGAACGTTGGTTGTCCTCAAGCAATACAGAACTTGAAATTAAATCACACGAATCACTTCTTTATTCTTCACACTTTATACATTAGTGATTTTGATTCTGCGGTATAAACAATGATAGTAACGATGTGGTTTACAGTCCCACATGACTATAAAAATTTAGATCCTTTAAGGAAATTGGATCTTTATGAAAACATTTGATCTTTTTGAAAATTCATTCTAGCTTTTATCCTAGATAAGTTTTCCGGAATAACCCTTCACCGGTGTTTGCAAAATATTTTTGTGGGTTTTGTGGGTTTCAGATTTTAAAATTTTAGCTCAAAACTTACGGTTTTGTGTCACCCACTTGCTAACCTTGTATTAGAAAAGCAACACATCCAGTATACTTGCTCCGTATATTACCTTTCGGCAAACTACCGTCCGGTTGTAAAGGAAAGCGTTGAACAAGCAACTGTTAAGGCAATGTCTAATGACATGCATTTGTTCATGGTCTAAAACGTGTCGGATGCAATTACTATCCTTTGTAGGAGCAATAGTAAAGATCATCCTATGATTTTTCGGTCTGGCACAAGGTCCTGTCTCCGACCATGCTATGCAACCACCGTTCTTACGGTTGATACCCGATTTGGTTCAGGTGACCTAATGAATTCCAGGTGAATTCCTAGGATTTTACGTTCAATGATAATGAACGCATTGAAAATGGGTTTTCAGAAAACAAATCGGTTTGTAATTTTGATCAAAATATTTTCTCGTTCAAGCTCGAGTTTAGATATCATTGAATTCCATGAGTTTGTAATTCTCAATCTTTAAGGTCAATATCTAGGATTGAGTAATATCAGTCTTAAAAGCTGATTTTTGATCTTTTAAGGAGATTATCCTTTCTGGGGGTCTGATTCATTAGTCTTATCCAGCTAATTTGCACGGTGTCCTCCCCATTTTACGAGACAGATCCTCTCATGGTTAGGATAAGTCTGACCACTTGGCGACCCTGTTTGATGCTGAGGTGCTTGGATTTCCTGCTGATTTTAGAGATGACTTTTCTAGATTTTTCGTCAACCTACAGCTGGTCTGGACGACAATTTCTTGACCTAAATCAAGAAGCGCGTGTCTTTTTCAGAAGACTTTACTTCCATTTAATGATAGAATTGATTCATCATGTAGATCCATCTCTTCTTTTCTTTAATCGGGTAAAATAGTTTAGTTTAGTCCAAAGCAAAAGTATTTTCAGTTATTTGTTACAGAAATATGTGACATATGTTTAAGATAACTTGGTAATTTTTCCCACACTTGGATTTTATTTTCCTTTTTATTGTCCTCTATTCCATTTTAAATGAATTTTAACATTTTGGTTTGTTTCTCAATTTATGTCCTTTCTGAGGTAACAATAATTTCGGTATTAACACCTAGTTTTTATCGTTCATAAATATGTATAAACATGATTTTGAATTCATTTAGTTGAAAATTTTTCAAATTTTCACAAAATTTGGCCATTAAACCAAGTGTAAACCTGAGAGAATTTATAACCCTTCCCCACACTTGAGATCATGCAATGCCCTCATTTGCATGAAATCAGACTCTAATTATAAATTCATGAGGGTGATTAGTGCAGAAAAGTTGTTAAAGATACCCAGTTTTGTAATTACAAAGCTCGTCGAATGATAGATGGCGCGCCTCATCGTTCATCCCTTCTTGTTTTATCACACATGTTTTTATTTCTTCAAAAACGGCTGATTTTCTGAGCTGTTTGTTAATATTTGAAAATGCGTCTTTTACCCTTACTTATTATGCATGTTTATTAACGAGTTATGCACTAACCCGAACCCCTAATTTAACGTTAAGTGGGGTTAGACTTCCCCACACTTAGCTGACGATATGTGAAGTCGGTAGAATAAGTTCCACGAATTAAAATAATGAGCCAGTTATTTACATCTCGGGTGGTATAAAATATATCAATGGGTTTAAAGTTTAAACCCACCCGATCTTCACTACTTAATTCTTTTTTAAGTGTAGCTTTTAGTAAATGGATATGTCTCTTTTCTGGTTCTTGGTCAAATGGATCGATATATGTAACATCCTGTGATTTTCCGTTAAATTTATTTTAACACCGTCTTTTTTTTATATAATATCTTTCGTTATTTAAATTTGTATCTTTCGTTAACTAACGTTCATAATATTCTCGTTATCTAATTATAAAGTCATCCGTTACTCGAATGTTTTTAAAATATTCGTTGGGTTAATTCCCGCACCCGCTTTGAAACTCGAGGGACCGAGATTTCCAAATGGGCAAACTAGTTGACTAGGTCAACTAGTCAACCCACTTACCACATCCATTCATTTCATCTCCACCTCCCACCTTCATCCTCCTCTTTCTCTCTACTTCCCATTTTTGAACTCAAAACCCTCAAACATAAAATCATCATCTAAATCCGATTGGAGAAGCAAACATCAAAACAAATTACATTTTCGTGATCCTCTCTTCATCCTCTACATTTTGATACCAATATCATCAAGTTTGGGTAACATTTCTAAAACTCTAGATTTCTCTAAATTCGTGTTTTTGACTTGAAATGGTGTTAGTTAGTGTCTATGGCTCATTGTGATGTCGTGTGTGTAATTTATATGCTCGATCTCGTTGTTTTAGTGTAACTAGCATGAACTTGAATTTTGGTGCGTTGTTCTTGAATTTAGGATGATCATATGTTGTTAGATGTTAAAAGTTGATGTTTTAATTGTGTTACTAGCATCACTAGCTTCAATTTGATGTGTAGGTTGCCTTAGAAAACTTCATGAACTTGATTATTGATTTTGGTGAATTTGGGTTAGGGTTTGATGAACTTGAAATGGACTTTTGATACATTGAATGCCATGGATTATTATTGGTAAGTGTTTAGTTGGATTGTATGCTTGATTACCTTCGAAACGGCATATCATTCACGTAAATTGGTTGCCCGAATCATTGAATTGCATTTATGAACTTGTATGCGATTAATGTTAAGCATTAGATGCGGTTTTGGTTGTTGTAATAGGTAGATTGATTGATGAAATGTGTTTATTAGTTTTCCTCGTCAAATTACCTTCCCAACGGTATAAGATACTTGTCTTGATTGTTTGCGGATCATAAATGGTGATTGTTTGAAGTTAGGTTCGTGCATAAAACTTAAAAACTGCCAGAACTCTCTGCACAGGTAATGGCGCGGCGCGCCATATACCCGCGCGGCGCGCCATTATGGTCTGTCCAACTTTGTCAATTTTCGAATAATGTTTGCTATGCTACGCACCTCCGACTCACATGTAACTTGTCCTAACATGCTCATACATGATTAAAAACCTCAGAAAAATAGTTCGGGACCCGACCCGAACGTGTTGACTTTTTCGTTGACTTTGACCGACCAAAGTTTGACTTTTTGTCAAACTTAACCAAATGATTATGCAACCTTCCTAACTTGTTTATATACTTATACCTTGCATGAAACTTGACAATTTGATTTCACATGCTACATAATCGAGTCGTAACGAGCCATAGGACTAATTGAACATCTTTGACCGTTTGTGTTTACCGTTATTGATATAACCTATATGTTTAGGTCAAGACTAGCTTTGTCTTTGCACGCGTTTACTTGTCGAAGTACTTTATTAACTCTTGCACTCAAGGTGAGATCATAGTCTCACTTTTACTCTTTTTGAACTTATATTTGGGATGAGAAAACATAAACGATTCTTTTGAATTAAGTGAACACAAGAACGGGAAAACAAACATTCTACATACGAGTTTAGAACAAAAATCCTCAATTCGATTATCATTAGTTACACTTGACGGGTGTAAGCGAGAACTTATGTTATATGGCCATATGGGTTGACAACCCTCATCTTTGACGGTTCGCTACCGTCTACGGATGAAATATATTTTCGAGAATCAGTGTTTGTTCTAGCACTATGGATGGGGTATACAATGGATGGAATGTTAAGCTTTGATAATTGGGTGCTCGTGAATATTAACTTTTAGAATGTATTACTATTATTTCAACTTTGCAAACCTTGTGGTTCGACTTACTTTACTTTTACTCACAAACTTACTTAAACCTATGATTTCACCAACGTTTTCGTTGACAGATTTCTATATTTTTCTCAGGTCTTGCACGATATGTGATACATGCTTCCGCTCATTATTTGATACTTGCATTGGATGTCGAGTATACATGCTTTTCATGGAGCGTCTTATGACTTTACTTTAAACCGTGTCGCCTAGATTTCCTTTGTACTTATAACCTTGTAACTTAACTTTTGGTTGAACAATTCTTGTAAACTTTGGAAACAATCTTTATTTTGAAATGAAGGCGACGTATTTTGGTCAAACTTTGTCTTAAAGACTTATGACCATGCAATGGGACCTACGTAGACGACGCCGTCACTTGACGATTTGTCGGGGTCGCTACAAGTGGTATCAGAGCTTTGGTTGTAGGGATTTAGAGTTCATTTGTGTCCACCCCGAGTCATAGGGTACATAGGTGAATCTAGACTACAACCGGCATATAGACTGAAGTAGGAATTACTTGACTATTTGTGCATTTATACTCGAACTCTTCTATCATATCTAACTCGTATTCGATCTTGATCTTACGTTGATAAATTTTGTTGATGCGCCACCTTGACTTTATGAAGTAATGTTAAATGCACATGAGAATCAGGGTAATATAATTTCCGGGATTATATTACGGTGATTCACATGGACGTTCCGACACTATGACATAGAGAATTTAAGGCGAGTCAAGGAAAATTTTCTCTTTATCCTTATTCCATACTCCGGTTAGTATTGTTGAAAATACTAACCAACGATATTCTTGTGTCATGAAGGAACAATGGCTCACCAAGGTCAACACAATACCCCTCTCGAAACTCTAGAACAAGCTCTTCAACGAATGATAACCACCGCCGTGGGTACGGCCGTGGCCGATCACTTTTCCAACAACACCAATCGTGGAGCCGGTAATTCAAGTGAAGGTTGCTCCTACAAGAACTTCATGAAGTACAACCCTCCCACTTTCGATGGAACCGGAGGACCGGTTGTTCTCACCCGATGGTTTGAACAAATGGAGACCATTTTTAACACAAGCGGTTGTCGAGACCAAGATGAGGTCAAGTTTTCCACCCTCACTTTCACCGGCATTGCTCTTTCGTGGTGGAACAAGTACGTACAATCGGTGGGTATTGATGAAGCCCACACACTCTCATGGACCGAATTAAGAAAGAATGATCACCGAATATTTTCTGCGCGACGAGACTCGAAGGCTCGAACAGGGTCTAAGGAATTTAAAAACGGTCGGGAATGACCTCGAAACTTATAATCAACGGTTCACCGAACTAGTCTCAATGTGTCCCAATCTCATGACTCCCGAATCCCTAAGAGTCGAACTTTACATGGATGGCCTCCCTAAGAGCATTCAACACGGGGTAATGACATCCCAACCCACTAACCTACAAGAGGCTTTAGCAAAGGCCTACCAAACTTTGGAAACGGTGAATGAAATAGAAGCACCGGCACCAATGGTCGAGAACCACCCGAGTAACAACAAAAGAACATGGGGAGCCTCTCAATTTAGCAACCACAACAATAACAACAACCCCGCCAAGAAGCCTTTCACCTCCAACGACAAGAAAGGCTATGCCGGAAAACTACCTTTTTGTAACGAATGCTACAAGCATCACTTTGAAGGATGTTGCAGGTTTCGCCACCGGCGCCAAGGAAGTGGTCACGTCGCCAAACGTTGTGGAAGTACCACCCCCGTCGCTCGAATGATGCCCAACGCACACAGGACGGGTGCTTGCTTCGAATGTGGTCAACTTGGTCATTTTAGGAATGTGTGCCCAAAGAAGAAATCAACCCCAACGCACGCCGTTGAACTTTCAACATCAACGCCTAGGATGCCCGAGACGACGATGGACTAGTCACGGGTACGTTTCTTCACAACAAACCGTATATTTCATACTTATTCGATTCGATTACCGCTAGACGTTTTACAACCGAGACCTTGACTTGTACTCTTTACATTCCACCTTTTTCCCCTAGATACTACTTAGGCAATGTAAGCGACCAACGGAAAGATATTGTGTGTCTATAAATTTTATCGGAGGATATGCGTTAAGAAATTGGACTCGACACCTATAGAACTAAGGAGCTCAGAACCTATTCGTTAAGTAGAAATTGTTTCCCTACAACTAGGTATAGATTATTGTGAACCGAGTAATTTTCGGTTGGAAACCGATACCCTCTTCCTCGTATCCATTACCTCATGATTATTTGCGTGGATCCCGTGTATTCCAAATCGACCTCCGTTCCGGTTATCATCAATTGGGGGTTAAGGGAGACGATGTCTCCTAAGCCATTTTTCCGAACTCGCAACGTTAGTTGTAAATCTCTCTTAGTACCGTTTGATTTATTTAGGACTCCGTCCGTATTCATGAACCTCCTAAACCACGTATGCAACTTATCTAGACAAATCTGTTATCGTATTTATGGATGACATCTTAACTTATTTAAGTAAAGAAGGAAAACGAACAACATCACCATCTTACGCTCGAACTTTTGAGAAAAGAGCAACTCTATACCAAATTCTCCGAGTGAGAATTTCTGTTGAACGAAGTCCAATTTTCTAGACCATGATGTTAATGGTCAAGGCATTACAATCAATCTCGAAATCAAGCCACATGTAATCAGGAAACTCTACCAACCCGGACTTGTATTCGTAAAAAAAAAAATCTTAGATCTTGTCTGTTATTACCGAAGATTCATTTCTGACTTTCCTCGTGTTACACGACTTTTAAACTCGTTAACTCACTAAGGAAAACTTTAAACCTCTCCGTGTTCGCACCTTGAGCGTGATTCTTCACACCAACATTTCTAGTTAAAAATCGTATAGCAACAGATGGAACTCAAACATGGAAATATTTCTACTTGAACGCCGAAAGGCATACTCTCTCGACTCAAAAATCAACATAACTAAAATTTGTTATTTTGCACGAAGAATTCGAATACTAAATTGTGGATCCGATCAATTTCTCGTCATCCCGTACCACACTACCTACCTCTGTTATTTCACCATCACCGTCTGATATTACTGGAATTTAAGATAACACACAATCCAACGATACTTCACTCTTCTTTGACTTAACGCCCTTGTGTTCCTGATAATCGGTCAACTATTGTTCAACCCCGAACTATACAACTACGTGTACTACCTCGTTTCTCTTTCAGACTTCAACTTTTGACAACTAGAGGCACGTTATGGCAACCTCGAGATGTAAGCTCATCCTATTCTAGGTCCTCATTTCACTCCTATCTTTATCGCTCGCATTTCCGTTTAAGGAAACTCCTTGTAACATTTCTCCATGGATAGAGAAACTCCTTATATTACATTAGTATTCACCACGAGGGTGAATAGTCCTAACGAACATTCTTCGAACCCTAACTGACTTGTTCAAACATATCTTAAGAGATTCTACACCAACACGGTGTATCTTTGTCAATTATCCCGTATCGAAATACTCGTTTCGCCTCTAGTTTTACAAGAAACCTTGGAGACCCGCTTAGACATGAGTACCGCGTACCACCCACAAACAGATGAACCGAACAAACGAACGATTTACGTCTTCGAAAGACATGTTTCAAACTTGCATGGTCGCTTTTAGTAGATCCCTCTTACAACAGTAGTTACCACTCGTGTGTTCACACGCACTTTCCGAAACCCTATATGACCGCTAATGTCATACCCCTGTTCATTTAACCAAAGCATCAACCACCGAAATCTGAACTCCATCAAGAAACAACAATTGAGATAATCCAAGTCCGAGAAGGGCTCGAGACGACCCGTAGTCGCCCAAAAGAGTCATACCAAACTTAGATGAAAACCTCACAAATCCCAGTGTGTAACCGCGTAATATTGAGAAACCGCACCTTGGAAAGGTGTAATCCATTTTGGGAAATCGAGAAAGGCTATATCCGCAATATCGAACCTTTTGAAACCTTGGGGCGTATTGGAACCGCTTCCTATCGTTTAGAACTTCCGACTCAATTAAGTTTCCGTTTACCCTACATTTCGTGTAACAAACTTAGAAACGTGTCCTGCGGAACAGGAACTTGCAATCCTTCTAGATGCACCAACTATTGATGACAAACTACTCTTCATAGGAAAACCGGCTGAACTTGTGGATCGTAAAACCAAACCTTACTACTACGTAACACCCCGACTATTCAGATTCGTGGAAATGCCTAAGGATGTATCTTCACTGCTCCGTAGATTGAACAACGCTAGGTCTCGAGTAAGAGACATCGACTACTACTTCCAACTAAATTTCGGGACGAAATTTCTTTTGAGGTGTGGATAATGTAACATCCCGTGATTTTCCGTTAAATTTATTTTAACACCATCTTTTTTTTTTATAATATCTTTCGTTATTCAAATTTGTATCTTTCGTTAACTAACGTTCATAATATTCTCGTTATCTAATTATAAAGTCATCCGTTACTCGAATGTTTTTAAAATATTCGTTGGGTTAATTCCCGCACCCGCTTTGAAACTCGAGGGACCGAGATTTCCAAATGGGCAAACTAGTTGACTAGGTCAACTAGTCAACCCACTTACCACATCCATTCATTTCATCTCCACCTCCCACCTTCATCCTCCTCTTTCTCTCTACTTCCCATTTTTGAACTCAAAACCCTCAAACATAAAATCATCATCTAAATCCGATTGGAGAAGCAAACATCAAAACAAATTACATTTTCGTGATCCTCTCTTCATCCTCTACATTTTGATACCAATATCATCAAGTTTGGGTAACATTTCTAAAACTCTAGATTTCTCTAAATTCGTGTTTTTGACTTGAAATGGTGTTAGTTAGTGTCTATGGCTCATTGTGATGTCGTGTGTGTAATTTATATGCTCGATCTCGTTGTTTTAGTGTAACTAGCATGAACTTGAATTTTGGTGCGTTGTTCTTGAATTTAGGATGATCATATGTTGTTAGATGTTAAAAGTTGATGTTTTAATTGTGTTACTAGCATCACTAGCTTCAATTTGATGTGTAGGTTGCCTTAGAAAACTTCATGAACTTGATTATTGATTTTGGTGAATTTGGGTTAGGGTTTGATGAACTTGAAATGGACTTTTGATACATTGAATGCCATGGATTATTATTGGTAAGTGTTTAGTTGGATTGTATGCTTGATTACCTTCGAAACGGCATATCATTCACGTAAATTGGTTGCCCGAATCATTGAATTGCATTTATGAACTTGTATGCGATTAATGTTAAGCATTAGATGCGGTTTTGGTTGTTGTAATAGGTAGATTGATTGATGAAATGTGTTTATTAGTTTTCCTCGTCAAATTACCTTCCCAACGGTATAAGATACTTGTCTTGATTGTTTGCGGATCATAAATGGTGATTGTTTGAAGTTAGGTTCGTGCATAAAACTTAAAAACTGCCAGAACTCTCTGCACAGGTAATGGCGCGGCGCGCCATATACCCGCGCGGCGCGCCATTATGGTCTGTCCAACTTTGTCAATTTTCAAATAATGTTTGCTATGCTACGCACCTCCGACTCACATGTAACTTGTCCTAACATGCTCATACATGATTAAAAACCTCAGAAAAATAGTTCGGGACCCGACCCGAACGTGTTGACTTTTTCGTTGACTTTGACCGACCAAAGTTTGACTTTTTGTCAAACTTAACCAAATGATTATGCAACCTTCCTAACTTGTTTATATACTTATACCTTGCATGAAACTTGACAATTTGATTTCACATGCTACATAATCGAGTCGTAACGAGCCATAGGACTAATTGAACATCTTTGACCGTTTGTGTTTACCGTTATTGATATAACCTACATGTTTAGGTCAAGACTAGCTTTGTCTTTGCACGCGTTTACTTGTTGAAGTACTTTATTAACTCTTGCACTCAAGGTGAGATCATAGTCCCACTTTTACTCTTTTTGAACTTATATTTGGGATGAGAAAACATAAACGATTCTTTTGAATTAAGTGAACACAAGAACGGGAAAACAAACATTCTACATACGAGTTTAGAACAAAAATCCTCAATTCGATTATCATTAGTTACACTTGACGGGTGTAAGCGAGAACTTATGTTATATGGCCATATGGGTTGACAACCCTCATCTTTGACGGTTCGCTACCGTCTACGGATGAAATATATTTTCGAGAATCAGTGTTTGTTCTAGCACTATGGATGGGGTATACAATGGATGGAATGTTAAGCTTTGATAATTGGGTGCTCGTGAATATTAACTTTTAGAATGTATTACTATTATTTCAACTTTGCAAACCTTGTGGTTCGACTTACTTTACTTTTACTCACAAACTTACTTAAACCTATGATTTCACCAACGTTTTCGTTGACAGATTTCTATGTTTTTCTCAGGTCTTGCACGATATGTGATACATGCTTCCGCTCATTATTTGATACTTGCATTGGATGTCGAGTATACATGCTTTTCATGGAGCGTCTTATGACTTTACTTTAAACCGTGTCGCCTAGATTTCCTTTGTACTTATAACCTTGTAACTTAACTTTTGGTTGAACAATTCTTGTAAACTTTGGAAACAATCTTTATTTTGAAATGAAGGCGACGTATTTTGGTCAAACTTTGTCTTAAAGACTTATGACCATGCAATGGGACCTACGTAGACGACGCCGTCACTTGACGATTTGTCGGGGTCGCTACAATATACACCGACATACATACTATAGGGTGGAAAATTCCTAACATTTTCTTCCTTTTATTCTCGGGATCAAAGGTTTCACCTCTATTACCCAATTGGGTGAAATCCAAGGTGTCATTATCTATTACAGCCTGTAGTTCATCTTCAGTAGATGACTCGTCTATTGAGAATATTGGGTTGGAAGGTTGTGGAATGGTGAATTCCGGGATCGAAGTAGATTCTTCTTCTTTAACGGTACTTATCGGTTCCACCACTTTGGTCTTGGGGGTAAAATTTTCAACGTTATCGTTTTCCCAAGAGTACAAATTTGTCACCCTTACTTCTTCTTTATTCATTGACTGATCGATGATTTCGTTAGTAGAGGCTAATGTGTCGATATGTTGTGAAATTGGTAAAGCTGAATAAAAAGTATCATCGGGATAGTTGGTGATTTCGGAGCTCTCGAATTCAACAAAATTCGATGATATGAGATTTTCTTGTACATGACTCCTCAGATCAACAGGTGTGTAGTCTGATAGAGTTTCAGCTTGCCTAATTACAAACTTTCTCATTTGTTCATTTTGAGCATCAAGTTCTTCGAGTTTGATTTTCATATAATCTAAAGAATTTTCAGACACATAATTTTCCTCGTCTTCTGGTTGTTGAGTTTGGAAATATTCTTGGGAATAATCCCAATTTGAATTGTATTCCTCATAATCATTCCATTCAGGTTCCATGAGTGCGTAATTTTCCATAGGAACATAATAATAACATTCCCATGTTGAATGATAATCTCCACAGATTTCATAACCAGTTATTGTTTCATCATTCGTGATCCAAGATTGACCGAACGAATTGTCATCAACACCCGTTTGAGAGTATTGATTAAATTGATTTCGGATGTCATAAAGAGTTTCCAAAATATTCTCGAGATTTTCCATAATGCGCTTTTTTTTATACCAAATTTTAGCTACAATGTGGTGCATTTACTTAATTATCCTATTAGTTATAAAAATAAAAATTATATAAGTTATCAAATTAATAGACTTTTCTGATTTTGCCCACGTTTCGAATAGCCAATAGATGCAGCAGGGAGCCAGAACCCTTTAAATCGGAAGCTCACAACTCAGCCACTAACAAATCCAACTATTACTACGAACCAGAAAATTTGGATGTCTATCAATTTAACCGCTTAAAATAATTTTTTCATTTTTGAAATTTTAGAGAAGAAATAGAAAATTCTATGTCCTAAAAACTAGATCGTCGAGAAATAAGAAAGAAAAAGAAGCGCGTCGAAAAACGTCGAAAAATAAAAATAAGAAAGAAAAACGTCGAAACTTAAAAGGTACTAAAATTTATAAACAGCGTCGCAAAATTCTAAAGCACCTAAATCTTAATCTAAAGAAAAGGCACTTAAGTGATTTTACGGCAAAACCTAAAAATCTAGAAATATAAAATAAGCTACGGCAAAATACTAGTCTCAAAACTAATTACGAACGATAAAAATACAAATATTACGAATAAACGATAAAAATACAAATTGTAATTAAAATGATAAAAATATAAATTTTATAAAAATATTATTTTTATATTATATATTTTATAAAAGTATTAATTTTTTTATAATTATAAAACTAATTAAAACTTAAATTACAAATTAAATTAAAACTAAAACTAAATATTATTATAAATAACCCTAAATAATAATAATAATAAATAATACCCCATAATAAATGCTGAAATAGGGTTTCTGGCGTGTCAGATCAGGCCATGCGATCGCATGGCTTTACAACACCCGGCTCATGCGATCGCATAGGTCTGGGTTCCAGGTTTTTTTTTATTATTATTTTTCTAAAAATGATATATAAATATATGTATACAAATATATATTAAAAATATAGCGTTTCGCCGAGTCCCCGGCAGTGGCGCCAAAAACTTGATGTTAAAGCTAAGGGGTATAAAATACTATTAAATTTTACAAGGAAATACTATTAAATACGATACAATTTTACACAAGATGTTTATTTATTTATTGAATGGATATACCTAAACCTTGCTACAACACTATAGGCAGTGTACCTAATCGTAGAGTAGTATAGTTTTTAGTAAGTCCGGTTCGTTCCACAGGGAGCGGGCTTATTGCACACTATATTTTTAAACAATTATATTTGTACAAAATATATTATATTGATAATATATAAAAGGGGGTTTACCGTTTAATGACTGGTTTGTCGATTTTATATTTTAAGCGAAGCGTAAAGTAAATGACGATATTTAACTAACAATATAAAATAAATAACAATAATTAAAATGACAATAAATAAAAGTACGAGGAAAAATGAAATAAAATATATTATGCTTATTTAAACTTCCGTAATCATGATGTTTGACGTGTTGATTTTTAGTTTATTCCCATGGGTTAATTGTCCTTTGTCCTGGATTATTTAATATGCCCGTCTGGTTTTTGTCCATAACAGTCCATCAGTCATAAATATAAAGTGCGAGTGTCCTCGTCAAATTATCCTTATATCCGAAGTCAAATATTCTAACTAATTGGGGACTTAAACTTTAACAAGGTTTTAATACTTTGTTTAATAATTACACCAGGATATCGACTGCATGTAATCCAAGGTTTAATACTTTGTTAACAATTACACCAAGTGTCCTTGTACATAATTTCACCCCTGTTTTAATAATTCCATAGACTATTAATCCATTCCCGTGTCCGGTTAAATGAACGATTATTCGTACATATAAATATCCCGCCCATCGTGTCCGATCGAGTGTATATGGTAATTTATGGGTACGTCCAATTATAAATCTTTATATTAACATTAACAAACTATAATTTAGTTAAACAAATATAAAGCCCATTAATAGCCCATAGTCTAATTTTCACAAGTGTCGTTCTTTTGTCCAAACCCCAATTATGGTACAAAGCCCAATTACCCAATTTTAGTAATTAGTCCAACATCATGATTACTTCGGATTAAATAAGCATAATAATAACTTAAGTACGAGACATTAATTTAAAAAGGATAACATAGCTTACATTGATTATTTATCGCGTAGTGTTACACGGACAGAGCTTCGACTTTAAAACCCGTAAAATAACTTTTACATAACCCGAACTAATCTAATATAAAACTACCCTATACTATATATATATATATATATATATATATATATATATATATATATATATATATATATATATATATATATATATATATATATATATATATATATATTTATTACAGAGTATTATTATTATATTTTTTTATGGCCAAAACTCGTTGCCTTTTATAGATGTGGTCTGATCCTGAGGCCCATGCGATCGCATGGGTTCTCAGTGTTAATCTCATGCGATCGCATGGCCAGTCTGGCCATGCCCAATTGCTTTGTTTTCTAGCTTGTCGACGTTATATTTAATTATATAATATAATATATATAATTTTATATAATTATATATATATTATATTATATTCTTGTGCATAGTAGACTCATAATTTTTGGTCCGTTGTGTCGGGCGTTGATAGTTGGCTCAGGTCCCGGTTTCGGATTTTTGAACGTCCTTTCGTATAATTTAATATCTTGTACTTTGCGTTCCGCAACTTGTACTTTTGTCATTTTTAGACGTTTCTCATCAATAAATTGAACCACTTGGATTGTATCTTGTACATTTGAGCTTTTTGGTCATTTGCGTCTTCAAATCGTCGTTTTCGCCTTTTTTCTTCGCACTTATTTAATATAAACGATTACAACTTAAAATAGGACAATTATAACTAAATAATTTACATATTGGGAGGATATTGCTACTAAATATATGTTCATTTGGAGCACTATCACCCTCCCACACCCTCACCACCTATAAATACAAGCCTCATTCCATTCATTTTACACTTGCTTTCATTTGTAATTCACACACTCACTCTCTAATTCTCTCTCTAGTTCTTTCTCTCTCTAAAAAGTGTAAGTATTGATTTTTCTTCTTCTTCTTCCTCTCTCTCTCATGAATTCATCATCATCATCATCATGGGTCTAGCTTTTTAGCTTTTGATCTTGATTACATCTTGTAGATTCAAACATGGATTTGAATCCATTAAGAACACAGAAGATTCAAGCTTTCTAGCTTTGAATCTTCACCTACTTTGTAGATCTATATCTTTTAACTTTAATCTTGTTATTTTGTTATAAAGATTCAAACTTGTGTTTGTAATCTTCATGTAACTTAAAGATCCAAGTTTTATGCTTCAAGATCTTCAAGAACAACCAAGATGCAAGCTTTCTAGCTTGAATCTTCATATCTTTTGTTGGATCTAAGTTTTCTAACTTATGATCTCATTATTTTGTTATAAAGATCAAAACTTATGTTTATGGTCTTCATATAACTTAAAGATCTAAGCTTTATGCTTCAAGTTCTTCAAGAACACTAAATATTCAAGCTTTCTAGCTTTGTGACCTTATAACTTGTGTGAAAGGGATCCAAGCTCTCTAGCTTAGGTTTCCATCAATTCATTTGACTTAGATTATGTTCATACTTGCTTGATTGAAGTAAAGTTTGTAGTTTTAGTTGTAAATGTAACTTGTAATTGTGTTAATACTAAGGATATGATGTAACCTTGGTTCATCATCCATCTAAGACTCTTAAATGAGTTATGTTCTTACTTGGTCTTAACATATTGTGTGTTGATGGTAGAATCTTGGTCAAGGTGATGCTAACCCATCAACGAGTTGTACACTTGAAGCTACAAGCATCAAGGATGAGAACCGTGATGAGCATCAAGCACTAGGAACCCCACCGGAGCACCTTGCTTACTGTTTTTAGGATCTGATCAGACCACCTGGGCTACTGTAAAGTTGATTTTTAGTTAGTTCGGTTCTAGTAGATGATTTTCCGTTTAGACCTCGTCTTAATCCGAGTTACGGTTCAGGATTTATGGCCTTCCGAAAGTCACTACACCCTATTAATGTTGTGCTGAAATTTCTGACCTACTCACACTTAAACCGTCGTCATGGTCAAACAAAGACGAGTTAGGTTCTGAAAATTGGTCAGAGGTTAGGGGACTCATATACGGAGCCATAGTCACTGACTACGTGTCTTTTCAATTTAAGTAGAGGTCGTAGCAGCTGACCGAAGTCAGCCTATTGTTTCGATCTCTATTCTTGTCAAACTTACTTAGCTTTTATGATAATGAACGATGATGATGATGATGATGATGATGACGACATTTAAACTTATTTTATGCACTATTAGAACTTATGAGGATAACATACTGACCTAGCAACCTTTGACTTAGGTTGACGACCTTTCGGACCGACTTACTACTTGCATACTTTCATTATCGACTTTACCGCTCTTATCACTGTGAGTTATAGCATCCCTTTTTACTTTAACTATTTTGGGACTGAGAATACATGCGCTTTTTACGTTTTACATACTAGGCACGAGTACTTAAACTTTATATATGTGTGGGTTATACAACGGCATAAACTTTCCCCTTAGCTCGGTAACGTTTAGTCATTGGTTTTGAACCGGTGAACGAGAATCTTAGATATGGATCCATAGGGTTTGAAATCCCCACTCGGGCTAGTCGCGCTAGCATTTAACGGGTGTTTAATACTTCGTAAACATACGCACTCGCCAAGTGTACTTTTAGGGGGTTATAAATGTTAAGTTAGTTACCAAGTGCCCATAGTTAAACATATACTTTTCATACTGTTTTGGAACGCTGAGATCTCGTGGCCTACCTTACATTACTGTTACAACTTAAAATATATGTAAGATCCTGTTTTTGCAGTGGTTTTGGAAGCCGTCCAAAAGAGTGGGACGCCGTCCCATTGTGAAGGGCTGGACGCCGTCCAGTATTCTGGACGCCGTCCAGTTGAACTGGCAAGCCAGCTTTTGTGTTTTTAGATATTTAAAAGGGGTAGTTTGGTAATTTCACATTGTGAACTACTTTAAGGCCCTAGATCAGTTTGTGGAGCCTCATTTACTCCATTTACAACCACCAAACCTCTTCCACTTAAATTCTAGAGAGAGAGAGTGTTTCAAGTGTGAGAAAGCTCAAATCGAAGTAGAAGGAGCTTGTTTCGGGTTAGAGCTCGAGCATTAAAGTTGTTCATCTCCTCACTAGCTACATTTTGATTGTAGTGGTAAGTCTTAACCTTGATTTCCTTACTATTAATTGTTTAAGGGTAAGGGTTTGGGTTAGTGATGTGTATAAAACCCATTTGTTAGTGATTTGGGGATTTTTGGGTAAGTTTAGGTCATGAGGACCCAAAAGATGACTAACCTAGGGTTTTGAAAAGTTAAAGTGTGTAAATGGGTCTTAAGGACTTAGTAAATCACTAGCACACTTAGTAATTAATGTTAGTGGGTGTCATTTTGGTATGGGTGACCCAAATGGGTGTGTTGACCTTGAGATGGGTCAAATGGGTCATAGGCGACTTAGGTTGTGAAATGTGTATGAAAACACACTAAAAATTGTGATTATTAAAGTGTTTTAAGACAATAATTGGCTAACGTTAGGGTTTTGACGAAGTTGACCTAATCTTAGGGTTAAAGGTGCAAATGAGTCGAAATTGCACCAAGGGTCAAAATGACGCTAGAATGGTGAGTGAGTTGGTTGACCAACTTGATCTTGTGATTGATTATGTGCATAATGTAATAGGTACGTTACATTGAAGATTGCAAGCTCGGTTATCTTTCACAAAGGACTTTGAGGTGAGTGGAATAATTATATATGTATGTATATGATTTATTTGCTTGTGGGGTATGGATTCAAAGTTCGATGTTGACGATGCCATACCACTATTGTTTGTTGGATAAGGGTTTAAAGTTCGTTGTTGACGATACCTCATGTATGGAGTTAAAGTTCGATGTCGACGATGCCATACCGCTATTGTAGTGATTTTGATGAGGGGTTAAAGTTCGATGCAGATGATACCTCATGTGTGGGTTTAAAGTTCGTTGTTGATGATACCACATTAATTGGGATGGATGGGGTTTGAGTTCGATGTTGACGATACCATTTATTGGGATAGCCTTGGGTTTTGAGTACTATGGATGTTGTGAACATCAATGTTATATATTCGTGTTGTAGCATGTTATATTGTTGTGTTATATGCTATTGTTATACTAGCTTTGTTATCGTGGTTTTTAGCATTATACACTGTAATGGTATGCTAATTATGTAGCTAGTATGTATGCGGTTTTGGTGTAAGTGTTTGCAAGTAAGTAAGTTATATATGTATATGTATAATTATTGCATTCACTAAGCTTTAGCTTACCCTCTCGTTGTTTATCTTTTTATAGGCTCCGGCGTTGACAAGGGTAAGGGCATTAGATTGGATTAGAGATCCCGCTTGTTGTTTAGGATATGCTTTTGGGTTTTGATAGCTTTTGGAGTTTGACCGAGACTTGGGTAGTTTAACCCCAAACACCATGCTCATAGTGTCGTTTGGAAATTAAACTAGTGTGGTCGAAACTCATGATTTGTACGAAACTCGTAAAACGGCCGTTGTGTGTCCCGTTTTGTAAAACTTGTTTCGATGTTGGAAATTTATTAGTTTTACTTATTTTGATATGTTGCGATAATTTGTTTCGTTGGAAAGTGTCGGGAAGCGGGTTTTTCGTTCAAGTGTAAAGAAAACTGATCAGTCCCCATTAGTTCAATTGGACGCCGTCCAAAAAGGCTGGACGCCGTCCAGGCCTTCAGTACTGGACGCCGTCCAGATGTACAGGTCCAGAATTTTTTTTTTTATGGCGTATTTTTGGTATAATGAGGGTTGGGTCGTTACAAGTGGTATCAGAGCATGGTCTAAGGGATTTAGGTGACTTGAGATAGGTGCCTAGACTTAGACTTTATTGTGTGTACGCTTTATGCGGGACTTGTAGGACTTTGGGTCGGAACAGGAATTGTTAGTGCGAGTGTTTATGTGAATTAACCTTGCACTAATTGTTTTGTGTTGTTTTAGCAATCATCAAGCGAGATAGACGTTGTACTAGCGAGTTAATGCGACGTGATCGCGTAACAATGATTAGCTACCGTTGTTACGGGTTCAAATCGTGTCAAACAAGCGATGTACGACGATTGTTGAGCAAGATGGGGTAGTGTGGTGTATATGTATATACATATGTGTTAAGTCCTTTCGTTTCGTTACTTAATTTACTTTGTTTTATAGAATGAAGATGAGAAATGGACACGACACCAATGACAGAAGTACGAGTGAGGACGTTGAACTCACGGCCAAGGTTGAGGCCATCTTTAAAAGGCTAAAAACGGAATTTCTTGACGATGTTCGAAAGGTTTTCCAAGAGTCAGTTGTGATGGCCCCGTCAAAACACTTAACGGCTCCGTCACTTGGTCCCACAGCTTGATCGAACTTAAATGAATTTAACAAATGACATTGCATTCTTTTATTTCAAAAGTTTCCCAAAAAGGAAAGCATACCAAAATATGTAGTCTAAAAGTAACCCAACATATTAATAATCCAAAGTTGACACAAAACATTGTCAACAACCCACAAGTAATAATTATTCAAAAACCGAATGCAAGTCAAAGTTTCATAAATTGTTTCATTAAAAATCTGCCCAAATGCATGCAGACTCTTCTAAACACAGCGGAAGCATCACATAAACTCAAGTACCTGTTAAAACATGCGAGTAAACTATCAACACAAAGGTTGAGTGAATTATAGGTTTAAATAATTAAATAAACTTTAGACCACAAGATTTAAAAATGTTAGAAAACATTAAACATTATTCCATTATCAATGAGCCACCTGGTAACCACTTAACCCTTTATTTACCCTTGCCAAACACAATAAAAATATACACTGGACAGTGTATCTACAACAAAATACGAAGTACTAAACATTCCGATTATAAATTGCTAGCGCGACTAGCTCGAAATGGGGTTGTCAAACCCGATAGATCTATCCGTAGGATTCGCGTTCACCAGTAGAAATCAATGATTACAGTTACCAGACTAGAGAATATTTTTGTCCAACTCACAATGAATAATTTAAATTTAATTTTCACTTGTGTCTAAACGTGAAATAAAATGCATGTAATCACATCCCAAAAATATACTTTGAAAAGTATGTAAAAACGGGACTATAACTCACCTTAATAGTAACGAAGTAACCAACACAATTAAGCGAACAACAAATGGAGTACAGTGATCAGGAATAATCACAACGCCGACCTATAAATAAAGCAGGTCGATATAAATAACTAACTTAGGTCAAGTCTTAGTATGATAGCTATTGTACATATTGCAAGTAGACATAGAACAATACTCAATATGCATCGGTTTGATCGGAACAGCGTACGGACACACACTTTCTATTTTTAGAAAGTTTCTATTTTTAGCAGGTTTCCATTTTTGGAAAGTTTCTATTTTTGGAAAGTTTCTATTTTTGGAAAGTTTCCAAATTTAGAAAGTTGCTATTTTAGGAAAGTTTATAAGTTAAGAAAGTTTCCTTAATTAGAAAGTCAACAAAAGTCAACTGAAAGTCAAATTCAACCGAAAGTCAACTCAAAAGTTAACCTTGGTCAAACATAGTCAACGTTAATTTTAAAAGTGTAAGTTATAATAATAATATAAGTTATAACGTTTATTAAAGTTAAATATGTCTAATTATGTCATAAGATAAGTTTAATTAAATTAAAATGAATTATTAAAGTTAATCTAAGTTTAAATGATATATTTAATATAACATAAGTATTTAATTAATTAATTAAATATTAGTCATAATATAAGTATTATTAATTAATAATAAATTTTAAATCATATCATAAGTATTATTAATTAATAATGAATTATTAATCATATCATAAGTTTCTAATTATAATTATTAAATCATAAATATTTAATAATTAAATTATAATTAAATAATAACTAAGCCTTATAATAATTAAATAATTAATTAATCCTTATTACAAGTCTTATAATAGTAATCTCATAATATAAGTTTAATACTTATCATAAGTATTTTCCATTAATAATGAAGTAATATTAATCATATGTTTAATTAAAATGTTAATTAAATCATAAGTATTAATTAGATGATATAATAAATATATATCATAAGTCTTAAATAATAATAATTACTTTTTTATCACAAGTAATTAAATGATATTGAAATCCATTATTTATATCATAAGTTTAATAATTAGTCATAAGTTTTAAATCAAAAGTTCATCGGGTCGTATCCTGAGCCCCGGGTGTCGGTTTTCGGCGAGCCTTACATATATCTCCGCCTAATCAAACCACCCGAAACTTTGGTACACTCAAGAACACACCATGAACAGCCCACAAGTCGTGATATACAGCCAATACACTACTTGGAACTTCAATTCAATCAAAAACGTGTTTTAGACGTAACGGGTGATTCGTGGCTTGGATTGAGATGACCCGAACATGAAAGTTCGCCCCACCATCAGTCCTAACACAATAACACACCCTAAAGTCACCAAATATGGTCACAAAGTCGGACCAAACCTGGTTCATACCAAAATCACATTTCAATCTTAACAAAATACCACTTTGATCATATCCAGGGCTCCGGGAATCGAAACGACATGAATTTGGAGTCTAAAATTAATGTCTTGATGAGAAGAACTCATCTAGATACTTTATTTTAACTTTTATATCAGGCACAATAGCATAAACACACGAAAAAGCTGCTGTCCCAATTATATCAAACCGAAAACATATGTTTACGAGTAATTCTATGCATACAAACACCATTACAACAACAAGTAATCATCATACTATTAATATGTAATCAAAGTACAGAAATATAAATAAAAATTAAAAGTTCTAGGGTTAGGGTTTATACCCTAATCAAGAAACGAGAAGTATAATCGCGTAGAGAACGGAACGAGGAACGCGTTAGTGTTAATTAATCCTTGATCCAAGCAATATTTTTGGTTGATGATGATGATGATATGGTGATGGTTGGCGACGGCAAAGAGGGAGAGGAGAGAGAGGAGAGAGCACTTTGCTAAATTTAGGTTTTAGGAAAAAATAATGTGAAGTGAAAAGTAATTAACAAAAAAAGAAAGCAAGGGGGTATACCCCATGGATTCGGCCGAAAAAGGGAACGGGGTGGGTCCCACTTGGCCCATCTCACTTAAATGTTGATGTACTTATGGCCCAAAAGCCCGAACGAAACGCGAAAACACGCTTACGCGATTAAAAATTCGGAGAGATAACGAATACGCGACGAAAAATAAATATAAATACTATATATAATTATATGATCTTAAAATATCATATTTAAAATAATTAGGATTTAAATATCCCAAAAACTCGACCGTTGGTTTGAAAACCGAAAAGATTCGCCGGATAGAAATCCGCGACACGTAGAAACGTATAATTTAAAATATGAATACAAATATTCACATAACACTTAATAATTAATATATTATTATTAATATAATAATATAGGTCATAGATATGACGTAGCACAATTAACAGTTAACGGTCGTTAAATAATTAACGGTAAAAGATAACGGAAAAAGTAGGGTCGTGACAGTACCTTCCCGTTACGGAAATTTCGTCCCGAAATTTAAGCAGGTGCAGGGGTTGACTCAGCATCTGGGAACAAATGCGGGTACTTCTGCTTCATCTGATCTTCACGCTCCCAAGTGAACTCGGGACCACGTCTGGCGTTCCATCTAACCCGGACAATAGGAATTCGGCTCTGCTTAAGAGTCTTAACTTCTCGATCCATAATTTCAATAGGTTTCTCAATAAAGTGTAGTTGCTTATCAACATGAAGTTCTTCCAGAGGAATAGTCTTGTCGGCCTCGGCCAAACACTTCTTTAAGTTCGATACATGAAAAACATCGTGAATAGCACTGAGTTCTTGTGGCAACTTCAAACGATAAGCCGCCGGTCCAACTCTCTCAACAATCTCAAACGGTCCAACAAAACGAGGACTTAACTTTCCCCTCTTACCAAAACGGATCACACCCTTCCAAGGTGAAACCTTTAACATAACACGATCACCAACTTGAAATTCTACATCTTTCCTTCCCCTGTCGGCATAACTCTTTTGCCGACTTCTAGCAGTTCTCAATCTTTCCTTAATCTGTACAATCTTCTCGGTAGTCTCGTGAATAATTTCTGGACCTGTGAGTTGAGCATCCCCAACCTCATTCCATCAGACAGGAGACCTACACTTCCTACCATACAGAGCTTCAAAAGGTGCGGCTTGAATACTTGCGTGATAACTGTTGTTATAAGAAAACTCAGCTAGCGGCAAGTATTTATCCCACCCATTACCAAAATCAATAACACACGCTCGTAACATATCTTCTAACGTATGAATGGTCCTTTCACTCTGACCATCTGTTTGAGGATGATAAGCGGTGCTCATATCTAACCTAGTTCCCAAGGCTTCCTGTAAAGATCGCCAAAACCTTGATACAAATCGACTGTCTCGGTCCGAAATAATGGATACAGGAACACCATGTCTAGAAACAATTTCCTTCAAGTACAAACGAGTAAGCTTCTCCATTGAATCTGTTTCCCTAATCGGCAAAAAGTGAGCCGACTTAGTGAGTCGATCTACAATCACCCAAATAGTGTCATAGCCACCCGTAACTCTCGGTAACTTAGTAATAAAATCCATCGTAATTCCCACTTCCACTCGGGAATCTCGGGTTGCACAAAAAGTCCAGACGGTTTTTGATGTTCAGCTTTAACCTTAGCACAGGTCAAACACTTAGCCACATACGTAGCCACATCACCTTTCAAATTTGGCCACCAATACAGCTCCTTAAGATCATGATACATCTTTCTTGAACCAGGATGAATAGAGTACCTAGACTTATGAGCCTCATCCAAAACAAGTTATCGCAGTTCACCAAACTTCGAAACCCAAAGACGTCCTGCAAAGTACCTAGTACCATCTGCTCGAATCTTAAATTTCTTAGCCATACTTCTTACGTTCTCCTTCACAAAATTCTCTTCCTTTAAGGCTTCTTGTTGTGCCTCAAGAATCTGCCTTTCGAGGTTTGTTCTAATTGTCATATTCAAGGCTCTAAACCTGCGAGGTTCAGCCCTTTCTTTACGACTCAACGCATCCGCCACAACATTGGCCTTACCTGGATGATACAAAAGTTCACAATCGTAATCATTCAACGTCTCAATCCATCTTCGTTGTCTCATGTTCAACTGTTTCTGATCGAGGATATGTTGAAGACTTTTGTGATCTGTGTACACAGTACTCTTGACCCCATACAAATAATGTCTCCAAATCTTAAGTGCAAAAACAACGGCCCCCAACTCTAAATCATGAGTTGTATAGTTCTGCTCGTGAATCTTCAATTGACGTGATGCATACGCGATAACTTTCTTTCGTTGCATCAAAACACAACCAAAGCCTTGACGCGAAGCATCACAATAAACAACAAAATCATCATTACCCTCATTTAACAACCCGTCAAAGTACACTTGACTACCATCGTTATCTTGGTCCCACAGCTTGATCATAACTCTATATGAATTTAATAAATAACCTTGCATTCTTTATTTAAAAATAATTTCCTATAAAGGAAACCTATCAAAATATGTAAGTTTAAAAAAACCATACATTATTACTTAACCAAAAGTTGACCAAAACAAAGTCAACAGCATCCCCTATTAAATGTATCAAAATAGAATGCAAGTTATTGTTTAACAAAAGCTGCCATCATAAATATGCAGACTCTCTAAGCACAGCGGAAGCAATCAATCATGAACCTGAGAATAAAACATGCGAGTAACTGTCAACAAAAATGTTGAATGAATTATAGGTTTAATATTGCAAACAATATTTAATTTAAACTGTAAAAATTTATGTTTGAAAACATAAAAACTCCTTTTTGGACCACAAAATTATATGCTAGAAAACATATAAAAACATTATTCCATTTACCGGGAGCCACCTGGTAACCACTTAACCATTTATTTACCCTTGCCAAACATAATAAATAATATACACCGAACAAGTGTATCTACAACAAATTACGAAGTACTAAACATTCCGATTATAAATTGCTAGCGCGACTAGCTCGAAATGGGGTTGTCAAACCCGATAGATCTATCCATAGGATTCGCGTTCACCAGTAGAAACCAGTGATTACAGTTACCAGACTAGGGAATATTTTTGTTCAACTCACAATAAATAATTTAAACCAACTTCCACTTGTGTCCAAAATATAAATAAATTGCATGTATTCTCATCCCAAAAGATTTAAAATAGAAAAATGGGACTATAACTCACCTTAATAGCAAACGAAGTAACCACACAAATATGCGAACAGCAAATGAAGTAAAGTGATCAGGAATGATCACAACACCGACCTATAAATAAAGAAGGTCGATATAAATAACTAACTTAGGTCAAGTCTTAGTATGATAGCTATTGTACATGTTGCAAGTAGTCATAGAACAATACTCAACATGCATCGGTTTGATCGGAACATCGTACGGACACACACTTTCTATTTTTAGAAAGTTTCTATTTTTAGCAGGTTTCCATTTTTGGAAAGTTTCTATTTTTGGAAAGTTTCTTTTTTTTTTGGAAAGTTTCTATTTTAGGAAAGTTTCTATTTTTGGAAAGTTTCTATTATTGGAAAGTTTCCAAATTTAGAAAGTTTCTATTTTTAGAAAGTTTTAAGTTAGGAAAGTTTCCTTATTTAGAAAGTCAAAAAAAGTCAATTGAAAGTCAAAGTCAATCGAAAGTCAACTCAAAAGTCAACCTTAGTCAAACATAGTCAACGTTAAATTTAAAAGTGTAAGTTGTAATAATAATGTAAGTTATAATGTTTATTAAAGTTAAATATGTCTAATTATGTCATAACATAAGTTTAATTAAATTAAAATGAATTATCAAAGTTAATATAAGTTTAAATGATATAATTAATATAACATAAGTATTTAATTAATTAATTAAATATTAGTCATAATATAAGTATTATTAATTAATAATAAATTTTAAATCATATCATAAGTATTATTAATTAATAATGAATTATTAATCATATCATAAGTTTCTAATTATAATTATTAAATCATAAGTATTTAATAATTAAATTATAATTAAATAATAACTAAGCCTTATAATAATTAAATAATTAATTAATATTTATTATAAGTCTTATAATAATAATAATAATCTTATAATATAAGTTTAATACTTATCATAAGTATTTTCCATTAATAATAAAAGTATTATTAATCATAAGTTTAATTAAAATGTTAATTAAATCATAAGTAATAATTAAATGATATAATAAATATATATCATAAGTCTTAAATTATAATAATTACTTTTTATATCATAAGTAATTAAATGATAATGAAATTCATTATTTATATCATAAGTTTAATAATTAATCATAAGTTTTAAATCAAAAGTTCATCGGGTCGTATCTTGAACCCCGGGTGTCAGTTTTCGACGAGCCTTACATATATCTCCGCCTAATCAAACCACCAGAAACTTTGGTACACTCAAGAACACACCAAGAACAGCCCACAAGTTGTGGTGATCAGCCAAGACATCACTTGAAACTTTAATTCAATCAAAATCGTGTTTTAGACTCAACGGGTGATTCGTGGCTCGGATTTAGATGACCCGAACATGAAAGTTCGTCCCATCATTGATCCTAACACACTATCACACCCTAAAGTCACCAAATATGGTCACAAAGTCGGACCAAACCTGGTTCATACCAATATCACATTTTAATCTTAACAAAATACCACTTTGATCATATCTAGGGCTCCGGGAATCGAAACGACATGAATCCGGAGTCTAAAATTAATGTCTTGATGAGAGGAACTCATCTAGATACTTTATTTTAAATCTTATAACAGTCACAATATCAGAAATACACGAAATAGCTGCTGTCCCAATTTTATCAAACCGAAAACATGTGTTTATGAGTAATTCTATGCATACAAACACCATTACAACAACAAGTAATCATCATACTATTAAAATATAATCAAAACACAGAAAAATAAAGAAAAATTAAAAATCTAGGGTTAGGGTTTATACCCTAATCAAGAATCAAATGATGTAGTCGCGTAGAGTACGAAGAGATGAATCCGATTATACTAAAAGCCCTTGAGAGATGATGAAGAATCCATGCAATGATGATGTTGGCCGATTATGATGATGAAGATGGAGGTTTGGGTCGTTAATGGAGAGGAGAGAAAGAAAAAAATAAGGTGCTAGGTTAAAATGAGAAGTATTGTTCTTTTTTGTTCAACAAAACACCAAGTTTCCAAGATTGACACATCACCCCCCTCCCCTTCAAAATTTTGGCTGAATATTGACTAGGGTGGGCCCCTTGTGGCCCAAATTTGATAAATGTTCAATAGCTTGTAGCCCGAATGTCCGAACGAAGCCCGAAACGCGAAAACACCGCTACGCGATTGATTTTTCGGAGAGATAACAAATACGCGACGAATAAAATATATAAACACTATATATAATCATATGACATTAAAATATCATATTTAAAATAATTTAGATTTAAAAATCTCAAAAGTTTGACCGTTGGTTTGAAAACCGAAAAGATTCGCCGGATAGAAATCCACGACACGTAGAAACGTACAACTTAAAGTATGAATACAAATATTCATATGACACATAATAATTAATATATTATTACAAAAATAATAATATATATCATAGAAATGATGTGACATGAATAACAGTTAACGGAAGTTAAATAATTAACGATAAAAGATAACGGAAAGAGTAGGGTCGTCACAGTACCTTCCCGTTACAGAAATTTCGTCCCGAAATTTAAGCAGGTGCAGGGGTTGACTCAGCATCTGGGAAAAAATGTGGGTACTTCTACTTCATCTGCTCTTCACACTCCCAAGTGAACTCGGGACCACGTCTGGTGTTCCATCTAACTCGAACAATAGGAATTCTACTCTGCTTAAGAGTCTTAACCTCTCGATCCATAATTTCAACAGGTTCCTCAATAAAATGTAGTTGCTTATCAACATGAAGTTCCTCCAGAGGAATAGTCTTATCGGCCTCGGTCAAACACTTCTTTAAATTCGATACATGAAAAACGTCATGAATAGCACTAAGTTCTTGTGGCAATTTCAAACGATAAGCCACGGGTCCAACTCTCTGAATGATCTCAAAAGGTCCAACAAAACGAGGATTCAACTTTCCTCTTTTACCAAAACGTATCACGCCCTTCCAAGGTGATACCATCAACATAACACGATCACTGACCTAAAATTCAATATCGTTCCTTCTCTTATTAGCATAGCTCTTTTGACGACTTCTGGCGGTTCTCAATCTTTCCTTAATCTGTACGATCTTCTCGGTAGTCTCATGAATAATTTCTGGGCCTGTGAGTTGAGCATCCCTAACCTCATTCCAACAGACAGGAGACCTACACTTTCTACCATACAGAGCTTCAAACGGTGCGGCTTTAATACTTGCATGATAGCTGTTATTATAAGAAAATTCAGCTAGCGGCAAATATCTATCCCACCCATTACCAAAATCAATAACACACGCTCGTAACATGTCTTCTAACGTCTGAATGGTCCTTTCACTCTGACCATCCGTCTGAGGATGATAAGCGGTGCTCATATCCAACTTAGTTCCCAAAGCTTCCTGTAAGGATCGCCAAAACCTCGATATAAATCGACTGTCTCGGTTTGAACTAATAGATACAGGAACACCATGTCTTGAAACAATTACCTTCAAATACAAATGAGTAAGCTTCTCCATCGAATCTGTTTCCTTAATCGACAAGAAATGAGCTAACTTTGTGAGCCGGTCAACAATCACCCAAATGGTATCATAACCACCCACAACTCTCGGTAACTTCGTAATAAAATCCATCGTAATACCTTCCCACTTCCACTCGAGAATCTCAGGTTGCACCAAAAGTCCAGACGGTTTCTGATGTTCAGCTTTAACCTTAGCACATGTCAAGCACTTAGCCACATAAGTAGCCACATCAGCTTTCAAGTTAGGCCACCAATACAGCTCCTTAAGATCATGATACATCTTTCCTGAACCAGGATGAATAGAGTACCTAGATTTATGAGCCTCATCTAAAACAAGTTGTCGCAGATCACCAAACTTCGGAACCCAAAGGCGTCCCGTAAAATACCGAGTACCATCGGTTCGTACCTCTAACTGTTTACTTAAGCCTCGGGCCTTCCCGTTACAAAATTCTCCTCCTTCAAGGCTTCTTGTTGTGTCTCAAGAATCTGCCTTGCGAGGTTTGTTCGAATTGTCATATTCAAGGCTCTAAACCTGCGAGGTTCAGCCCTTTCTTTACGAATTAACGCATCGGCCACAACTTTGGCCTTTCTTGGATGATATAAAAGTTCACAATCATAATCATTCAACATCTCAATCCATCTTCATTGCCTCATATTCAACTGTTTCTGATCAAGGATATGTTGAAGACTTTTGTGATCAGTGTACACAGTACTTTTGACCCCATATAAGTAATGTCTCCAATTCTTGAGTGCGAACACAACAGCTCCCAATTCTACATCATGGGTTGTATAATTCTGTTCATAAATCTTCAACTGACATGACGCGTAAACAATGACTTTCTTTCATTGCATCAAAACACAACCAAAGTTTTGACACGGAGCATCACAATAGATAACAAGATCATCACTACCCTCAGGTAGTGATAATGTCGGTGCAGAAGTTAACTTCTTCTTCAGAGTTTGGAAAGCGGACTCTTGTTCACTCTTCCACTCGTACTTCTTCCGCTTATGCGTTAAAGCAGTCAGAGGTTTCGCTACTCGTGAAAAAACTTGAATGAACCTTCTATAATAGCCTGCTAATCCTAGAAACTGGCGAATTTGAGTAGGAGTTTTCGGAAATTTCCCATTTCCCAATTGCCTCAATCTTAGCAGGATCAACTTGAATTCCCTGTTTAATAACAACGTGCCCAAGAAATTGAACTTCTTTCAACCAGGACGCACATTTAGAAAAATTCAGCATACATCGCTTCTTTTCTTAACAAATCAAGCACTTATCTTCGTGCTCTTGATCACTTCTTGGAACAGATAAGGATATCATCGATGAAAACGATAACGAATTTGTCCAGATAGGGTCTGCACACACGGTTCATGAGGTCCATGAACACAGCAGGTGCGTTGGTTAATCCGAACGACATAACAAGAAATTCATAGTGACCATAACAGGTACGGAAAGCGGCTTTCGGAATATCAGTTTCTTTAGCCCGCAGTTGGTGATAACCGAAATGAAGATCAATCTTAGAATAAACGGACGAACCTTGAAGTTGATCGAACATATCATCAATTCTCGAAAGAGGGTAACCATTCTTAACCGTAAGCTTGTTCAATTCACGATAATCAATGCACATCCGGAACGAACCATCTTTCTTCTTAATAAACAAAACAGGAGCTCCCCAAGGGGACGAACTGGGACGAATGAAATATAGTTGCAACAATGAAGGAAGAAATATATGGAGTAGTCACATCAGTGGCATAGATATTTAAGGAAATTCTCTCAAAGGAGATAACGAGGATCATGGACTTCAAAGTAAATTTTCATTACATTTTCGAAAGGAAGACGTACGAAAGGTGTGATATTTCAACGAGAGTGAACTCCCTTGCACAATGAGCGAGGCAATCTAGGATTCATCCTTATTCTTCAATTTACGTGCGGATGAAAAGATACGCGAATCATGGGTTATAAAGAATGGTCGACTCCAGGTGAGATGAATTTCCAAAAATGATTTCGTGCACCTCAAAGTATTGAATCACAGGATTGATGTTTACGAGGGTGATGCGGTTATTCGTGAATATCGAGAGTAGAGACTTCTCAACGGTCTAGTGTAATATCTATCCTTGATACCAACTATAACAATAGTTGGGGCAAAAACCCACCTAGTGCCTTTCCTGAGAACAGGGTGGCCACTGAACGTACCTCAGAAAACTGATTTATCGGTCAGTGAATCGGCCATGTCCAACCATAAGAGGGAAAATTTTATGAGCGCAAAGACTTTCCAAATTTTTTTTATAAGACCGGCATCCAAAGTGGTGTAAGAGTTTTTATCAATGAACTTAATGATAAGTTTCATCCTTAAACGGAGGATGAGAAGAACTGTAATCCAAACACTCTGTAGAGTAATGCGAAAATTTGATAAAATCAATCAAAGGGGTTTTTGATAAAGCTTTAAACGTTTGCTGTGACAACATAAACGGAACGAAGTTCTTAGTAAATTTAAAAGTATGTACAACGTGTACCATTTTATATAAAACAAATTGACTTAATCAAACAGCTCAATAAATGAGTGGTTTTAAAATAATTTAGGAGGTATGATTTAGTATATACTAGCCAAAATAGGTAAGGGTAAATTTATTCATTTGAATCCATACGTACATATATGATTTTATAAATTGTATACAGGACAAAATATTTCATTACTTCTATTTGCCTATAAACCTCGTGAGAACCGCCCAATTAAACAAATGTGTAAAACTCCCGATGATAAATAGAGTATCTGTATTTCAGAGGTTACAAGTTGAAGTAAGATCGTGAAAGATCGAGTAAATGACTTGAATTGTCGTGCGACATTTGACCAACAAATGTTACGAGATCATGAAAACCAATGAGTTAAATGTTGTTTTGACTGTTATCAGGACAGAAGTCCTTGGGCCAAAACTGTTCCCGAGCGAAGCTGTTGCTAACAAGCGAGTTATGAAGGATAGAGCATGAGATAGATAATCTGGTTAAAACGAGCTCCTCGCATATCAACAAATAAGATAATGAATATTTTCCCTACCCATGTAATACATCGGAATTTCTGAATGAGTGGTGTAAAAATTTTTCTTTGACTCGCTTTCTATTCCTCATGTCACAATATTGGGACTTCTTTATGAATTAACGTAATATAATCACGTTGGCCTGACGCCATTATATTTCACTAATTCATAGTTCCATTCCAATAGCACTACATGAGGTCAGGACACGCGATCAACCTCGAATTTCCACACAATTTCTCTAAAACAATTTCTTAAACAATGTGCTAAGGATAGCACAAGAGACAAAAACATCGAAAGTAATGAATAGGAGTAACGATGACATAAAAATGTCTTCGAAGTACCAAGAATCTCTAAAAGTCAAGAATGACGTTTTCCGGTTCAAAAACCAAAGCACATAGGCACGTAATATAACAAGAACGTTATATACCTAAACATAATAGCTGACATTGAAATGCCGAGCATTTAGAAGTCAAGAATGACATCTCGTGTAATATAATTCAAACGTTATATACATAACCATAATAGATGACATAGAAATATCGAGAATTTCAGAAGTCAAGAATGACATCCCTCGGTTTCACTACCCGAGGTGTTCTTATAAGGGTAAGTTCGCATGAGTCGAAGAATACGTTTAAATCGGAATGGGAGTTCCTCCCAGATTCAGAACATAATAGAGATGTATGTATGATAACAATATACATACCAATACGATACAAATAATCATATATAATAATATTTTATAGGCCGGGCTGTAGACTAGACTCACTAATGCACCCTATTGACTCGGGTAACGACATCAATGCAGCCTAATTCCTTACAACCAGAGCTCTGATACCAACTTTAATGACCCGTCAAAGTACACTTGACGACCATCGTTATCTTGGTCCCACAGCTTGATCATAACTCTATATGAATTTAATAAATAACCTTGCATTCTTTATTTAAAAATGATTTCCTATAAAGGAAACCTATCAAAATATGTAAGTTTAGAAAACCATACATTATTACTTAACCAAAAGTTGATCAAAACAAAGTCAACAGCATCCCCTATTAAATGTATCAAAATAGAATGCAAGTTATTGTTTAACAAAAGCTGCCATCATAAATATGCAGACTCTCTAAGCACAGCAGAAGCAATCAATCATGAACCTGAGAATAAAACATGCGAGTAACTGTCAACAAAAATGTTGAGTGAATTATAGGTTTAATATTGCAAACAATATTTAATTTAAACCGTAAAAATTTATGTTTGAAAACATAAAAACTCCTTTTTGGACCACAAAATTATATGCTAGAAAACATATAAAAATATTATTCCATTTACCGTGAGCCACCTGGTAACCACTTAACCATTTATTTACCCTTGCCAAACACAATAAATAATATTCACCGAACAAGTGTATCTATAACAAATTACGAAGTACTAAACATTCTGATTATAAATTACTAGCGCGACTAGCTCGAAATGGGATTGTCAAACCCGATAGATCTATACATAGGATTCATGTTCACAGTAGAAACCAGTGATTACAGTTACCAGACTAGGGAATATTTTTGTTCAACTCACAATGAATAATTTAAACCAACTTCCACTTGTGTCCAAAATATAAATAAATTGCATGTATTCTCATCCCAAAAGATTTAAAATAGAAAAATGGGACTATAACTCACCTTAATAGCAAACGAAGTAACCACACAAATATGCGAACAGCAAATGAAGTAAAGTGATCAGGAATGATCACAACGCCGACCAATAAATAAAGAAGGTCGATATAAATAACTAACTTAGGTCAAGTCTTAGTATGATAGCTATTGTACATGTTGCAAGTAGTCATAGAACAATACTCAACATGCATCGGTTTGATCGAAACAGCGTACGGACACACACTTTCTATTTTTAGAAAGTTTCTATTTTTAGCAGGTTTCCATTTTTGGAAAGTTTCAATTTTTAGAAAGTTTCTATTTTTTTGGAAAGTTTCTATTTTAGGAAAGTTTCTATTTTTGGAAAGTTTCTATTTTTGAAAAGTTTCCAAATTTAGAAAGTTTCTATTTTTAGAAAGTTTTAAGTTAGGAAAGTTTCCTTATTTAGAAAGTCAACAAAAGTCAACTGAAAGTCAAAGTCAACCGAAAGTCAACTCAAAAGTCAACCTTGGTCAAACATAGTCAACATTAAATTTAAAAGTGTAAGTTATAATAATAATGTAAGTTATAATGTTTATTAAAGTTAAATATGTCTAATTATGTGATAACATAAGTTTAATTAAATTAAAATGAATTATCAAAGTTAATATAAGTTTAAATGATATAATTAATATAACATAAGTATTTAATTAATTAATTAAATATTAGTCATAATATAAGTATTATTAATTAATAATAAATTTTAAATCATATCATAAGTATTATTAATTAATAATGAATTATTAATCATATCATAAGTTTCTAATTATAATTATTAAATCATAAGTATTTAATAATTAAATTATAATTAAATAATAACTAAGCCTTATAATAATTAAATAATTAATTAATCTTTATTATAAGTCTTATAATAATAATCTTATAATATAAGTTTAATACTTATCATAAGTATTTTCCATTAATAATAAAAGTATTATTAATCATAAGTTTAATTAAAATGTTAATTAAATCATAAGTAATAATTAAATGATATAATAAATATATATCATAAGTCTTAAATTATAATAATTACTTTTATATCATAAGTAATTAAATGATAATGAAATTCATTATTTATATCATAAGTTTAATAATTAATCACAAGTTTTAAATCAAAAGTTCATCGGGTCGTATCTTGAGCCCCGGGTGTCGGTTTTTGGCGAGCCTTACATATATCTCCGCCTAATCAAACCACCCAACACTTCAGTACACTCAAGAACACACCAAGAACAGCCCACAAGTCGTGGTGATCAGCCAAGACATCACTTGAAACTTTAATTCAATTAAAATCGTGTTTTAGACTCAACGGGTGATTCGTGGCTCGGATTTAGATGACCCGAACATGAAAGTTCGTCCCATAATTGATCCTAACACACTAACACACCCTAAAGTCACCAAATATGGTCACAAAGTCGGACCAAACCTGGTTCATACCAATATCACATTTCAATCTTAACAAAATACCACTTTGATCATATCTAGGGCTCCGGGAATCGAAACGACATGAATCCGTAGTCTAAAATTAATGTATTGATGAGAGGAACTCATCTAGATACTTTATTTTAACTCTTATAACAGTCACAATATCAGAAATACACGAAATAGCTGCTGTCCCAATTTTATCAAACCGAAAACATGTGTTTATGAGTAATTCTATGCATACAAACACCATTACAACAACAAGTAATCATCATACTATTAAAATATAATCAAAATACAGAAAAATAAAGAAAAATTAAAAATCTAGGGTTAGGGTTTATACCCTAATCAAGAATCAAATGATGTAGTCGCGTAGAGTACGAAGAGATGAATCCGATTATACTAAAAGCCCTTGAGAGATGATGAAGAATCCATGCTATAATGATGTTGGCCGATTATGATCATGAAGATGGAGGTTTGGGTCGTTCATGGAGAGGAGAGAAAGAAAAAAATAAGGTGCTAGGTTAAAATGAGAAGTATTGTTCCTTTTTGTTCAACAAAACACCAAGTTTCCAAGATTGACACATCACCCCCCCCCCCCTTCAAAATTTCGGCTGAATATTGACTAGGGTGGGCCCCTTGTGGCCTAAATTTGATAAATGTTCAATAGCTTGTGGCCCGAATGTCCGAACGAAGCCCAAAACGGGAAAACACCGCTACGCGATTGATTTTTCGGAGAGATAACAAATATGCGACGAATAAAATATATAAACACTACATATAATCATATGACATTAAAATATCATATTTAAAATAATTTGGATTCAAAAATCTCAAAAGTTTAACCGTTGGTTTGAAAACCGAAAAGATTCGCCGGATAGAAATCCACGACACGTAGAAACGTACAACTTAAAATAAGAATACAAATATTCATATGACACATAATAATTAATATATTATTACAAAAATAATAATATATATCATAGAAATGACGTGGCACGAATAACAGTTAACGGTCGTTAAATAATTAACGGTAAACGATAACGGAAAGAGTAGGGTCGTTACAGCTCAGGTAGTGACAATATCGGGGCGGTAGTCAACTTCTTCTTTAAAATCTGAAAAGCAGCCTCTTGTTCATCCTTCCACTCATATTTCTTCCCCTTATGCGTTAATGCAGTCAAAGGTTTTGCGATACGAGAGAAATCTTGAATGAACCTTCGATAGTAACCCGCTAATCCTAGGAACTGACGAATCTGAGTAGGAGTTTTCGGGGCTTCCCACATTTCAATCGCCTCAATCTTAGCAGGATCAACTTGTATCCCTTGTTTACTAACAATATGTCCTAGGAATTGAACTTCTCGTAACCAGAATGCACACTTAGAGAACTTAGAGTACAACTCTTCTTTTCTTAACAGATCGAGCACTAACCTCAAATGTTCTTCGTGCTCTTCATCATTCTTCGAATAAATAAGGATGTCGTCGATGAACACAATAACGAACTTGTCCAGATGTGGTCTACACACACAGTTCATGAGGTCCATGAACACAGCAGGTGCATTTGTCAATCCAAACGGCATAACAAGAAACTCAAAGTGACCGTAACGGGTGCGAAAAGCAGTTTTCGAAACATCAGATTCTTTAACACGCAACTGATGATAGCCGGAACGAAGATCGATTTTTGAATAAACAGATGAACCCTGAAGCTGATCGAATAGATCATCAATTCTCGGAAGGGGATAACGGCTTTTAATAGTAAGCTTGTTCAACTCACAATAATCAATGCACAAACGAAAAGAACCATCCTTCTTCTTAACAAACAGAACAGGAGCTCCCCAAGGGGATGAACTAGGACGAATAAAACCTTTGTCCAACAACTCACGGAGTTGACTTGACAATTCTTGAAGTTCAGAAGGCGCAAGACGATAAGGAGCACGTGCTACAGGAGCAGCACTGGGAACAAGATCAATTTGAAATTCTACCGTTCGTTGCGACGGAAGGCCAGGTAAATCTTCGGGAAATACCTTGGGAAAATCTCTAACAATGTGAACATCTCCAACACTCTTCGTTTCTTTATCGGAATCAACAACATGGGCTAGAATAGCATGAAAGCCCTTGCGAAGATGTTTAAGAACTTTCAAACAGCTAATAAGATTTAACTGTCGGCATTTCTTATCTCCAAGAACCATCAGCGGCTCTCTAACCACATTAGTAATACGAATAGCTTTATCATAACACACAATCTCAGCACGATTCGTAGATAACCAATCCATCCCAATGACAATGTCAAAACTACCAAGTTCAATCGGTACCAAATCTATCTAAAAATCTCTACCAGCTAAACTAATGTTACACTTACGATACACAGTCTTAGCAGTGAGTACCTTACCATTAGCTATTTCAACAACATACGTATTGTCTAAAGGAGTTAACGGTGTTTTGATTTTTGGACTTAATCTACTCGACACAAAACTCAAATCAGCCCCTGAATCAAATAGTACATAAACTGATAAATTGTTGACCGAGAACATACCAGTAACAAGTTTAGGATCTTCCTCAGCATCCCTAGCGTTAATGTTGAACGCTCTTCCTCGTGCAGTCTCTGCAGTTTTCTTGTTGGGACAGGCATCATGGAAATGCTTCGGCTTCCCACACTCGTAACAAACTCTCGGATTACCACCATTATTCGACTTTCCATTACCATTACCATTATCATTACCACCTCTATTACCAGCATTATTACCATTATTACCACCTACGACAGGAGTAGCAGAACCCGGCAGAAGCACCGTACAATCCTTAGCAATGTGTCCCTGTTTGGAACACCTCTTGCAAGTCACGGTACAGAAACCATCATGAGCCTTGTAACAACGTGGACACACATGCTGACTGCCGTTATTTGAACCAGAAGTATCCTGCTTTTTCTGCTGACCTTGGCTTTGATTGCGGTTATTATCCCACTTTCTCTTCCCATTATCAGCTTTCTTAACAGTCTCTTCACTGGGTTTGGTTACAGCAGCCTTGCTTCTTCTCAAGATCTTATCATTCAACTTATGAGCCATAGACATCGCAGCCTCAATAGTCTGGGGCTCACAAGATTCAACTCTATGTTCAATTTTTTCGGACAACCCATCAACGTAAGCTTCAATTTTAAGATTCTCTTCGGCATAAACATTAGGGCACAACAAAGTCAACTCAAAGAATCTCTGCTCATAGGCATCTAATTCGGTGCCCTTCATTTTCAAGTTTTTAAGTTCAACCTCTAACTTCTTAAGCTCACCCCTAGGACGGTAACGGGTGATCATTCTTTCCTTGAAATTATTCCAAGTTAAACCATAAGCCACATCATTTCCCAAACTGTTAACCAAGTTGTTCCACCAGGTCAATGCACTATCCTTCAAAGTGCAGCTAGCAAAACTAACCTTGTCCTCCTCTCGGACTCGACTAACCCTGAAAATAGACTCAATTTTCTCGAACCAGCGGGTAAGTCCTATGGGTCCTTCTGTACCACTGAATTCCTGTGGACGACTTGCCATAAACGTTTTGTGGGAGCATCCCACCTGATTGTTGTTCGCATTAGCATTTGCATTAGCATTCGCTGCCATAGCAGCAGCTATCCCTTCGGTAACCAGACGTTGGATAGGGCTTCGTTGGACTCTCTAGGAGGCATGTTCTTCAAAACAGAATAACACAACCGCTAGTACTAAGAATAATACCAGTGTTATAAAAGAATAGATCGAACACGAAAAGATTAACCATTAAAATAATAGTCAGTAACCACTATAAGTAATAACATGATAGTTATGATTGTTATAGAAATAACCACCACATGCATACATATTTTATGATAACATCATACAACATACATAGCACCTAACATACATGATCTACATTACGCATAATATAACATGCCAAGAGTCACAACATCAGAAATAAAATGTGATAATGATAATAGATGTCATAAAAATAACCATCCATACATAATGAAAAACATCCCATAACAAAACCTTAATAAAATCCTCGGCAAAACGCCGTACATAACCCAAATATGTATGTATGAAAGGACATTAAGTCTTATGAAATAAATAATTAATCATGAATCATCATATCACATCTGCTTAGAGTGAGTGTGATAAGCTGGGCCAGCATGAGTCTCAGCAGCAGGCTCATACTTCCGCAACTTTCCTTTCACTTCTTCCAACTCTGCCTTCAAACCATAAACTGTGCTCTCGAGAGCCTCGAACTTAGCGTCAACTTCACGGTTACGCTTACGATTCTCGAACCCAACATTGTTCTTGAAGCTAACAAACGAATCCATACTAGCTCATATCTGGTCCATCATCTCGTTATGTGTTAAAGTACGCATACAATCACTAAGAGCATTAATACGCGTCACTTCATTGTAAGCCCTGTTCATATGAGTAAGGGTGGAAAAGTAGTAGTGAACAGGATCATCGATCTGGGGTTGACCAGCACGACGTCTGGCAGCAGCCGGAGGAGCAGGAGCAACAACTGAGTTATCGCTCAAAGTTGACATCTGCAAACAGTAAAACCGCAAACCATATACCAAAAGATATAAATGCTAATGATATAACATATACGAAATGAAATGCATAATAATGCTATAGCAAAAGGGTCGGGCTGTAGACTAGACTCTAATGCACCCTAAGAACCACGGGTTGACCACATTAAGACCGCCTAGTTCCCTACAACCAGAGCTCTGATACCAATTGTGATGGCCCCGTCAAAACACTTAACGGCTTCGTCACTTGGTCCCACAGCTTGATCGAACTTAAATGAATTTAACAAATGACATTGCATTCTTTTATTTCAAAAGTTTCCCAAAAAGGAAAGCATACCAAAATATGTAGTCTAAAAGTAACCCAACATATTAATAATCCAAAGTTGACACAAAACATTGTCAACAACCCACAAGTAATAATTATTTAAAAACCGAATGCAAGCCAAAGTTTCATAAATTGTTTCATTAAAAATCTGCCCAAATGCATGCAGACTCTTCTAAACATAACGGAAGCATCACATAAACTCCAGTACCTGTGAAAATATGCGAGTAAACTGTCAACACAAAGGTTGAGTGAATTATAGGTTTAAATAATTAAATAAACTTTAGACCACAAGATTTAAAAATGTTAGAAAACATTAAACATTATTCCATTATCAATGATCCACCTGGTAACCACTTAACCCTTTATTTACCCTTGCCAAACACAATAAAAATATACACTGGACAGTGTATCTACAACAAAATACGAAGTACTAAACATTCCGATTATAAATTGCTAGCGCGACTAGCTCGAAATGGGGTTGTCGAACCCGATAGATCTATCCGTAGGATTCGCGTTCACCGGTAGAAACCAATGATTACAATTACCAGACTAGGGAATATTTTTGTCCAACTCACAATGAATAATTTAAATTTAATTATCACTTGTGTCTAAACGTGAAATAAAATGCATGTAATCACATCCCAAAAATATACTTTGAAAAGTATGTAAAAACGGGACTATAACTCACCTTAATAGTAACGAAGTAACCAACACAATTAAGCGAACAACAAATGGAGTACAGTGATCAGGAATGATCACAACGCCGACCTATAAATAAAGCAGGTCGATATAAATAACTAACTTAGGTCAAGTCTTAGTATGATAGCTATTGTATATATTGCAAGTAGACATAGAACAATACTAAATATGCATCGGTTTGATCGGAACAGCTTACGAACACACACTTTCTATTTTTAGAAAGTTTCTATTTTTAGCAGGTTTCCATTTTTGGAAAGTTTCTATTTTTGGAAAGTTTCTATTTTTGGAAAGTTTCCAAATTTATAAAGTTGCTATTTTGGGAAAGTTTATAAGTTAGGAAAGTTTCCTTAATTAGAAAGTCAACAAAAGTCAACTGAAAGTCAAAGTCAACCGAAAGTCAACTCAAAAGTCAACCTTGGTCAAACATAGTCAACGTTAATTTTAAAAGTGTAAGTTGTAATAATAATATAAATTATAACGTTTATTAAAGCTAAATATGTCTAATTATGTCATAACATAAGTTTAATTAAATTAAAATGAATTATTAAAGTTAATATAAGTTTAAATGATATATTTAATATAACAAAAGTATTTAATTAATTAATTAAATATTAGTCATAATATAAGTATTATTAATTAATAATAAATTTTAAATCATATCATAAGTATTATTAATTAATAATGAATTATTAATCATATCATAAGTTTCTAATTATAATTATTAAATCATAAATATTTAATAATTAAATTATAATTAAATAATAACTAAGCCTTATAATAATTAAATAATTAATTAATCCTTATTACAAGTCTTATAATAATAATCTCATAATATAAGTTTAATACTTATCATAAGTATTTTTCATTAATAATGAAGTATTATTGATCATATGTTTAATTAAAATGTTAATTAAATCATAAGTATTAATTAGATGATATAATAAATATATATCATAAGTCTTAAATAATAATAATTACTTTTTTTATCATAAGTAATTAAATGATATTGAAATCCATTATTTATATCATAAGTTTAATAATTAGTCATAAGTTTTAAATCAAAAGTTCATCGGGTCGTATCCTGAGCCCCGGGTGTCGGTTTTCGGCGAGCCTTACATATATCTTCGCCTAATCAAACCACCCGACACTTTGGTACACTTAAGAACACACCATGAACAGCCCACGAGTCGTGATATACAGCCAATACACTACTTGGAACTTCAATTCAATCAAAAACGTGTTTTAGACGTAACGGGTGATTCGTGGCTCGGATTGAGATGACCCGAACATGAAAGTTCGCCCCACCATCAGTCCTAACACAATAACACACCCTAAAGTCACCAAATATGGTCACAAAGTCGGACCAAACCTGGTTCATACCAAAATCACATTTCAATCTTAACAAAATACCACTTTGATCATATCCAGGGCTCCGAGAATCGAAACGACATGAATCCGGAGTCTAAAATTAATGTCTTGATGAGAGGAACTCATATAGATACTTTATTTTAACTTTTATATCAGGCACAATAGCAGAAACACACGAAAAAGCTGCTGTCCCAATTATATCAAACCGAAAACATATGTTTACGAGTAATTCTATGCATACAAACACCATTACAACAAGTAATCATCATACTATTAATATGTAATCAAAATACAGAAATATAAAGAAAAATCAAAAGTTCTAGGGTTAGGGTTTATACCCTAATCAAGAAACGAGAAGTATAATCGCGTAGAGAACGGAACGAGGAACGCGTTGGTGTTAATTAATCCTTGATCCAAGCAATATTTTTGGTTGATGATGATGATGATATGATGATGGTTGGCGACGGCAAAGAGGGAGAGGAGAGGGAGGAGAGAGCACTTTGCTAAATTTAGGTTTTAGGAAAAAATAATGTGAAGTGAAAAGTAATTAACAAAAAAAGAAAGCAAGGGGGTATACCCCATGGATTCGGCCAAAAAAGGGAGTGGGGTGGGTCCCACTTAGCCCATCTCACTTAAATGTTGATGTACTTATGGCCCGAAAGCCCGAATGAAACCCGAAACGCGAAAACACGCTTACGCGATTAAAAATTCGGAGAGATAACAAATACGTGACGAAAAATAAATATAAATACTATATATAATTATATGATCTTAAAATATCATATTTAAAATAATTAGGATTTAAATATCCCAAAAACTCGACCGTTGGTTTGAAAACCAAAAGATTCGCCGGATAGAAATCCGCGACACGTAGAAACGTATAATTTAAAATATGAATACAAATATTCACATAACACTTAATAATTAATATATTATTATTAATATAATAATATAGGTCATAGAAATGACGTAGCACAATTAACAGTTAACGGTCGTTAAATAATTAACGGTAAAAGATAACGGAAAAAGTAGGGTCGTGACATTGGTTGATGGGCAAGTAATCGAAATGATAAATGAGCGAATGAATGCCGCGATCAAAGATGCATTAGAAGCTAGAAACATTCATCCGCGTGGCGAAGGGGGTGATGGTAACGGTGGGAATAGAAGGCGGGACTTCCATTACAAAAATTTCAAGGATGTTCAACCCCCGATGTTTAATGAGGTACGAGATCCGTTAAAAAGCACATGTTGGATCTCCAATATCGAGAGAGCTTTCCGTACCGCGGAATGTCCTCCCGAGAAGAAGGCGAGGTATGGTTCTAGCATGTTACGAGAAGAGGCGAAGTTATGGTGGGATGATAAGATTCAATTGTACAGGGAAGAGCAATGCATGAGCTTAACTTGGGAAGAGTTTGAGAAGGAATTTTTCAAAGAATACCGAACTTCTTCCGACCTCGATAGAATCCGGGACGAGTTGCACAATTTGCAACAAGGTTCAATGGACTTGGTTACTCTCAAGTCTACCATCTTGGCAAAGACTCGTTTTTGTCCAGAATATGTTGGAGATGATCACAAGTTAATGAAAGATTTCTACCGTACTTTAAGCGTGAGTTGAAGGGTAAGATTAGTCGGGGAGCGGCTAAGTCTTTTGACGAGTTATTTGAATTGGCTCGGGGTTTTGAGCCGGAAGTTCCAAGAAAAAGCGATTTCACTTTTTCTAAAAGAAAGTTTGAAGGATCAAGTCATTTGAACTTTTCAAACAAGAAGTCAAAGAAGGGTTCTGAAATTGTAAATAGTGTGAAGAAGGGTGGTTTTGGGAACTTTGTCCCTACTTGCTACAATTGTGGGGTACGTGGACATAAGGCTCGAGATTGTCCGAAGCCAACTTCAACAAACAAGCTCACTTGTTTTAATTGCAACAAAGAAGGACACCGAAAGTCGGAGTGTCCCGACTTGAACAACGATCATGTTAAACGATTGGAGAAAGCGGTGGGCACGGCTAGGGGTCGCAACTATTTCATGACGAATGAGGAGGCCAAACAATCCAACGAAGTCGTTTCAGGTACTTTCATGGTTAACTCTAATCCGGCACGGATCCTATTTGATAGTGGTGCTAATTTATCGTTTGTTTCTCCAAGATTTGTGCCTAAGTTAAATAAACCGCTAGTTAAGTTAAGTCATCCGGTAGAAGTTGAAATAGCGGATGGCAAGACGGCGCTAGTGGTTGATGTGTGTAAAAATTGTAATGTTGTGTTTGGTGCCGAAAGTTTTAAAATCGATCTCATTCCGATGACTTTGGGTGATTTTGATATCGTCATTGGTATGGATTGGCTCGATCGCTATAGAGCCGATATTGCATGCCATGATAAGTTTATTCGGGTAAAGACCCCAAGTGGGGGAGAGTTGATTATTCACGGTGATAAACGAAGAAGACTTGTGCCGATATGCACTTTTGCACGGGCACGTTGTTTCCTTGTTAGTGGTGGCATGGCTTTTCTTGCCCATGTTGTTGATACTCGTGATGAGCCACCACTCATTTGTGAAATTCCGGTGGTTAGTGAATTCGAAGACGTTTTTCCGGACGAGTTACCGGGTGTTCCGGCAGAAAGACAAGTTGAATTTCGCATTAAGTTAGTTCCGGGAGCTACTCTCATTGCTAAAACTCCTTATCATTTAGCGCCGTCAGAAAAGCAAGAGTTGTTAAATTAAACCCAAGAGTTGCTTGAAAAGGGTTTTATTCGACCGAGTGCTTCACCATGGGGCGCTCCGGTTTTATTTGTGAAGAAGAAGGATGGTAGTATGCGAATGTGCATCGATTATCGGGAGTTGAATAAAGTGACGATCAAGAATCGTTATCCATTGCCTCGGATTGACGATTTGTTTGACCAACTCCAAGGTACAACGTATTTCTCTAAAATCGACCTACGGTCCGGCTATCACCAAATGCGGGTCCGTGAGGAAGATATTGAGAAAACGGCTTTCTGAACGCGTTATGGGTATTTTGAGTTTGTGGTAATGCCTTTTGGTCTTACGAATGCACCAGCGGCATTCATGGATCTTATGAACCGAGTGTGCCAACCTATGTTTGACAAGTCGGTAATTGTGTTCATTGACGACATACTTGTCTATTCGAAGAGTATGAAGGAACATGAACTTCATTTGCGATGTGTGTTAAAGACGTTGCGGAAGGAGAAGTTGTATGCTAAATTCTCCAAATGTGAATTTTGGCTAAGGGAAGTTCAATTCCTTGGCCATATTGTGAACGAAAATGGTATTCAAGTAGATCCGGGTAAGATTGAGACGGTAAAGAGTTGGGGACGACCGACTACGCCTACGGAAATCCGAAGTTTTCTCGGATTGGCCGGTTATTATCGTCGGTTTATCCAAGACTTTTCTAAGATTGCTTCTCCATTGACGAAATTGACAAGAAAGAACGCGAGATTTAATTGGGAGAACGAGCAAAAAATTGCTTTTCAATTGTTAAAAGAGAAGTTATGTCAAGCTCCGGTGTTAGTTTTGCCGGAAGGTGTAGAAGACATGACGGTTTATTGTGATGCGTCTTTAAATGGGATCGGTTGTGTTATAGTGCAAAGAGGTAAAGTCATCGCTTATGCCTCTCGGCAATTAAAGGAACACGAAACGAGATATCCGACTCATGATCTTGAGTTGGCAGCGGTTGTTCATGCGTTGAAAATTTGGCGCCATTACTTGTATGGTGTCAAGTGTAAGATTTATTCGGATCACAAGAGTTTGAAACATCTTTTTGATCAAAGAGATTTGAATTATCGTCAACGTAGATGGATGGATGTGGTGAAAGACTATGATTGTGAAATACTTTATCATCCGGGTAAGGCGAATGTGGTCGCGGATGCGTTAAGTCGAAAGAGTCAACATCCGGCGATACGAGTAGGATCGTTACGCATGATTATTACTAACGATTTTCTTGTAAAGCTTGGTGAGACTCAAATCGAAGCTTTTGTTAACAATAAGCATGAAGAACGAATTATGGGACAAACGGAGTTTATTACCATAGGTCCGCATGGTTTGTTATCTTTTCAAGGAAGAGTATGGGTGCCTAAAATGGGTGATCATCGACGAGTGCTACTTGATGAAGCACATAAATCAAGGTATTCCATTCATCCGGGCGCAACGAAGATATATCTTGATTTGAGGAAGGATTATTGGTGGCCAGGCATGAAACGCGATGTTGTAAAGTATGTTAAACAATGTGTTACATGTTTGCAAGTTAAGGCCGAGCACCAAAAGCCGTATGGTAAGTTGCAACCGTTAGAAATCCTGAAATGGAAATGGGATCATATTACCATGGATTTCATTACAAAGTTACCTAAGATGGCGAGAACCCAATTTGATACGATTTGGGTGATAGTTGACCGTTTGACGAAAAGTGCTTTGTTTCTTCCCATTCGGGAAGCGATATCGCCAGAAACTTTGGCTAAGTTGTTTATCAAGGAGGTGATAGCAAGACACGGGTTTCCTATATCTATTATTTCGGATCGAGATACTCGTTTCACATCTCGGTTTTGGGAAAAATTTCATGAAGATATGGGCACACAATTGAAATTGAGCACAGCGTATCATCCTCAAACGGACGGTCAAACCGAACGTACGAATCAAACTTTAGAGGATATGTTACAGGCGTGTATTATTGATTTCGGCGGTAGTTGGGATGAGCACTTACCTTTGGTGGAATTCTCGTACAATAATAGTTATCATACTAGTATCGAGATGCCACCTTACGAGATGCTTTATGGGAGGAGGTGCCGAACTCTGATTTGTTGGGGTGAAATTGGTCAAAGACAAATCGGGAGTACCGATTTGGTTTTAGAGACGAATAGAAAGATTGATATGATTCGGGCTCATTTGAAAAAGGCTCAAGATAGACAAAAGTCGTATGCCGACAAACGTAGGCGAATGATCGAATTCCAAGAAGGCGACATGGTGATACTTAAGGTTTCGCCATGGAAAGGTATTATTCGGTTTTGAAAACGGGGAAAGTTAGCTCCTCGGTTTATTGGCCCATTTAAAGTTTTAGCTTGTGTTGGCGAAGTAGCATATCGTTTGGAATTACCCGAAGAACTTGTGGGGATCCATAATACATTTCATGTTTCCCATCTCCGTAAGTGTCTTGCGGATGATTCTTCGTGGGTGTCATTAGACGAAATTGAGCTAAACAACAAGTTAGAGTATATTGAGGAGCCGATTGCTATACTCGAAGAAAAAGTGAAAAGATTGAGAAATAAAGAGGTGAGAACTTTTAAAGTTCAATGGCGTCGTAGTATAGGTTCCGAGTTTACTTGGGAGCCCGAAGAGTTTGTTCTTGTGTATCTTCCTGCTTGTCATGCGGCATAGATTGCGAGGTCGCAATCCAGTTCAAGTGGGGGAGAGTTGTAAGATCCTGTTTTTGCAGTGGTTTTGGACGCCATCCAAAAGAGTGGGATGCCATCCCATTGTGAAGGGCTGGACGCCGTCCAGTATTCAGGACGCCGTCCCGTTGAACTGGCGAGCCAGCTTTTGTGTTTTTGGATATTTAAAAGGGGTAGTTTGGTAATTTCACATTGTGAACGACTTTAAGGCCCTAGATCAGTTTGTGGAGCCTCATTTACTCCATTTACAACCACCAAACCTCTTCCACTTAAATTCTAGAGAGAGAGAGTGTTTCAAGTGTGAGAAAGCTCAAATCGAAGTAGAAGGAGCTTGTTTCGGGTTAGAGCTCGAGCATTAAAGTTGTTCATCTCCTCACTAGCTACATTTTGATTGTAGTGGTAAGTCTTAACCTTGATTTCCTTACTATTAATTGTTTAAGGGTTAGGGTTTGGGTTAGTGATGTGTATAAAACCCATTTGTTAGTGATTTGGGGATTTTTGGGTAAGTTTGGGTCATGAGGACCCAAAAGATGACTAACCTAGGGTTTTGAAAAGTTAAAGTGTGTAAATGGGTCTTAAGGACTTAGTAAATCACTAGCACACTTAGTAATTAATGTTAGTGGGTGTCATTTGGGTGTGGGTGACCCAAATGGGTGTGTTGACCTTGAGATGGGTCAAATGGGTCTTGGGTGACCTAGGTTGTGAAATGTGTATGAAAACACACTAAAAATTGTGATTATTAAAGTGTTTTAAGACAATAATTGGCTAACGTTAGGGTTTTCGCGAAGTTGACCTAATCTTAGGGTTAAAGGTGCAAATGGGTCGAAATTGCACCAAGGGTCAAAATGACGCTAGAATGGTGAGTGAGTTGGTTGACCAACTTGATCTTGTGATTGATTATGTGCATAATGTAATAGGTACGTTACATTGAAGATTGCAAGCTCGGTTATCTTTCACAAAGGACTTTGAGGTGAGTGGAATAATTATATATGTATGTATATGATTTATTTGCTTGTGGGGTATGGATTCAAAGTTCGATGTTGACGATGCCATACCACTATTGTTTGTTGGATGAGGGTTTAAAGTTCGTTGTTGACGATACCTCATGTATGGAGTTAAAGTTTTATGTCGACGATGCCATACCGCTATTGTAGTGATTTTGATGAGGGGTTAAAGTTCGATGTAGACGATACCTCATGTGTAGGTTTAAAGTTCGATGTTGACGATACCACATTAATTAGGACGGATGGGGTTTAAGTTCGATGTTGACGATACCATTTGTTGGGCTAGCCTTGGGGTTTTGAGTACTATGGATGTTGTGAACATCAATGTTATATATTCGTGTTGTAGCATGTTATATTGTTGTGTTATATGCTATTGTTATACTAGCTTTGTTATCGTGGTTTTTAGCGTTATATACTGTAATGGTATGCTAATTATGTAGCTAGTATGTATGCGGTTTTGGTGTAAGTGTTTGCAAGTAAGTAAGTTATATATGTATATGTATAATTATTGCATTCACTAAGCTTTAGCTTACCCTCTCATTGTTTATCTTTTTATAGGCTCCGGCGTTGACAAAGGTAAGGGTATTCGATTGGATTAGAGATCCCGCTTGTTGTTTAGGGGATGCTTTTGGGTTTTGATAGCTTTTGGAGTTTGACCGAGACTTGGGTAGTTTAACCCCAAACACCATGCTCATAGTGTCGTTGGGAAATTAAACTAGTGTGGTCGAAACTCATGATTTGTACGAAACTCGTAAAACGATCGTTGTAGGCCCCATTTTGTAAAACTTGTTTCGATGTTGGAAATTTATTAGTTTTACTTATTTTGATATGTTGCGATAATTTGTTTCGTTGGAAAGTGTCGGGAAGCGGGTTTTTCATTCAAGTGTAAAGAAAACTGATCAGTCCCCGTTAGTTCAATTGGACGCCGTCCAAAAAGGCTAGACGCCGTCCAGGCCTTCAGTACTGGACGCCGTCCAAGAATCTGGACGCCGTCCAGATGTACAGGTCCAGAATTTTTTTTTATGGCGTATTCTTGGTATAACGAGGGTTGGGTCGTTACACTATAGCTCACCAACATTATTGTTGACGTTTTTAAGCATGTTTTCTCAGATACTTAGAGGTTTGTTGCTTCCGCTGTTTAGACTTACTGTTAAGGACCTGCTGTGCTAGAATTCCGCTGCATAATCTTAGAGATGTCTCAATCATGGAACTTTTTCTTTTGCATTCGTAGTTTATGTTATTTTCAAATAATGACTTTGTAACGACCTTTGTGCCACGTTATCTTTTGTAAATGCTATGTTTTTATGAATGCAACTGGTTTTCAAATAGCATGTAGTACTTGACCATGTAAAGATCCTGTTGTTGACGAATCGTACACGATGGTTTTGTACGGGGAGTCACATACTATTACCTTGGGGTAATACTATTCTTAATTCTACCGCGTCTTTATATTCGTATTAATATCCACGGTTTGTAACCTCCGTGTTGTTATTGGGCTTTATATTTTCTCTTATATTTTGGAGCTCTTTGCCTTTTTATTTTCTTCTCGACCTCTAGTAAAGCGAGTAATGGTCCAGAATTCGTAAGTATGGAGTTTCGAATGAACTTAATGTTCTAAACAAGAAAGAACATAATAGCACGATTTGATTTGTCAAAATACCAGATGTAGTGACCCGAACTTTTCCATGTTTATATATATTAAATGAAATTGTTATTTACATGATTAAGTGTTTTCAACATGTTAAGCAATCAAACTTGTTAAGACTTGATTAATTGAAATAGGTTTCATATAGACAATTGACCACTCAAGTTGACCGGTGATTCACGAACGTTAAAACTTGTAAAAACTATATGATGACATATATATGATTATATATATATATATATATATATATATATAGTTAACATGATATTATGATAAGTAAGTATCTCATAAGGTATTTTAACAATGAGTTATATACATAAAATTGAGTTTATTGAATTAAGAAACTCGAAACGATATATATAACGATTATCGTTATAACAACATCTTACTAAATACATATGAATCATATTAAGATATTGATACACTATGTTTAATCATGATAAATGATAAGTAAACATGTCATTAAGTTATTAACAATGAAATACATATGTAAAAACAAGACTACTAACATAATGATTTCGAAACGAGACATATATGTAATAATTATCGTTGTAACAACATTTAACTGTATATATATCATACTAAGATATATTAATATATCATAATATCATGATAATGTAATAATTTAACATCTCTTTAGATATAATAAACAATGGGTTAACAACATTTAACAAGATCGTTAACCTAAAGGTTTCAAAACAACATTTACATGTAACGACTAACGATGACTTAACGACTCAGTTAAAATGTATATACATGCAGTGTTTTAATATGTATTCATACACTTTTGAAAGACTTTAAGACACTTATAAAAATACTTATACTTAACAAAAATGCTTACAATTACATCCTCGTTCAGTTTCATCAACAATTCTACTCGTATGCACCCGTATTCGTACTCGTACAATACACAACTTTAAGATGTATGTACTATTGGTATATACACTCCAATGATCAGCTCTTAGCAGCCCATGTGAGTCACCTAACACATGTGGGAACCATCATTTAGCAACTAGCATGAAATATCTCATAAAAGTACAAAAATATTAGTAATCATTCATGACTTATTTACATGTAAACAAAATTACACATCCTTTATATCTAATCCATATATCAACGACCAAAAACACCTACAAACACTTTCATTCTTCAATTTTCTTCATCAAATTGATCTCTCTCAAGTTCTATCTTCAAGTTCTAAGTGTTCTTCATAAATTCTATAAGTTCTAGTTTCATAAAATCAAGAATACTTCCAAGTTTGCTAGCTTACTTCCAATCTTGTAAAGTGATCATCCAACCTCAAGAAATCTTTCTTATTTACAGTAAGATATCTTTCTAATACAAAGTAATATTCATATTCAAACTTTGATTCAATTTCTATAACAATCTTATTTCGAGTGGAAATCTTACTTGAACTTGTTTTCGTGCCATGATTCTGCTTCAAGAACTTTCAAGCCATCCAAGGATCCTTTGAAGCTAGATCTATTTTTCTCATTTCTATTAAGTTTATCCACAAAACCTGAGATAGTAATAATGTTCATAACATCATTCGATTCATATATATAAAACTACCTTATTCGAAGGTTTAAACTTGAAATCACTAGAACATAGTTTAGTTAATTCTAAACTTGTTCGCAAACAAAAATTAATCCTTCTAACTTGACTTTTAAAATCAACTAAACACATGTTATATATCTATATGATAGGCTAACTTAATGATTTAAAACCGGAAAACACGAAAAACACCGTAAAACCGGATATACGCCGTCGTAGTAACACCGCGGGCTGTTTTGGGTTAGTTAATTAAAAGCTATGATAAACTTTGATTTAAAAGTTGTTCTTCTGGGAAAATGATTTTTCTTATGAATATGAAACTATATCCAAAAATTATGGTTAAACTCAAAGTGAAAGTATGTTTTCCAAAATGGTCATCTAGACGTCGTTCTTTCGACTTAAATGACTACCTTTACAAAAATGACTTGTAACCTGTATTTATGACTATAAACTTATACTTTTTCTGTTTATATTCATAAACTTAAGTTCAATATGAAACCATAACAACTTGAAACACTCAAAACGGATTTAAAACGAAGAAGTTATGGGTAAAACAAGATTGGATATTTTTGCTTGTTGTAGCTACGTGAAAATTGGTAACAAATTTATATTAATCATATCCTAGCTAACTTATATTGTATTATACATGTATTCTAATATATTATATAATCTTGAGATACCATAGACACGTATGCAAATGTTTTGACATATCATATCGACCCATCTATATATATTATTTGGAACAACCATAGACACTCTATATGCAGTAATGTTGGAGTTAGCTATACAGGGTTGATGTTGATTTCAAAAATATATATACTTTAAGTTGTGATCTAGCCTGAGATGTGTATACACTGGGTCATGGATTGATTCAAGATAATATATATCGATTTATTTCTGTACATCTAATTGTGGACAACTAGTTGTAGGTTACTAACGAGGACAACTGACTTAATAAACTTAAAACATTAAAACGTATTAAAAATGTTGTAAATATAATTTGAACATACTTTGATATATATGTACATATTTGTTATAGGTTCGTGAATCGACCAGTGGCCAAGTCTTACTTCCCGACGAAGTAAAAATCTGTGAAACTGAGTTATAGTCCCACTTTTAAAATCTAATATTTTGGTATGAGAATACATGCAGTTTTATAAATGTTTTACAAAATAGACACAAGTAATTGAAACTACATTATATGGGTGAATGATCGAAGCCGAATATGCCCCTTTGCTTGGTAACCTAAGAATTAGTAAACCGATCTACTAATTGACGCGAATCCTAAAGATAGATCTATTGGGCCTAACGAACCCCATCCAAAGTACCGGATGCTTTAGTACTTCGAATTCGTTTTTATCATGTCCGAAGGATTTCCCGAAATGATAGGGGATATTCTTATATGCATCTTGTTAATGTCGGTTACTAGGTGTTCACCATATGAATGAATTTTATCTCTATGTATGGGATGTATATTGAAATATGAAATCTTGTGGTCTATTATTATGATTTGATAATATATAGGTTAAACCTATAACTCACCAACATTTTTGTTGACGTTTTAAGCATGTTTATTCTCAGGTGATTATTAAGAGCTTCCGCTATTGCATACTAAAATAAGGACAAGATTTGGAGTCCATGCTTGTATGATATTATGTAAAAACTACATTCAAGAAACTTATTTTTGATGTAATATATTCTTATTGTAAACCATTATGTAATGGTCGTGTGTAAACGGTATATTTTAGATTATCATTATTTGATAATCTACGTAATGCTTTTTAAACCTTTATCGATAAAATAAAGGTTATGGTTGTTTTAAAAATGAATGCAGTCTTTGAAAAACGTCTCATATAGAGGTCAAAACCTAGCGACGAAATTAATTAATATGGAACGTTTATAATCAATATGAACGAGACATTTCACCAGAATCACTGAGGATAGAACTATCAAGAATATATTTTCTTGATATGTTCAGAAGTTAAGTAGAATGAAAGAGTTATGTAACATGGCACATGATGACGGTATAGTCTGTGAATCATCATGTTTCATTAGAACTTCCGGCATGACTTATTGTAATATAATCACGTTGGCCAAGTGTCATTATATTATACTAACTCATGCTCTAATTCTCAACATTTCTCCAGAATTCATTCATAATTTATACTTAGATTTTACATAAGTTTCCAATATAATGGAATACGGGAAGCACGAAGAGGTATATAATTTCGGACAAGAATACTTATGAAAATATCCTCAGAAATATCGAGAATATTTATGATGATATTTTGGAATTTCTAAGTTCGAAAGTTGATAAAGAAAAATTTTCCGCAAGATATTCACTAAAGGTTTCATCGAATCCTTAATTATCTGGATTCTTTGAATATAGGGCTTAGTCCTTGTATTTGTCCTTGGTCTCCTTCAGGGTTAGTTCAATCCGTTTTTCAGTACCGAATTTTCTATCGAGCGTTCCCAACACTCCATTCTTTTATCATCACTTTTGGCCATTAAGGCCATCTACAACATGCTGCTTCGTCAGCATTTTCAAAGTTAATGAATTTTCAGTACCGAATTTTCTATCGGTCATCGCTGATTGTAATCGTCAAGATACAAAGGATGTTTAAGATGAAATCAAGTGGCAAACTTGAAGAATTGTTTAGTTTCATATGTTATAATCAGTATTTTAATTCATTTTAATTGTCCAATGTTAGTAGTCCACAGTTGATAGTCCACAGTTAACAGTCCAATAATTCATATATAGCGTAATATATAATATTCGAATTAATTAATACGTATCGTGACCCGTGTACATGTCTCAGACTCGATCACAACTCAAAGTATATATATTATTGTAGAATCAACCGCAACCCTGTATAGCAAACTCATGCATTACAGCATATAGAGTGTCTATGGTTATTTCAAATAATATATATAGATGCGTCGATATGATATGTCAAAACCTTGTATACGTGTCCCGATATTTAAAGTGCGTAAAATAAATAACAGAAATTAAATGACGATAAATAAAATTTCGAGAATATAAATTGCGATAAATAAAATGTAATCAGTTAGCTAGGAACAGTTAGCTAGGAACAGTTAGCGTGGACTCTTAACAAAATTCTTCTCATAGTTAAATTGTTTGTTTCTAACAAATTTTATTTTGTCCAATATTTTCTTCATTATGCCACTTGTTGAATTCTGATAGATCAAAATCCAAATATGAAATTGAATGAAAATGGTTATTCTGCGTTGAACGGATATGTATATCAGTGGTTGTAAATAGGATAGTAAATGACTATTGAATTAGATTTGAAAGAATGTACAGTGTACTTATTAATGTGAAATCTAAATTTTTCTCGGGTATTACCTACCCGTTAAAATATTTTCACCAATAACAGTTTGTACGAAAAAAATTTTAATTACAATCTTTATGAAAATATATATACATATATATTTTCCTCAGATGTAATCATGGATTTAATGAGTCAATATGATACTAAGCTCATTTAATTTACCGTTAGAACGAGAATATATAATCTTTAAGACTTTAGAGATTACATAATCGCCACGTAGAACGAAGATAATTGATGTAGATTGATATGTAGAACAAAAATAAAGTAGATAGAACGATAGGTAGAACAAAGATTATGCTCGCGGTACAGATAGTGATGTCAAGGCTGGTGATGTGGATGTTGCTATCGGTGGTACAAATGCTGTTGGTGCTGAGGTTGGTGATGACGTTGGTGTAATAAGTATAGCTTGTAAATCACGCACCATTCTTGTCAGAGTTTCTATCCTACCCTCTATCATTTCTATCCACCCACTCATCTGATTCGATAGATCTTGATTATCAATTCAAAGTTCCCTAACTTCTTCTAATATTCCCCTTCGATTGGTATTCGGAAGTAGGGGTTGAATATTTTCTGATATTGCAGTAATGTGACCTTCGAGGAGGAATATTTTGGTAAGAAGGGTGAAAACAATGTTGCGCATAGGTTCACCAGTGAGTACATCATTTTCTTCGATGTTAGGAGGTAAGTTTGGTTCACGGTAGGGTTCGCCTTCTTCATTTCTCCATCGGGTGAGTAAGTCTCGGACCCACCCCCATCTCCTCCAGAAAGAAAAATAGCTAAATGGTTGAGGCACTTCAGGTTTTTTGACTTCAGAGTCTATTTCAATATACATCTCAAAATCGCTCCCGGAACTAATGGAATCCAAACTAGGTGTAGGATCCATCTTTTACGATTAGTTAGAGGATTTTGATATGAAATAATTTTCGGATATCAGATGTTATTCTAATTATATAGAATACCTATATATAGTACAGAAGATCCCGTAGATTACGGAGGGAATTAAGGAGACGTGTTAGACAAGGTTTAATGTGATGGGATATGAATTTGTATGTACACCATCTATGCAATAATTGCAATAAGACGTGTCGAGACTGAAAATGATAGGTAGATATTTTTCGACAAAGAATGGTAAGCAAAATTCTTGACATGCAGACCAAGTTCAAGTCCAGACTTATTAATGTATCCTAACAACTACCAGGTCAAAGTCCAGACTCATTACTGCATCCTAACAACTACCAGTTAGACACACTAATGCAAGACCTGGTTAACTAAGACCACCACTCTGATACCATCTGTCATACCCCGTCCTAATCCACCTGGACGAAGTCATCAACATCTGGTCCCATTGCGAGGTACTGACCTAAATATGCCATGAATGACTCCAAGTAATATCTTTAGAATGAGCAAATGCACAGCGAAAGATTTCTTTCATACCTGAGAATAAACATGCTTAAAAGTGTCAACCAAAAGGTTGGTGAGTTCATAGGTTTATCATAAGAATCATTTCAATATATTAATAGACCACAAGATTTCCGTTTATAAATATATGTACACTCGCAAGTGTATAAAAGTATTCTATAAGTTGTTGAGTGCTTCGGTAACCATACTTAACAATTAATGTGGCATATTCCCTTTATTATGAAATCTCCCTACACTGTACCAAGTGTAGTAAAAACGAAGTACTATGCAACCGTTTACGATACTAGAGCGACTAGCCCGGTTGGGGTGGTCAAACCCGATAGATCTATCAATAGGATTCGCGCTTACATGTTCTTCCAACATGTAAATATTAGTTACCAAGCTATTAGGGAAGATATGCAAGGTGGTATAACTCAACGTAGAATATATTTTAAGTACTTGTGTCTATTTCGTCAAACATAGAAGCAGCGCATGTATTCTCAGCCCAAAAATATATATTGCAAAAGCAATTAAAAAGGGAGCAAATGAAACTCACCGTACTGTATTTTGTATTAAAAATACATAAGACGACATTGAACAAGTATAGGTTTGGCCTCGGATTCACGAACATATATCATTTATATATATTAACACACATAATGGTAATCAAATAATCACATCTATTAATTATATAATATTTATATATTTAGTGTTGTAGTTTATATAGAATTTGTACTACATTTTGTCTATATATAATATCTTAAATTATATACTATATATGTGTTTATTTTGTATACATATAGAAATATATTAATATGTTTAATATATAATTATAGGTAATATAAATATATTTTATGTATAAAATCTTTACTTGTTATAATGTAATAATAATAATGAAAATGATAATTTTAATAAAGATAGTAGTTTTAATAATTTTTGGAATTTTCATAATAATGATACTTTAAATAAATATGATAGTAAAAATAATATTACTAATAATAATAATAATAATAATAATAATAATAATAATAATAATAATAATAATAATAATATTATTATTATTATTATTATTATTATTATTATTATTATTAATAACTATAAAAATAATAATTTTACGAATAATAATAATAATACTAATATTTATATTAATAACTATATTGATAGTAATACTACTAATAATAACACTAATACTTATAATAATAATAATAATAATAATAATAATAATAATAATAATAATAATAATAATAATAATAATAATAATAATAATGAAATAACTACCTTTAAAATGATAACAAATATGTTACTGCCCGGGCTCGAACCCACGACCTCTCATTCCACACAAACACATCAAACCAGTCCCTCTGCCTTGCGTTTCTAATTTAGTTCCCCATCTAATTCTATTTAACCCGTATTTCTATTTCCATTTATTTTCTCTTCAGCCCAACAACACAAGATATGTAGCCCACTTCGAAAATTACTTGGCCCAAGATCTAAAATTGTTTCGGTGTCCAGGAATTCACAAGCAGAAGTCGATAACCTTAAAAAAAATAAAAGGATTTTGGTGTTTGGTTTCCTTTTTTTTCTATATATATCCGAACTTTACACCTAAACAACACTCAACATAATCGATCATCTCATCTTTCATAATCTTTACACCTAATCATTATCTTTATATCATTATCACCGTATGTTCATAATCATCATTCTCATCCATCTTCAACATTTAATTTCTGTAACTGGGGATGGGTTTCGATATTCACACAGGAACATAACTACTTATCAATAGTTAACGAGGGTTGTTGGTTTTTGAGTTATTTTTGTACAGGACTGAAACAGAAGACACCTGCAGTTAACAATGGAGATGGTGTATGTTGTGGTTTGATTGAAGCAAGGAGAAAACAGTTTGGCCATGAGTTTAAGGTGATAGTTTGTTTTCGACAGAATTAAATAGATAGATAGTTTTCGGTTATGATTAGGGTTATGTTAAGATAAAAAGTGGCGGATTTAGATTAGTGTTTGAACTGGGTTCATGAAGAAAAAAAAACAAGAAGAAACATAAATAAATCGATGGGCAACAACTATTGTGTTTGGGTGGTGTAGCTAGTGATGATGGTTATGGAGTTTGGTTACACCTTGATCGAATAAGATTGGAAACATACTTAAATAGTTGCTTGTTGTGTGGGTAGTTCGATTAATAACCAGAGATAGAAACAGTAGTGGGTTACGTTTGGGTATCGAACAACCAAAGTGATGTTGGCTTTGCATAAGAAGAGATCGGGCAGCAGTCTTGTAGTAGTGATGGGTTGGGTGTTCGACAGAAATAAATAAATAGATAAATAATTAAAATGGTGATGGTTTAGAAGAGAAACATATACGTTTGTAGCAGTGTTTAAGGTGTTGGTTGGTTGCTTCACGACATAAATAGAAAAGATAAGAAAATTGTTGTCGATGATCATGGTGGTAGGAGGTGGAGGATGGTGGTTGTTCTTAGTGGTTTATGGTAGTAGTGATGGCTGTGGTGAAGATGGTTCTTAGGATTAGGGTGACTCATGGTAGTCTTTGTTGTGTTTGTTCCAAAGGTTACAATAGAAGATCGAAATAGAAGAAAAAAAAGAATTAAGAAGGTGACGTTGGTTATGGGTGGCTCGTGAGTGCAGGTGGTGGTCTTGGTGTTCGATGGTGGTTTGTAGGAGGTGGCCGGTGTCTTGATTGGTGAAGGTTTAGTGATGGTAGTTCGTATGATGGTGGTGATCAAATGATGAGTTAAATTTACGCAGAGATAGATAGATGGTTATATAGACTTGTAATGTATATATGTATATATTAAGTCTTAAAGATAAATATAGATTGATAGATTGTGATTTGGTTGAGTTTTTCAATGATGAGGTGGTGGTTTTTGGACGTATAGATAAAGAAAAAGGTAGATGGATATGGTTGATATTTCATGTCCTTTTTAACTCTAATATATATATATATATATATATATATATATATATATATATATATATATATATATATATATATATCTATAAGTTCTTATAAAATTCTATTTTGCTGACGTCATTAAATAGATAAACTCAGGCATTAAAATATAATCTGGAACACGTGGCATTATGTAGTTAATTTGAAGAAATAATTATGATGTAATTAACTAACAATTAAAATAAATAATTCACGATTAAAAAAATAAAAATAAAGCAGCACACATGGGACTAGGGAGTTGAGCGTAATCTGTTGAAAATATTGCCTGTTGTTGTCTTGGGACTATAATACGGAGTGATATTTTGCAGCTTTAACTATGAATCCTACTGATTTCAAATTCAAATTCGAATTCATCCTTTTTGTATGCCAAATCTAACAATGAAACAAGCATTCAAAAGTTTTCTTCGTAATGATATGATTATTCTCTCTTTAAACACTTGCAATCGTTAACAAAATCAGGTGTGTGTTTATTTTTTCTATTAAACCTTTTGTATAAAGCTTTGAATGTTTGTATTCGTTTGTGTAAATCATGTTTGCAATTCGTTAATAAATCTTCGATTGTTAACAAAATCAGGTTTGTGTTTAGATTTTCCATTAAATCTTTTGTATAAATCTTTGATTCTATGTTAATATTCTATCGACTTAATATTGATTTTTGAATACTAATTTTCAGAATTTCTAATCACATCTTGAAAGAATTTGATTTGGGACTTAAATGGATGCTAGAAACCCACTAACGCTGCTCAAAGGTTTGTTTCATATCTTATATTTTTTCTTTTATGAACTTTTTGTCGGTGAATCTGACATTGGATGATATGAGCTTTATATATGTCTGTTGAACAACAAGTGTTCGTTGAAATGCCAAATATTTTATATGAATACCAGGTGTTTGATTAAATGCCTAAATGAAAATTCGAGTTTTGTTTATTCTCCCTTGACTTCATCGCTATGGTTTTATGTTTCATGTTAGGTTCATACAAACCACACATACTCTGATTTGGATACATTCCAAGAATTTTTTACAATGCCAATGTTACTTAGTGATTTAGCCTTTACCGCATGTTTGTTATTCTTTTTAAAATAATGTTATTCGTTGTACGGGGCCAGATGACAAATGTTCGTTGTGCCATTGGGCATGGTGATCGATGCAAGTTCTTACTGTTTATGCTAAAATCTTTAGGTGTAAAATCCTGAACGTATGTCTATGTTTTGGTATGTTCAGATTTTTATTTTTATTTATAAGGTGTCTTTGTAGTTTATAATAGTTCATAGTAGTGAAACCAAAGATACTAAGATGGATGATAACACTTGATACATCCCCATCTTTAAAGTTAATAGAAGTTCAAAGTTGATACATCCCCATAATCTGAGTTAATAGAAGTTCAAATAGTGCAGATTAGGATAAAAAACATGGACGTAAGTTATAACGTTTTTTTGTACAGGGGTCTAATTGGGTAGGTCTAAAAATAAAAAACTAAATGTAATAATAACATTTATTTGTGTAACTGAAAGGTTCACAACCAGTAACTCTTTGTAAAGTTGATTTCTATATCAAAGTTTTGCTAAAAAGATGCTTCAAATGTTCCGTCCAGTTTATAGTACATCACACTATTCTGTTTGGGTCTGCTTTGTACAGGGGTCTAATTGGGTGGGTCTAAAAAACAAAAACTAGATGTAAGTTATAACATTTTATGTACATCTGAAAGGTTCACAACCGGTAACTCTTTGTAAAGTTGATTTCCATCTCAAACTATTACTAAAAAGATGCTTCAAGTGAACCATCCAGTTTTATAGTACATCACACTTCTCAGTTTGGGTCTGCTTTGTACATCCTGACCCTTTTGGCTTACTTATGCGATTTTAATATTTTTTATTCTCTCTTATAGCATATAGTTGTCAAGTACTGTAATGTATATGATCAAACCAAGTTGTAAATTATTTGGATATCAATAAAGTTTGATGCCTTAAAAAATTTCAAAGTTTTAATATGAAAATTATCACACATGTCAATCTTGACCCAAAATGTAATGTACTATGACAATAGGCAATTTTGAATTTAGGTTACTAAATTGTTGCTTCTCAGTTACTATATATTCAGCTGGTCTAATAACAGTTTATAACTTTTTAGTATATATTTAGTTACCATATGTCAATCAGCCCTTATACTGCTTAAGTGTAAGCATCACTGTTCAAAATTGTTAATTATGAATATATTTATTATCTTATAATTGGCTTACATTGTGTTTTGCCGACAACTTTGTGATTTCTAATGAGTAGGCTTTAACGCATGTTATAGTACATATCGAACTATTGGTTTTAGGTTGTGCTTAACCTGAATTTAAGTTGTACAGGTCCATACAAAATTATAAATGTGTTAATCATGATTGGTGATACATCAATAAACATGAATAGCAGCTAAAGGGCTGAAATTTAGCTAAAGTGTAATAGCATAGAAGTTTTTACGTAATATTATCTTTTGTAAAAAAAATCTTGGTTCACTTTTCATAATGTATGTAGTATGTACATGTACGTAGTATGCATATATAAATAGTTGAATACCAACTTTCAATTCCTGTGTTTTAGTTGTAACTCTAATCTCTTCAAAGAAAAATTTAGTCACAAGTGATTTTATCTTTGCGATGTGAATGAATTTTGTAACGGTGTTCATGATAGGTTGAGTTCTAACCCTACTATTATTTTTTAGTTTTAGGCGTTGAAGATGAATCCGTTCAGGTTAGGAAGGTTTACCACTTAAACTCTTAAAATGAGTTAATTCTGATGTTTTGCCCAAAGTTTTTTATCTACATAAATCACTTTGAATACCTAACAGGTGAAAACAGTAGAGTTTTACTCAGGTTAAGGACAGCATATTAAGAGGATTTTTGGGTCTGGATTGCCCCTCAGTTTTGCACAGGTTAAAGATGGTTTCTTGGTCCTTTTTTGCAATTTTTTACATATGTATGCTGGGTGTTTAATGAAATGTCAAAATGAGTAGTTGGAATTTATTTAATTTAGACAATGATGTTAGTTATGTTAGTTTTCCTTCTTTACGTAACCTTAAATTTGTAATTGCATAAATTCATGAAATTGCAAGTAAAATCTAAATATGGTATAGTATGTGAGAATTTTGCTCAATATATGCAATCTCCTTTCCTTAAGTTGAGTCGTTTTCTATAAAGTTTCAAACAAACCTATGAATTTACGGTCTTTAAATTGCATCATTTTATACATACTTTTAAACAACCCGTGAATTCACGGGTCTTTAAACTAGTATATATATAAACTAATGATGTAATCCTTATTTATAATAGTAATATAATATAATTATAATAATCAAACACAATTATGGGAATGAAACTTTTAACAAAAAAAGTAAACATGTGATGTAAAACTTTAAGACACAGTCATCGAATTTGTGATATTGACTCACAACTGAATTTTCAAAAGTTGACAAAGGAGTAATAGTATTACTTGTCTGTAAATGATTAACAGAAGAGCCGCCTTCCATTATTATTTTACAGACCGGATTTCGTACTCCATCGTTAATTAGTGACGGATAAAAGTCTTCGAAATATTCCCAAATTTTTATAGTAATCATCTTTATTTATATCGGTCATTATGGTATAAAATTCGATCATTATCTATTAAATAAAAATTACATTAATTATTCACCCCCAACCCCCAAGTAAAATATAAAAAGTTTTAAAATTTGACAAACAAGTTCTACATATATTATTATTAAGTCTAAAATTTATAAAATTCATTTTTGAATTACCGTTTATTTTAAAATCACATAATTGAGCATTACCGTTGTTTACTAAATAACTTCGAAATCACAAAATATATATTTAATTTACTTTTTATGTATATATAGATTTATTTTAATAATAAATTTTGTTATCTCCTATATCATTTTATAATTTAAATCATATATTATATCAAACTATATTTCAAATTATTATATATATATATATATATATATATATATATATATATATATATATATATATATATATATATATATATATATATATATATATATATATATATATATATATATATAAGTATATATGTATTTATTTATTTACAAGAAATAATTCGTGAATCATCGAGAATAGTCAAAAGTTAAATGAATTCATGTAAACAGTTTCAAAATTTTGTAACTTAATATTACAGACTTTACTTATCTTGTCGAAATCATATAAGATTTAAGTTTAAATTTGGCCGAAAATTTCAGGGTCTTCACAAATCTTGAGGTTCATGTTGCTACTGATTCAGTTGAAGTAGCTCATACTTTGGTTGGTTTAGAGGATGTTGAACATCCGGTTATTTGTTCTAATGTTTTCAATTCACACCTTGCTATTCCTACTATTAGTGATGGTGTGACTAAGTCTCTGCCAAATAAAAAAGCGGGTTCAAATAAAAAGAATATAGAGTCTAACAGTGAGAGTTTCATTTTACGGGATGGGATGAAGCGAATGTCGGGAAGTCGAAAGATAGCAAGAGTGGTATTTGTTCAAGATTTAGCGGATCACAGACTAATTCCACCTTGTGAAGGAACTCTCGTTGGAAGAACTCTCGTCGAAAGTTCCTACTCCAACGTTCTCACTTATACTTTCAATTCTCGGATAGGTAAAGGCGTCCATATTGATAAAATCGGCGGGATTACAAATTTGTCGGATCAAAGAAAACGCTAAGGTTCTTTTAAGTCGGTTAAGCTGACCTAAGTTATTTGCTTTGTGATGTGTTGCTTATGCTTTTGGTATCTTGATCGTATTTATTGTGTTAGATTTGATGTTTATCTTGTTGATCTCGTTAGTGTTTAGTTGTAAGTTTTCTTTGGGATCCGCTTAAGTTCGGACTGAGTTAGTTTATCGGTTGTGATGCTTACTCTTCTCACACCTTCTCGCTAGCTACCTTTTCTCACGTCTCAGTTAAGATTGCTTCATCTTCGATGAAGTTTTCTTTTTTTAATAGTAATAATTACTTTAGGTATAAAAAAATTAAAACAAGAACATATCATTTCATTAAATTAATAACATACACTCACATAAATCAATAATGATAATTTTATTATTATTATTATTATTATTATTATTATTATTATTATTATTATTATTATTATTATTATTATTATTATTATTATTATTATTATTATATTTTATTATTTAATTAATATTTTATTTAATATTTATATAACAAAACAATAAATTTAAAAAGGTCACTCGCAAGAGATCAAACCCAACCCTTTTATATACACACATAATAAATAATCATATACGGAGTATATTAATTAGGCACACGAAAGTATATTGGTATGGGATTACTAGGCTCCGGTGGAGCATCCCACACCGTGAATGCACTTGCCGAATTCATCCAATGATCAGTCATCTCCGAGTAATGTCGATCCAATACATCTTTTAAACTCTCTGTTTTGTTCACCCATTCTAACCCTTTTTTCGTGTACACCTCTTCATTGAAGTCACTCGTGAAAAATCTATCTGCTTCAAGTCTCCTGCAAATTTATACATGTCGATTAATATTCTACTACCGATGTTTGTATATTATAAATTTAATCGGTCAAAGTTAGATTATTAGTTGAAAGTTGAATTTATTCGGCCAAAATATGTCAAAGTCAAAATTGATCAAATACGGACAAAGTAAAATTTTGATCGACGTACGACAAGTAACTGATCTGACCTATTAGTCACTATAAGGTTACGATCGACTAGTTTTTTCGACTAGTAGCTTTTATAACCTTTTTTTTTAACGTTGTTAGTTAGTTTTTTTTTTTTTTTTTTTTTTTTTTTTGTAGAAAAAACAAAAACTTATATACAAACGAGTTTTTTAGTACTTTTGTGATTCAATTACTAAACATTAATTTCATAATGTGTTAAGAGTTGTACCTTGATGCCATGATGATAAAAATAACAAAAGCAGTCTCACTAATAGCAAACCCTCTGATCTTTTTCTCAGCAGCCATTCCAACCAACAAGTCGAGCAGCTCCACGTCATCATCGTACACTTCACGTAACGTATCAATAGCTTCTTGATCGTCTGTTAGATCTTCCCATTTGGAGATAGGGATCAAGAAAAGCGATCTACGAAATTCATTGTATCTTGCTACATTCCTTTCCCTATCCCTGTAAACTGCGTACATCATAATGGTACAAATTATTATATACCACAACCGGCATATTTTAAACAAGACTAGCTTGGTTAAATAAAGATGACATCATACTCTCGAGTGAGGGTAAATCCACATGATCACGACGAGCAGTTCCATCGACATTTTGAGGCACAATGTCTCTAAGCCATGTCGGATAATTCCATAGTTCAAGTGCACCACTTGCTTGATGTCCCATTGATACCATTTGCGTCGTGAATCCTATTTCCGATAGTAACTCCTCCCCTCCACTACCAATTAAATTGATCATGTCAACTCTGTACATTAATTATCGATCATGAGCAGATTAAGAAGTAATTAAGGTTTCAAAGAAGGTATTTGAAATTTACTAGTCTTACTTTTTAGCCAATTTTGGAGACTTGTTAATTCCTGGTGTTGAATTCAAATCCCTGATGAAAAGTTGATCAGGTAAAAGAGAGTGCATTCTGTAAACACTCACAAACTCTTCTGTTAGTGAGTAAGGTACTCCATGATTATTGGGTTTCTTTAACCCTACAAGACCTCCTAAAATAGCTCCACCAACATGCCCAAATGTGTCCTTGAATTTTTTTCCAAGTAGCCCATACCTGAATTAGTTCATTTTTATTATAATTAACACCCTTTAATTGGTCATCAACATGGTTGTAAAAGTCTCACCACTAGGCACATTAGTTTGGATTTTGAAGTAGTCCCATTACTCTCCGATTTGATCGATTTATTCGGTCCGAGTTGTCAAAAGTTCAAACAAGTCCGTAAAATTGAATTAATTATTTCAAAATCGGTCAAATACGTCAAAAGTGTGGGGTGTTCTATGACCCCACCACTTTAAAAATTTTTTATACAATGTATACTTCAAACTATATAGGACACCATTAAATTTATGTTTTTTAGATAAACAACCAATAAAGTACTCTTTTAAATGTAAATAGTTTTTAAAAAAAATTTGAGACCCCATTGATTTTTATTCTGAATTCGCTACTTATCAAAGTCAAAGTTGGTTGACATATGACTAGTCCCGACTAGTCTCTAACTTAGCTAATTAGTCCCTACAAGGTCCGGACCAACTAGTCCGTGACTAGCAACATTTACAACCTTGGTTATTAATCTAATTAATTTCAACCACTTTAATTACCAGTTAGCTCTCATCGCTACATGAAGCATGTCGGTTTTAAGAAGCTCAACAGTCCAATCAATGGTGTGAATCTTGGCAATCACCCCTGAAGTTACTAGTCTTGCATAACGGTATAGATCTTCATCTTCCAAATCATGGTATTCTTTCTGATTACCACACACACAACTTTACAAATTAGAATTACATATTACTAGCTATTTCATTAGGAAGTTTTTATGTGCGAGTATAAGTTACCTTCAACGTGTCGCAAATGGCATTATGTTCGAGGATGAATAGTGCTTGTAAGGTTGATAAACCAATCCAATTATTACGAACATCGCCTGATAATGCAATTCCATCTTTATCATGTTGGAGAAGACCGTCTTGTCCAATCTTTAGCTTTCCATCTTCGAACGTTCTCAATTGTTTCGATTTATTTGCGTTGTTTCCATAAATTGCACTCCCATCCCTACAAGTGTTCAGATGCATCAGCAAAGATAATGCGTGCAAAATATAAACGGAAGCAACGTTATGCTGTCACAATTAGATGTTATCTATGCGTTATAAGTTATTTGTTCGTACCACCAAGGAGTTCTGATGTTAAGATGGCCTTTCTTGATATCATGAAAACCGGTATCGAATTCTTTAGTCTTGTAAAACTTGAAGGATTTAAGAGGGCATTCACTGGCTACTTCCATTGGTGCCTTAAGCTCAATCTGAAATTTAAAATGCATGGTCATGATTTTAGCTACGCATTATTTAGTAGTAGATCTTTTTCAAGTTATATTATTACTTGATCGATAATTAAGTCAGGATATAATTTTTGTGAGAAAGAATTGTAGAGGTCATTATATATTGATGGAACCTGATTAGTTGATTCAAGATGATCAATCCAATCATGAATCATGAACTGAATCCATGAAGCAGCAATCATGTTGAACTGTTTTCCGGTATCTATAAGTTTCCTGCGTGTAAGAAGCTTTGTTGCCACCACCATAGGATCCGGTATTAGTATCTGCATACAAAAAACAAAAAGTTTTAATATTTTGTTAATCCAATATTATGTCGGTGACCAACCGGGTAAGATATGCCTACGTCAGAAGTATCCATGTCAAAAAAATCCCACAAATGTAAATTTGAATAAAGTTCAGGGACAACAACATAATATTATCATATACTTTTGAATGTTTTCTTAATAAATAAAAACCATAATCATAATCATAATCATAATCATAATAATCATAATAATAACAAATAAAAGGAACACAAAAATTGATATAACTTGACCCTACAGAATTTTGCTAGGTAACGCACAAACACCAGTCGTTTTTAGACCACTCAGAATCATGCTTAAAGTTTTGATCCTTTTAGCCGCCACATCAGACTCGTATAAGCAACAAAATGCTACATCTAACACATAATAATCCCTCTTTATCATTATTAAAATAATACTCCTCCTGATATACTATATACAAGCATTAAAGCATAGAGTCTAAGCAATTTAAAGAATGTTGTCCTCACCTTTTCCAAGAAACATTCACCATAGCCATGGCTAAGGCTCCCACAACGAGTTTTGCGGTGAGGCCGTGCATATGGTGATGAGCTCATGGCGAATGAAAGAGCAGTTATGACCCGTGTTGTAAATCTCCCGAGAACTCGTTTTTAGAAGGCAACCGAGACGAGATGTGCATCTCCCGAGATATCTCGGTCAACGGGGTCAAACTTAGTCAAAGCCATGATTTCTCGGATTTTCTTGCTAATTTGTAAGATTTTCTTATAAAAATCAATAATTTCTAAGATTTTCTCGCATATTTCTCGGATATTTTTGTAAAATCTCGTAAAAACGTATATATATATATATATATATATATATATATATATATATATATATATATATATATATATATATATATATATATATATATATATATTTATTAAAAACAGCATAAAGTCAACGTAAGTCAACGTCCGAGATCTCCCCGAAATTATTCCGAGATGCCGAGATCTCCCTAAAAAAGTCCAAACGAGATGTCCCCGAGATCCGAATTCTCCAACCTTGGTTATGACGAGTGTAAAAGGACTCTATAAAGAGTGGTCTAAATGTTAGTATACTCCATAATGTAATACGCGAGTATTACTTTATTACTTTATACGGAGTACATAATATATTACGGAGTACATATTTAATTACTCTTTTTCTCAACTCCTCAGGGGTAAACATTACCTTTATAAATATATAACGGATAAGATTTTTTCTGAATTGTATTTTTATTATTTATCAGGTCATCTTAAACACGATGCTAGTAAAATTCGAACATGCAATCTCTTGTAAGAATTTCAATATGCCAATCACTGATCAATCACTAGAGTATTTTAATATAATCTATAACAAGTTAATTATATTTTCGAATATACATAAAATTGTTTTGAGGCATGATGTTGCCATTAAACTATAACAAAGAAAAACTTGAAATAATTGAATAACTCATTTGCTGTGTAAAACGTAAAAATTTAATAGTAGATATTATATTATATTTTTCATGAGAAGAAAAGCAATATAAGATAACTTTAAATTTCATTTGCTATGTAAAACGTAAACTTTAATATTGGATGTTATATTTTTCATGAGAAGAAAAGCAATAAAAGATAACTTTAAATTTCAAAAATAATATATATAAATGAAAGTAATTAACAAATGTTTATTTTACTTTCTGGACAATTATTTTTATAGAAACAAGTGGATATATGTACATGACGTAATTGTTCAACAGCTCCATTACATATCAAGTAATGCCAAAATTAGACAATAAATTAATTAATTGTGAATATCTGCTCATGACATGCGATATTATGTGTAAACATTTTTTAACTTTAGTATTTAACTATTAACGATAGTCGGTGTTTTAATTATAACTTAAAATGTAGTAGTTAGGGGTATCTACGTGGTGGTTAGAGTGCCTACATTGTTAGTTTCTTCGTGAATAAAAAAATATATTTACCATCCGCTAGCATTAGTAATTTAGTACTCGTATATACTTAATAATATATTTTCTATGAGTTTTTTCAAAGGAAAAAAACTAATGATACAAGAAGAACTAATTTTAGAAAGAGATCGAAATGTAAGAATTTATACTAGATATCACACAATAGAGATTCAGACTTACGTACATAATCAGACTTAATGGTAACATCATGTCTCAAAACAATTTCAAAAAGGTGATTAGGCATTCGACTCACATGAATGAGCTGCAAAATATTTCTCATGAAATTACCTGTTCATTTCTTGATCTCGGAAGTCTCGAACGTCTAGCGTTCGATCCTCACCATACGCGATGTCTCAATGGATTTTCTGTGAGGTTTCCTCTTATAGGGCTGTAGGACTATAACATTTGTCTGAGAAGTAATCAAGTGAGTGAGTTCTAACATTGCGTTCGGACTCGTCAATATTCCAAGGCTCCGTTAAGAAAAGGGCAATTAATGAAAAGGGTATATGGTGCAAATTATTATTATTATTTTTTTGAACGACAAATTTATTAAAAGCTACCATCTCACTAGCGAGAAACTAGAGAGGGGCGCAACAACCAATTACAAAGGCCTTAAAAGCCAATCGTTCCAACTAAATGTTTCTTTGACTCTATCCGTAATCCAATTAAAAGAGTACATACGATTTAAATCAAATAACTCTTGTTTCTTCAATTTCTTTGAAGCAAATAGAACATCGTTCCGATACCTCCAAAGAATCCAAGTCGTAGCAGCAAAGATATTATATAACCGTAATTTTGTTAACGGAGTATTATTTTAAAACTTAATTAATATTGAGTCTAATTGTATTAAGTGTTAAAAAGTTATCTGTTCGTTAAAGTTGACGCACTAATCAGAATGCAATGATTTATATCTATACATATAAATCGACCACACTTAAACATCTTTAGATCTTTAAATTTATTTACAGATTTGATATAATAGTTACATATTTTATTTATTATTACAATTACTGAGTATTATTTATTTTGATCACCAACATCGAAAAGTTCCGATCCAACTACCCTCTCAGAGTCTCAGTGTGACTGTCACTCATGTATATTCGTATCCCATGCCATACAATCCATAACCAAATATTAAATCAAACACACACAAAAATACAAAATAAAATCAATGAATCATTTTTCTAACATAAATAACGCGCCAAGTGTTACTACGGAGTAATATTTATCCAAGCTATAAAATCTACCTAAAACATTGAATCCCTTTAATTTTGTATATTAATTGTATTTTATTTTATACTTTTTAAGTCATAACAAAAGAAGTAATGCATATATATGCTAAGTATAATATATACCTTGTCTTTTTGATCAACCGGAGGCATATTCCGGCCAAAGAAAGTCCCTTCACTTCCGGCACCTTCGTTGAAAGAATCATTGAACTCCTCGTCAGCTGTTCGATATCGAAATTCAGCTGGATCGAACCGGACTCCAACTGGTGTCTTCCCAACATTAAGCAAGTTGTACTCGTCGTGAAGATGTCGTCGTATCGCTAGGTATATAAGTCCCAAGAACACCGGCAAACGATGCCATTGGATACCGATCTTATCAATACCATGTACAATCTAAATTACATACAATGGAACCTTGGAATAAGTTCAAACTATTTTTTTATTTTTTTTTTTGGTAAAGAAAAAAAGTTAAAACTAAAAAGTAGTAGTATATTAAGCAACATGCAGCAACATATGCTTTTGACCTAACGGTATACGATCATGAAGCTATGTGTTCAAGTCTTAGTTTTATGTTACCGTCATTTTGCAAAAAACAAAAAAGAGAGATGATACAACATGCATGCATGCAAATGTATGATGTGCGTACCATGAAAAGAAGACGATCGATGAGTGTCATCCTTTGAAAGATAACATGAAAATCGTGATGGATGAAGTGTTTGATGGGTGAAATGAGAAGAGATTTTGCAGATGATACAAATGGAATAACCATCTTGGATATGAACTTAATTAATTAATTAAGGAACGTAGTTTTAATATATATGTTTAATAGTATTGTTTAATTTGTAAAATTTACAACTGCAAAAAAGCCTATTTATAGAGTGGTTTTCAAAGGGTGATGGTGAGAACTTGAGTCACGTCTAATAGGTTGACACAGAGATATTCATTTCAAATTCATATTCAAGATTAAGAAAAAATACACAAGATGAGTTATCAATAGAACATGTTAAAACAAATAATTTATATGTGAATACTTGTTTATTTCTCTTAAAACGTACTACAATCCTTCCTAGCAAGATGTATGATAGGATCAACAACTACAAACGTCTTAGAAAGTCACAAGTTCCATATTATTAAAAGGGTTAAAGTCAAAAATAGGCTACAAACTTACACAAATGTACCGATGTCGCCCACAAACCCATTTCCGTTCTATTGTCGCCTACAAACTTTCAAAAAGTGTACCAATGTAAAGAAAAACTTTTAAAAAGTGTACCAATGTAAACAAAAATGACTTGCTACCGGCTAAACTAGTTAAAATCAACACGTGTCGTTCGTGGATTGGATCTTAATTCTTAAAAAAATAAAAATAAAAAAAATCATGTCAAAATTAGTATGTAACAGGTCAAAACTATAAAATGTTGATATTAGCACATTTTTTGAAAGTTTGTAGGCGACAGTATGTGACAACCCGGAAATTTCCAACCAAATTTAAACTTTAATCTTTATATGTTTCCGACACGATAAGTAATATTTGTTAAGTTAAATTGCAAGAATTTTAAACTATGTTCATACATTCATTCAACCTCGACCATGTTCCAACGATTCACGAACCATTAAACGAATATGATTATATATGTATATGTATATATATATTATAACTTGAAACGTAAACAAAATATTAGATTAAATACTTTATATGATTGTATCTGTTTCAAAATATTTATCAATGGAATTAGAAGATAAGTTCAAATGATTGAATTATCAGATATATTGAATTATGATTACAAGTCTCTGTTGAAAGGCCCACGTTGATTTGAGAAATCTTTCCGTTTTAACAATATTCGGAAAATGGTAAAGTGATTTATAAATAAGAACAAATTGTCAATCATTGAGAACTAGACAAAGGATAGTGGAAGATTGAATCTCATAAAGACTCGATTGATCTATTTAGTTTCAAACGTACAAAAACGTTTTCAGTTTAAAAAGAACTTTATTATTAAAACGTATATAACTTTTATAAATATCTAGAACCACTTTTGACAACTCATTACTTAACTAGTATGATAAAGATAACGATATTTATATTTTATTTTATTAAATATATATAACGATTTAAATTAATATTATATATATTTATACGCGTATTATACGTACATAGTTTTATACTTTTACTATACTTAAACTTTACCTTTACTTTATTTTTACTTTACTTTAACTTTAATAATTCACTTTAATAATTCATACTTTAATAATTCACTTTAATAATTCATACTTTAATAATTCACTTTAATAATTCATACTTTAATAATTCACTTTAATAATTCAAAAATCTATTATAAATAGAATTCAATAGGTTTCATTATTTCATAGAAACTTGAAAATATTTTTCTCTAAACTCTCTCAATCTATTTACATATATATATTTACTCCGTATTATTTCAAGATATTATTAGTATACATAAAATATTACGACGGAGTGCTGTCCGAGTGATTTCGAAATTGTTTTTCGAGTAGGATAGGATTAAGGAAATTATGGGTTATAGCTATGGAGGTGATTGAGTATGGTTCATGGGTATGCTCGTGAGGTCAATATAGTGTTTATCATTTCCGTTGCGTCTACGTACCTTTCTTGCAATATTGAATCTCAATATTGATACGTGAGTACTCATAATTTAACTTTTACATACTAATAGTGTATCCCTGACTAGTGCTCGAGTATTTAGGATTATGCATGCCTGTACTTTTGATATTGCCCTTAGACAGGTTAGGTTGAATATTGAATTAGTTACACTTGCGGTTGAGATAAGGTATAAGATATGCATGTCCTTGGAAAGCTAGCGAAAAATTAAGGACTTTTCCTTTAGATATCGAATGGTTTCGATGAACGGATTAGAAGTTATAATCAATTGAATTTTCTATATTTTTATTAAAAATGATTATTATTATTAGCGTCGTTTTTATCGTCGTTCTAGTTTTATCTTATTATTATCATTATTATTATCTTTATCAATAAAAGGGATTTATCATTAAAAATTGTTATTTTTTTTATTATTACTATCGTTATTATCGTTAAAGTTATAATTAGTATTATTATTATTATTTTCCAATTATTATTATTATTATTATTAGTATTATTATTATTATTATCATTATTAATATATATATCATTATTTAAAAATGGATATTGTCATTGTTATTATTATTATTACTATATTATCATTAAGATAATTATTAGTATTATCGTTAAAAATGTTATAGTAACTATCATTATTAATATTAGTGTAATTAAAACAAATATTTGTAACATCTGATTATTTTGATTACTATTATTATCATTATTATGAACACGATATAAAAGACGATTAAAAGCTATTAAACCAAACGATTAGGAAATAATGAGTAAGAGTATCATGATGAAATTAAAATATTATAAGATATTGATTTAGATAAAATTATCGTTCTTATTATTTTTATCATTACTATTATTATTAAAAATATCGTTAGTATTAAAACTATCATTTTAACAAAAATTATCATTTTAATAGAAATGTCATTGTTACTATAAAATATCATTATTATTATTATTTTAAATAGAATTATTATTTTAAAGATAATATTAAAAATTATCGTAAATATTAAAGTTATCATAATTAGAATTATCGTTTTATCATAATGTCATCTTAGTAATTATAAATATTGATATTTTTATAATAATAATTATTATTACAAAATAATACAACTTTTACTTACTATCATTATAGATATTATTTTATCAAATAAATATGTGATACAAACATATTTTACTACGTGTAATAACTTACTTTAATAATACCTTTCATATTATCTTTATGATATTAAATGAACCCTATAAATTTTATTACTTAATATATATAAAAGTATATTATATTATATAAATTTAATATAAAATTTTATTTATTAATAAATAAATTATATTATTTACTCTAATAAATCTTTTAAAAATATTTAAAAATATAAAACGACGATATTTAAACTATATATTAATCATGTATAGATTTTTGGAAATTATTTTGAGTCAAATTTACTTTTGTTGACTTTTGCATATTAGTCTCGAGTATCAGGATTGTGGTACACTATGACTTGGCCTAATTTGTTAGACAAATATTGACCAACACATAATTATATATAATTAATTTAGGTTCGTGAATCCAAGGTCAACCTTGCACTTGTTCAATGACGTTATATGTATTTTTACTACGAAATACAGTATGGTGAGTTTCATTTGCCTTTTTACCCTTTATATTTTTGGGACTGAGAATACATGCGCTTTTATAAATGTTTGACGAAATAGACACAAGTAATTGAAACTACATTCTATGGTTGAATTATCGAAATCGAATATGCCCCTTTTTATTAAAGTCTGGTAATCTAAGAATTAGGGAACAGACACCCTAATTGACACGAATCCTAAAGATAGATCTATTGGGCCTAACAAACCCCATCCAAAGTACCGGATGCTTTAGTATTAATTCATAACTTCATTGGAGAAACATTCCACGGCGATTATGTAATCTCTAAAGTCTTAGAGATTATCTAATCTTGCCCTAACAATAAATCAGTTAAGTGAACCAAAATGATAGAAGGAAGAGTAGAAACCCTGATAAAAATGGTGTGTGATTAACAAGCTAAACTTGCTTTACCGACAGCATCAACAGTACCGTCAGCGTTACCAGCATCATCAGTACAGTCAACATCCGAATCAACAACACCGATAACATCACAAACTCCGTCAGTTCAAGAATCACTGTGGACATCATTACGAATCAATAACGTGTATATTGTATCAACGAGTTATGAAGAATTAACTCATTCCCTCTGAAGAAATTATATGTATATTATATATATATATATATATATATATATATATATATATATATATATATATATATATATATATATATTGAAATAAATCTTTCCGTGCTAAGCTATTGTGTGTGAATCTTAACTACTCGGTTAATTCATATTACAAATATGCAATAATGTACGTCCTTCGACCGCAACTTAACCAGCGTTAACTACAATCTCTGTCGCAATTCAACAAATTCAAATTCATAATAAATCAAGTATATATTTGATTTTACACTTTCATCATCGATGTACCCGAAACTTTTCAGATAACATCATTCGTACTTTGCGAAATTCACAAGAATTCCACGAACCAAACATCATACATCAACAAATAACGAAGTATTGATTCATAATTTCAATGTCATTAAAGAAATACTGCGTAAAAGTTATGTACTTTTTAAAGCCTTTAGGGATTATTCAATTATAGTTTCAACCGTAAATCAAATGAGTTTAATTTAACATTAACTCATTAAATCTATGTTACATCTGAAGAAAATATACATATATATATTTTCATAAAGACTGTAATAAAATTCTTTTGTACAAAATATTAATTGTGAAATTTTTTTTTAACGGGTAGGTAATACCCGAGAGATATATAAATTCACAATTAATATGTTACATTCTTCGAATCTGATTCAGCAAATCATCCATTATACTCCCTACTTTCACAACAATATACATTCTTTTATAGAAATCAAAACAACCATACTCATTCAAAATTTAATTACATATTCTGATTTTGAGATCTCAAAATTCAACTTGAGATATGACCAAAATCATCACTCTTAGATCCTTACATCTTTCACAGGCTATATTTTGACTTCAAAACTGTGTTAGAACATCAAATGTATGTTAACGATTACAATATGTGTTCAAACCCTTCGAAAATTTCTGAAGACACTTCGAATGATGAGCAATCGAGATGATGATCCAACCACATGTTACCCACAGTTATGTACCCGAAAAACTCTTGAAACCAAAGTAAAAGTTTAAACAACGTATCCGCGTCAGATTCTTTGGCATTTATTAGCAAAAATAACTTTGGGACTCCTATTCAAAGTAGCCAGTTTTGTCACAGCTCCAGCAAGTCAACTTCAACTTTTCAGTCAGACTAACCTTATTATAACCTTGAGATATACACCTTCGTTACCAGGGAACCTTTTACATTCCACCACATTATTAGCAGATGTACCAACAACTTCATTACCCTTTGACTTTAGCCTCTCCAAAAAGTCATTATAATTATTCATTGAAACCCCATCATTTACTCATTCGCATCTTGTAACGAGAATTGCCATACGAATCATTGGGAATTAGCAATTAGTATTTTGAAATCTCACAGGATGTCTACGCCAACAGTTATATGTGTATATATAACGTCTATCTTCTGGACTTAATTTGAATGTGAAGTTTCTGAAAAACACTCCGAACTACGAATTGGTTCTCCGAAAATGGAAAAAAAAAATGCTGATGAAGCAGCAAAAACTATAAACGACTTTAAACGGTAAAAGCTGGATGATAATGATGAAGTGTGTTGGCAAAGCGCAGAAAAAGAGAAGTTTTGGAACTGGAAAATGGATTGAGCAAAGTAGGAAGGAGGCTGTGGATAAATTACAAAGACTGAACCTGACTTCAAAGGATCCAAATGATTCAGTACCTGCTGAAGTCATTAACGAATACCTTGCTCCTGACTCTAAACCCCTGCGGACAATATTCTTCATCGTCCTCTGATATTAGAAATTCTAAAATATCATCATATCTTTCATTATAAATATCCTCCATATTTCTGAAGATATTTTCTTAATTTTTCTTATTTGAAATCATTTACCTCTTCGCACTATCTGTATTACATCATAAAAGAAACTATTTTAGTTTCAAAATTCTGAAACATTCAAGTTTAAAATAGGAATATTTTGAAGTAATGTTGGGAACTGAAGCATGAATTAGTATAATATAATGACACTTGATCAATGTGATTATATTACAGTAAGTCATGCTGAGTTTCTAAATGGAACGTGATGATTCACAGATCATAACATCATCATGTGACATGTTATACGACTCTTGTATTCTATTTAACCTCTAAAATATCAAGAAAATATTTCTTGATGATTCGGCCTTTTCCAAGGTATTCTAGTAATTTGACAAGTCAAGATCGTGCCATCACAATTTCCTTCCTAGAACATTAACAATGTTCATTCCGAAATTCATATCTGTGAATTCTGGACCATTACAAGCGGTGCTTAATCGCAAGAAGAAGAAACGAAAGGACAAAACTCCGAAATAGAAATTGGGGTATAAATTATAGCAAATAAAAGAGAGCATTAACTGTGAATGATAATGATTATAGAAGACAGAAGCAGATACTTTGAAATATAAGGGAACATATAAATCCCAACGACAAACCAGAAATTATAAACCATATATATCGATGCATATAGCAATATAAAGACACGAGAGAACTAGAAACACTATAAACCCAAGAGTATAGTAGAAGTAAATAGATTCTTCTGGCGGTAGATGAAAAAGAAGAATGATCGATATGAAAGTTAGAAGTATATCGAGGATCAGAACTGGATGGAGCATATTGATGAATACTTTAAAATATGAGTTGAGGGGAAAAGAATAGAAGGTGATGAAACATGACTAGGAACTTAGAAATCAACAGATTTAACTCACACAATGGCGGAATAAGTGAATCAAACCCTCTAGTGAATAGGTTAAGTTTTTTTTGATTAATTTAGTCAAACTACAACTAAATCAAGTGTGATTAGATCAACACCTAGAGCTATTATTCACCACCTGGGTGATTTGGACTGAGAGAGAATCAGAGGAGCTCACTAGATCTGAGTGTGTGTAACAAATGAGGGGCTTAACCTAAAATGAAGAACATAAGACTTTATATACCCCTGTTGTTGACTCACCTATACGATTCATTCATCACACGTACGAGTTGGCTTCATCAGTCGTACGGGTGATCACTCACTCGTGTCTTCTCATTTAGGTTGTAATTGTGACTTAGCTCAGCATCAACCGTGCGTATGAGCCTGTCAGCTGTACTAGTGAGGCTTCACTCGTACGTCTGACTAAGTCTAACATAGTTAAACATCTAAATCTCGTTCCTGCAGTTCCTGTAACCACATACAAACATGGATAGAATAATAACGAGCAATCATGGTGGCCTGTAAACTATTGTACCTGCAATGGACGCGGGTAGATGTTTAGGAACTTGCATAAAATGCATCAACAGAAGGTGTGAGTTGTAAGGAAACGAAGGAGGTGAATTTATAAGAAAATCTCCTACAGAACAATTAAAATGGACGATCGCATTTAAAGCGGATCCTAATTCCCTTGATTACCGGAGAGTCAAATCTTATTAAGAAGATTTTCTTCAAATCCCTTGAAATCTGGGAATCAATCATATCTACGTCAAATGATAAGATGAATCTACACTTACTCATTTCACTCTTCTATGTTAGCTTCATTCGTACTCTTCATATAAATGGATTGTTTATCCAAATTATTCGCTGATGATAAAACTCTAATTTTCAGCCCGTATGCATCATGAAAACATACTTATTATCATTCACGACCTTTCCACTCAAATTTCGGGACAAAATTTCTATAACGGGTAGGTACTATGACAACCCGGGAATTTCCAACCAAATTTAAACTTTAATCTTTATATGTTTCTGACACGATAAGCAATATTTGTTAAGTTAAATTGCAAGAATTTTAAACTATGTTCATACATTCATTCAACCTCGACCATTGTAACAACCCTCACTTTTCGACTTCTAAATTACTGAATTAACCCTAGGGTTATATGTCTGACTATATGTATTAAGGGTTGTTATATACAATTAAATATTGACCGAATAGTAATTTTTAGTCAACAATGTACGCTTAAATAAATAATATATTATTAATTTATATAATTTGACATAATTTAACTAAGTATATAAACTTTGTATCACTTTTATTATTTAGTTAATGTATTATATATTTAACTATATAATAAATCCAATTATATATAAATGTAATAATATTTACAAACTTACTAAAACTATAGTTTAATAATTAAAATCATAATTATTATTAAAAATACAAAATATCGAATTATTTATTATTTTTATGCAAAATTTGTATTTATTAATTAAATAAAAAAAATAAAAATATAATAAAATAAAATATTATTGAAAAATATTCTTGGAAAAGCATTAAATCAATTTGTTTATTTATATAAAAAAAATCCTTAAAATAAATGAAAAAAAATAAATAAATAAATAAATAAATTACTTTTTAATTAAAAATTGTAATGGAAAAACTACTTTTATTATTTTATTTTGTGCATTATCTCATGACCTAACATTTAATACTTTTTAATTTTAAAATCCCATTAAGAATTAAAAAATTTCTTTTTCTTTTCATTATTTTATTCTTTTTACCTAATTTTTTTCAAGTATAAATACCCCTCATTTCTTATTCAAACTCACACCAAAATTTCTCTCATTCTCTCTTTGAAGAATTACTACTAGTAAGTATTCTTTTCTTACTTTTTATTTTTTTTTACTTTTTACTTTTTACTTCGGTTATTATTTTTACCGAAATATGTAAATAATGTTATAAATTATATGCAATTAAAAATAAAATAAATAACATGTATACACTATTACTATTACTATTACTATTACTATTACTATTACTATTACTATTACTATTACTATTACTATTACTATTACTATTACTATTACTATTACTAACACCTATAACCTAATTCTTATATTGTAACATAAAAACATTTTGGGATATGTATTAGAGATGTATAGATCTTCGAACTTTCTTGACGAATGGTTTCTATGAGATTCTAGGCAGAGGGTTTGGATTTCCGATTTAAAGGGTCCTATGGCTCAAGCCCCTAGATCTAAATTAGCCATTCGAAGGGAAAGGGGTGATTGGAAGCTTATCTAATACGGCAAGGATCCTAAAATGGAAAACACTGATAAAAGTAGAAACTCTCTAGTCATAGAAACTTACTAAAATAAGAAACTTTCTAAAAATGGAAACTTTATAAAAATAGTAACTTACTAGGAATAGAAACTTAGTAAAACAAACTATACTTAAACACATACTTAAACTTAAACATGGGCAAAACACTTAACTACTCTTAAATATCAATAGGTTGACTTTCCTGCTCACTCGTTCAACTCTTTATTCCGAGGAATAACTCTCTCTCTACTTACTAAGGTGAATTCATAGCCCCTCTTTAATGCTAGCAAACTTACTAACTTTACTTGGGGTGAGACACTTGCTGTTTTTACTTTTTATACTTTAGACACAAGTACCAAACTGTTAAACTATGCTATACCCGGCTATGTCCGACTAAGTCCCTACAGTGATATTTTTAATTGCCGCGGCATGCTTAATTATTGGGGGTAGGCCTATCGGGAGTAACGTCCCCGATACAATTGACCAAGTCATTGTATTACTTAATAATGAAATTAAACCGACAAGGACAGACACAACTTGTCATGGGGCAAAACTTGAACGTTTAGTCTAAATATCACGCATTGGCATAACTTTTTAATCCTGTGGGAGATCAACTTTACAAACTAAATCTTGTGGTCTAAATCAACGACAAACTTTTTGTTAAACCTATGAACTTCACTCAACCTTTTTGGTTGACACTTTAGCATGTTTTGTCTCAGGTGCTGTTTGATTCAAGCTCTTATACTTACCGCTTATGTGATGCTACTTGGACATAGGATCAAGAGATATCGCATTTATTACTTCTGCATGTGAACATTTACGATATTGTTATTCCTGTCATTGTAACGATATTTCATTTTCCACTGCGTACTCATTAAAGTTAAATTCATCATTTAGTATTGTTCTCGTTTATTATAATATGTTGGTATATTTTGATATTAGTGACGTTCCTTCCAGACCCTATTGGGAGGACGTTACAGATTGGTATCAGAGCATAACCAGGCTGTTATAGAGAACCAGGATTGCATTTTTATGTGTGCCTTACTTGTTAGTTAGGGTGCCTTAGCAATCTAGGAAACTATAACCTTTCCTGCCTTAGAATTAAAGCACTTAGGATTGCCCCATAATCTTAACGATTATGCTTTAATAAACCTGACTTAAAGATTCTAATCAAAATATCCTTCCTAACGTTAGGATGTCTAATTATCATCAAACGACCAAAATGAATCTTTTCAAGCCAACCGAAAAAGATACTGAAAGGTCTTCCACAGAAAGACCAGTCCAAAGTCCACCTTATGGCTTTGGTGGTCCTCCCTTACCAAATTATAGCCCAAATACTACTCTAAAGTTACATGGGTCTCCTGAATACTATCCAACCCCGAGGAATAAATACAAGAGGAAATGTCTTGAAAAAACTGGGCCGTTAAAGAAAAGATCCCGATCTCCTTTCTACGATGAAGTTGATGCCAAGTACGAGCTCATGAATATGCGAAAAACTACCGATGACCTAATTCGCCATATTGCAAGGATCGATTTTCAAATGAAGGAAAAAGACCTAGCGATCAAGAAGCTCGTGGAGGAAAATGCTGAACTAAAGAAAGAGATAAAGTTAGTGAAGTATGAAGGTGATAGAAATACCCAATGGAGGAAGCAATCTCTCTCCTACCTAAGAGAAGATGTTGACCTTAGATTGAAGATGGAGGAAAACCGCATGAATAATCAACTTTCTATAAGGGACCACAAGTACCATGTAATCAACAATGAAGTTTCTAACCTTTATGATAATATCGAGTTCCTGCATGAGAAACAAAAGGCGAGGAACGAGAAAGTTGATGAGTTTATGAAGAAGGTTACTTTGGATGTTGTGATTCTCATGGCACAAAATCTCATGTTGGCCAAGAGAAGAAGGGCGTCGACCAATAAGCAAGTTGAAACCAAGGGTAATGATGGTAAGAGGAAGTTTGAGCCATCTCAAGGTTCGGCTCAGAATGATAATAAGAAGCCTGCGGATGGTACAAGGTCTAATTATAAGGGTACTTATCCTTTCTGTATTCGTTGTGAGAGGCATCACCCGGGGAAGTGTACTGCGGTTTGTGCGTTGTGTAAGAAAATGGGACACGTTGCTATGACGTGTAAGACTCATCCGAAGGATAAGGCTATTGTTCCAGCCAAAGCTCCTCCTACATGCTATACTTGTGGAGAGAAGGGACACATTAGTCCGAATTGTCCTAAGAAGAAAGATAATCCCGCTACTGGAGCTAATGCTACTGCTGCGAAGGGTTGTGTGTTTGTTATTACTGCTGCTGAAGCTCGAGATGAAGATGAAGTTATCACGGGTACGTATCTTGTCAATAATTTCTATGCAACTATTTTATTCGATACTGGTGCCGACAGAAGTTACGTGTCTAGTGATTTTTGTACCCTATTTGCTGAAAAGCCTCAACCCTTAGAAACTAAAAGATTAGTAGAAGTAGCCAATGGAAAGGTCATGCAAGTCGATAAAATCTATAAAAACTGCAACCTAATCTTAGCCGATAAAGAATTTAAGATAGACCTTTTACCGGTCAAACTCGGAAGTTTTGACGTCGTAGTTGGTATGGATTGGTTACGTCCATTACATGCTGCTATCATGTGTTACGATAAAACTGTTAATGTTCCATTGGGGAATGGAGATACTCTCATTATCCAAGGTAAAAAGAGTGGTTCCAATCTCAATATCATCTCCTACATCAAAACCCGCAAATACCTTATGAAAGGTTATCCAGCCATTCTAGCCCACGTTAAGCTGATCGAATCGGAAGAGAAGCGTATTGAAGATGTACCAGTGGTTAGAGACTATCCCGATGTGTTTCCCGAAGATCTTCCTGGTCTTCCACCTCCTCGACAAGTTGAATTTCAAATTGATTTAGCTCCCGGTGCTGCTCCTATTGCTAAAGCACCATACCGTTTAGCACCTTCTGAAATGAAGGAACTTTCCAACCAGCTCCAAGAACTATTGGATAAAGGTTTCATTCGTCCAAGCTCGTCCCCATGGGGAGCTCCTATTCTATTTGTTAAAAAGAAGGATGGTACGTTAAGGATGTGCATTGATTACCGCGAACTTAACAAGCTTACTATCAAGAACCGTTATCCGTTGCCACGTATTGATGATCTATTCGACCAACTTCAAGGGTCAAGTGTTTATTCAAAGATTGATTTGAGGTCCGGATATCACCAACCTAGAGTTAAGGAATCTGATATTCCTAAGACTGCTTTTCGCACTCGTTATGGGCACTATGAATTCTGTGTCATGCCTTTTGGTTTGACCAATGCTCCTGCCATTTTCATGGATCTCATGAACCGTGTCTGCAAACCTTATCTCGATAAATTCGTCATAATTTTCATTGATGACATTTTGATCTACTCCAAGAGTGAGAAGGAACATGAGCAACATCTGCGCGTGATTATTGAACTCTTACGAAATGAACAACTCTACGCTAAGTTTTCTAAGTGCGAGTTTTGGCTCAAAACTGTACAATTCCTCGGACACGTTGTTGATAGTAATGGAATACATGTCGATCCAGCTAAGATTACCGCTATCCAAAACTGGGAGATACCAAAGACTGCGAAGCATATTCGTCAATTTTTGGGACTTGCCGGTTATTATCGGAGATTCATAAAGGATTTTTCCCTTCTAGCCAAACCTCTTACGAAGCTAACTCAAAAAGGGAAGAAGTTTAAGTGGTCCGAAGAACAGGAATCTGCTTTCAAGATTCTGAAAGAGAAGTTGACCACAGCCCCGATTCTATCTTTACCTGAAGGTACTGACGATTTTGTTGTTTACTGCGATGCCTCAAAGCAAGGCTTTGGTTGTGTTTTAATGCAACGTGAAAAGGTTATTGCCTACGCATCTAGACAGTTGAAGAAACACGAGGAGAACTATACCACACACGACCTTGAGTTAGGTGCCGTGGTATTTGCATTAAAGATATGGAGACATTATCTATATGGTACTCAGTTTACGGTGTACACTGACCATAAAAGTCTTCGACACATCTTTGATCAAAAACAGCTGAATATGAGGCAAAGTCGATGGCTTGAGTTATTGAACGATTATGACTGTAAGATGGAATATCATCCTGGCAAGGCAAACGTAGTTGTTGATGCCCTTAGTCGAAAAGACGATGTTAAACGTGTTCGTGCCTTATACCTGAAAATCAAATCAAATCTTATATCACGAATCTGCGAAGCTCAACTGGAAGCTATTAAACCAACACTTATCGAAGGTGAAGGACCTATCGGTTTCGAGAACCAACTCCAAGTGAAAGCTAATGGTACATGGTACTTTGGCAACAGAATTTGGGTTCCTTGCTTCGGTAATCTCCGTGAACTAGTCTTGGATGAAGCGCATAAGACTAGGTATTCTATTCATCCGGGTTCCAGTAAGATGTACCACGATGTGAAGGAATTCTACTGGTGGCCTAATATGAAAGTCGACATTGCTAATTATGTTAGTAAGTGTCTCACTTGTTTGAAAGTCAAGGCTGAACATCAAAAGCCTTCTGGTCTGTTGACACAACCCGATATTCCGCAGTGGAAGTGGGAATGTATCGCTATGGACTTTATTACTAAATTGCCCAAGACTTCTAGTGGCAATGATACTATATGGGTCATAGTAGATCATCTTACTAAATCTGTTCATTTCTTACCGATCAAGGAGACCGACAAGATGGAGAGATTGTCACAACTGTATATCAAAGAAATTGTCTCTCGTCATGGTGTTCCTATATCAATCATATCCGATCGCGACAGTAGATTCACTTCCAGATTCTGGAAATCCTTACAAACTGCTCTTGGAACTCAACTCGACATGAGTACTGCTTATCATCCGCAAACCGATAGTCAAAGTGAACGAACCATTCAAACATTGGAAGATATGCTTCGCGCTTGTGTTATCGACTTCGGCAAAGGCTGGGATAGACATTTGCCTTTGGTTGAATTCTCTTACAATAATAGTTACCACTCAAGTATTAAGGCTGCACCTTTTGAGGCCTTGTACGGATGAAAATGTAGATCCCCACTGTGCTGGGATGAATTAGAGGACAGACAGTTAACTGGTCCTGAAATCATACACGAGACAACCGAAAAGATAGTTCAGAATAAGAAATGAATAGAAACTGCCCGCAGCCGACAGAAGAGCTATGCTAATAAAGGTCGAAAAGATTTGGAATTCCAAGTTGGTAACAAAGTCATGTTGAAAGTATCCCCTTGGAAAGGCGTCGTTCATTTTGGTAAACGAAGCAAACTAAGTCCGCGTTTTGTTGGACCCTTCAAGATTACTGAAAGGATCGGACCCGTGGCTTATCGATTAGAATTACCTGCTGAACTTAGCAGCGTACACGATGTATTTCATGTCTCGAATCTTAAAAAGTGTCTCGCTGATGACACTCTCGTTATTCCTTTAGATGACATTCGCATTGATGATAAAATGCACTTCATATAGGAACCCGTAGAAGTCATGGACCGATCTGCTAAATGCTTAAAACAAAGCACCATACCTATTGTTAAGATCCGTTGGAATTCATGACGTGGCCCCGAGTATACCTGGGAACGTGAAGCCCAAATGAAACAGAAATATCCCCATCTCTTCTCAACCGCTGATGCATCCGAGAAATCTACCTAAAACTTCGGGACGAAGTTTTTATTAACGGGGAGGTACTGTAACAACCCTCACTTTTCGACTTCTAAATTACTGAATTAACCATAGGGTTATATGTCTGACTATATGTATTAAGGGTTGTTATATACAATTAAATATTGACCGAATAGTAATTTTTAGTCAACAATGTACGCTTAAATAAATAATATATTATTAATTTATATAATTTGACATAATTTAACTAAGTATATAAACTTTGTATCACTTTTATTATTTAGTTAATGTATTATATATTTAACTATATAATAAATCCAATTATATATAAATGTAATAATATTTACAAACTTACTAAAACTATAGTTTAATAATTAAAATCATAATTATTATTAAAAATACAAAATACCGAATTATTTATTATTTTTATGCAAAATTTGTATTTATTAATTAAATAAATAAAATAAAAATATAATAAAATAAAATATTATTGAAAAATATTCTTGGAAAAGCATTAAATCAATTTGTTTATTTATATAAAAAAAATCCTTAAAATAAATGAAAAAAAAAATAAATAAATAAATAAATAAATTACTTTTTAATTAAAAATTGTAATGGAAAAACTACTTTTATTATTTTATTTTGTGCATTATCCCATTACCTAACATTTAATACTTTTTAATTTTAAAATCCCATTAAGAATTAAAATATTTCTTTTTCTTTTAATTATTTTATTCTTTTTACCTAATTTTTTCAAGTATAAATACCCCTCATTTCTTATTCAAACTCACACCAAAATTTCTCTCATTCTCTCTTTGAAGAATTACTACTAGTAAGTATTCTTTTCTTACTTTTTATTTTTTTTACTTTTTACTTTTTACTTTTTACTTCGGTTATTATTTTTACCGAAATATGTAAATAATGTTATAAATTATATGAAATTAAAAATAAAATAAATAACATGTATACACTATTACTATTACTATTACTAACACCTATAACCTACTTCTTATATTGTAACATAAAAACATTTTGGGATATGTATTACTGTATTAGAGATGTATAGATCTTCGAACTTTCTTGACGAATGGTTTCTATGAGATTCTAGGCAGAGGGTTTGGATTTCCGATTTAAAGGGTCCTATGGCTCAAGCCCCTAGATCTAAATTAGCCATTCGAAGGGAAAGGGGTGATTGGAAGCTTATCTAATACGGCAAGGATCCTAAAATGGAAAACACTGATAAAAGTAGAAACTCTCTAGTCATAGAAACTTACTTAAATAAGAAACTTTCTAAAAATGGAAACTTTATAAAAATAGTAACTTACTAGGAATAGAAACTTAGTAAAACAAACTATACTTAAACACATACTTAAACTTAAACATGGGCAAAACACTTAGCTACTCTTAAATGTCAATAGGTTGACTTTCCTGCTCACTCGTTCAACTCTTTATTCCGAGGAATAACTCTCTCTACTTACTAAGGTGAATTCATAGCCCCTCTTTATTGCTAGCAAACTTACTAACTTTACTTGGGGTGAGACACATGCTGTTTTTACTTTTTATACTTTAGACACAAGTACCAAACTGTTAAACTATGCTATACCCGGCTATGTCCGACTAAGTCCCTACAGTGATATTTTTAATTGCTGCGGCATGCTTAATTATTGGGGGTAGGCCTATCGGGAGTAACGTCCCCGATACAATTGACCAAGTCATTGTATTACTTAATAATGAAATTAAACCGACAAGGACAGACACAACTTGTCATGGGGCAAAACTTGAACGTTTAGTCTAAATATCACGTATTGGCATAACTTTTTGATCCTGTGGGAGATCAACTTTACAAACTAAATCTTGTGGTCTAAATCAACGACAAACTTTTTGTTAAACCTATGAACTTCACTCAACCTTTTTGGCTGACACTTTAGCATGTTTTGTCTCAGGTGCTGTTTGATTCAAGCTCTTATACTTACCGCTTATGTGATGCTACTTGGACATATGATCAAGAGATATCGCATTTATTACTTCTGCATGTGAACATTTACGATATTGTTATTCCTGTCATTGTAACGATATTTCATTTTCCGCTGCGTACTCATTAAAGTTAAATTCATCATTTAGTATTGTTCTCGTTTATTATAATATGTTGGTATGTTTTGATATTAGTGACGTTCCTTCCAGACCCTATTGGGAGGACGTTACAACCATGTTCCAACGATTCACGAACCATTAAACGAATATGATTATATATGTATATGTGTATATATATTATAACTTGAAACGTAAACAAAATATTAGATTAAATACTTTATATGATTGTATCTGTTTCAAAATATTTATCAATGGAATTAGAAGATAAGATCAAATGATTGAATTATCAGATATATTGAATTATGATTACAAGTCTCTGTTGAAAGGCCCACGTTGATTTGAGAAATCTTTCCGTTTTAACAATATTCGAAAAATGGTAAAGTGATTTATAAATAAGAACAAATTGTCAATCATTGAGAACTAGACAAAGGATAGTGGAAGATTGAATCTCATAAAGACTCGATTGATCTATTTAGTTTCAAACGTACAAAAACGTTTTCAGTTTAAAAAGAACTTTATTATTAAAACGTATATAACTTTTATAAATATCTAGAACCACTTTTGACAACTCATTACTTAACTAGTATGATAAAGATAACGATATTTATATTTTATTTTATAAAATATATATAACGATTTAAATTAATATTATATATATTTATACGCGTATTATACGTACATAGTTTTATACTTTTACTATACTTAAACTTTACCTTTACTTTACTTTAACTTTAATAATTCACTTTAATAATTCATACTTTAATAATTCACTTTAATAATTCATACTTTAATAATTCACTTTAATAATTCATACTTTAATAATTCACTTTAATAATTCAAAAATCTATTATAAATAGAATTCAATAGGTTTCATTATTTCATAGAAACTTGAAAATATTTTTCTCTAAACTCTCTCAATCGATTTACATATATATATTTACTCCGTATTATTTCAAGATATTATTAGTATACATAAAATATTACGACGGAGTGCTGTCCGAGTGATTTCGAAATTGTTTTTCGAGTAGGATAGGATTAAGGAAATTATGGGTTATAGCTATGGAGGTGATTGAGTATGGTTCATAGGTATGCTCGTGAGGTCAATATAGTGTTTATCATTTCTGTTGCGTCTACGTACCTTTCCTGCAATATTGAATCTCAATATTGATACGTGAGTACTCATAATTTAACTTTTACATACTAATAGTGTATCCCTGACTAGTGCTCGAGTATTTAGGATTATGCATGCTTGTACTTTTGATATTGCCATTCGACAGGTTAGGTTGAATATTGAATTAGTTACACTTACGGTTGAGATAAGGTATAAGATATGCATGTCCTTGGAAAGCTAGCGAAAAATTAAGGACTTTTCCTTTAGATATCGAATGGTTTCGATGAACGGATTAGAAGTTATAATCAATTGAATTTTCTATATTTTTATTAAAAATGATTATTATTATCGTCGTTTTTATCGTCGTTCTAGTTTTATCTTATTATTATCATTATTATTATCTTTATCAATAAAAGGGATTTATCATTAAAAATTGTTATTTTTTTTATTATTACTATCGTTATTATCGTTAAAGTTATAATTAGTATTATTATTATTATTATCCAATTATTATTATTATTATTATTATTATTAGTATTATTATTATTATTATCATTATTAATATATATATATATATATATATCATTATTTAAAAATGGATATTGTCATTGTTATTATTATTATTATTACTATATTATCATTAAGATAATTATTAGTATTATCGTTAAAAATGTTATAGTAACTATCATTATTAATATTAGTGTAATTAAAACAAATATTTGTAACACCTAATTATTTTGATTACTATTATTATCATTACTATGAACACGATATAAAAGACGATTAAAAGCTATTAAACGAAACGATTAGGAAATAATGAGTAAGAGTATCATGATGAAATTAAAATATTATAAGATATTGATTTAGATAAAATTATCGTTCTTATTATTTTTATCATTACTATTATTATTAAAAATATCGTTAGTATTAAAACTATCATTTTAACAAAAATTATCATTTTAATAGAAATGTCATTGTTACTATAAAATATCATTATTATTATTATTTTAAATAGAATTATTATTTTAAAGATAATATTAAAAATTATCGTAAATATTAAAGTTATCATAATTATAATTATCGTTTTATCATAATGTCATCTTAGTAATTATAAATATTGATATTTTTATAATAATTATTATTATTACAAAATAATACAACTTTTACTTACTATCATTATAGATATTATTTTATCAAATAAATATGTGATACAAACATATTTTACTATGTGTAATAACTTACTTTAATAATACCTATCATATTATCTTTATGATATTAAATGAACCCTATAAATTTTATTACTTAATATATATAAAAGTATATTATATTATATAAATTTAATATAAAATTTTATTTATTAATAAATAAATTATATTATTTACTCTAATAAATCTTTTAAAAATATTTAAAAATATAAAACGACGATATTTAAACTATATATTAATCATATATAGATTTTTGGAAATTATTTTGAGTCAAATTTACTTTTGTTGACTTTTGCATATTAGTCTCGAGTATTATGATTGTGGTACACTATGACTTGGCCTAATTTGTTAGACAAATATTGACCAACACATAATTATATATAATTAATTTAGGTTCGTGAATCCGAGGCCAACCTTGCACTTGTTCAATGACGTTATATGTATTTTTACTACGAAATACAGTATGGTGAGTTTCATTTGCCTTTTTACCCTTTATATTTTTGGGACTGAGAATACATGCGCTTTTATAAATGTTTGACGAAATAGACACAAGTAATTGAAACTACATTCTATGGTTGAATTATCGAAATCGAATATGCCCCTTTTTATTAAAGTCTGGTAATCTAAGAATTAGGGAACAGACACCCTAATTGACGCGAATCCTAAAGATAGATCTATTGGGCCTAACAAACCCCATCCAAAGTACCGGATGCTTTAGTACTTCGAAATTTATATCATGTCCGAAGGAGGATCCCGGAATGATAGGGGATATTCTTATATGTATCTAGTTAATGTCGGTTACCAGGTGTTCACCATATGAATGATTATTTTTATCTCTATGCATGGGACGTATATTTATGAGAACTGGAAATGAAATTCTTGTGGTCTATTAAAATGATAGAAATAAATGATTATGATAAACTAATGAACTCACCAACCTTTTGGTTGACACTTTAAAGCATGTTTATTCTCAGGTGTTAAAGAAATCTTCCGCTGTGCATTTGCTCATTTTAAAGATATTACTTGGAGTCTTTCATAGCATATTTCGAAGAACGTTGCATTCGAGTCATTGAGTTCATCAAAGATTATTATTAAATCAATTTATAGTTGGATAGTGGATATTATGAAATGGTATGCATGCCTGTCAATTTTCGATGTAAAGAAATTTTGTCTTTTAAAAACGAATGCAATTTTTGTAAAATGTATCATATAGAGGTCAAATACCTCGCAATGTAATCAACTATTGTGAATCGTTTATAATGTATATGAACGGATCATTTCACATTAGGACGGAAATGAGTTTGTGGACGACATCGGTACATTTGTGTAAGTTTGTAGCCTATTTTTGACTTTAACCCTTATTAAAACGTGTTGCCTATCATATTATTTTCTTCATTCGTGCTTATAAAATGTAATTATTACAAAATCATTAAACTTTATATTTTTCTTCTAATTATTTTTTTTCAAAATTTTAGTTATAAATAATTTTCAATCGAAGCTATCTTAAACAAAAAAGTAAAACTAATACTCCATTCGTCCCATATCAATAGTCCACCTTTCATTTTTCGTCCGTTCCAAATTAATAATCCACTTCCATAAATGAAAAAAATAATTGGTTAATTACTTTTATACCCTTGTTTTATTTAAGTGAGACAAAAGTATAAGTAAAAAATAATGAGTAAAACTGGAAAGTAGAGAAAAAGTAGACAAAAAGTACATGTGATAGTCACTTTTTTTAAACTGTGTGTTTTTTGTCTGTGGACTATTAAATTGTGATGGAGGAAGTAATTATAATGTGATCTATATTATAATATTTATAAGTTTAATAATTAACTTATTAGATTGATAAGTTAATATAAACATGTTTAGTTTTTTTTTTTTTTTTTTTTTTTTTTTTTTTTTTTTTGAAAAGCAGACTTTTATTTCTTCGCAAATATATATACAGCGATTTAGTTAATAATTAACTTAGTAGATTGATAAGTTAATATAAACATGTTTAGTTAAACTAACATATCCACATATCGGGATCTGTAAGTTAATAATTCATCAAATAGTAATTTACTTAAAAGTTTTTAATGATTCAAGTCGAATAGTATTTTACTTGAAAGATTCTAATTAACTTAAGGACATGATATCTCTTTATTATATGGATGATCATATCATGTGAACGTTTTTTAATAGGTTTTAGTTATAGTTATGTTTTATATTGTATTACAATTACAATATAAATTATATATATCTACCTATAGTCCTATACACTAATATAAAACGCATAAAATAAATCATATGTGTCATTTTCTCAATTAATCTGAATAATATATATATACATTATATTATTATATTATATTAATATATGTGAGTAAAGGGATCTTCGCCAATAAAGGAGGACTTGACACTTGGCATGAATTAATCATGAGTTAATACATAGAATTATTATCACGCGCTTTATATAATGTATTAGTTTTATGAGCCCGTGCGTTGCACGACAGTTCTATAAATTAGTATTTGATAACGTTAGTATTAATACTTATCAAATGTATAATACAATTATAATGAAAAAAATCTATTTATTACCAATAACAGTTGTATCTAAATCATTAGTATTGAATACTAACACATAGATTATGAGCCCGTCCGTTGAACCATTTTAACTTCAATTGACAAATAATCGATAAAACATCAAACATGAGCCCGTAAAGAATTATTTTAAAACCAATCGTTGATGATAATATTTTATGTACATCTTTAGTTATATATCCTTTTAGTTCAAGCTAATATGTATATATATGAATACTAATATCATAATGTTAGTATCAATATTAGTATTAATTTAATATTATAAAGGAAAATAAAACTACTCCGTATTAATTTAGAATATGTAATAATAGTGATATATTAATTTTTTAGGTTTTAAATAAAAAATCGTTTCCCTAAATTATTGGGTTATCAATTATATTATTAGTGGTATGGTGTACCCACACTTACTAATTTTAATCTACATTCCTATAATTAATAATCAAAGATAATATTATACGTGATATTCTTTTCACATTCCAAGTTTAAAGTATTAAATCTAAATGATTTTTTTAATATAGAATTAAATCTAAATGATATATTATATCATATTAAAAATTTTGAAATTATAGAGAGAGTGACATGTGGCAACATTAGATACGAAAGTGACACGTGACAGAATTTAACTAAGAGGTGACACATAGGATTATTGACACGTGTTTTATTATATACATACATAAAATAGATAGATAGATAGATAGATAGATATAAATAGATACTCCCTCCGTTCATATATTATTGTCCATTATTTCATTTTGGGATGTCCCAAATTAATTGTCCACTTCCATAAATAGAAAGGAAATAAAATATTTCATTGGTGGATCTGGAGAGAGAAGATATTTCATTGGTGGAGAAATGAAGTTAGTGGGATTTTCTAAAACTGTGTGTTTTTTGTCTGGTGACAATAAATATGGGCGGAGGGAGTATATGTTTATATATATAATATATAATATAATAATGTAATGTATGTATAGATATAGATATAGATATTATAATTATAACATTAATATCTAATATCTAATATATGTTATGATATGATATGATAAATCAAATGAGTTGCATTCAGTGTGAGTTGAATCCAACACCTCCATTCGAAGTATTTATTTCCTAGTTTACGACTATTGTTGTGGAATACGATGTTGACACGTATGCAACATATGTATTTTAGGTTTTAATTTTTATATTTAGTAACTAAGTACGTGCGCACAAATAACCAAACGTTAAATGTATGATGGCATTAAAAGTTCTACTCCGTAGTATTTAATGAAGATGTATTCTTATCATAGCTATATATACTTATAATTTATTATGGTTTTTAAAAGTGTTTAATTCAAATTGCTTTAGATGGATATATACATTCATATTGTCATCATACATTTACCGAACTAAATAGATTAAATCGCTTGATTTTTGATATTGAAACCGAACCATTGAAACAAAACCTGAATTATTGTATTGTTCGATTTTAGAATTTGGTTTGTGCATTAAAATTTTAATAAAAACATTCGAACAGTTGAATAAAACTTGAATAACAAGTAGGAGTAATTGTCAAGTTACATGAGTTCTTGAAAACAAAGTAATCATGTAACGCAAAACTAAAATCAACTGAATTTTTTTTTTTTTTTTTTAATATTGAAAGTTAATAATGGCATCATGTCTACATTGTTGAAACACATACCCTCAAATTAATATGTAACTTGAATTTAGCAAGCAAAATAACGGAGCATCAACAACAGATGATGACACACACACACACCACCAAAAAATAAATAAATAAATAAAAGGATATAGAAAAAACTCTATGCGGCACTTCATTCTCTATATATAAGATACTAGTGAAATGACCCATGGAACCACGAGTTTGTTTAAACGAAACAGTTTAATAATATGTTTTAGTATTAAGTGAACGTAAATGTTAAAGTCATTTAGTTTAATGACCCGTGAAAACACAAAGTCCGACTAAGAAACTCATCAGCTGAACATTTCATCAAACACCTAAAATGCATATTAAACATTTCACATCCAATCATAAGAGATAATATTGGTTGTCATTTTACTTTAAAACTATAAATTAAAATATAAATTTAAAATTAGTTTTCTTCTGCCTAGCTTTTATACCTTCTCGTACTCAATTCAAAATAATTAATTAAAATAGTTCAAAATTATTTAATTTTAATAATTAAAATAATTATATATAAGATTTAATAATAATAATTAATTAATAAGATTTAATTTTAATTCAAAATTATTTAGATTAATGACATCACCCATCATGTTTAGATTTTTTTTTTTTTGAATTTTTCTTAACAAATGAATTAACCTAATAATGACATTATCATGGTAAGATTTTAATATTAACTATAGATACAAATAACGTGTTCCAAATATATATATATATATATATATATATATATATATATATATATATATATATATATATATATATATATATATATATATATATATATATATATATGGGAAGATCAATGGGGAAGTAACCAATCGGGGGGAAGCGGGGGAAGCAAAAAAAAAAAATTTCATTTTTTTTTGAAATTTTTTTTTCCGGCATCAAGATCACACGAAAATATGGACATTTAGAAGAGACACTTCGTGATGAATGTTATTCTTTAGGCGGAAAAACGATCGACAAAAATAACATTCAAGATAATATTGTTCGTGAAGAATATGAACGTTTTTTTTTCCATGTTTTGTGAAGTAAAATTTAGCCCGATTTAGAGTTTAGGGTTTGGTGTTTTGGGTTTATTCCATAAACTCAAACACCAAACCCTAAACCCTAAACCCTAAACCCTAAACTCTAAACCGTTCGTGTTAAAAACTCAATCTAAATCCTAAATCTAAACCCTAAACCCTAAATTTCTAAACCCTAATATCTAAACCCTATAAACCATAATATCTAAACCCTAATATCTAAACCCCAATAGCTAAAATCTCAACATACGCTCGAAAAACACGATAATTGTTATATATTACTTCTTCGAGCGTTTTTCCGCCAAAATAAAAACATTTATCACAAAGTGTCTCTACTAAATGTTCATATTTTCATCTCATCTATAATGTTCGTGAACAAGGTTTTTTCAAAAAACGAAAAAAAAAGTTTTTGCTTCCCCCCGCTTCCCCCCGATTGGTTACTTCCCTCTTGATCCTACCACTATATATATATATATATATATATATATATATATATATATATATATATATATATATATATATATATATATATTGATCCCCTAAATCTTACAAACAAATAAATGGATACAAGTGACCCATGATACACTTACGTTATATTTACCATATTAAAACAATTTTATCTAATTTTAAAATAAACCAATTAAACTAACATAGTGAACAACTTTATGCAATATGTCATATGTAGAACATATATACAAAAAAATAGTGCTCCAATATTCGGCTTATTTGGGAAATTCAACTTTTCCAATTAGAACCAAAACAAATCCAAAAATCAAAATGATTATAATTTTCAACCAAACCAATAAAAAAATCAGATATTCGAACCATATAATCGTTCAAATAATTGGATTATTATATGTATAGAAAGTAAACACCCTACGTGGCAGTAAGATTGCATACGGCTAAATTTAATTGTATGCGAGTTTGTATACATAAAAATTATACACGCGATACATGACTGAAGACGAAGTAACATTTCGTGCACAACTAGTCGACTTTTTTTCCATTATAAATTGAGTCACGTGTATCACAACTTATTTACATGTTTGTTTAACAAGGTTCATGTTCTGCATCATTCATACATGATAACTTAGAGCTACTTCTAGAATAAATTGGATTTGACCTAGACAAGTACTCTGTATTTGGTTTCTGAACAATAGAGGTTAACTATAAAGAAAATATGTACCGAATGTGTATAGTTCAAGGATTATTGTTCCCTTTAATGTACAATTAAGGATCATATAACGGTATATACATCATCATTTTAACATGTCTTGACCTGATCACACCTGATCATAGTTACTTCACAAAAATTTAAGATTACGTTGGTGACTACTTTTAAAATGCAAAAGAGGCTAATTATAAGTCGATATTGATCACACCATTACAATTTATAACTTACTAACATAGACTGAGTCATATGAACTCAAGATATACAATGACTCATACCTTCTTCCGTTTTCTTTTCAAATTGGGCATGGCAGACAAGAAACTTACCGGTCTAATCCCATCATCGTCTTCTTCATTAATCCTCTGTAACCCAGTCAACGCTAAACGAGTTGAACCATCTGGGCTAATAGATGCTTCTACCTCCCCTTCGTTGGCTGCTGCTTCGGTTGATGGGCTAAAACCAGATACTCCTGGCTCCTTTTCACCCTCATCCTCATCCAAACAAAACCCACCACCCATTTTGAGGTACTCTAAATCTGCCTGAGAGCTGTCTTGATCCTTTTGACACCAATCATGATCCAAGTCAGCCTTATCAGGGTTGATTTCGTTACCTGATGATGGGAGTTCAGGATCATTACTCACGCCAACACTTGTAGCCGCAGAAGTGACGAAAGTCTCTTCCTGCTCGATAGGCTCTTCACTGCCATCAACTTCTGCATGATCATGATCTTCTTGTGTTGTAGGTTCGGAGTATACCACCGGCTTCTTAACACGTTTTGACTGACAAAACCACATACAATGATCAGGAGATTATACACAGGGAAATTTGAAAGAGAATCTCGCAGGAAATAACATTAGATTGTACCTTTCGTACACCTTGTGTATGTTCAGGAGGCACACCTGCCACGTCATCACTATCCGAACTCGTACTGGAAAGTTCTAGATTATTATTGTTTTTTCTCTTTCCGTTTCCAACTGATCGACCTCTTCCTCGGCCTCTGCCTCTACCACTCGAAGCTCTTTTGGTGTTCTTCTTGTGTACCTCTGGAGTTAACGATTCTAAATTCTCATTAGCCGTGGACTCGTCTCTAACCTCTGCGTTTTTTATTTCTTTTCTCTTTTTTCCACTGGATGGATGAACTTCATCATGATCCAACAACTCTAAGCTTTTGCTCCCTGTTATTCCTTTGACAGCTTTGCTCATTCTCTTGCTACGAATTTTCGCAAATCTCTCATTAAAAGTGTAAAATGCTTCCAATCGCAATTGAGTCTGCACATGTCAAATTGTCAATCATCCACGTGAGTAATTTGTGGTCAATTTTTCACTTTAGATCAACTTATACAAATAAAGAGCTACCTCGTGTTTGTTGTACTCTTTTAAAACAGGTTGCAGCAACTCATCTGCCTTTTGTACACCCCATCCAAACTTTTCCGCGCACAATCTGTACATAAACAAAGATAAGATCATTAAAAACAAAATAATTCATACTTTTATGTGACACCCTGCAACAATTAATACTCACTTGCGAAGAACAAAAAGATCTGGCTTTCCCCACGAAAACGGCTCTGTTGACTTGTCAACTTGTGGAGAAGCATATGCGGAAACCACTGCATCACTTGGGAATGTAGAAGGAATATGCCAATTTTTGCTTACGTTTCTCTGTAATAATTCAAATCAAAACATATGCCAATGAAGAAACAAAAAAGCAAACTTGAACGATTTTAATTTGAAGAATAATTACATGTTTATCCATAAAAATTTGCTTCATCATGTCTTTGCCATCATCTAATGTAGATGCTTCTTCCGCACTATTATTCGATCCTTTCTTCCTCGTACTCGACTTTTCTTTACCACCGACCTTTCCAAGTATACTTGGATCTGGTGATTCTATCCACTCACGAAACTTATGAAGACCATCTTCCTCTGGAAATGCATTTATTACTTCCACCGCATTCACAATGCCAATACCGCTACAGAATCGATACAAATGATATATATGTCAGGCGCATATATATCGAATAATTATTTCAATGAATTATAGTCTACTTTGTATAAATCTTACCTGATACCTTCGGTGTAATCACTACCCAGGAGCATGGCCATACGGATCAACTTCTCACGTGTTAAGCCTAGCTCTGATTCTATGTCCTGAAAAGTCCGTTAAACATGCATCAGGTTGTCTTCAAAAAATGCCTAAATCTAGCTTACGTGATAGTGCTAATCACACATTCATACCTTCATGAAGTAAGTCTCTACATATTTTCTATCATCAAATATGTTCTTGTAGACAGTTCGTGCCCCAAACAACAACACATCGGAGTCATCAGTAACAACACCATCAACAAGGTTCTCCAGTTCCATTAACGCACATTGAGCTTCGGCTTCCATTGGGGCAATGATATATGGCAAGCCAAACATTTGAAGAAGTTCCTATAATCAAAATACACAATACACATTATAAATTATATCTATATAAGTATTTTAATAAGTATTTTAATAAGTATTTTGACCTCGAGCTATAGTGCTTACCTGGCATTCTGCAAACATCTCACCACTTACAGACTCTGCATTACGCTCAAGCCTTCTCTGTTCATCACCCAAATCATCGCGTTCCTTGCTCAAATTTGTCATTTCCTCTTCCAAACCAGCCTTTGTAATTTCAACCTGTTCCTCGCTCATGTCATTGAATATAAACCCGCTGACATCATCTTTCCTTTGCTCAAAAATAATATTACTATCCTTTTCCTCACTGACATTCTGTACAACATCAAAATCGTATTTTGATTCCTTAACAGTTTCATCAGGTTCCAGTGTCTCTGGAACATGTTCAGTGACTTTGTCCTCTTCTTGTTTAGAGCCATCAAGAGTAACATCGCGCTTGCTAACATCAGGTGATTTTGAAATATAAGTTGAAGATAAGTTGTTCAACGTATTGAGAGTCTCATTACTTGGATCAACTTCATGCCTTTTAGTTGGAATCACCATATCCACATGTCCAGTTTCTCCTTGAGAATTTCGATCATCACTTGCAGCTTTCATCGATAGATCATGGTGGTATTTTTGATCACTTACATATGACGTTTCCATCTGCACGTCCATTGTATTTGGATCATTTTTGGCCAAGATTATCTTGGCTTCATCCACATCGTCCAAGGAAAATCTTGAAGCTGATGGCTTCTCAATATCCATGCTTTGTCTAATTGCTCCCTGAAGATCTGCATCTTCCATTAAAACACCTTCTGAATCAACTTTCACGTGCCCAACTTCATGTGCAGAGCTTGACTCGGGATTATCACTAGGTCCATCCTCCCATTCCACCTCACTTTCAACATTTATACTATTTCCCTCTTCTTTTTCAAACCCTGAAAGAGTCATAGTAGGATTCACCGTAACCACATCTCCACTTTCAAATTTAGAATTCGGATGATCACTTGCAGCTTTTATTGAATGTTGAACGTGGTATTTTTCATGGCTTTGAAACGATGTTTCCATTTGCACTTCCGACGAGCTTAGAGCCTTTGAAGTAGTGGTCTCCAACTGGGAATTAAAAGGCTTCTCTTTTATCATAGTCTCATCCGCATACACAAATAACTTGTCAGATGATGTCTCGATATCTATGTTTTCGTCATCTTTAAACTTGTCAGGTGCATACGATGTATCTTCCATACTTCGTCTAATAGCTTCCTGAAGATCTGCTTCTTCTATTAACTCACCTTTTGAAACAGCTTCCACATGCTCAACTGCACGTGCAGAACTCAACACATGATTATCAGAAGGTCCATCCTCCCATTCCACCTCACTTTCGTCACTTATAACAGGCATTCCCTCTTCCCATTCACAATCTGTAAGAGTATCGGTAGCTTGTTTCTCAGGTAACAACGGATCACCTGACACAATATTAGCAAATACATCATCATCACTGTCAACAGATTGATGCTCATTATCTTCATCAACGGACACCTCTATGGATATACCACCAAGTGGCACATACTCGTGATTTGCTTCTTTAGAACTTTCTGGAAGTTTAACTGAAAATGCAGTCGCTTTGCCATGGCCAATCCGATTACTCGACTTACTACTAGGTTCAATCGTATCATGTTCCATCTCTTTCATCAGATCTAAATTCCTCTGCAGATCACGAGTCATTTGAATTCCCATTGCTTTCATCTTGCTCTTTCGTACACGACCCCTCTCATCCCTGTATGTCTCAACATCTTCATTTAATTCCTTCCTGGGTTCATTCAAGAACGCCTCGATTGCACTGTTGGATTTATTGGAAGACAAAAAACCTTTATCGAATTTTGTTGCTGTCTGGCTTTGCACGTTGCTGTTCGTCTCTACTCCAGCAGATGTGAGGGATCTACATAGCAAAGCACGTTACAACAATCGAAACCACAAGGGGCAACTGTAAGTTTGTCACCGACTAAATACTCACTGTCTATTTCCAGTGAAAGAAGATGAAAAGATGAATTCTCTGTTTGCTTCAGACGCTATCCGTGAAGTCTGAACGCCATCGACACCCCTTCCACCTGCTGCTTTCTGCACTTCATTAATCTCCCTACGAAAGGCGACTGTTTTAAGATAAGCTTCTATTTGCATTTCAGAAAATCGTGCAGGGGCCTACATATACACAGATAAATGTAATTTGGAAACTACTTAAGGGGAAACAAAACATCCAGCCACCATACTGAAAAAAATAATACCTTTTTGACTTTCTGGTACTTTTGTCGGTTTTCTGCCATCAACCTCTCTCTCATCTACAAAATCAAGGTCATAATTAGGATAAATCAATCAAGTTAAAAAGTTTGAACACACCAAATACATGATCGATGTTAATGTAAGCACTTACTTGCACAAGAAGATCAAGTTGCATAGAAGGTGGTAAAGAAGCTAACACAGCTGGATCAACCTTCCCTTGCAGTGTTGGCTGTAAAACCAATCCATAGGTAGGATTTATATTTATATAGACATGAACGAACAATGTATACTAACTCGATTCAACTGTAGCTTTTATAACAGCTAATTTTAATCATCAAGAAGTAACTTACAAGTATCATCTCCTCTTCTTCATCATCATCATCATCATCATCATCATCATCATCGTCGTTTTCATCCTCGGCATCTGGAAGAATCTCAGCACCTGATGTTGATGCTTCCCCTAAAGAAACTCCACCTTCTTCTGCCTCAATCGACGCTGCCAACCTTTACAAAAAATAGAATCACATCATCCAAATCCATGCTACAATAACAAAAGGCGTACATTAATCCGAAGCTACAATGACGTACTTACATTGCATCTAAAGCTACTTGATCAAAATCTTTCGTAGCCGATGAATTTGTATCTTTAGCATTCTCGACAACATCAGTCGTTTCATCGGTAATCACTCTTTTTCCCTTATCAGCATGATTACTCATTCTCTGTTTCTCTAACTCATTTGCCAATTCTTTCAACCTCATTGCCTTAATCTATATATAATCATACAATCAACTCATGAAACAATAATATTTTTTGGACAACAGTTAGTTTGGGATCACCCAGGGACTTAACCACCCACGCGATCATCTCCCACAGTTGCTATACCCGCCCCCCAACTGCGTGCCCAAGAGGAAACCCGCACCAATCCCATACAGGGCATGGACAGTAAAATCCCCTCCCGTTACCCCAACACGATGTGGGAAAGGTGCCACGGGCGGTACTTCATGGCAGGAATAAAATTGTGAGTTAATATGTAGCCAAATGGGGTCGAACTCCTTACCTCTTACCTCCCCTAAAGGAGGGAGGCCAATACCGCGGGACCACATCACAACTTCAAACAATAATATCATATTACGGAGTATTAAACATAAAAAGAACCCTAAACTTTAGTCATAAACACGGTAAATGGGAGTATTAATCAATAACTCACATGATTTAGTAGTAACTTTTCAGCAGTTTTACGGATTTTAGCTTGCGCATTCTCGCGCTGCCTTCTACGTGCAATTACAGTTCGCCGTTTTAACGCAGGCGTTGCACCATCAAATACAAATACAGGTTTGGTTCGTAGAAACAGTAGTTTACATATTCGACGAAAAAACCCTAAAATATGTGCATTTCTCACCATTTCACCGCGCTCGTCTCGCATAGCTTTCATGAATTGTACCATCCATATGCTTGCATCTGTGTTAATTGAATTAGTTAGTTGATTAAAGCTGTTTACAGAGTATATTATTTGAAATTGAAAATTAGGTTTAGTGATAGAAAGTGAAACCGATTGCAAGTCGTTTGCCGGCTAGGGTTTCGACGGAGACACGTCGGCCGACGGGGGATAAAAGGTCCCACAGACCGTGAACTCCCATGTTATTCTACTCCTTTTGCTGATTAACGATCGATTCAGTCAATGGTTGCCGCCAAATTCTTGAGGGGTTATGAAGAGCTACGTGTGTTGAAACGACACCGTGTTGCAATGTTCCCGTTTTTGCACACGTTGAAACAACGGTAGCACCGCTTTGTTTTCCAATATAACCCGACCCGATGGTGTCCCGACCCATCATTTTTAACAATTTGACCCATCATTACCTTTACCTTTACACTAAAGGCGCTCCAGGTTTTGGTCGCCTGAAGAGAGCCACAACGACATCACTAAAAAAAAAAAAAAAAACCAACCCCCAAACCTTTTAACAACTTCCAAGCCCACCCCCTAAAAGAGGGACCCAAAATGTAACCTCAACATTCTAATTCTAATTAAAATACTAAAATAAACTCCACCAATTTTTTAACGGATCGTATCTTCCCGCTCGCCGCACGTTAAATTTTTCCGACATCACCGTTCAACTCGAAATATTTTTACGAACACAACGCGACTAACTATAGGCGAAACGGACGTTTTTCAAAAAACGCTAAATATTTCGAGCTATTTTTTATACCTATACATACACGTATAACAAAAACTCAAACTAACTACATCATATCGATAATTTCGTCTCTCTTTTTACGCAATCTTTATGGCGTTAAAAACGAGCAGACCATTAGGTATAATAGGTATTAACCACATGTATCCAAACACACCCGTTGTAAAGCATTTTTAATTCTGTAAATACATAACGTTACGTTAACAATGAATATGTAACTCGAAATGCCCCGCAACATCGCGCGGGCTACTTTTACTAGTTTGAAACAATTAAATATTTTAAGAATTTTTCTAAACATCTGTAAAAACCCGTCCTTATCCATCTGGACAAAATCTTCAACATTTGGTCCCATTGCGATGATCGACCCCAAATAATGTCCTTAAAATGAGCATATGCACAGCGGAAGACTTAATTCGTACCTGAGAATAAACATGCTTTAAAACGTCAACATAAAGTTGGTGAGTTATAGGTTTAACCTATATATATCAAATCGTAACAATAGACTACAAGATTTCATATTTCAATACACATCCCATACATAGAGATAAAAATCATTCATATGGTGAACACCTGGTAACCGACATTAACAAGATGCATATATAAGAATATCCCCATCATTCCGGGACACCCTTCGGATATGATATAAATTTCGAAGTACTAAAGCATCCGGTACTTTGGATGGGGTTTGTTAGGCCCAATAGATCTATCTTTAGGATTCGCGTCAATTAGGGTGTCTGTTCCCTAATTCTTAGATTACCAGACTTAATAAAAAGGGGCATATTCGATTTCGATAATTCAACCATAGAATGTAGTTTCACGTACTTGTGTCTATTTTGTAAATCATTTATAAAACAGCGCATGTATTCTCAGTTCCAAAATATATATATGGTTTGAGTTGTGATCAATACTGAGACCGGTGCACGGGTCACGATACGTATTATTTAATTCGAATAATATATATTAAATTATATATGAATTTATTGGACCATTGGACAATCGGACTATTGGACTGCTAACTTTGGACGATTAAAATGGATTAAAATATTGATTATAACATATGAAACTAAACAATTCTTCAAGTTTGCCACTTGATTTCATCTTAAACCTCATTCGTATCTTGATGATTACAATCCGCGTTCAAACCTATCATGATTCTTAAAAACACCTCGATCGAGAAGTTGAACCAGCCGCACCTCATCGACGGAAGAAAGATTTATGCATACAGTTATGCACCTGAAAAACTTTCGAAACCGAAGTTATAGTTAAAACGTATCCGCGTCGAATTCCTTATCATTCATTAGCAAAAACAACCTTACAATTCCTTTTCAAGAAGCTGATTTTGTCACAGCTCCACTTCGACTTCCCAGTAAGATTACTCTTATTATAACTTCGATATAAATACCTTGTCCTTTCACCATCGTTACCGGAGAACTTTTTATCCCACGACATCATCAGCAGATATACCAACAGCTCGTTATCTCTTCGACAAAATCCGCAATTAGTATTTTGAAATTCTCGCAGAACATCTTCAGTTATACCTACAACGTCTATCCCTAAGAATTTCATACTCCAAATGTGAAGCTCTGACAAACATCTTGAACTACAGATAACTCTTGAAATGCTGATGAAGCAGCAAAAACTATAAACGACTTTAACAGTCAAAAGTTTGACGATAAAGTACAGTATGTTGGTAAAGCTCAGAAAAAGAGAAGGTTGGGAACTGGAAAACGAATTGAGCAAAGTATGAAGGAGGCTGTGGACAAATCACAAAGAATAAGTTTGACTTCAAAGAATCCAAACGATTCAGTGCCTGCTGAAACCATTAGTAAGAACCCTACTCATTATTTTAAACCTTTCCAGATGATATTCTCATCATCATCATCTTATCTTAGATATTATAAGATATCTTCATATCTTCCGTTATACATATTCTCCATACTTCTAGAGATATTTTCACAACTACTCTTATCCGGGATCAATTATCACTCCGTAACATCTGCGTTACAACATAAAAGAAACTGTGTTAGTTTCTAAGTTCTAAAACCTTAAAGCTTAAAATAGGAATGTTCTTAAGCAGTGTTGGGAACTGATGCATGAATTAGTATAATATAACGAAACTTGATCACCTTCATTATATTACAGTAAGTCATGTTGAGTTTCTAATGGAATGTGATGATTCACAGTACCATCATCATGTGCCATGTTACACGGCTCTTACATTCTATCCAATCTCCAAACATATTAGGAACATATCATCTTGATAGTTCTATTTTTCCAGAATATTCTGGTAATTTGACAATTCGAAACCATTCCCTTATCATTTCTTTCTAAAAACATTAGCAATGTTCATTCCAAATTTCATACCTACGAATTCCGGACCATTGCTCGTTTGACTCGAGGACGGGAAGAAGAAACGAAGGGATAGAGCCCCGCAATAGAAATTGGGGTAAAAGTCACAGCAAATAAGAGGAGATATTAACTGTGAATGACAATGATTATAGAAGACAGAAGCAGGAGCATCGAAGTATAAAGGAAGATATAAAACCCAATAATCACCCAGAATTTACAAATCGTGTATATCGATACAGATAGCAATATAAAGACACGGGAGAATTAGAAACACTATAAACACAAGAGTATAGTAGAAGTAAATGGATTCTTCTGGTGGTAGATGAAAAAGAAGAATGACAGATGTTAAAATTAAGAATATATCAAGGATCAGAATGGGATGAAGCATATTGACAAATGTCTTAAAATAGGAATTAAGGAGAAAGAGTAGAAGATGTGAGTTGAGGAAAACAAGAAAACGAAGGGGTGAATTTATAGAAAAACATCCGACAGAGAAATCGAAACAGATTGCCACATTAAATCAAAGAAGATCCTGATCACCGAAGAACCAAATCTTATTACGTAAGATTTTCCCTAAATCCCTTAAAACCCGGAAATCAATCCTAATCACGTCATCGGTTAAAACAATTCCATATTTACTCATTTCACTCTTTTGTGATAGCTTCACTCGTGCGCTTCACATGATTGAATCGTTTTATCTATATCTCTCGATACTGATAAAACTCCATTATGACCTCATATTCATCATGAAACCATCCTCATTACAATCTATAATGATCTCTATCAAATTTCGAGGACGAAATTTATTTAACGGGTAGGTACTGTCACGACCCGGAAAATTTCGACTAATTTTAAACGAAACTCTCGATACGATTTAATATTCTTGACACGATAAGAGAAATCTGTTAGGTTGAGTCTCAAAAATTTTGAACTGATTCATATATTCATTTAGTCTTTGACTGTTCCCGACGATTCACGAATAGATACATATATATTGGAATATAAATATAAATATATATAGTTATAATAATTATTATAAAATTATTAAAATGTAATAACTATAAATCAATTAAATTATGAAATATGTGCACATCATTATCAAATTATTATTCTTCTGTTTGTAAAAGTATTTGAATCGAATCTCAAAACTATAAGACAAGTGATAAACTACAAAATTCTATTGGAAGTTGATTTCAACTTTTACTTTATTTCTGTTCATGATTGCCATCATCTTTATACTGTTGTTATGCTCGATCAACTTACTGCACAAACCACAAACTATTATCTTATATATCTATCTATATATATATACACATACACTACATGACTTAAAACACCATAACACCATTTATTTTCTCTTCTCATTTAAGAACTACTATCAAAACCTCGTGCAATCTCACCATTTTATGCTTTGTATTCTCTAGTTCGTTTATGATCATGAAACCAACGCTAATCACCATCATCTCACTAGAAATTAATTCATCTTCTTTATATATATGTACAACACATACAGACACTAACAAACCCAAAACCAAACCTCTCTTGTGCCATCGAAACCGTTTAAAACACACCCACCTCTACGATTCATGGCCACCCAAATCACAACCACTAGTACGGCCCACCCTTCACCACTTCAACCGAGGACAAACACCACCACCGTATGTCACAAACCCTCGATTTCCATCACCACCGATCACCACAACAACGAACCCATTTGAACCATTGTTGCTGTGTTTATTTTTGGATTTGAACCACAACCACAACCACCCGTTACTTTCTGCTATCTCGGTAGTCCACACCCACCACCATCGTAAACAATCATCTCTCTCCCTCTCTACTTTTCTTTTTCTTTCCTTGTTGAAGACATGAAACCCATCTCATCACCTCAAAATATCCACAACCATCGTGAACCACCATTCTCCTCAACCACAACCGCCATCAATCACCCCCATGGCTAACCCATCGTTCCTGCTACTGCTACTGTTTGCTTCCTGTTTTTTTTTTACAGCCGTAAAACCTCCATGAAACCCCACTTCTCTCTCCTATATCTCTCTTCCTCTCTACTTGTAAACCCTCGCCACCTCACCATGATGAACCATCTTAATCCATCACTTGCAAACCGATACCACCACCTTCAAACTAATCGCCACCGGGAAAATTACCTTCAAACACCTATCACTTCCATTTAATCACCACTTCACCATCATCAAACCTTGAACAAAACCGCTGCCTTCTTCCATATTTTTCTTTCTTTCGAGTACAGCAGCTATTGCTGTAAATGTTTTTGTTTCTTTAAAATAAAGACTTAATGAATAATTGATGGATTAAGAAAGATGTGAAAATGATAACAAGATAAGGTGATGGGACAATTAATATCTTATTTACTCTGTGTATCGGTGGACTAATTCAATCATCACCATGACACCATCGCATATATATTACTTTATGTATCCACTTGCTGATTAAAGAATTTGTGGACCAAGGGATTGTCCCTTCTAGCTCACGAGCTAAATTAGGAAGTAGAAATTCATTATGGGCCGAGAATTGTAGGGAAGCCAGTCTTTTGGATGTAGAATAATCAAATAGATGGGTCATTTTAATGGATTGATGTTGGGTTGAAATAAAAAGCTGTTGGGCCAGACATCTATTTATGTGTTGGTCGACTTTTATGTTAAAAACAATCAAGATGTTTACGAAGATATACAAAACGATATAAATATAGACGATGAATATGGGGTTGTTGAGAATGATGATTGGTTATGATAATAAAGAAGAGTTGATATTATTATAATTGTGATTTTTATGTGTTATACTTGAGGTTGTGTAAGTATGATGGTGGTGGATGGATGATAAACATGATCATGGAAATAATGATGATCATAAATGATTATGATCATGGAATGTTGATTATAATAATCCCGATGGGTTTAAGGATGATAGATGATAGATGATATTGACAAAAGATGAATGATGATGGTAATTAAATGATGATGATGTATGATTATAGTTATTAGGATTATAATGATGAAGATGTTAAATGGTTTTATTAAACAGACGGTTAGACGGGTTCAATATATTTAAGGTAATAATAATAATAGCAAAACAATAAGCAGATCGATGATTAAGGATGTTATCGGGTTAGCGGGACGTCGCGGGTTTAAACCCAGACTTGGGCATTATTTTAAGAATTACTTCGTTAAGGTTCATGAATCGAGGCCAACCTTATACTTGATCAATGATGTTATATGTATTTTTACTACAAAATACATTAGGTGAGTATATAGTCCCTTTTAAACTCTAAATATTTTTTGGGCTGAGAATACATGCGCTGTTTTTTTTTTTATAAATGATTTACGTTATGGACACAAGTGATCAAAAATAAAATCTACGTTGAGTTGTACCATGGCATATTTTTTTATACTTGGTAGCTAATATTTACGTGAGGAGCGTAAACGCGAATCCTGTTGATAGATCTATCGGGCCTGACAACCCCAACCGGGCTGGACGACCAGTTTTAAACGGTTGCACAGTACTTCGTTTCTGTATACTACACTTGGTACGGTGTAGCGATTATTTAAGAATATGCTGCGATGATTTAAATGTTAAGTATGGTTACCAAGTGCTCAACTACTTTTACATATACTTGCGAGTGTATTATGTTTAAATATATGAAATCTTGTGGTCCATAGTTATAACGCTGCTAGCATCAAACCTATATCTCACCAACTTTATGTTGACGTTTTAATGCATGTTTATTCTCAGGTACGAATTAAGCCTTCCGCTGTGCATTAGCTCATACTAAAGACATTACTTGGTGTCGATCATCGCAATGGAACCAAATGTTGAAGACTTTGTCCAGGTGGATAAGGACGGGTCTTTACAACATCTTTAAGATTTTTGTACATGCTTATTTCATTTGTACATTCCTCATAACCACCTTACTAATTTCTTAATAACTACTCCACTAACTTGAAAGTACATTTTTTGATGCATACATTTTTTCTTAAATATAGCCCTAAGTGCTATTATTAGAAAATTCCATATTTTAATTTGATTAATTTTTTTTTAAGGAATCATTAAGTGTGGTCAATACACATCCAATCAAATCTTGTAACCAATAGCGGAGGGAGGAGGGTGGCTTGGGGATGTTGAGCCACCCTCAAGTGAACTATCGACACCAAAGTTAAATTTTTGTAAATTTGTTGTGAGCATCCCCTATCGAGTCATACTAGCTTTTTAATTCTCTAATTAAATTATCATTATCATTATCTTATCAATAAGTACATTAGCCAACATGAAGGAATAGTAACTTGAGTGACATAATGTTAAAGTCATCAATTTTGTCATTTAGTGTTTTTTTACGAAACTTAGATTTGTCGACTCAATTTTTTTGGCACAATGAAGTGGGCCAACCGGCCACTTCCTAGTTTTATTTATGGGCCATCACTCCATTTCGTATACGTGTCTTTTTTCAAGGGGGCCATTCATATTAAAGAGTCAAATGGTCAATACCTCAATTTTTATACCGAGTAAAAAATAAGTGTGGGTACCAACGAAGCAGTGCTTCAGTGGTACCAGTCACCTATGAACCCTGGGCCCGCGAGAATATGCCCTTTGCCAAAAATGAGGTGCAGGTTCGAATCCCTCCGGGAGCGATATTCAGCCTGCAAGTTCTCGTTGGGTATTGGGGGAGGTGCTTTACACGGTATACTTAGCCCTTACTGGGTGGGCGGTATAGGTGCCAAAGGCACACGGAGTCAGGATTTCTCCGCCAGATTAAACCTTTTTCCAAAAATAAGTGTGGATAGACATTGCATTGAATTTGTGAGTTTAGTTCTATTCTATTTTTTCTCTTTATAAGTTTCTTTAGTCTATGTAATCTTTAATCATTAATTGTGCTTAAGTTGGAGTATAAGTATTTTTACATGTATAATTTTATTCAATAATAATCTTAGTTTATTATTCTAATGTGTATGTGGATTACTTTTTTTTTTTTTTTTTTTTTGTCTATTTTTATTTGAATTATAATTATTAATTAATTGTCTTTAAGCTAAAGTATTAATTACATGTTCGACTTTAAATGTCATAGTACAATATCAAACAACTAAATTTTTAGAGTATGTATATACATAGTTAACTTATATAATTATTAAAAATATTTTGTAGGTTACTCAATGAAACAACGGATCGATGTGTGGTGGATACTAATCTATTTTTGTGATGATTTCTCTTGAAAAACCTTGTTCTTTTAATAAAAAAAAGATCGCGTTGTTATTACATCGGGATGCTTTGTTATCATCGATCGTTGATTACGTACAGAGAACGTCTATTAGTGATTGAGTGATTATATTGATTTTTAAGCATTTCCTATCATGAAATTCTGGCTTCGCCCCTGCTTGTAACACGTTGCCAAGTAAACACATACACAAAGTTGTTGCGAGAAAATTTCACCTTTACCTCTCCAAAACATGCACAAAGTTAAAGGAAAACCTCATGGAATTGAACATTGGGCAAGGAACACGATATCACTCCCTACGTTGACTCACCAGAAGCAAACACAAGGTTAGCACCCGATCAAAGGCTGAGTAATTTTAATAGTGTTCACTTAAATATATTAATTTAATATCAAAATAAAAATTAGTAGAAAATTATATATCTACGTAATATTCACAAAAGAATGTCGCAATAATTTGTGATTGTGATTAAAACTTATGAGAGAAAAATTATTGATGAATTTGGTCGATCAAAAGTAGCCCTTACTATGTAAACGTGAGTTTGGATTCGAAAGCTCAAAGCAACAGCTTTCCCGCATGTTGGAACTAGCATATATCATATCATTGTGTAGAATCCTTTATTTTGTGTCTCTGTAAGCATTCCTCTTTTATTAAATCCGTATAACAGATTATTATGTGAAAATGTTTTGATTAATATTATCGACTATAATCAACTCATGTCTTTTTTTTTTAGGTAGATTGTAATCGCTAACGGTATCATAGTATCTACATGATGAGTGAAAACTTATGATAACCTTTTTATGTCACTCAAAACAATCTTTTAGCATAGATATACCACGTTCAAAAACGACTTTATTTGTGTTCTTATACTTACTTATTATCTTTAAAGCATAATTTTATTTTCTGAATTATACACCCATCAATTAAAGCTTTAGAATGTGAGGCTAAGAAGTTAAACAAACTATCATTACATATTACTCCGTAATAACTTTAATTGATTGATTAAAATTATTGCTTCATTAATTTTTTTTTATATATTCTTATCATCAAAAATCAACAATAGAAAACATAACATTATTCATATTTGTTACAAAAATCTTCATTTCCAATTTCTTTCTCCTGTTGCATTCTCATTGTCTATCAAAAAAGAAACGTACAGAAAGCATAGGAATTAGGGTTAGGATTTGCAAATAAAAACCTAGCCAAATTGTATAAAGAATTCCTATTTGCACATTCATAGCGTCAATAACAATGTATTCTGGCCTTGATGAAGACCTAATAGACGAACCATCATTCTCCAACAGAAGAAGATATCGTTGTTTTTGGATGCCATGTATGCATTGTCGCCGTCGGATGGTTTCCATTAGATCCACCAATTGGTATTGGAATAAAGGATTGACGCCGTTTAAAAAGATCAAGCAATGGTCAGAGTTTTTCGTCATTCCTAAATTGAAAATGGTTATTCGTCGGTTTAACAAACGAAAGTGTACTCATGGCAAATTCAGATATGATCCAACGAGTTATTTGCTTAATTTTGATGAAGGGGTAGGCAATTCGGAATATGATGATCCAATGTTTAAAAACTTCTCAATGAGGTATTCGTCGCTTCTAGTTTCTGGCAACGATCAGCCGGTGTTCGCCGGAAAATGAAGTCGTAGTTTGGTTAAATGCCGGTTAATTGCTAATGCATGGGTCAAAATGTGGTGTCGTTTGTATTTAAGATTGTTTCCGGTGGTGAATTAGTTTTTTTTTTTTTAAGGATTTTTCTAACCATAACCCTAAAGGCTATACTTAAGCTTTTAGGACATGCATTAAATAGTTGTACTTAGTTAATTTAATTTATGGAGCCTTTATGCGTTTCTCGTCTCAAACACAATTATTTTGTCTTGATTGCTATTGTGTGTGTTCGTTGTACTAGACTCGAGTTTCACAAGGTGAACGAGCTTCATAATTAAGTCACTTAAACGGATGTGGTTTTCGTTGTTCATAATTGATTCACTTAGATCATTCAAATTAGTATGTTATGCATATGAGAAAATCATCGGTGTTACATAGAACAATTGACATATTATCCTCATTTTTTTTTGGCTTCATGTACAATAAAATTACTTAATAATTGAGACAAATACTATACTAGTTATAATGTTAAATGGCCCCAGGAACTATAGCTTTCTTCCAAGACATCACTTTTAAAGTCACAAGTCACCAGCAGAACAATATTATACCCAAAAACAACACCACATGGATAGAAAGAAGATTAGAATAGTCCACATGGCCCACACCAACCCCACCATACATAACCAATTTTGAAACAATGAAAAAAGTTATAGTACAGACCTTCACAAGAAAGAAAGATTCTTCATGTGGATCACACAGTTGCCTCCATGGATCCACTATCACTCCACACACAACTCTACACAAAAGAATGGCTAAAAAAGAAGCAGCAGAAGCAACTAAAGCCATGATAAAAAAGTAAAAGAGAATTTGCAAAAGAAAAAGCAAAGTTTGTGGGCATTATCTTCAGTTATGCTGTTAATAGTTCTAAATCTTAATCCTGAAGGCACACTAGTTTTAACTTTAATGATGTTTTTTTCTTAAATTCTTGACAAATATGATTGATCATTGACTAATGTCACTTTGATCATTATCAGGGTTCCAATATGGAAGCCATTCGACCGTAAAGTTATCATTTTTTCGCAATCAGAAGCTACTAAAAAGCTATTGCATCAAAGCTCAAACAGATTACAAATTCAGAGTCTATAAGAATTCGTATGCAACGAAACGAGTTAACAAAGCCGCATGATTTAAATCTCCAATATTATGACTACATAAATGCTCTTTTTTTACAATACAGAACTATTCATATCCATAAAACTTTCTTTCATGTTAAGAAACACAACTAAAACTAGTATGCTAATACAACAGAGGTAACCAAAGAGTAAACTTATAAAGGACTGCTAATTGATAAGGAAATTAAATACTAATTAAGATTATACATAGCCAAAATCTATTCATGTACCTTAAATTCTACTCATCCAAGGTAATTCCATGTCAACTGAAGATGGATTATGCATTTGATTCTCTGAAGAATTTGCCAATTTACCATTTTTTGACCATAACCAAATCTTCGAAACCGAATAACTATCTGTTTTAGCACTAATACTAATCTTCTTCCCTTCTGTATCATTGTTAACGTTTTCATTTCCTTCTTCAATCTTTGAATCTTTTTTAACTCTTTTCTGATTTAAAGCCAGCTTAAGACTAGTATCACCAACCACATACTCATACGAACCCATAGAATAACATCTTCTTGCATCCAGTTTTCTGCTACTAGTCTCTCCTGTTTCGTTTTCACCTTCGGTTAGTCTTCTAAACTTACCAAGCCTCACCAATAAAACACCTTTTTCAGCAACCATTTGTTCGTGTTCATTCGTCTTTTGACCAGGCGCTAATCGAATCTCATCTTCTTCCTTCATATCATCAAATTCGAAAACCGGGTTGTCCACAGGGTTAATAAGGGTATTTCTGCAAAGTGGACATGTCGAATTCGATTGGAGCCATGTATCTATACAGTTTATATGAAAAGCATGGCTGCAAATGGGAAGCAATCTCAGTTTATCCATTTCACAAAATTCACACAAACAAACTGCACAATCAAATGATTCCTTAGCACCCACAACCTCCTTATACATGAAAACCGGTAACGCGTCGATAAATTCTTGATCTAAGCCTGAATCATGCAGATTAAAGAGTTGTTGAAGCTGTCTTTGAAGTGTAACAGAGTTGGAGGTATTTGGGTATCTTCTATCAGGTTGAGTTGAATAGGAATTGCTAGAAGAGTGGTATTTGGTCAAGAATTTTACTAGTAAATGAAGCAAACCAGATATGAAAAACAAGACAGCCAGAATTATTATAATGAAAAGAATAGTTGGGCTGATTTTAGTACCTAAAGAAGATGAAGGGATTGATGTTTTATGAATTGTATGATCACTAAATGGAGGTGAATATGATGGTGAAGAATCAAGGGCATGCATCTTGTAAATTTCATATTTCATCCAAGACATTTTTACATGGGTATGTCTAGAAACCCATCTTTCATCTCTAAAGTCCATCTATCTATAAAAAGATCATGCCTTTTTATCTCAAAGATCAAAACCCAACTCATATAATTGATTAGTTTTCATACCCTGAACTTACAGTCCATAAAGTTTCAACCTTTACCCTCAGATGTATGCATAAGAAATAAGACATTAAAATTAGAATAGCATTGAATACAATGTAAGATAAACGAATGAAATATTTATACTACCCACCTTAAATCTTGAAGATGGGCACCTTCGGGTACAGAAGAATAGGTAATTTAAGATTTGTTGGGGGATTATAAAAGGGAACGAGAAACCTTTTATAATCAGCAAAATTACAGGGGATAATGAAAAGGACAAAGTTAAAGAGTAAGAGTATTGTTTAAGAAAACTACACCGTAAAAGATATTGGAATAAGGGGAAGTGAAGGTATGTCATTATATAGAGGAGAAGCAAAACAGGATGCAAAGGGTGAAAGTGACAACACTTAATCATGTTTTTTTTTTCCTTCAATAAAATAGGTAAGAGAGTTCTAGTAACCCGAACTTTTTCATGTTTATATATATTAATTGAGATTGATATTTACATGACTAAATGTTTCCAACGTGTTAAGCAATCAAACTTGTTAAGACTTGATTAAATGAAATAAGTTTCATATAGACAATTGATCACCCAAGTTGATCGGCGATTCACGAACGTTACAAATTTGTAAAAACTACATGTTGTGGTATATATAGACATATATATATGCTTGACATGAGATTATGATGGGTAAGTATCTCACTAAGTATATTAACAATGTGTGATATACATAAGAAATGAGATTACTAAGTTAAGAAACTCGAAATGATATATATAACGATTATCGTTATGATAACGTCTACTAAATACATATGTATCATATTAAGATATTGATACACTATATTTAACATGATAAAATGATATTTAAATATATCATTAAGTGTGTTAACAATGAACTACATATGTAAAAACAAGACTACTAACTCAAGAATTACGAAACGAGACTTATATGTAACGATTATCGTTGTAACGATATTTTAATGTATATATCATATTAAGAGATATTCATACATCATAATATCATGATAATATAATAATTTAACATCTCATTTGATTTAATAAACAATGGGTTAACAACATTTAACAAGACCGTTAACCTAAAGGTTTCAAAACAACACTTACATGTAACGACTAACGATGACTTAACGACTCAGTTAAAATGTATATACAAGTAGTGTTTTAATATGTATTCATACACTTTTGAAAGACTTCAAGACACTTATCAAAATACTTCTACTTAACAAAAATGCTTACAATTACATCCTCGTTCAGTTTCATCAACAATTCTACTCGTATGCACCCGTATTCGTACTCATACAATACACAGCTTTTAGATGTATGTACTATTGGTATATACACTCCAATGATCAGCTCTTAGCAGCCCATGTGAGTCACCTAACACATGTGGGAACCATCATTTGGCAACTAGTATGAAATATCTCATAAAATTACAAAAATATGAGTAATCATTCATGACTTATTTACATGAAAACAAAATTACATATCCTTTATATCTAATCCATATACCAACGACCAAAAACACCTACAAACACTTTCATTCTTCAATTTTCTTCATCTAATTGATCTCTCTCAAGTTCCATCTTCAAGTTCTAAGTGTTCTTCATAAATTCTACATGTTCTAGTTTCATAAAATCAAGAATACTTCCAAGTTTACTAGCTCACTTCCAATCTTGTAAGGTGATCATCCAACCTCAAGAAATCCTTGTTGTTTACAGTAAGATATCATTCTAAATCAAGGTAATACTCATATACAAACTTTGATTCAATTTCTACAACTATAACAATCTTATTTCGAGTGAAAATCTTACTTGAACTGTTTCCGTGTCATGATTCTGCTTCAAGAACTTTCAAGCCATCCAAGGATCCTTTGAAGCTAGATCTATTTTTCTCATTTCCAGTAGCTTTATCCAGAAAACTTGAGGTATTAATGATGATCATAACATCATTCGATTCATACATATAAAGCTATCTTATTCGAAGTTTTAAACTTGTAATCACTAGAACATAGTTTAGTTAATTCTAAACTTGTTCACAAACAAAAGTTAATCCTTCTAACATGACTTTTAAAATCAACTAAACGCATGTTCTATATCTATATGATATGCTAACTTAATGATTTAAAATCTGGAAACACGAAGAACACCGTAAAACCGGATATACGCCGTCGTAGTAACATCGCGGGCTGTTTTGGGTTAGTTAATTAAAAACTATGATAAACTTTGATTTAAAAGTTGTTCTTCTGGGAAAATGATTTTTCTTATGAACATGAAACTATATCCAAAAATCATGGTTAAACTCAAAGTGAAAGTATGTTTTCCAAAATGGTCATCAATATGTCGTTTTTTCGACGAAAATGACTACCTCTTTAGTAATTGACATGTAACTTAAATTTCTGACAATAAACCTATACCTTTTCTGTTTATATTCTTAAATTATAGTTCAATATGAAACAATAGCAATTTGATTCACTCAAAATGGATTTAAAATGAAGAAGTTATGGGTAAAACAAGATTGGATAATTTTTCTTGTTGTAGCTACGTGAAAATTGGTAACAAATCTATATTAATCATATCCTAGCTAACTTATATTGTATTATACATGTATTCTAATATATTATGTAATCTTGGGATACCATAGACACGTATGCAAATGTTTTGACATATCATATCGACCATGTGTATGTATTATTTGGAACAACCATAGACACTCTATATGCAGTAATGTGGGAGTTAGCTATACAGGGTTGAGGTTGATTCCAAAAATATATATACTTTGAGTTGTGATCTAGCCTGAGATGTGTATACACTGGGTCGTGAATTGATTCAAGATAATATATATCGATTTATTTCTCTACATCTAACTGTGGACAACTAGTTGTAGGTTACTAACGAGGACAGCTGACTTAATACACTCAAATCTTTAAAACATAATAAAAATGGTTGTAATTATATTTTGATCATACTTTGATATATATGTACATATTTGTATAGGTTCGTGAATCGATCCGTGGTCAAGTCTTATTTCCGAGGAAGGAAATATCTGTGAAAGTGAGTTATAGTCCCACTTTTAAAATCTAATATTTTTGGGATGAGAATACATGCAGGTTTTATAAATGATTTACAAAATAGACACAAGTACGTGAAACTACATTCTATGGTTGAATTATCGAAATCGAATATGCCCCTTTTTATTAAGTCTGGTAATCTAAGAATTAGGGAACAGACACCCTAATTGACGCGAATCCTAAAGATAGATCTATTGGGCCTAACAAACCCTATCCAAAGTACCGGATGCTTTAGTACTTCGAAATTTATATCATATCTGAAGGGTGTCCCGGAATGATGCGGATATTCTTATATATGCATCTTGTTAATGTCGGTTACCAGGTGTTCACCATATGAATGATTTTTATCTCTATGTATGGGATGTGTATTGAAATATGAAATTTTGTGGTCTATTGTTACGATTTGATATATATATATATATATATATAGGTTAAACATATAACTCATCAACATTTTTGTAGACGTTTAAAGCATGTTTATTCTCAGGTGAATACTAAGAGCTTCCGCTGTTGCATACTAAAATAAGGACAAGATTTGGAGTCCACGTTTGTATGATATTGTGTAAAAACTGCATTCAAGAAACATATGTCGATGTAATATATTTCTATTGTAAACCATTATGTAATGGTCGTGTGTAAACAGTATATTTTAGATTATCATTATTTGATAATCTACGTAATGCTTTTGAAACCTTTATTGATAAAATAAAGGTTATGGTTGTTTTAAAAATGAATGCAGTCTTTGAAAAACGTCTCATATAGAGGTCAAAACCTCGCAACGAAATCAATTAATATGGAACGTTTATAATCAATATGAACGGGATATTTCAAGAGTTTCTGTTAATATTAATGAGAAGATCGGTTCAGTTTCATCACAAATGAAAGATCAGTCGGTTGGAGGCCTAAAGGGTAATCCTTCTTCGCGGTTTAACGATGTGGAAAATGACGTTTTCATTGATGTGTCGGAGGCGAATGATGATAATACTACGTTTGCAATTAGATTGGATTAATTGAGAAAGGACAAGAAGAAAAGGAAAGAAGAATTGTTGGTAAAAAGTAAGGTTAATTCTAATGTTTTGAATAGAGATGGTCCGCGAGAGTTAATTGGCGATGCTAACCCGAAGTCAAGGAAACAGGAGAACGAGACTTTGGGTGCCCTTAAGCTTAAAGACAACATTGACGACCTGGATTACGAGGACGCGATTAAGAACTTGTTTATGGCTCCTCAAGATGGAAGGGATGGAGGTTCCTCGGCTTTCCGGAGAGGAGGTATGTCTGTGGAGGCTTTCGCGGAATTTGATGGTATGATGACACGTTTGGCCGAGAAGAGTGCGCCGGGTGAAGGATCCGCCAATGTGTTATCGTACAAGATAGAGAATCAGTCCGGAAAGAACTCTTTGAAAGAGACGATCAATGGAATATTGAAAAGGGCGGGTCCTAGATGTTGATTGGGGTGCTTTGTGTTGTGTACTTTGTTCGGTATTGTCCTTTTATTTTCGTGTTGTTGTCGGTTTTGTCTGGTTAGTAGTTTGCTTTTTAGGTTTCGGGTTATTAAGGAGGCTCGTTTATAGATAGTTTACGTCTAGATATAGCTTTCTAGGTACGAGCTCCCCCGTTTCCCCTGTCTTTTTTGTAATTCCTGTTGAGGGCATTTTTCTTTGAAAAACGACCTCGTTTCTATATTAGTTTTCGTTATTTTCGCTAAAAAAACAAATTATCATAATCATATGGAAACGAAAACTCCTCAATCAAAAGATACACTAAGAAACCGGAGAGGTTGGTACACAGAAAGTTATACAAACCATAAATTTATTTGTAACCAAGTCTCAACAAAAAAAATTCAAAACCACAACCAACAAACTAAAACAAATCTATAATCGAAGACCAAGACCTAAAATACAACCAATCAACACCAAAACACAACATATGGTCACAACAGAGAAAAAAAATACAACACATAAACGTCTTAACACCTTAAAGAATCAGCTGTTTCAACTTGCTATTTACGATCTCTCGTCGAACTTTTTCACCGACCGATTATCGTACTTGTAAGAGAGAATATTAGAGGACTCATCGCCAACCAAGCCATGATACTTATTATTATTTTTTTAAGAAAAAATATCATGGTTGGTCCTCGGCGTTTGTACCAAAAATCAAGATAAGACTTAAACTTTAAATCAATCATAGTTGGTCCCAAGTTTTTAATTTCGTACACGATTGATCCCGTAGTTAACAGCTCGTTAGTAGTTCCCGGTTAAGTCAGTAATGTGCATTAAAAATGATGGGAAATATTGTCAATTCACTTAAAATTCAATAACCAACATTAGTATAATTTATATAAAGACACGGACCAATCATATGGATATTGATCTTCAGTCTTGTAGTCGTTCATTACAAAAGCAATCACATCCAAATTAATCAAATAAGGAAAACAAATACACTTCTTGTTTCTCAAAACAGGTGTGTATCCAATTACTTTTGCAAACCGTATCCGACATATGTACACCAGGTGTGACTACTTAGAGGATGCCCGTAAACTGTTCGACGACATGCCTCAAGGAAATTTCTTTACTTGGAACTCCCTGCTCGAAAGCGTGAAATCAAGAAACGAACAAGAGTCATTGCATTTGTTTTATGCGAGGCCAGAAAAGAACAGCTTCTCTTGAAACATGATTGTTTCACTGTATGTTAAGGCTGCTAAACTAGATTTTGCAAGAGAGTATTTTGATGAGATGACAATTAAAACCCGTATATATACACTATTAGAATCGGGGTCATCCCGGACGATGAATCGGGACGATTACTCGTCCCCTATAGTGTTCCCGGACGATTATTCGTCCCCAATAAGTTGTCTGGGAAAGTCCGTCCTAGAAAGTATTCCCGGACGACCACGTTTTCATCCCGGACGCACAAGTGGGCCCCACTTTGACTTTCAATGGAACGTTCGTGGACGGTTTTCCCGGACGACTCTTCCCGGACGATTCCTCGTTTCTCCGTTTATTTTATTTAATCGCTCAACAACGCTCGAATAATGACGTCATAATGACGTTGTTTGTCTTCCCGGACGACTCTTCCCAGACGACTTATCGTCTGGGAAAGCTGTTATCTGCATTTTCAGCAGTTTCTGTTTCTGCGTTTCCAGCCGAATAATACGGCACAAAATCGCAGTTTCCAGCACATTTACAAATGAAAAACCTGCTATATAATAACGATTACGAATTCACAAAATACCATAATAACACTAAACAAAAGTCTTGAAACATACACTTGTCCAAACATGCATTATTACAATATCCGAAAAACTACAAAATAAAAGATCGTTTACAAAACATACCAACCATTTCATAATTGTCTTGACGCACACCAAACAAATTACAAACCGGCAAATCCATCATTATACAAATCGTCATCAAAGTCATGGTTCGAGCTCGGGTTAGCGGAAGTGGAAGTACCGGTATTGGAAGTACCGGTAGTGGAAGTACCGGGAGGATAGCCAAATCTTGGTCGAACATCATCCGGGATTTGCATATTATTAAAAGCAATTATTCGTTCAATGTCGGCCGCCGTGTAGTATGGTTGTGGTGGTATTTCGGGTTGACGACTCCGACCGGTAGACGATGAAGATTCAGAATTAGATACTGACTTTGGCATCTTCGGGCCCAATCCGCGTTGGTGTCCCGGTCGTTCGCCCAAAACTTGTTCCATGATAAGTTCCTCGTCGGTGCCGGGAAATTCTTTTAACAACCTCTTCATATCTTTCTACAAAGTTAAAAAAATATAAATATTACTAACATATCATTATTTATATATACAACATACGTATAAAAATGTATCACTTACAAGACCATTGTATATATATATATATATATATATATATATATATATATATATATATATATCGGGAGTACACCAATTGGCTTATACTTATATTTATAAGAAGTACACCATAATCTATAAAAATGTATCACTTACGTAATTTTTTTCGGTATGAACGAATCATTCCACTTGGTAACATCCTTGGGTTTGTGCAAGAGCTTGTAATTTTTTATAGGACCGACTCTCGCATCCTTGGCTTGACGTTCGTGCTACAAACACATAAATAAATAACTTAAATGTATAAAATCAAATAACCCATTTTCTTACATTTTATCATTTATATAAAACATTAAAAACAAGTAGGTGTAAGTAATTTACCAAATGTTTAACTATCGATTTGGCACCATGCAAACTGTTGTATTTGACTTCAGCCCGGTTTAATTTATTTTGAGCACAACGCTTTCGATATGTTTCGTCAAGCATCATGTCAACAAAAGGCTCCCACTCTCGGGGTTCACAATCCTCGGGTGCGTTCGCACGAATGAAATTTATATCATTCGGATATTCTTCTTCGAGGAATTCGTAATAACCAATATACTCACTTTTTGCGTTTTTCCATCGTGACGCCGCAATCTTGTTAATACCCGCTCGGATTGAAGCCGCATGCTCACCTTCTAGCCATGTATCAATTTGAAAGTAATTCTACGATAAAAAGTAATAAATATATTAAAAGATTATATATAAGAAACGCATATATATATATATATATATATATATATATATATATATATATATATGTATGTATATATATACATATATGTATGTATATATATACATATATGTATGTATATATATATACATATATGTATGTATATATATATATATACATATATGTATGTATATATATACATATATGTATATATATACATATATGTATGTATATATATACATATATATACATATATAAGTGTATATATATACATATATATACATATATAAGTGTGTATATATATATATATATATATATATATATAAGTGGTAATTAATTAAACTTACGCGTATATCAACCCAGACGTCGTCTTTGAAAGATGATGGCACATCCGCCCAACACTTGTAATATTTTGGGAAGCTTGGTTTCCGAACAACACTAGATATCAAATTAACAAACATTGCACTATTGTCGCCTATCGGATTAATGGTTTTCAACTTAATATCAAAGTCAATCGGGAGTTTTCCATGAGCATTCCTCAACTTTCGCAAACCTATGTTTTGTGTTTTTCCCCGTTTACCCCGATTATTTTGGACCCCGTCCCCCCCGTCCCCCCCGGGCCCCCCGGCCATCATTAGGAAAAGCATAGCAAAGAAATTCATCTGCATAAATACAAAATAAAAGTTAATAGAACAATGATATATACATATACATTTATACAAAATATAGTGAATAGAACAATAATATAGACAATGATATAGGCAATGATATAGAAATACTTATACTAATGCGGAAAATGATATATATTCATATAAATATAATATATTTACAACAACAAGCATATATATATACACACACACATATAAATATATGTGTATATATATACATATACTTATACTAATGCGGAAAATTTAAAAAGTCGTTCATAGAAATATAAATCATTTGATTACAACAAGCATTTTTAATTAACCACTAAACCAAACAATAAGCATACAACAATAAGCATAAGCATAAACATAAACATAAACATAAACATAAACATAAACATAAACATAAACATAAACCTAAGCATAAGCATAAACATAAACATAAACATAAACATAAACCTAAGCATAGTCATAAGCATAAACATAAACATAAACAATAACATTGATAATTATATACTTATACTTGTATACTTATAATTATATACCTATACACTTATACTTGTATACTTATAATTATATAATTATATACTTATACTAATTTTTTTAATTAAACTTGTATACCTATCAATTTACTAATTAAAATTAAATTTTAGGACCAATTACAATCAAAACTTAAGCAACTTAACAAACTAAACATGAAAATTTATCAAACTTAAGCAACTAAATTCGGATTTAAGCAACTAAACATGAAAATCATCAAACTTAAGCAACTAAACATGAAAATCATCAAACTTAAGCAACTAAACATGAAAATCATCAAACTTAAGCAACTAAATTCGGATTTAAGCAACTATAATCACAACAATTATCAAATGTTAACCCAATTTTCGGATTTGGGGTTTTAACAAACTAAACATGAAAAAGAATCAAAATTAAAAAAGAAAAAAGTGAAGAACATACCTTGGTAGTGATTGGGATAAAGGATTGATGGATTTGGTGTGGAAGATGCTCGAAATCGCCGGAATATGCTCGTAATCGCCGGAATTGTTTAAGGTTTTTTGGTAGGTGAAATTGTGAAAAAGGAAGCTGAAATTCAGCTTTTCTGCGTCATTTTTTTCCGGACGACTAATCCCGGACGATAAATCGTCCGGGAAGGTGATGGAGGGAAAATGAAATAATTAGGCGCCGGATGAAATTTTTGGTGGATTGAGTTTTTTTTTTTTTCTCTTTATTTATTACTTATAAATTATAAAAAATTACTTAACAATAATTTTTAATTACTTGATGATGTCTGAGCGTTGCAGAAGGCTGCAAATTTGGATTGATCCGCCCTACACTGAAAGGGGGCATGAAGTAGTAATAGAATTGTTAAGGTCTAAAAAAGCTCTAGAACGTTCACTCAAAATCGCAAATCGTCAAGCGAAAATGTTGAAACTGATGTTAATTTGTAGTTTTGTAGCATTTGTGTTGTGTTTCATTTTCAAGTAACTGATGTAGTTTATTTTATAAGTATTGTGTTGTAGTTTGGAATGTATTGGACGTGTTGTAAGTTTGGAAGTAACTGATGTATTTTCTTTTAATAAACGTGATTTAAATGACTAATAAGCGTGTTTAATAAACCACACATAACCCCCTACCACTTATACTCCTAGTCAGTTAACTAAACAAACCACACATGATTACTACATCCGTAACTAGTTGTAATGGTAGTACTTAACATCCACTATTCTATGCAACGTTTCCAATAGTCTTGAAAGTACATCAATATTCAACACTAATGTTTACACCCTAATTAAGTACCAACATAACCATGTGCTTGTTATCTTGATGCATGGCCTACCAGTTTTGATAACTAAGCAAAGATGCTATCAGAAAACTGAAATGATTTGACATAGCCTAGCAGCTTTAATTAAAGAGCCATGCATCAGAGATGCTTTAATTAAAGCTGATGAAGACAGAGATTCTTTGACTAAAGTCATGAATCAGATATGCTTTATTTAAAGTAATATTCAATAGCTGTATTCAATAAACGTGTTTATTGACACAACTACCTACCACCTACTACCTCTATAAATATCACCTCTCAATTATGGAGGGAAATCACCTTATACTTATACCGAGTTTTCTTTCTTCTATTTCCACATTCACACATCACCTTCTTCTTTCCCTCCCACTATAACACAATGAATCCACCAGGAATCGTTAGACCTATTAGTGAAGGTCGTGAGGTCAATGTAGAAGACCTTCCAGAAATTCTACAAGAATTCGAAAGAATGGACTGGCTTCCTTTCGTTCATGTTGATGAGTAATTTTTTCCTCCACTCGTGCGTGAATTCTATAGAAACTTTCAGTTCATTAATGAAGATACAGTGAGGTTTCGACTCTATAACGCTCAACACGAGTATACTCTCCCACAATTCGGTGCACTATTGGGCGTTCCATTTAATGGTAGAAAGATCTATCATCCCGGTTTTGAACTTGAAGGTCTTCCTGATTTTATTCCAAAATATGAAATGACCACACTTCTATGCCGTGATGTTGTTCCATACAGGACCATAGAAAATACGGGCATCATTGACGGTTATCTTCGTCCTGAAGTTGTCACAAGAAATGAAATTATCACGAGTAACATGTACCACCGTGAACCAGATGTTGATAATTTATCAATGACTGAAGCTTGTATTCACTGGTGCATGACTCACAATATTAGAGTTAATATTGCTCATTTAATCGCTTCCAGAATGAACGGGCTTTCTAACTCAACAAGACCTCTTCCATATGGAGCGTTTCTGAATCATTTATTTACTAATATTGGTGCAGTTAATGGTCGTTTAGGATCTCGTATGTTAAGGACGGTACCTATTACTGCTGAAACTACGACAACATCGAGCTCAGGTTCTGGAAATTCGTCCACTCGGTCGGATGCTCGTAGTCATCCTCGTCACCGTCGTTAGTAGTGTGATTTAATTTGTCATTCACAATCTTTGTATAATATTCCATTTCGTAGTGTGATTTAATTTTGTAGTGTGTTTTAATTTCGTTGTGTGATTTATTTCAGGTTTGTCTTCTGTAGTGATTAATTCACAGTCTATGTATAATATTGAATTCGTGTGTGTTTACATGTGTGATTTATTTAATTTCGTTTATCCAGTGTTAATTATAGTAAATTGAAATAAAACGACAATTTTATTATATATGTGATAAAACGATACATGGCCTACCAGAAAACTAGAATTACCAAACTTAACTAAACTTAACAGTTTAGCTGACCGAAATGATACAACATAAAAACGATACTAATATTACCAAACTTAACTAAACTTAGCAGTTGCTAAGTTTAGTTGACCGAAATTAAAATACATTTCTTCATCTTCGAAAATCAAATAGAGAGAAATGCGATTGGAACGCCAGAACAGTGTCTCTTTTATACCGTTCCACTGCTCTTCGGTACGGAGATACATAGCGGACAATTCTGGAACATAGTCATCTTCGTAATACAACACATCCGTGTATTCGAACGGAACCATTTCCTGCAAAAACAAAAACAAGTCCTCTAAACTTGCGTGGCGGACGTCAATTTCTCTGAATATAGACTGACAACTACGGGCATAATCGTAATCTCTCCTCTGATTACGGAATTCTCTTCCGTAATACACTTCCAACGAGACAATCATCGGCTCAAGGGTACGCATTTTCGATGTTAATTTCGTATTTATATAGATGATGTGTATATGTGTTTGTGTATATAAATGGTTTGTATATATATATAGCAAAAATTTGGCCTGATCAAGTTTTCGTCCGGAAAGGGTATCCCGGACGATAAATCGTCCGGGAAGAAATTGGCGCGAAAAAATCCCACGTTTTGGAGCCAAATGTTTTCAGGCAAAAAAAAAAAAAAAAAAAGAAAAATTCTTCCGGGACGATTTCTGGGTCGTCCGGGAAAAACGGTCAAACTTGCAGGTGTTAGTGGCCCCGTTTTTTGGCGTCTAGTACCTCATCCCGGACGATGCCCATCGTCCGGGAAAACCGGCGTCCATCAAAATCGTTTTTCTAGTAGTGATATACTGCACCCAGACACAGTCGGTCGACTGAGTCACACAGTCGGTCGAGTGTGTGGACACACTCGGTCGACTGTGTATGCAGTTTAACTTATTGATTGTTTAAGTAATTAAGCACACACAAACACACATATAATCAATAGTCATAAAAGTACGTTATTATATGACTAAATGTATTAAAACGATAAGTAATCTACGGGTGGAGATTACATGCACCAACACATGCCTGCATATATTACGTTTACTGTGGTTTTGTTTGTGTGTAATCATTGTGCTTTATTAGAAGAGGGCTTGAAATGGTTTCATGCAATGAAACACGATTATTTTATTGATCCAGTGATTGAACAACATTCTTGCATGATAGGTCTTTTTACACGTGTTGGTTCTTAAAGAAGGCAGGAAGCTATAAATTTGCTTACTTGTATGCCGTTTGATACTGATGCGAGCATGTGGTCATCAATTCTAAGAGGGTGTCTAGCTCATGGAGACACTATTTTATATACATATAATGTTATGTTATAGGGTTACTGACTTTTAAGTGAATTGACGATAATACCCATTATGTTTAAATGCACATGACTGACTTAACTGGAACTACTAACGAGCTGTTAACTTCGGGATCAATCGTGTACAATATTAAAAACTTGGGATCAACGATGATTGATTTAAAGTTTAGGTCTCATATTGATTTTTGGTACAAACGTTGACGACCAACCATGCTATTTTTTCTTTTTTTAATTATAAAAAGTAGTATAAAAGTTTTAGCTAAAGTATAGAAGATTTACGAAGTATTAGTTAATCTTTCACTGATCAAATATATTAGTTTGTATATCGTGAAATACTATCTATCTTCTATAGTTTTTAATAAAATTCTAAAATGATGACATCATAAATAAGCTTTCCTCTCTATTAAAATAAAATAAAAATAAAAAGAAAAAAATCTAAGCAAATTAAGTGACATCATTAATCATTTAATTTACAATTAAAAAATTAATCTTAATCTTTATAATTATATACTTTCATTCGTCAAAAATTAATCTCAAAAAACCCTAGACATAAAACACGCGTGCTCTTCCTCTTTAGAGTGCTGGGAGTGGTGGTATGTCACCCCCTCGTCCCACACAATGTGACTGTGTCCCCCACTCCCTTTGCTAGTCACTTAGTCTAGTCCCCCCTTGGTCAGTCTCATGGGCGACTAGACCTTACCCCATTTATTTCCATTTTTACTCTTTTTTTTCAAATGGATAAATTATTAAATATAATAAAATATTATTTTAACACACACTCCCCACTTTCACTGTGCTCTTACTTTTCACCTCCAGAATTACAATTTTACATTACCATTTACCAGCATCATACCTCTACTTTCAATCTAGACGATTGAATCTTCATTCAATCCAAAAAATCATCATATGTACTTCTGATCGATTCAAATGCTTCAATAACCAGACGATTTCTTCATCGTTCCTTCAAAGAAGCCTCAGTAACAGGTTAGTATTGGATTAGTGGATTTGCCCTAATTCTTACTTTTTGAAGAAATCTTCCAAATACAGGTTAGTCGATCAACTAAAAGGTTAGTTGATTTCTTTACTCTGGTTTCATGTTATATTGCTACTTAGGGTTTTGATTTGTGCTTTAATGGCTGTTAAATGAAGGTTTGGAACAGATTAAATGGTTTTTAGGGTTTTTTAATTGATTTTGCTAGAGGTATCTTATTCAAGGTATTAACTTAACTTTCAAGGAAGAGCCAGTTTTTAATTCTATATATTTTATGTTTTTCACACTATGAGTTCATTTATCTTCTTATTTTACTTTCCGTTCTCTCACGTAAGCCATCTTCAAATTCATCATTATATTTTGAAGTTCAACAAAATTCGGATGACAGTCTGGTAAGTTTAGGGTTTATATAAATGTAGCACACATCAGCACACTAATTTATCATTCGCTACAGCAAAATATTAAGATTTACTTTGATTAGTTTATTTGGCGTCTTTTCATCTATTTGGAATGTTGAATATTTGGTTCCTTCATATTTGAAAGTTTTACTTTTTGCAGTGTATGTTGTAGTTGCTAATGGATGTTTAAGGTAATGTAAGTAATACTTAGGTAAATAAGTTTATTACTTTTGAAAAAAAGTTAATATCTATTGGTTTAAAGTTGGAGCTACAATAAAGAAAAGAGCATGTAACAATCACGATTTAACTGTTTAATAGTATTGTTTGTTTTGGTGGTACTAACAAAGTTAAATACTTAGATAACAGTAGTTATTAACTGACTTATGCAAATCCCATAAAACATAAGTTTTAATCACGTCAAATCCTCCAATTTCGCAGTGGCCACGGTACTTTTATTTTATTTTAACCATGAATTGCATTCTAAATAAATTTGGTACGTTTTTGAAGGTTGGTTAACTCTCATGTGTAACATCATGTTTCTGTTTCAGTGGAATGGGACGTCGTCCAACTTTTGGGACGCCGTCCAGAAAATGGGACGCCGTCCAGTTGGTCTGTCGAGCCAACTGTTTTACTTAAGGATATTTAGAGGGGCAAAATGGTATTTTCACATGTGGAACGAGTTTAGGCCACAAGATCAGTTCTAGGAGCCTCATTTGCTCCACTAACACCCACACAAACACTCTCATCTTGTTCTAGTGAGAGAGTAAGAGTTTTAGAGAGAGAGGTTGATTTGAAGAAGAAGGAGGCAGATTCTCACCAAAGTTCGGGTTTTAAAGTTGTTCATCTCGCTCCTAGCTACGTTGTGGTGGTATTGGTAAGCTCAAACTCCGAATTTCATTTGTTAGATTTGATATTCAAGTTAGGGTTTTGAGCTAGTTTGTTGTAAAACCATTTTAGATGATGAAGTGGGTTCATGGTGACTAGTTAGTCTTGTCACTTGGCGGGTTTTGGGTTGGTTGACGATTTGGCCCTGATTAGGCTTTGAAAATGAGTTAAATCACTAGGGTTAGTGATTATGGAAGTGTTGGAACACTTTTGGGTGTATTTGGTTACCTAATTTTGAAATGGGTCAAATTAGGATTTTGGTGTCAAAATGGGCAAGACGAGTGTTTAACACTTGTGTTTGGGTGTATTTGGCGTATTAGGACCATTGTCACTATTGTTAGTGATTATTGGTTAGTTTGGGCGCGTTTTGTGCTTGAAAGTGCATTTGGGTCGAATTTGCACTAAGGGTCAAATGGGTTGGTTTGTAAGTCAACCCTAATTGTGTTGTGTGTTGTGTGTTGTGTGTTTTGTGATAATGGAATAGGTACTTTCCATTGACGGGTTGAGGATTATTTCGGTGGCATTCATCAAGGCGATAAGGTGAGTGTTAATATCCTATGTACATATGTATGTGTAGGATGGGTGCGGGTCGGGTGAAGTGATTCTCAGCTATAGAGCTCACTTCACATGTAGGTGGATTCGATGGACTTGTGTATAGGTCCAATTGGCACAGTTGTGCGTTTTGGTTGACCACCTTTGGCGAGGTGCACTCTTTGAGTGTACGTTATCACACGTGTTTGTGATGTGGAGTATATAACCCCGATGGCGAAGGGTTGATATTGTTGTGATGTGGATAACCCCGATGTAGTGGATTTTATAATCCCGTGACCGTAGGTTTTGAGTTGAAAAAGTGGATCGCGTGTAGTTCGGATTCACGATGACGCGTGTAGTTCGGTCATCTATTTGGAAGTGAGTCTCGTGTAGTTCGGACTCATGATGACTCGTGTAGTTCGGTCATCTTATTGAGGTGGTAATCTCGTGTGGTTTCGGATTACTAAGGCTCGTGTAGTTCGGCCAACCTCGATAGTGTTGTGTTGTTGAAGATAGTAATCTCGTGTGGTTTCGGATTACTAAGGCTCGTGTAGTTCGGCCAATCTTCATTGCGGTGTTTGGTATTCGGTAATGGGTTAAGGGGTTAACCTTATTCGTTTATATATATTGTTATATATATATATATATATATATATATACATATATATATATATATTGATGCATTGTTGTGATGTAGCTAACCCTCCGGGTGTAGCTTATTGGCGTTGTTCACCTCGTCGTTGGTGAACTTATATCTTGTTGATGTATCTTTAGCTCGTTACTTAGTGATTGTACGGTATGCTTAGACTAGCTTTCCTTTATGCTTGGATGCTCCGGTATGCGGTATTTGATTATTTGTGTGGCGTGTCCATTTTATGGATATATATGTATGTAGTATATTCTCACTCACTAAGCGTTAGCTTACCCTCTCGTTGTTTACATTTTTATAGATTGCATGGATGCGGTGGCTCGGGTAAGCGCGGGGACTAGTGGACTTGCGTAGTTTGCTTTAGAAGACTTGCTTTTGGTTCGATTAGGATTGGGTAACGTATCCCCAATCCCATGCTCGGTCTATGTTTGTATAAACTAAATTGGGTCGAAATGGTCACCTTGTGATAATTTGGGTCGATGTGGGCCCGGTGTTGTAAAACTCGGTTTTATTATGGAAAACTCTTAGTTTCAATTATTATAACACATTGTGAAAGTGTTTTGGTTTAAAAGTGTCGGGAAGCGGGTTTTTCGCCCGTGTGTAATTGTTAAACTGATCAGAACTTTTTAGTGTATTTGGACGCCGTCCAAGATGGCTGGACGCCGTCCAGTCCTTTAGAGCTGGACGCCGTCCAGATAGCTGGACGCCGTCCAGATGAACTGTCCCAGAATTTTTTTATTTTTTTTTACGTTTTTGGATGGATAACGGGTTAGGTTGTTACAAGTGGTATCAGAGCATGGTCTAAGGGATTTAGGTGACTTGAGATAGGTGCCTAGACTTAGACTTTTGTGTGTGCTTAATTTGTTGCGGGACTTGTAGGAGTACGGGTCGGAATGGGTTATAGTTAGTGCCTTGTTTGTAGGAGGACTAACGTTTATATTAATATGTGGATATTATTAATATGTGATTGCGTTGTGTTTTGTTTATGTTTGCGTTTGCATATATCATCAAGCGAGGCGGTCATTGTACTAACGAGCCGATACGGCATGTATGCGTAATAAGTACTTGCAAACCTTATTACGGGTGCAAATCGTGTCTAGCAAGTGATGTACGACGAGTGTTTAGCAAGATGGGGCGGTGTTGTGTATGTGCTTTATACGTTCGTGATCTAATCACTTTTGCATTCCTTAGAATGGCGACCGGAAATGGGATCGAGACGAATGATCTAGAGTTTAACGCTAGAGTTGCGGCCGCCGTTGCGGAGCGAATGAGTGCGTTTCGAGAAGAAATGGATAGGAAGTATTCCGAATCTCGGAGTAGTGGTAAAATGGAGCATTGTCTTAAGAGCTTCATGAGGACTAGACCCCCGATGTACGACGGAGAACCGGATCCTTTGATAAGCACAACTTGGATCTCGGATGTCGAAGGGTGTTTTCGTACTATTGAATCCCCTCCTGAGAAGAGGACAAGACTCGCTACCAGTTTGTTGCGGGGTAGGGCGAAGGATTGGTTGGATGGTAAGATTGATCTTGTCGGTGGTGAACCGTTTATGGCATTATCATGGGACGAATTTAAGAAGGAATTCTTCGAGGAGTTCCGAACTTCAGCCGATTTGTCGGAAATGCGTAATGAGTTGCGAAATTTGCAACAGGGCTCTATGGATTTGAATACTCTCAAGACGACCTTTATGGCGAAGGCTCGTTTTTGCCCGGAGTATTTGGGGAATGATCATTTGTTGATACAAGATTTCTATCGGACTTTGAATGATGACTTGAAGAATAAAATTAGCCGGGGTCAAGCGAAATTGTTTGCGGAATTATTCGACTTGGCTAGAGGTTTCGAGTCGTATTCGTGATCGAAGAAGAGTGAACCTTCAAGTGAGAGAATGGTTGTTTCGTATGGTGCTCCGAGTAAGAGGACTAAGGGTCCGAGTGTGAGCACGGGTGGTACATGGACGAATATATCGGATTCTAGTGTGTCTAGATGTTACAATTGTGGCGTGAGGGGTCACAAGTCTTGGAAATGTTCGGTACCAAAGGGTGATGGCATGGTGTGCTTCAATTGCCATGAAGAAGGACATCGTAAGTCGGAATGTCCCAAGTTAGCGGGGACGGGTGCGGCAAGGAGACGTTAAGGTACGTTTCGTTTTAATAAATATGTCCTTTGATTATTTATTAAGTGCTGTTTGAATTTGAGTTTATTAAATGCATTGTGTTGTGCATGTTATTGATATGGGTGACGTTCCTAATGGAAGTACCCTATGGCGACGTTTTGATTGATGGGCGAAGGGCGTAAGACTTGGTGCAACCAAGCATTCCTTAGTATTGGGAAATGTTTCTACCAAACCATGGAAATGGGTTTTGGTGTTCGGTCGTTAAGCGCGTTTTCGCTTTCGGGTTGAAGTTGATGAACCATGAGGTTCGTCGGGTGGATTGAATTCCTTGAAATCGAGTGTTGATCTCGATGTATGTAGGTAAAGGAGTCTACGTGACGCGACATTAGGTGCCTCTTTCATACCTACTAGCGTGGTGTTCGGCTCCGATTGGGTTGTGGTTACATTGTACTTAGGGTACCTGGAGAAACCCTTAGGTACATGAGTGACTAGGTGAAATTTGACAAACTAAAGTAATTGGATGATTACGAGGGTATGGTTTGTGTAATCGTGGTACACTTTTCGTTCGAAGTGTTTAAGGATAGATTAAGATCCTTGGTATGCTCAAGGTTGGAGCAAGATATGTCGATGGGTCGTGTGAACCCAATTGTTGATAAAATCTACCTTTGGTGGCACTGTACGGTAGTACGAGTTGTGGATATGGAACGTAGTTCCAAGTGGGGGAGTTACACTCCCGCCCGAGGAGACCTTAGGGTGAGAATTCGGATAATGCTTATGGTAGATCCGAAACTTGTGTTGGGACCTAGGTTTTGGTCGATTTGTGGTAGAGTACAATTTCGGTTAAATTGTACTTTTTATTTTGGATTTAAATTATCACCGAAGTGGTAATGTGGTAAATTTCGTTGAGAGATAATGGACGTGTTTGGAGAGCAAGGTGAAATCCCTCGGTTAAAGGATGTGTGTGTCGGGTTCTCTTTTGGGGAATTATTGTTTTGTGCCTACGTTTGATATAGGTGGTTCTTGCTCGATTGTGTGAATGGTTAGTGGTATCCGTTAGGATTCACTATGGCGTAGTAGAGCGCGATGTTACGCTACTCGTTGTTCGAGGCCAAAAGGGCGTTGATTGGTGAAGCATGACCTTCGGGGTCCGCTGACTTCATCATGGGATTACTGATTGGTGGAGCATGACCTTCGGGGTCCGCTGACTTCATCATGAGGGTAGTGTTATATTGGTGGAGCATGACCTTCGGGGTCTGCTGACTTCATCAAGGGAGTAGTGTTATGTCGGTATGGTGTAACATTATCGGGAAATGCGAGTACCGGTGGGAAATGCGAGTACCATTCCTGTGTTGAGATTGTGGATCGCGTGTGTTTTCGGATTCACGATGACGCGTGTAGTTCGGTCATCTTATTGTGGAAGTGAATCGCGTGTAGTTCGGATTCACCAATGACTCGTGTGGTTTCGGTCATTGTATTGAGGAGTGAGTCTCGTGTAGTTCGAATTCACAAATGACTCGCGTGGTTCGGTCATTCCTTTGGGATAGTGACTCTCGTGTAGTTCGGATTCACTAAGGCACGTGTAGTTCGGCCAATCCCGATTGTTGTTGCGAGGAAGGTAGTGAGTCGCGTGTAGTTCGGATTCACTAAGGCGCGTGTAGTTTCCGGCCAGCCTTCGTGTCGCGTGATCTATCGGTTGTTTTATACGCCGATGGTGGGGTCGTAAGGACCATGATGTTTGATCTATTGGTTGTTTTATACACCAATGGTGGGGTCGTAAGGACCATGTTGCGTGATCTATTGGCTGTTTTATACACCAACGGTGGGGTCGTAAGGACCATGTTGTGGGAACTATCGGTTGTTTTATACACCGATGGTGGGGTCGTGAGGACCATGTTGTATGATTTTGTGATACGTTAGCTGTACTTCGCTCACATGTTATTACGGGTGTGACGATAGTCGATTTTGTACACCTTGGGATTAGCGTTGCCATAGTCGTTTTGGGCGATATCGGCTTTAGCATTTGGATTATGATGTTATGGTAGTTGCGTATTGGACGTGTTGCGCACTACAAGGGATGTTAGGTGATTGATGTTATCCGTAAGGATTCGTTTGGTTCGGTCTTCATCGTTTCGGGTTGTTGACCTTAGGTTGAGACTTGGTTGCTTTTAGCGTTGTACTCGGTAAGGGTACGCTAAGGGATTGATATCTCGGTACGAGATTGGTTGAGTTTTTCCGATGTTAGGGAATGAGCATTGATGTGTAAAATCATGTCTATAATTTATAATGGAAAATTCCGGTTAAAAGATTACTACACACTAACGGGCAGTGTACCCGATCGTGTAATAGTATAAAATTGGTAATTCCGAAATCGTTCCAAGGACAGTTTAAACGTGAGAATTAAGATTGTAACTAATAAAATAAACTAAGTTAATCTATTAAAATCGAAAGTACGAGATAGTTTGTTTTGTGGCTATTTAACGATTAGCCAAATCAAAGATTGATTAAAAGTAAAAGACGATATTTTTGTATTTTTAAGTTTATAAAAATAAATGCTGACTCAACAAAAAGTAAAGATATTTGAATTCAATGGATAAAAGAATGTTCGCCTAGATCTCCTATTCGTAGTGTCGGATGATTTGTTATTAAGCACCAGTTCAATTTATCAATACATGCAACTACAAAGTCGGTTTACCCAGAGTTCTCTTTTAGCAAACACGTCAAACTTAGATTTATTGCCTTAGGGTTCCCTTTCACCAAAGACCTCTTTTGTTTGTGACTTAGTAATTAACTAATTACAAGATTAAGATTCAATTGGTTACGCGTTCGCTCCACACAATTCACCCCTGTTTTGTTTAATCCTCGTTACCCGGTTTACCCCCTTGGTCCAGTAAGCACCTAATTGGTTAAGACAAATCAATTGAAAACTAGTGTATTAAATTGAAACAGGGTTCCCTTTGTTCAAACAAGATCACTAATCAACCTAGTAACAATAATCAACAGCCACAAGAATGGTTCTTAATCAAAACTCATAATTATCATGATTAATCAATAAAACATTAAAGTATCATCCAAACACATACGAATATTCAATCTAGACAAACATTAAAAGCTTAGCCAATCATGGCTAGAACAAAAATCATAAATAAACAATTAAGAGTATTCATAATGATGATAAGAATTAAACCTAACAAAAATTGTGTTCTTGATTGATAGACGGATCGAGACTTGTTTCCGGAATGATTGATGTGTTAGAATGACCTTGAGAAACCCCAAATATCACCTTGGTTCGTCAAAAAGCTGTTGGAAATCGTCTGGATGTGAAAGTGTCAAGTTAGGGTATTTTTCGGGCCTTAAATAGGAAACAAAATCTGAACCGGGCTGGACATGGCGTGGCGCGCCAAGATTTCGTGCGGCGCGCCAAAACACTGCGCGGCGCGCCAATAGCTGCAATTTTGCTTTCTGGACTCCTGCAAACTGTCGAACTGATTTTCTAGCCTAGTGGAGCGGAGCGCCACCTTTTGGAGCGGCGCCCCAGGCCCCTTTTTGCTGAATCTGAGCTGAAAACTCACTAATATCACTCGTTTTCGAACCAAACTCGAATCAAACCAATCCCTTTCACTTGCTTTCATATAAAATCACTAAAAACCATCAAATATCTTCAAAATTCATCTCCTCGGTCTTAGAACTCAAACTTTCAAAACACATATCAAAATAACACCAAATCGTATCCAAAAGGACCAAAATATACCCGATATCGCTAAGGAAAACGCGTATGAAATATGCGATATCAAACAACCCCACACTAGAGTTTTGCTTGTCCTCAAGCAATTAAACTCGATAATAATCTTCTACCATATGATAACTTCTTCAAACATGTATGTAGAACCAAACGAACAAGAACCCAAACAAACAACAACTAGCGTGGGCACGATTTGGAGTAAATAACAACCATGGTTCCCTCTTGCATTCCCTCGAAATAACTTCCCAAACCACAATCAATATGTAATGGATATAGTAACTAAAGATAATCTCGAATAACGTACCATACTGATGAAGTAGAGAATCTCGAATCATAAATAAGTCTTCAAATAAAACGGATATCAAGTGGAAACCGAGCACCAAAAAGTATAGCAATCGAACAAATGTGCCAAAAGAACGCACGAGCTACCCCGCAATTGGTCAAGCCAAGCCTCCCACAGTACCTAACATCGCGAGATGTCGGTAAGAAAATAATGTGCTTAGGAGGATACACATTACGTCCAGATATCGTCGATAATCATGAGGTGATCATCTAATCCGTTAAGTCAACCATAAAGATTGAGGTTCATCAGGCTTAAAAGCTGATATCTTACCTTTCCGGAGGTTATCCACTGGGAATCTGATCAATCACTGACTTTTTGTGTATCATGGTGCGCTTCCCATTTGGCTAGCAAATCTCCCTCATTGAGATAAGCTTTGACTACCAGTTTTCCTGTTTGACATTGAGGCCTGGTAGATTTTCAGTCGATTTTAGCAATGACTTTTCAAGATTTTTCGTCACCATACAACTGGTCTGAACTACATCTTCTGAAACAAATCAGCAAGTGTGTCGTTCGGGAGACTTAACTCCCTTAATGATGGAATAGATACATCCTGTGTGGTTATAATAGGTGGTCGGGTGTAACATTGTCCTTGCTAGGAGAAACAATGAGGATAGCCCTGTTTAAGTTTTCGATCTAGCGCATGGTCCGGTTTCGACCACACGCCACTATCACCATTCATACGGTTGACACCCGCCTTGGTGCAGATGACCTACGTATGAATTTTAATGTTCATGTAGGATTTCACATTCAAAATAATGAACATGTTTTGAAAGTTCAAGACTTTCTCCTCTAACAGTACCTCATCGTGAAATGATGGGTAATGAAATGGTATCACTTAAGAGGTATACGTACCAAGTGAAATGGTCGAAAGACTTTACTTCCTTAATGAGTGGATCTGAGTCACCCGGGAATGCCAATCTATTTCAATTGACACTCGGTTTAAATCCCAAAAACCTTTGGGTGCCATAGCTTTTGACTATGGGTTGTGTTGTCTGAGCAAACACAAGCACGTAGCTATTGTTCCTAAAAAGGATAACACTGGTGAAGCTATAGGCTCCTCTTCCCACAGTATCACACCATTAAATGATGTAATAATAAAATGATATAGTTTTGGAAGTCTGCTATACTAAGTAACCAAAAGTTTGTGATCAGGCACGTGATTCGGTCACAATCACGCTATGCAATTACCGCTCTCTCACGGTTTACACCCGTTTTGGTACAGGTGACCTACTATTGAGTTCCCCGAACTCGTAGGATTTCGTGTCCAAAATAATGAACATGTGGGACAATTTTGGCTTCTTTGAAAACACGAATTATACCATAAAATACCAAGCCAATTTTCAAAATAAAGGTTTTGGCCGAATTTTCAATTGTTTTTCCACTTTTTTTTTAACTAACTTTTCTGTTTTTTTTTTATTTTACCCCTAATTTTTCAATTTTTTTTACGACCAAAACTCGTGAAACGTCAAGTCTTTTTAATATCAAAACTCATATGATGATGATTCCATTAACAACCAACCCAAGAGATTTTACATCCCCACCCCACACTTGAGATCAAGTAATGTCCCCATCACTTGAGATCAAAAATAGACAAAAATCGAAAGGGTGATGTGAGAAAGAAAATATAAAAACTTATCGAGTTTACCACTGATCGTGGAATGCCAGTGACAGATGGCGCTGAACTGACTGCCAGCATAAGAACATCGTCCATTCCCGATCATCACACCAATATCATCAATCATGCAGTTTTGCCGAACTTAATGCCAGACTTGAAAAATCGTTTCACCAACAAACCTAAGAAAATAAAAACCAACGAACTACATAAACGGGACAAGGTGGCACCACCCGATGCCAAAACGCCATGTCCCTCAAATAAGTTGCAGAGTACATAAACAGAAAATAAAATTATTCAAGTACAGACCAAACGAAAAGGAAATAGTTTCAAACAAATACAACATAACATGCGCAACAATCAATCACTTCTCGGCTAAAAATCCCTGGTAGGGTTCCAATTCACACCATACGTATCCTGACAAGCTTGGTACGGGTCATATGAAGGATCCGGTCTCGGAGGAGTAACTGACGTATAATCGGGAATGGTAGTGCGCGTCGGAATATACGCCTCCGGGTTCTGACGTATCAGATGCTGAATTTGTCGCTGATGGACCTCCCACTGATTGTGGGCCCTAATTCCCCTAACATCGTACTCTACCCTGTCAACACGCTCTCCCAAACGACCCAACTCTGTTCCAAACTGTCCAAGGTTGTGTTAATCGACCCATAATTGTTTTGGTGCCAAGTCATTAAATCCTCGTTATGCCTACGCTGCTCTGCTAACATCCGCTGATTATGCTCCACCTGAGCATCATACGCTGACCTGCTGTCCCTATACTCTATATGAAGACCGTCTACACTGTTAACCAACGAATTCCAACTCTCTTCTGAAATATCCCGTTCATATTGATTATAAACGTTCCATATTAATTGATTTCTTTGCGAGGTTTTGACCTCTATATGAGACGTTTTTCAAAGACTGCATTCATTTTTAAAACAACCATAACCTTTATTTTATCAATAAAGGCTTCAAAAGCATTACGTAGATTATCAAATAATAATAATCTAAAATATAATGTTTACACACGATCATTACATAATGGTTTACAATAGAAATATATTACATCGACATATGTTTCTTGAATGCAGTTTTTACATGATATCATACAAACATGGACTCCAAATCTTGTCCTTATTTTAGTATGCAACAGCGGAAGCTCTTAATATTCACCTGAGAATAAACATGCTTTAAACGTCAACAAAAATGTTGGTGAGTTATAGGTTTAACATATATATATCAAATCGTAACAATAGACCACAAGATTTCATATTTCAATATACATCCCATACATAGAGATAAAAATCATTCATATGGTAAACACCTGGTAACCGACATTAACAAGATGTATATATAAGAATATCCCCATCATTCTGGGACACCATTCGGATATGATATAAATTTCGAAGTACTAAAATATCCGGTACTTTGGATGGGGTTTGTTAGGCCCAATAGATCTATCTTTAGGATTCGCGTCAATTAGGGTGTCTGTTCCCTAATTCTTAGATTACCAGACTTAATAAAAAGGGGCATATTCGATTTCGATAATTCAACCATAGAATGTAGTTTCACGTACTTGTGTCTATTTTGTAAATCATTTATAAAATCTGCATGTATTCTCATCCCAAAAATATTAGATTTTAAAAGTGGGACTATAACTCACTTTCACAGATTTTTACTTCGTCGGGAAGTAAGACTTGGCCACTGGTCAATTTATGAACCTATAACAAATATGTACATATATATCAAAGTATGTTCAAAATATATTTACAACACTTTAAATACATTTTGATGTTTTAAGTTTATTAAGTCAGATGTCCTCGTTAGTAACCTACAACTAGTTGTCCAACGTTAGATGTACAGAAAAAAATTGATATATATTATCTTGAATCAATCCACGACCCAGTGTATACACGTCTCAGGCTAGATCACAACTCAAAGTATATATATTTTTGGAATCAACCTCAATCCTGTATAGCTAACTCCCACATTACTGCATATAGAGTGTCTATGGTTGTTCCAAATAATATATGCACATGGGTCGATATGATATGTCAAAACATTTGCATACGTATCTATGGTATCCTAAGATTACATAATATATTAGAATACATGTATAATACAATATAAGTTAGCTAGGATATGATTAATATAGATTTGTTACCAATTTTCACGTTGCTACAACAAGAAAAATTATCCAATCTTGTTTTACCCATAACTTCTTCATTTTAAATCCGTTTTGAGTGAATTAAATTGCTATGGTTTCATATTGAACTCTATTTTATGAATCTAAACATAAAAAGTATAGATTTATAGTCAGAAATATAAGTTACAAGTCATTTTTGTAAAGGTAGTCATTTCAGTCGAAAGAACGACGTCTAGATGACCATTTTAGAAAACATACTTTCACTTTGAGTTTAACCATGATTTTTGGATATAGTTTCATGTTCATAAGAAAAATCATTTTCCCAAAAGAACAACTTTTAAATCAAAGTTTATTATAGTTTTTAATTAACTAACCCAAAACAGCCCGCGGTGTTACTACGACGGCGTATGTCCGGTTTTACAGTGTTCTTCGTGTTTCCAGGTTTTAAAGCATTAAGTTAGCATATCATATAGATATAGAACATGTGTTTAGTTTATTTTAAAATTCAAGTTAGAAGGATTAATTTTTGTTTGCGAACAAGTTTATAATTAACTAAACTATGTTCTAGTGATTACAAGTTTAAACCTTCGAATAAGATAGCTTTATATGTATGAATCGAATGATGTTATGAACATCATTACTACCTCAAGTTTTCTGGATAAAGCTACTGGAAATGATAAAAATGGATCTAGCTTCAAAGGATCCTTGGATGGCTTGAAAGTTCTTGAAGCAAAATCATGACACGAAAACAAGTTCAAGTAAGATTTCCACTTGAAATAAGATAATTATAGTTATAGAAATTGAATCAAAGTTTGAATATGAGTATTACCTTGTATTAGAAAGATATCTTACTGTAAATAATAAAGATTTCTTGAGGTTGAATGATCACTCTACAAGATTGAAAGTAAGCTAGCAAACTTGGAAGTATTCTTGATTTTATGAAACTAGAACTTGTAGAATTTATGAAGAACACTTAGAACTTGAAGATAGAACTTGAGAGAGATTAATTAAATGAAGAAAATTGAAGAATGAAAGTGTTTATAGGTGTTTTTGGTCGTTGGTATATGGATTAGATATAAAGGATGTGTAATTTTGTTTACATGTAAATAAGTCATGAATGATTACTCATATTTTTGTAATTTTATGAGATATTTCATGCTAGTTGCCAAATGATGGTTCCCACATGTGTTAGGTGACTCACATGGGCTGCTAAGAGCTAATCATTGGAGTGTATATACCAATAGTACATACATCTAAAAGCTGTGTATTGTACGAGTACAAATACGGGTGCATACGAGTAGAATTGATGATGAAACTGAACGAGGATGTAATTGTAAGCATTTTTGTTAAGTAGAAGTATTTTGATAAGTGTCTTGAAGTCTTTCAAAAGTTTATGAATACATATTAAAACACTACATGTATATATATTTTAACCGAGTCGTTAAGTCATCGTTAGTCGTTACATGTAAGTGTTGTTTTGAAACCTTTAGGTTAATGATCTTGTTAAATGTTGTTAACCCATTGTTTATTAAATCAAATGAGATGTTAAATTATTACATTATCATGATATCATGATGTATTAATATATCTTAATATGATTTATATATACATTAAATGTCGTTACAACGATAATCGTTACATATATGTCTCGTTTCAAAATCATTAAGTTAGTAGTCTTGTTTTTACATATGTAGTTCATTGTTAATATACTTAATGATATGTTTACTTATCATAATATCATGTTAACTATATATATCCATATATATGTCATCATATAGTTTTTACAAGTTTTAACGTTCGTGAATCGCCGGTCAACTTGGGTGGTCAATTGTCTATATGAAACCTATTTCAATTAATCAAGTCTTAACAAGTTTGATTGCTTAACATGTTGGAAACATTTAATCATGTAAATATCAATTTCATTTAATATATAAAAACATGGAAAAGTTCGGGTCACTACAGTACCTACCCGTTAAATAAATTTCGTCCTGAAATTTTAAACTGTTGAAAGTGTTGACGAATCTTCTGAAAATAGATGCGGGTATTTCTTCTTCATCTGATCTTCACGCTCCCAGGTGAACTCGGGTCCTCTACAAGCATTCCATCGAACCTTAACAATCAGTATCTTGTTTTTTTTAAGTCTCTTAACCTCACGATCCATTATTTCAACGGGTTCTTCAATGAATTGAAGTTTTTCATTGATTTGGATTTCGTCCAACGGAATAGTGAGATCTTCTTTAGCAAAACATTTCTTCAAATTCGAGACGTGGAAAGTGTTATGTACATTCGCAAGTTGTTGAGGTAACTCAAGTCAGTAAGCTACTGGTCCGACACGATCAATAATCTTGAATGGTCCAATATATCTTTGATTTAATTTCCCCCGTTTACCAAATCGAACAACACCTTTCCAAGGTGCAACCTTAAGCATGACCATTTCTCCAATTTCAAATTCTATGTCTTTTCTTTTAATGTCGGCGTAACTCTTTTGTCGACTTTGGGCGGTTTTCAACCGTTGTTGAATTTGGATGATCTTCTCGGTAGTTTCTTGTATTATCTTCGGACCCGTAATCTGTCTATCCCCCACTTCACTCCAACAAATCGGAGACCTGCAATTTCTACCATAAAGTGCTTCAAACGGAGCCATCTCAATGCTTGAATGATAACTGTTGTTGTAGAAAAATTCTGCTAATGGTAGATGTCGATCCCAACTGTTTCCGAAATCAATAACACATGCTCGTAGCATGTCTTCAAGTGTTTGTATCGTCCTTTCGCTCTGCCCATCAGTTTGTGGATGATAGGCAGTACTCATGTCTAGACGAGTTCCTAATGCTTGCTGTAATGTCTGCCAGAATCTTGAAATAAATCTGCCATCCCTATCAGAGATAATAGAGATTGGTATTCCATGTCTAGAGACGACTTCCTTCAAATACAGTCGTGCTAACTTCTCCATCTTGTCATCTTCTCTTATTGGCAGAAAGTGTGTTGACTTGGTGAGACGATCAACTATTACCCAAATAGTATCATAACCACTTGCAGTCCTTGGCAATTTAGTAACGAAATCCATGGTAATGGTTTCCCATTTCCATTCCGGGATTTCAGGTTGTTGTAATAGACCTGATAGTTTCTGATGTTCAGCTTTGACCTTAGAACACGTCAAACATTCTCCTACATATTTAGAAATATCGGCTTTCATACCTGGCCACCAAAAATGTTTCTTAAGATCCTTGTACATCTTCCCCATTTCAGGATGTATTGAGTATCTGGTTTTATGAGCTTCTCTAAGTACCATTTCTCTCATATCTCCAAATTTTGGTACCCAAATTCTTTCAGCCCTATACCGGGTTCCGTCTTCCCGAATATTAAGATACTTCTCCGATCCTTTGGATATTTCATCCTTTAAATTTCCCTCTTTTAAAACTCCTTGTTGCGCCTCCTTTATTTGAGTAGTAAGGTTAGTGTGAATCATTATATTCATAGATATTACTCGAATGGGTTCTATGTCCTTTCTGCTCAAGGCGTCGGCTACCACATTTGCCTTCCCCGGGTGGTAACGAATCTCAAAGTCGTAATCATTCAGCAATTCAATCCACCTACGCTGCCTCATATTCAGTTGTTTCTGATTAAATATGTGTTGAAGACTTTTGTGGTCGGTATATATAATACTTTTGACCCCATATAAGTAGTGCCTCCAAGTCTTTAATGCAAAAACAACCGCGCCTAATTCCAAATCATGCGTCGTATAATTTTGCTCGTGAATCTTCAATTGTCTAGACGCATAAGCAATCACCTTCGTCCGTTCCATTAATACACAACCGAGACCTTGCTTTGATGCGTCACAATAAATCACAAAATCATCATTCCCTTCAGGCAATGACAATATAGGTGCCGTAGTTAGCTTTTTCTTCAATAATTGAAACGCCTTCTCTTGTTCATCCTTCCATTCAAATTTCTTCCCTTTATGCGTTAATGCAGTCAAGGGTTTTGCTATTTTGGAGAAATCTTGGATGAATCTCTAGTAGTAACCAGCCAATCCTAAAAATTGACGTATATGCTTCGGAGTTTTTGGGGTTTCCCACTTTTCAACGGTTTCGATCTTTTCCGGGTCCACCTAGATACCTTCTTTGTTCACTATGTGACCGAGGAATTGAACTTCTTCCAATCAAAATGCACACTTTGAAAACTTAGCGTACAGTTTTTCTTTCCTCAATACTTCTAGCACTTTTCTCAAATGTTCTTCGTGCTCTTGATCATTCTTTGAGTAAATAAGTATGTCATCGATGAAAACAATGACAAACTTGTCAAGATATGGCCCACACACTCGGTTCATAAGGTCCATGAACACAGCTGGTGCGTTAGTCAATCCAAACGGCATAACCATAAACTCGTAATGACCATAACGCGTCCTAAAAGCAGTTTTTGGAATATCATCCTCCTTTACTCGCATTTGATGATATCCAGAACGTAAATCGATCTTCGAATAAACCGACGAGCCTTGTAGTTGATCAAATAAGTCGTCAATTCTCGGCAGTGGATAACGGTTTTTGATGGTAAGTTTGTTCAACTCTCCGTAGTCAATACACAACCTAAATGTACCATCCTTCTTCTTGACAAACAAAACAGGAGCTCCCTATGGTGATGTTCTTGGTCGAATGAAACCACGTTCTAATAGTTCTTGCAGTTGGCTTTGCAGTTCTTTCATCTCACTGGGTGCGAGTCTATAAGGAGCACGAGCTATTGGTGCAGCTCCTGGTACAAGATCTATTTGAAATTCAACAGATCAATGTGGAGGTAGTCCCGGTATTTCTTTCAGAAATACATCGGGAAATTCTTTTGCGACGGGAACATCATTGATGCTCTTTTCTTCAGTTTGTACTTTCTCGACGTGTGCTAGAACAGCATAGCAACCTTTTCTTATTAGTTTTTGTGCCTTCAAATTACTAATAAGATGTAGCTTCGTGTTGCCCTTTTCTCCGTACACCATTAAGGGTTCTCCTTCTTCTCGTACAATGTGAATTGCATTTTTATAACATACGATCTCTGCTTTCACCTTCTTCAGCCAGTCCATGCCAACTATTACATCAAAACTCCCTAACTCTACGGGTATCAAATCAATCTTAAATATTTCGCTACCCAGTTTAATTTCTCGATTCCGGCATATATAATCTGCTGAAATTAATTTACCGTTTGCTAATTCGAGTAAAAATTTACTATCCAACGGCGTCAATGGACAACTTAATTTAGCACAAAAATCTCTACTCATATAGCTTCTATCCGCACCCAAATCAAATAAAACGTAAGCAGATTTATTGTCAATAAGAAACGTACCCGTAACAAGCTCCGGGTCTTCCTGTGCCTCTGCCGCATTAATATTGAAAACTCTTCCACGGCCTTGTCCATTCATGTTCTCCTGGTTCGGGCAATTTCTAATAATGTGGCCCGGTTTTCCACATTTATAACAAACTACATTGGCATAACTTGCTCCGACACTACTTGCTCCGCCATTACTCGTTCCGACACCATTTGTTCCTTTTGTTCTGTTAACCCCTGGTCCGTAGACCTCACACTTCACCGCGCTATGACCATTTCTTTTACACTTGTTGCAAAATTTGGTGCAGAAACCCGAGTGATACTTTTCACACCTTTGGCATAGCTGCTTCTGATTGTTGTTGTTGTTGCGGTTGTTATTGTTGTTGAGATGATTGTTGTAGTTGCTGTTGCTGTTGCTGTTGTTGTTGTTGTTGTTGTTGTTGGGCCGTTTGTTGTAGTTGCGATTGTTGGGATAGTTGTTGCGATTATTGTTGTAATTGCTGTTGTTGTTGTATTGGTGATTCTTATCACCGTTTTCCTCCCACTTTCTTTTGACTTGCTTCACATTGGCCTCTTCAGCCGCCTGTTCTTTAATTCTTTCCTCAATCTGATTCACTAGTTTGTGAGCCATTCTACATGCATGTTGTATGGAGGCGGGCTCGTGTGAACTTATATCTTCTTGGATTCTTTCCGATAATCCTTTCACAAACGCGTCGATCTTCTCTTCCTCATCTTCGAACGCTCTCGGACACAATAGGCACAATTCTGTGAATCATCTTTCGTACGTGGTAATATCAAATCCTTGGGTTTGTAACCCTCTAAGTTCTGTCTTGAGCTTATTGACCTCGGTTCTAGGACGGTACTTCTCGTTCATCAAGTGCTTGAATGCTGACCACGGTAGTGCGTAAGCATCATCTTGTCCCACTTGCTCTAGATAGGTATTCCACCATGTTAACGCAGTACCTGTGAAGGTATGCGTAGCGTACTTCACTTTGTCCTCTTCAGTACACTTACTTATGGGAAACACCGATTCGACCTTCTCGGTCCACCGTTTCAATCCGATCGGTCCTTCGGTTCCATCAAATTCCAAAGGTTTACAGGCAGTGAATTCTTTGTAGGTGCATCCTACACGATTTCTTGCGCCGTTAGCTGCATTGCTAGATTCGGAGTTATTGTTGGTATGTAGCGCAGCCTGTACTGCGGCTATGTTTGAAGCAAGAAAGGCACGAAATTCCTCTTCACTCATATTCAAGGTGTATCGAGTAGTCGGTGCCATTTCCTTCAAAATAGTCAAATGAAACGAGTTAATCATATAGAATATCAAGAGTAGTCAATAGTATTTCGTAGCGTAATATGAACTTATTTATAAAAGCTCTTTCTTCATATTAGCGTTTTATACTCTTTAATTCGGGTAGTACCTACCCGTTAAGTTCATACTTTGTAGCTAACATACCATTTCAACTACTACAATTCTATATGAAAAACTAATCACAAAAAAAATATCATATTCAAACCTTTATACAATAACTTGTAAACTTACAATACCGCTTTTTTTTTTTTTTTTTACATATAGCATGAAATATAGCACATAAAACTTTGATACAAAGTAGTTGCGAAGATAATTCTAGTTAATAAATAAGGCATTCAGCAAAGGCAATAAAGACACGTAATTCATACGTCCAGAAACAAGTCATGCATTCTGGTTTTACTAATACCACTTCCCATCCTTGGTTTTGTGGAACATAACCGTTGTGACCGATAGTAAGACAATGTGTTGTAACGTTGTCAAAAGGATGAAGGTTACGTAATGACCAACAGTCTCGTAATAACCTAAAAACCTCATTTCTTACCCCAATTACCGACTCCGTCACTTGTGGGAACGTTTTGTTTAATAATTGTAGCCCGATGTTCTTGTTCTCACTTTGGTGAGAAGCGAACATTACTAACCCGTAAGCATAACATGCTTCTTTATGTTGCATGTTAGCCGCTTTTTCTAAATCACGAAGTCGTATATTCGGATATATTGAGTCAAAATAATTTCTTAACCCGTTGCGTAAAATAGCATTTGGGTTCCCCGCAATATATGCGTCAAAGTAAACACATCATAACTTATGGATTTCCCAATGTGATATCCCCCATCTTTCAAACGAAAGCCTTTTATAAATCAAGGCATTCTTGGAACGTTCTTCGAATGTCTTACAAACTGATCTCGCCTTAAATAGTTGTGCCGAGGAATTCTGACCGACTCTAGACAAGATTTCATCAATCATGTCTCCGGGTAGGTCTCTTAAAATATTAGGTTGTCTATCCATTTTGTGTTTTTATACTGTAAAATAGACAAGAGTTAGATTCATAAAAAAATACTTATTAATACAAGCAATTTTTACATATATCATAAAGTATAAGCACACTATATTACATATATTATACCACACGAATACAACTATCTTATTCCTACTCGCTCGTTTCTTCTTCTTCGGTTTTGGTTCGTTTTACCAAGTTTCTAGGGATATATGATGTTCCCCTAATACGAGCCGTCGTTTTTCACATTGGTTTAGAAAAACCTGGTGGTTTAGAGGTTCCCGGGTTATTGTCACAACTTAAGAAATACGGGTGTTGACGATACATATAAAGTTCATCGTGTTTGGAATCAAATTTCTCTATTTTTATGCCCTTTCCCTTATTGTTCTCTTTTACCTTATTAAATTGTGTTGGGGTAATTTCTATAACATCATCGGAATCCTTATCGGGATCCGATTCATCGGAGAATTGGTAATCCTCCCAATACTTTGCTTCCTTGGCGGAAACACCATTGACCATAATTAACTTTGGTCGGTTGGTTAAGGATTTTCTTCTACTTAACCGTTTTATTATTTCCCCCACTGGTTCTATTTCTTCTTCCGGTTCCGATTCTTCTTCCGGTTCCGATTCTTCTTCCGGTTCTGACTCTTCTTCCGGTTCCTCTTCGGGAACTTGTGAATCAGTCCACGAATCATTCCAATTTACATTTGACTCTTCATTATTATTAGGTGAGTCAATGGGACTTGTTCTAGAGGTAGACATCTATCACATAATATCAAACACGTTAAGAGATTAATATATCACATAATATTCACATGTTAAAAATATATAGTTTCCAACAAAAATGTTAAGCAATAATTTTTAAAGAAAACACGGTCAAAGTCCAGACTCACTAATGCATCCTAACAAACTCGATAAGACACACTAATGCAAATTTTCTGGTTCTCTAAGACCAACGCTCGGATACCAACTGAAATGTCCCGTTCATATTGATTATAAACGTTCCATATTAATTGATTTCGTTGCGAGGTTTTGATCTCTATATGAGACGTTTTTCAAAGACTGCATTCATTTTTAAAACAACCATAACCTTTATTTTATCAATAAAGGCTTCAAAAGCATTACGTAGATTATCAAATAATGATAATCTAAAATATACTGTTTACACACGACCATTACATAATGGTTTACAATAGAAATATATTACATCGACATATGTTTCTTGAATGCAGTTTTTACATAATATCATACAAACATGGACTCCAAATCTTGTCCTTATTTTAGTATGCAACAACGGAAGCTCTTAATATTCAAATGAGAATAAACATGCTTTAAACGTCAACAAAAATGTTGGTGAGTTATAGGTTTAACCTATATATATCAAATCGTAACAATAGACTACAAGATTTCATATTTTAATATACATCCCATACATAGAGATAAAAATCATTCATATGGTGAACACCTGGTAACCGACATTAACAAGATGCATATATAAGAATATCCCCATCATTCCGGGACACCCTTCGGATATGATATAAATTTCGAAGTACTAAAGCATCCGGTACTTTGGATGGGGTTTATTAGGCCCAATAGATCTATCTTTAGGATTCGCGTCAATTAGGGTGTCTGTTCCCTAATTCTTAGATTACCAGACTTAATAAAAAGGGGCATATTCGATTTCGATAATTCAACCATAGAATGTAGTTTCACATACTTGTGTCTATTTTGTAAATCATTTAGAAAATCTGCATGTATTCTCATCCCAAAAATACTAGATTTTAAAAGTGGGACTATAACTCACTTTCACAGATTTTTACTTCGTCGGGAAGTAAGACTTGGCCACTGGTCGATTCACGAACCTATAACAAATATGTACATATATATCAAAGTATGTTCAAAATATATTTACAACACTTTTAATACATTTTGATGTTTTAAGTTTATTAAGTCAGCTGTCCTCGTTAGTAACCTACAACTAGTTGTCCAACGTTAGATGTACAGAAAAAATTAAAATATATTATCTTGAATCAATCCACGACCCAGTGTATACACGTCTCATGCTAGATCACAACTCAAAGTATATATATTTTTGGAATCAACCTCAATCCTGTATAGCTAACTCCCACATTACTGCATATAGAGTGTCTATGGTTGTTCCAAATAATATATACACATGGGTCGATATGATATGTCAAAACATTTGCATACGTGTCTATGGTATCCCAAGATTACATAATATATTAGAATACATGTATAATACAATATAAGTTAGCTAGGATATGATTAATATAGATTTGTTACCAATTTTCACGTTGCTACAACAAGAAAAATTATCCAATCTTGTTTTACCCATAACTTCTTCATTTTAAATCCGTTTTGAGTGAATCAAATTGCTATGGTTTCATATTGAACTCTATTTTATGAATCTAAACATAAAAAGTATAGGTTTATAGTTGGAAATATAAGTTACAAGTTGTTTTTGTAAAGGTAGTCATTTCAGTCGAAAGAACGACGTCTAGATGACCATTTTAGAAAACATACTTCCACTTTGAGTTTAACCATGATTTTTGGATATAGTTTCATGTTCATAAGAAAAATCATTTTCCCAGAAGAATAACTTTTAAATCAAAGTTTATCATAGTTTTTAATTAACTAACCCAAAACAGCCCGCGGTGTTACTACAACGGCGTATGTCCGGTTTTACAGTGTTCTTCGTGTTTCCAGGTTTTAAATCATTAAGTTAGCATATCATATAGATATAGAAAATGTGTTTAGTTGATTTTAAAAGTCAAGTTAGAAGGATTAACTTTTGTTTGCGAACAAGTTTAGAATTAACTAAACTATGTTCTAGTGATTACAAGTTTAAACCTTCGAATAAGATAGCTTTATATGTATGAATCGAATGATGTTATGAACATCATTACTACCTCAAGTTTTCTGGATAAAGCTACTGGAAATGAGAAAAATGGATCTAGCTTCAAAGGATCCTTGGATGGCTTGAAAGTTCTTGAAGCAGAATCATGACACGAAAACAAGTTCAAGTAAGATTTCCACTTGAAATAAGATTGTTATAGTTATAGAAATTGAATCAAAGTTTGAATATGAGTATTACCTTGTATTAGAAAGATATCTTACTGTAAATAATAAAGATTTCTTGAGGTTGAATGATCACTCTACAAGATTGGAAGTAAGCTAGCCAACTTGGATTTATTCTTGATTTTATGAAACTAGAACTTGTAGAATTTATGAAGAACACTTAGAACTTGAAGATAGAACTTGAGAGAGATTAATTAAATGAAGAAAATTGAAGAATGAAAGTGTTTGTAGGTGTTTTTGGTCGTTGGTATATGGATTAGATATAAAAGATGTGTAATTTTGTTTACATGTAAATAAGTCATGAATGATTACTCATATTTTTGTAATTTTATGAGATATTTCATGCTAGTTGCCAAATGATGGTTCCCACATGTGTTAGGTGACTCACATGGGCTGCTAAGAGCTGATCATTGGAGTATATATACCAATACTGTGACGGCCGGTCAAAATCCTTTTTGACGCAGCACGTTATTCACCGGTTTCATCGCGAGGTTTTGACCTCTATGTGATACGTTTTATAACATTGCATTCGTTTGAAAAGGTATTTCATAAATGAATATATAAATTTCAGGTTTTTAACATCTGATGATTCCTACGTATAGATAATCACCATTTAAATGGTTTACAATAATACATCTGTTGACAATACAGTCAAAATAAGGTACATGGTGAATGCAAGTTTCTTGTATATAGCATGTATGACTTCAAGCACATATCTTGTATCACGTATAAGCAAACAGCGGAAGACTTCTAGAAACCTGAGAATAAACATGCTTCAAGTGTCAACACAAAGGTTGGTGAGTTCATAGTTTTAGTGATTCGCATAATCTGTATATAAAAGTGGATCACAAGATTTCAGTTGTTTCATTCAGAAACGTTTATCAATAGATTATACATAACAGAGCACCCTGGTAACTAAGCTTTAATGTTATAATGATAAATACCCCATTCGTTTTAATACACGCAAACCAACGTGTCCTAAACTCAAATAACATACGTCCGTTAAAAGGCTAGCGCTCTAGCTCGGACGGGGATGTCAAGTCCTATGGATCCATATACTGTTATTCGCGCCCACCAGTCCATATCCTATGTACTGGCAGCTACTAGTTACCAAAGCTAAGGGATTTTCAGTTCAAACTCAGTGTAGAATTTAGTATGTACTTGTATCCATTGCGTTTAAAATAAATTGCATGTATTCTCAGCCCAAAAATATAGATTGCAAAAGCAATTAAAAAGGGAGCAATGAAACTCACCCATATAAATATTGTATATCGGTTAATAAAGCATTTGCATGTATTCTCAGCCCAAAATGTAAAGGGTAAAAGGGATCATATGAAACTCACTGTTTAATATTGATATACAATATTGCAGGAAAGCACGTAGATGCATCGGAGATGATAAACACGAGGTTTGATTCACAAAAATACCCCCGAACATTACCCATAATTTCCTTGGTAATAACCCATATTTTCCTTGGCTCTAGCTCGCTTGGAAACTTGTTTTGAAAATTACTTGGACAGCACACCGTCGTAATTTTTTATGTACATTATTATTTTTGTATCGCAAAAATAATAACACTAATAATAAAAATAATAAGATTAATAATAATCTTAATAATAATAATAATAATAATAATAATAATAATAATAATAATAATAATAATAATAATAATAATAATAATAATAATAAATAATATAATAAATACGGAGTAAAAATAATGAATTGAATCAGAAGCAGAAATCTCGAATTTATAGATGTGGCCAGCAAAAGGGTGCCATGCGATCGCATGGCTTCCCAAGCCATTTCCCATGCGATCGCATGGGAAGGTATGACAGCTCACAAACTTTTAACTTTTTGTTTGTCGACATAATTATTTAATATAAATATAAATATAATATATTTAATTTATATAATTAATTATATATTATATTAAATTTACGTGCATAGTTAACTTGTAATTTTTTTCCGATAAGTCGTACATCGTCACTCGACTTATGTCCCGGTTCCGGTTTTTCGAACGTCCTTACGTACGCTTAGAAAACTAGCAATTTTCGTTACGTGACGTGTACCTTTATCAAAAATTAAATTTAATCATTGATAACTATGTCACTCTAAGTGTAGCTTTAATCAATTAAGTGTTTTGGTTATTTGCTTCTATAAATCATCGTCTCGCAGTATATACATATACATATATATATATTATTTATTTATTTTGAAATAGTGTTTACTGTAGCAAAGTTACTGTAGCAAATAGTGATTTTCGAAAACACTGTAGCATTTTGGTATTCAAAGCTTGGGGTATACTACACTTGAGGCTTCAAGTTAGAAGCTTTTTCAAGTCATCATCTTCATAAACTTCCTGCTCATTTTGGACAGCTGCTGTTCGGTTTTTGGAAGCCTAATAAGGTGGTCTTAAAGCTTGGTTAATTAGCTTATTAAAGTTCTAAGGTGTAGCCAAGTGAAAGGGTAGTGTTGGTGCATTATTTCTTCTTCATTGCTCATCAAATTCAGCCCTTAAACTTAGTTTAAGGAGGTATAATAAACTCTTTCCTTCTCTTTAATTTGTAAGTATATTTAGCAACTTGATCCATGTGGGACTTAACTTTAAATTGGTTTAAAGATAACAAGTAAAATTTGAAAGTTTCACGCTTCCGTTCATAATGATTCTTAAAAGGTTTTAAGTATTATCAAACTTGTTAATTCCCAACAATGGTATCTAGAGCCGAAGTTGTTGAAATATGCTTCGAATTGTTGTCTTTAAACCCACTATATTTGCATTCCAAGTACATGCATGAAAATGGAATACAAAAATTGTCGGGTTTGGGTGGGTTTGATATGATGGCCGAAATTTTGATGTTCCAAAAGGGGTTTGGAACTTGTCATTTTGGTCATTTTGGTTGCATGTTAAAGTTCACAATCCTAGCCTTGACCTTGTGTTGATTGCATGCTATATTTGGTTGATTTGTTATATTCATTTGGTATGTAATATTATTCATTCAATTGGCATGTAATAATTATTATTTTGGCTATGTAATTTGTTTTACATTTGGTATGTAAAATAGAATAGGTTGTATTTCATTTTCTAGATAAAAATGTATTAGGATACATATTTTGTAAAAATGAAGAACAAGATCATGAAGACTTCAAGAACACAAGGAGCATATGGATGCAAGGTTAAGTGGGAGATTGTAATCTCCTACTTTGTATGATTAACCCTTACCCGGTGACATTTGTTTTTCGGCTAAACAAATGTCCACCAAATTGGCTAGATTGTGAACATACTTATTTTACATGTGTGGTTGTTTGTATGATTATTGTTTTGTATGTTTGGTTGATACAATTAATCACAAGATAACTACTAACAAAATGACATTTTAATTGGTTAAGTTAGACGTGCTAAGTACATGCAAAACGGCAATTTAAATGGTTAAATTTAAAAGGCAACCGAGAACCTTAATAAATGGTTATTAAAAACATGATAAGGATCATACATATAAAATGGTTTATATCAAGTAATTGGTTTAATTACATAACATGAAAATGGATTTTCAATTAAACCATACACTAAATGCATGTTGGTGTATGGTGCAAAAGTTTTCTCAAACTAGAATTAATGAAAACTTAAAATCCCTTATTAACAAGGCAAACAAGTTAAACGCCATCCTTTTATGGAAACACTTAGACGTATAAGGAAACTCTTGATGGGATAAAGGTCACCTAACCGTCATGAGCGAACTAATATGAATAAGGTACACTTCGCATACATGTGGGATAAAGGTCACCTAACCACTTGTATGTTAAGTCTACATGTTTACACAAGTAGGACGACTTGATTTGGGAATCATGAACTTAGGGTCACCGAAGCATGATGAACAAATAGGCGTTGATGGGATAAATATGCCATGCAAAAGGATTGCATGATCCCATAACTTAGAAGTTGCAAAAGGATTGCAATTGTCATATAATGACTACCTAGCTAAATCAAATAACGGGATAAAGGTCACCTAACCGAAATTTGATTTACCGTTGGATTCTAATATTTAATAAGTCAATTAAAATTTAAAAGGGTATTGAATGTTAAATTAAAATCGATACTTAAACGAACTTTGTTAAATTTTGTAGATGGCCGCAAATAACAACAACAACATGAACAATGCACCACTTAACTTTAACAACCTATCGTTACGGTCTCTCCTCGAGAAAGACAAACTCAACCATACAAATTTTATGGATTGGTTCCGCAATCTTCGGATTGTCCTCAAACAAGAGGATAAAATGTATGTGCTTGAGGACCCCATTCCCGATCAACCGGATGAGAGTGATGTGGAGGCAATGGCCTCTTACGATAAGTATTGCCACGACTCCCTTCAAGTCTCATGCTTAATGCTTGGGACTATGATACCCGAACTCCAAAAGGATTTCGAGCATCATAGCGCATACGACATGATAACACAATTGAAGGAGATGTTTCTCCAACAAGCACGTGTTGAGCGTTTCGAAACGGTTCGGGCGCTTCATGCTTGTCGTATGGACGATACCCAATCGGTTTCATCTTATGTACTTAAGATGAAGAGCCTTATCGATCGTGCTAACCGTCTTAACCTTAACATATCTAATGAGTTAGCCACCGATCTTATCCTTAACTCCCTATCAAAGAGGTTTGATCAATTTGTAATTAATTACAACATGAATGGGATGGATAAGAGCATAGGTGAGCTTCATGGTATGCTTAGGACGGCGGAAACTAGCATGGGTAAAAGGACTTTACCCGTGTTAGCAATCGATCAAGGTGGGTCTAAAGGTAACACCTCTAAGCCAAAGGTGACTAAGAGAAAAGGACCCGCCCATCAAGGCAAAGGGAAGGGGAAGATGGTTACCCCAACCATCAACAAAGCAAAGAAGCAAAAGGTAGCCGAGAAGGCAAACCCCAAGGAAGACCCATGTTTCGGTTGCGGTGAGATGGGTCATTGGAAACGAAACTGTCCGGTCTATCTTAAAGAGTTGAAGGACAAGAGGGATGCAGGGCAAACCTCAGGTAATATATACATGGTATATATAGAGCTTAGTATTACTTCTTCTAATACATGGGTATTAGACACGGGATGTGGAACTCATATTTGCAATACTTTGCAGGGGTTCAAAAGAAGTGATCATAAAGCGGGAACATCAAGTCTCTATATGGGCAATGGTGCAAAGGTGCATGTTAAAGCTCAAGGAGAATTTGTTTTGAAGCTTCCAAGTGGATTGAAGCTTATTTTAGAAAATGTTTTGTATGCACCGGATTTATGTCGAAACATTATTTCTATTTCTCGCTTAAGACAATGTGGTTTCAATGTTAATTTTATTGATGATGATATCCATTTTTCTAAAGATAATGTATTCTATTTCAAGGCTTCGCCTTCAAATGGAATTTATGAATTGGTTCATGATGACGCATCATCGAGCTCTATATACCATACTAGCACCAAGAAACTCAAAAGGGATTTGAGTGATTCCTATTTATGGCATTGTCGCCTTGGACATATAAACAAGAACCGAATGCATACACTTCAAAAGAATGGACTTTTGAAATCAAATGAAATGGATTCGTTTGATGTATGTGAATCTTGTTTACAAGGCAAGATGACTAAAGCGCCTTTCAAAGGGACTTATGAAAGGGCTAAAGATTTATTGGGATTAATACATTCGGATGTATGTGGACCCTTTAAACCCATGACTAGGAATGGTGAAAGATACTTTGTTACTTTCATTGATGACTTTAGTCGTTTCGGATATGTCTACTTATTAAGACACAAGGACGAAACGTTTGAAGCATTCAAAGAATATCAAAACGAAGTACAAAATCAACTCAATAAGACAATTAAGGTACTACGTACCGATAGAGGAGGTGAATACCTAAGCGATGCTTTCCAAGATCATCTTAGGAGTTGTGGGATTATCTCGCAACTTACTCCACCCGGAACACCCCAACTTAATGGAGTTTCCGAAAGGAGGAACCGAACCCTAATGGATATGGTTCGATCTATGATGGCTAGAAGCTCGTTACCTCTATCATTTTGGGGTTATTGTCTAAGCTCCGCGGCTCGTATTTTAAATATGGCCCCAACCAAGAAAGTGGAACGAACACCTCATGAGATGTGGTTTGGAAAACCTCCATCTCTATCATACTTAAAGGTATGGGGATGTGAAGCTTATCCTAAGCGTTACGTCCCTAATAAGTTGAATGCTCGATCCACGAAGTGTATCTTCATAGGATATCCCAAGGATAATATGGGATATTATTTCTATGATCCATCCGAGCAGAATGTATTTGTTGCTCGGAAGGCGGAATTCCTTGAAACTAAGTTCCTAATGGAAGGAAGTAGTGAAAGGAAGATAGATCTTGAAGAGGTTCAAGATCAAATAGATGATACGCAATTGGTTGACACTAGCACTCAACATGAAAATGTTGATGGTGATCAAATGGATGATCAAGGTACACAAGACGTTCGAAGATCTAGTAGGATTAGTAATCCTCCCGAGAGATATGGGTTTCTCGTGGATGGTTGCTATACGGTTGATTTGGATGAACCGACAAACTACGAAGATGCTTTATCAAGGATTGATAAAGATAAATGGCAGGAAGCCATGAACGCCGAGATGCAATCCATGTATGAAAATCAAGTTTGGGAACTTGTTTTGCAACCTCCTAGCTCCAAGCTAGTTGATTGCAAATGGCTTTTCAAAATGAAAACCGACATACATGGAAACTTGGATACATACAAAGCTAGACTTGTAGCAAAAGGTTTCACTCAAACTCAAGGGGTTGATTATGATGAAACTTTCTCGCCTGTGGCAATGCTAAAGTCTATTAGGATATTATTTGCCATTGCTGCTCACTATGACTATGAAATATGGCAAATGGATGTCAAAACCGCTTTCCTGAATGGATATCTTGAGGAAGATGTTTATATGGTACAGCCCGAAGGTTTTGTTGATCCGGAAAATCCTAAAAAGGTATGCAAGTTAAAGAAATCAATCTACGGATTGAAACAAGCATCTAGAATGTGGAATCATCGTTTTAATGAAGAGGCAAAGAAATTTGGCTTCATTAAAAATGGTGATGAAGCTTGTGTATACAAGAAGGCTAGTGGGAGCTCTATAATGTTCCTTGTGCTATATGTGGATGATATATTATTGTTTGGGAATGATATAACCACAATGCAAGAGGTCAAAACTTGGCTAAAAGGTTGCTTCTCCATTAAGGATCTTGGAGAAGCACAATACATATTGGGGATTGGGATCTATAGGAATAGATCCAAGAGATTGATAGGTTTGAGTCAAAGTACATACATTGATAAAATCTTGAAAAGGTTCAAGATGGAAAACTCTAAGAAAGGTTTGGTACCTATTCAAAGAGGAACCGTTCTCAGTTCATCTCAGTGTCCTACCACGAAAGATGAACAAGAGAGAATGAAGAAAGTCCCATACGCATCTGCTGTTGGGTCTATCATGTATGCAATGATATGTACTAGACCGGATGTGTCATGCGCTCTAAGCTTGACAAGTAGATACCAGAATAACCCAGGAAACAGTCATTGGATTGCTGTTAAAAGTATATTGAAATACCTTAGGAGGACTAAGGATATGTTTCTAATATATGGGTCTGGTGAGGAGGAACTCGCTGTAAAAGGTTACGTGGACGCGAGTTTCCAAACTGATCGAGATGACTCTCGATCACAATCCGGTTATGTCTTCATGTTAAATGGTGGTGCAGTCTCTTGGAAGAGCTCAAAACAGGAAGTTGTTGCGTTATCCACTACAGAGTCGGAGTACATTGCCGCCTCATTGGCAGCTCAGGAAGCTGCATGGATGAAGAAATTCATCGACGACTTAGGAGTGGTCCCTTCCATTCAGGACCCTCTTGAGATCTTTTGTGACAACGAGGGTGCCATTGCTCAAATCAAGGAACCTCGTGCTCATCAAAAGACTCGTCACATTGAGCGGAGATTCAACTACATCAGGGATGAGGTTGAAAAGGGAAAGATATGTATTCACAAAGTTCACACAGATCAAAATGTTGCGGATCCACTCACGAAGCTTTTACATGGGCCAAAACATGAGGGACATGTTTGTGCATTAGGGCTTCGATATTCTAGTGATTGGAATTGATCTATTTTATGTATTGTAACGGAATGAATTAGTTCAAACTCATTAATATAATTATGGTATTAATTTAATTATGAGTCATGTTCCAAATTTTGCATATTTTATCCATGAATAAACTATTATTCTAAATTCCGTAGTTGATCACATTTGTGGGAACAAATGTGAGGTTTAGACTATTATGAACTTGGATTGGTATACATTCACGGACTGAATGTAGGGCAGGGTTGCTACCAAGGTTCATAGATATTTGTGAGATACAAATATTGGAAGACCCGCTCTCAAGATTTACTGCATGGAGCCTTTGTGGTTGATCACATGTAATCTTGAGTAAAGGCGAATATCATCATATCCTCTGACCTGAGATACATATTGGGTCCTGATATTCACCGAGTATTATGCCTTGATTCTTTCCTTCGCTATTCTGAAATATGGTAGTACATAAGGAAGAGCTCAGGTATAATGCAAAGTATGTATCTAGGACGTATGTAGTCAAGATGGAATTTGTCCCTCTTATTCGTTGAGAGTCAGATGTCTAAGGCCTGATAAAGTTAAATCTATAAGAGAGTGGTCACTCTGTATCTCTTGGATTTGACATGACATCTAGGATGAAAGGATATAATGAAAGATTCACCTATTCATATTCGAGATGGGAACTCGAAAAGGATGATGTTATTGAATGGCACAAAGTCATAACATATTGGGGGTGATGGACGGTCGTTAGGTGGTATCCATCACTTGCATTAATTTCTTATGTTTCTCGTGCAAGTGGGAGATTGAAGATATTTCGTATGCCCGAGCGACATATTAAATTAATGTGGCTAGTATGTTATGATCCAAGTCGGGTCATACCCAATAACAAGCTTACCGACACCTTAAACGTATTTGATCTTAATGAATGGATCATTAAATAAATACGCGACACTTGGATTTTAGAAAATCAGTTTTTCAAAATGTTATCACTTGAGATAAATTATTTGGATAATTTATATATAATTGTTTATAAGTTTAAATGATTATATTGTGTTATATTTTATAAAAGGGTTTATAAAATATAAAAGTAACATAAAATATATACATGTTTTATATATATATCTAGTTTATATATATGTATAAAGACATTGTTATATAATATATATGTAATGCAGAATTTGTGACTCCAAGACTCACAAGCATGCCTTGTTTATGTTTACTTTTAATAACACACAAGTGCCAAGGTGCATGCTTATGTATTAACCAAGGCCTTGACTCAAGAGTGAGAGGATAACACACATAAAAGAGCCTTCAAAATTCTGGTTCTGCAGTCATTTTTTGCCGAACTGTTTTGGAGCAAAAGGAGGTCTCTTTGCTTGTTATTTTATCACATTCAAGTGTCCTAAAATCCTAACTTCACAAAGGGTGGTGTTGGTATTCAAAGCTTGGGGTATACTACACTTGAGGCTTCAAGTTAGAAGCTTTTTCAAGTCATCATCTTCATAAACTTCCTGCTCATTTTGGACAGCTGCTGTTCGGTTTTTGGAAGCCTAATAAGGTGGTCTTAAAGCTTGGTTAATTAGCTTATTAAAGTTCTAAGGTGTAGCCAAGTGAAAGGGTAGTGTTGGTGCATTATTTCTTCTTCATTGCTCATCAAATTCAGCCCTTAAACTTAGTTTAAGGAGGTATAATAAACTCTTTCCTTCTCTTTAATTTGTAAGTATATTTAGCAACTTGATCCATGTGGGACTTAACTTTAAATTGGTTTAAAGATAACAAGTAAAATTTGAAAGTTTCACGCTTCCGTTCATAATGATTCTTAAAAGGTTTTAAGTATTATCAAACTTGTTAATTCCCAACACATTTTTGGGTACTGTAGCAATTTGAAAATACTGTAGCAAATTAGTGTTTTACTGGTTCATCTTAAATGCTTTAGTTAACTTATCTAAATATCAATCGAATCAATAAACGAATGTTACTATCGTTTACTAAATAACTTGAAATTATATATATGTATATATCTTTTTAATATATAAATCAGTTTTTAAATACACCTTGAAAGTTATCTATAAATAAATTTTAATAATAAATATTTCAACTTATCATATATATTCAAATAGATATTTAAACCAATAAGTTTAATGTACGGTATCAAACAATTAATACATTGTTACCTTTTCAAGTTATAGTATATATGTATCTATTTACATATAATTGTTCGCGAATCGTCGAAAATAACCGAAGGGTATTTAAATATATAAAAGTAGTTCAAAAAATTTGAGATTCAGTTGTACAGACTTTGCTTATCATGTCGAAAATATTAATCATACAAAGATTAAGTTTAAATTTGGTCAGAAATTTTCGGGTCATCACAGTACCTACCCGTTAAAGAAATTTCGTCCCGAAATTTGAGTGAGGTCGTCATGGCTAACAATAAAAATGTTTTAATGACGAATATGAGTTGATAATAGAGTTTTATCTATGTTTGAATAATATGGATAAAATAATCCAATTACTCGAAGCGTATGAGAGAAGTTATCGTAATAAAGTGAAATGGAGAATAGAGATTCGTCTTATCTCTTGACGTAGTAACGATTGATTTCCGGAATTTAAGGAATAGAAAATCTTCATAATCTAAATAAGATTTGATTCTTCAGAATTTGCGGAAATTAGAATTTTCTTTGATTAAATGTGTAATCTGCCTCGATTGCTATGTCTGATATTTCGCTATAAATTGACCTCTTCCATTTCATTTATTTTCACCACTCCTACTTTCTTTCCCAATTAATACATTCAAAAGATTGTGAAAATGCTCAATCCAGTTCTGGTTCTTGACCTAATATTGACGTTTGCCACACTCATCCTTCTTTTCCAGCTCCCACCAGAAGAATCTATTTATTTCTATTATGCTCTAGGGATTGTTGTATTTATCATTCTCCTGTGTCTTTATATTGCTATACGGATTGATATACACAGTTTGTAATTTCAGGTTTGTTATCGGGCTTTATATCTCCCCTTATATTTCAATGTCCCTACTTTTGTCTTCTATAATCATTGTCATTCACAGTTAATACTCCCTCCTATTTGCTGCGATTTATACTCCAATTTCTATTTTGGAGCTTTGTCCCTTCCTCTCTTCTTCTTGCGATTAGGCATCTCTTGTAATGGTCCAGAATTGGTAGGTATGAAGTTTTGGATAAACATAGTTAATGTTCTGAGAAGGTAATCGTAATGGCACGATCTTGATTTGTCAAATTACCAGAATATCCGGAAAAGACTGAATCATCAAGAAAAGTATTTTCTTGATATATTTGGAGATTATATAGAATGAAAGAGTTATGTAACATGGTTCATGATGAGGGTGTGATCTGTGAACCTTTATCACGTTCTATTAGAAACTCAGCATGACTTACTGTAATATAATCACGTTGATCAAGTGTCATTATATTATACTAACTCATGCTTCAATTCCCAACATTACTTCAAAACATCTATTTTTCGAATTTTTCAGATTTTAGAAACTAAAATAGTTTTTTTTATGATGTAACACAGATAGCGCGAAGAGATGAATGATTTTAAATAAGAATGGTTATAAAAAAATATCTTCAGAAATATGGAGGATATTTATAATGGAAGATACGATGATATCATAGAATATTCAAGATAAGATGATGATGAAGAATATTGTCCGCAAAGGTTTTAGAGTAAGGAGCAAGGTATTCGCTAATGATTTCAGCAGACACTGAATCATTTGGATTCTTTGAAGGTAGATTTATTCTTTGTGATTTGTCCACAGCCTCCTTCATACTTTGCTCAATCCGTTTTCCAGTTCCAAACCTTCTATTTTTCTCAGCTTTACCACCATACTATTCTTTATCATCAAACTTTTGACTGTTAAGGTCGTTTACAGTTTTTGCTGCTTCATCAATATTTTTCCAAAATTTGGAGAACTAGTTTCGTAGTTTGGGGTGTTTTTCAGAAACTTCACATTCGAAGTATGTAAGTCCAGGAGGTAGACGTTATATGTACACATATAACTGTTGGCGTAGACGTGCTGCAAGATTTCAAAATACTGATTGCTAATTCCCGATAGTTGGTACGGCAATTGCCGTTACAAGATGTGGATGAGTACATGATACGGTTTCAATGAGTATAAGGATTTTTTGGAAGATCAAGGATCAATGAAGTTGTTGGTAAATTTACTGCTAATGTGGCGGAACATAAAAGGTTCTCCAGTAACAAAAACGTATATGCCAAAGTTACTAGTCTGAAAGGTCATCGTTGACTGGTTGAACGGTTGATAATACTGGATACTTTTGAAAAGGAATTGCAACGTTTATTTTTGGTAAAAACAATGCTAATGGATCTTGCACAGATTTAAAGTCAAAGTATAACTTTGAAAGATGTAGATATCTAAGAATGATATCACTTGTTAAATCTTGACTTGGATTCTGATCCGTCAATATCAGAATATGTAATTGAATTTGTATGGAAACGATTGTATATCGCTGTGAGCATAGTTAATAATTTTTGAATCAAAGTTGAAGAATGTACAGTATAACATATTAATTGTGAACTTATATATTTCCCCGGGTATTACCTACCCGTTAAAGATTTCACAAGTAATATTTTGTACAAAAGAATTTTTATCACCGTCTTTATGAAAATATATGTATGTATATTTTCTTCAGATGTAATACAGATTTAGTGAGTTAATATCATATTAAACTCATTTGATTTTTGTCTTGACTTAGAAATGATTAATCTCTAAAACATTAAAGATTACATAATCTTTGCGGAGTATTTCGCTAATGTAATCGATACTTCATTATTTATTCTTATTTCTCGGTGAAGGATGTTGATGTTTGTGGAATCTTTGTGAACCTTACAAGGCATAGATGATGTTTTCTGGAAAGTTTCGAGTATATCGAAATTGAAAATGTAAAATCAATTATGTAATTGATTAATACACTTGGTTTATTATGAAATGGAATTCATTAGGTTAAAACAGAGATTGTAGTTAACAATGGTTAAGTTGTTAAGGAAGGATGTACATCATTGCATATTAGTAATATGAACTAACCGAGTAGTACCTACCAGTTAAGATTCACATGTAATAGCTTAGTACGAAAAGATTTATTTTGATAAGTGTATTGAAGTCTTTCAAAAGTGTATGAATACATATTAAAACACTACATGTATATACATTTTAACTGAGTCGTTAAGTCATCGTTAGTCGTTACATGTAAGTGTTGTTTTGAAACCTTTAGGTTAACGATCTTGTTAAATGTTGTTAACCCATTGTTTATTAAATCAAATGAGATGTTAAATTATTACATTATCATGATATCATGATGTATTAATATATCTTAATATGATATATATACATTAAATGTCGTTACAACGATAATCGTTACATATATGTCTCGTTTCAAAATCATTAAGTTAGTAGTCTTGTTTTTACATATGTAGTTCATTGTTAATATACTTAATGATATGTTTACTTATCATAATATCATGTTAACTATATATATATCCATATATATGTCATCATATAGTTTTTACAAGTTTTAATGTTCGTGAATCGCCGGTCAACTTGGGTGGTCAATTGTCTATATGAAACCTATTTCAATTAATCAAGTCTTAACAAGTTTGATTGCTTAACATGTTGGAAACATTTAATCATGTAAATATCAATTTCATTTAATATATAAAAACATGGAAAAGTTCGAGTCACTACATCTTCACCCATTGACCACGTACCCTGTACGTTCGCAGCACTCGAGCTACCTGCCTCATACGTGGATCGAATAGCCCTACGTCCACGTCCACGACCTGCACCTTCACCTGGCTGTTGCTGTTGCTGTTCATCAGACCACAATACCCAACCTGCTGGACCACGACGGATAAAATCAGCTTTCGAGAAAAAGAGAATGTTAGTGGGCATCGCCTCAACTCCCACTACATCACACCTACTCGTCGGGACCGAAAACGCCCGAGCCAACCTAGTAACAAAATGCCCTCCTAACAATGGGCGTTCTGTGCGTGTGTCTGTTCCAATTTCCTGCAACCATACCCCTAACATACACGGGACATCGATTGGGTCCCTCAGTTTAATTTGTTGTAGGATCCAAAGATCCCTTCGCTGAATCTTGTTTGCGTTTCTCCTAGCCATGAACATAGTAGCAATCATCTTAAAAATTATTCGATCCTCAGGAAGTCTAAGCATCGACTGAACACTCCGACTTGAACTAAACGGACCAGCTATAGCATTAGCCACAGTTGGCCAATAATCACTCTCACTGAAAACTTCCTGCCCAAACACTTTGCAATTCATCAAATGCCACTTCAAATCATTATCAGTCAACTCGGGATATAGATCCAACGCCCGAGCCAACTCAATTTTCGACATGCGACGCTCTAAACAGCCAAGCCTAAATGTCAAGAAATCTGCCTCGGTCGGAGAGACTCGAGGGCGACAACTAACAGTTGAGAAGAACTCTATAGTTATCTGCTCATAAATATCTTCATTAATCTCAAACAACCTTTCATAAGGTCTCAACTCATTACCCGCATAAACTACCCACAAGTAATGACGCAACTCCCGAACAATATTATTACTCAAAGATGAAAGTTGCGACCAATCTAAATAATAAGTTCGCTCAATCGGACGAGCGCTATTCGTTGTGAACATTTCCTCCAAATCCTCATCATTCGAGATGTGAGATAACCATAATTCAGGATTATTCGGTGGTTGCCTTGGTTGTTCCTGGTTTCCTCTTGATCTCTACATTCATGAAACAAGTAAAGAAAACAAAACACCAAACTCAAAAGTTAGTGTTAGTCATAATAATAAGCACCAAGTACCATTTACAACCAAACCATGTTTCATGTCAATCCACATTTGAAAACAATCTCCAAGTTAACCAATAACACTTATAAAACAATGCCAAATCCACAATCTATCTCATATCATACTATCATGTAAACCAATTCATCATATCAATGACGCTCACATAACACCATTACCAAAATATTAACAAACATGACTACTCATAACACTTCTTAACTTCCAAAAATCTAGAAAAGTTCATCATGTGTGCCAATCTCTACCAATGAAAATTACTACTACCAACATACTCATCCCAACTTAAAAACACATGTTTAATCCTCACTAGCATGGCATCATACATAACTAAACCAATTTTTGCATCAAGTCATTCAAACCATTATGACCCGCCCATATGAACACAACCCCACACTAGTTCAAAAACACATAAACAATTCAAAAACTAGATCACTTTCAAGCATGAAACACCTTTATCCCCTACAAATTCGGATTTTCAATCATACAAACCCTAGTTTTAGTTGCAACTTCTAAAAACACAAAATTAATTATGAATTAAAATCATACTATCTTTATCTAACAAAACCCATCAATAATGAGAACACATAACCCCAATTAAAGAAACCCCACACTAATTCATCATATAAATCAAAGATTAAGCAAGTAATTACATATAATTAGATGAAATTAGAAAGATAGAAAACAAATTCGGACCTTTGGGTTAACCATTCTTGAAAGATTGGAAGTTAATTGCACAAGAAATTTAAGTCTTGAAAATTAGGGTTTGTAAGATCTATGTGTTTGTAGGTGTAAAAGAGTTGTTATGAATGAAAAGAATGAAGGAATTGAGAGTAAATACAGCTGATCCCCGTTTTTTTTATGTGTGGTGGAGAAAATTCGTTTTTATTTCAATTAAAAAGCAAAACAGGTTGTCGACAGCATTCGGCGCGGTGCGCCAGGTAATCGCGCGGCGCGCCAATAGGCCGCGCGGCGCTCCATTCAGCTGAAAAATCAGTTCGAGGCTTTTTCAAAATCTGGCACTTCAGGTCTTTTCAAGTGGAGCGGCACGCAAGGTTGTGGAGCGGCGCTCCAAGTACAGTTTTCTCAAAAATTCGCAAATTTAAGCCATTTTAACCCATTTTCTCAACTTAAAAATCAAAAAATAACCCCAACAAAAATCCGAGCATGATCACATTGCACATATCATCAAACAAGCACAAAAACATATAAACTCTACAACAATGTGAAGTTTATTACCGAGTCATTCACAAGACTCGTTTCCAACTTCAAGTAACCTTAGGATCGGGTTCAACGTGAACCCCATCATTAATCTCCAATGGACCATCGAAATATTTCTTCACACGATGTCCATTAACCTTAAAGGTCGTACCACTAGCATTTTTCAACTCAATCGCACCGTAAGGGTACACCCTAACAAACTCGAATGGTCCCGTCCACCGGGACTTAAGTTTTCCCGGTAAAAGCTTCAACCTAGAGTTAAACAAGAGCACTCGATCGCCCTCATTAAACTCTTTCGGACCCTTTAACCTTCTATCATGCCATAGCTTGGTTTTCTCTTTATAAATTAACGAATTCTCATACGCATCAAGGCGTAATTCACCAAGCTCATTCAATTGCCCCGCCCTTAGGCGTCCGGCTTCCTTCAAATCTAAATTGCACTTTTTAAGTGCCCACATCGCCTTATGCTCAATCTCCAACAGAAGATGGCACACTTTCCCATAAACCAACCGATAAGGAGTGGTACCAATTGGCATTTTGTAGGCGGTTCGAAACGCCCACAAAGCTTCATCGAGCTTATTCGCCCACTCCTTCGGATTCGACCCCACAGTCTTCTCAAAAATCCCTTTAAGAGCTCGATTGGTGTTATCAACTTGTCCGCTCGTTTGAGTATGGTATGAAGTAGAAACTTTATGGAGAACTCCATATCGCTTCAATACCTTCTCCATTTGGGCGTTACAAAAATGAGTACCCCTATCGCTAATTAAAGCTTTAGGAGTTCCAAATCGAGAGAATAAACGCTGAAGGAATGAAATCACAACTCGTGCATCGTTTGTAGCTAAAGCTTGTGCTTTGGCCCATTTAGACACGTATTCAATGGCAACGAGTATGTAACTATAATTCTGAGATTTCGGAAATGGCCCCATAAAGTCAATCTAAACTTGGATGCTTTGTTGAGGCATCTCATCCCGTTTGGTGACTTTACCGGCCCTTTGACAAGAATCGCACGACTTACAAATCCGGCGGGCATCCTTGAAAATTGTCGGCCAAAAGAAGCCGACATCATAGACTTTATGCCCCGTGATTTGGGGTCCAAAATGCCCACCGGTAGGCCCACTATGGCACTCAGTCAAAATACGCATACACTCCTCACCGGAAACACACCGGCGGATAACCCCATCGGGACAACAACGAAAAAGATAAGGAGCCTCCCAGAAATAGTACTTAAGGTCACTGAAGAATTTCTTCCTCTTTTGATGTGACCTCCCTTTTTCCAAGAATCCCCCAACGAGATAATTAGCAATGTCCACGTACCATGGCTCATCCACCTTGTCCGTCGCCATGAGATATTCATCGGGAAAATCATCATGGATACTCGATTCGTGAGGGACTTCGAGATTTGGATTCTCGAGTCTAGACAAGTGGTCAGCCGCTAGATTTTCAGCACCCTTCTTATCCCGAATCTCGATATCGAATTCTTGCAAAAGCAAAATCCATCTAAGCAGTCGAGGTTTTGCATCCGGTTTCGAAAAGAGGTACTTAAGAGCAGAATGGTCCGTAAAAACTATAGTCTTAGACAAGACTAAGTAGGACCTGAACTTATCAAACGAAAAGACCACCGCGAGGAGCTCCTTTTCAGTGGTAGTATAATTCAATTGTGCTCCCTGCAAGGTCTTGCTTGCATAGTAAATGGGTCGGAAGTGTTTCTCGACCCTTTGACCCAAAACAGAGCCAACGGCAAAATCAGAAGCATCGCACATAAGCTCGAATGGAAGGGACCAATTCGGAGCAATTATGATTGGTGCATTGATCAGTTTCTCCTTAAGAAGATTGAATGCCTTAAGGCACTCTTCGAAGAAATTCCAAGGCGTGTCCTTTTCGAGGAGTTTGTTCATCGGGTTAGCAATTTTATAAAAATCCTTAATAAACCGCCGGTAAAAACCGGCATGCCCGAGAAAACTCCGAACACCCTTAACATCGGTGGGAGGTGGAAGGTGGAAGGTTCTTAATAGATGTTACCTTCGCGGGATCCACCTCAATACCGTCCCTAGAAATCTTGTGCCCGAGAACTATGCCCCCTTGAACCATGAAATGGCACTTTTCCCAATTGAGCACAAGATTAGACTTGTCACACCGTTCCAACATCCGTTCCAAATTAAGAAGGCATGAATCAAAAGTGTCACCGAAGACCGAAAAGTCATTCATGAACACCTCCTTGCAATCCTCTATCATATCGTGGAATATGGCCATCATGCACCTTTGAAAAGTGGCCGGAGCATTGCAAAGGCCAAAGGGCATGCGTCGGTATGAGAATGTGCCATACGGGCACGTGAAAGTAGTTTTCTCTTGATCCTCGGGCGAGATAGGAATTTGGAAATAGCCCGAAAAACCATCAAGAAAACAATAAAAGCTGTTTCCCACTAACCTCTCTAGCATTTGATCCATGAAAGGTAACGGGAAGTGGTCCTTACGTGTGGCGTCGTTTAACTTTCGATAGTCAATACAAACACGCCACCCTGTGACAGTCCTAGTGGAAATTAACTCATTTTTATCGTTAGTGGTAACAGTCATACCACCTTTCTTAGGTACACAGTGTACCAGGCTAATCCAAGGACTGTCAGAGATCGGGTAAATCAGACCTACATTGAGGAGCTTAATGATCTCTTTCTTCACGACATCTTGCATGTGCGGGTTCAACCTCCTTTGTCATTGCACCACAGGTTTGGAGTTATCCTTCATTAGGATTTTGTGGGTGCAATAGGAGGGACTAATACCCTTAATGTCGTGAATTTTCCATGCAATGGCCGGTTTATGGGCCTGCAGCATGGTTACAAGCTCAGTTTTCTGACCTGTAGTAAGAGAAGAAGAAATAATTACCGGGAGCTTAGATTCCTCCTGCAAATAAGCGTATTCCAAATGATCAGGAAGTGGCTTCAATTCTAACTCGGGAGGTTCTTCAATTAAAGACTTGCTCTGGTAATCCGTATCACGTTCGAGTTCTTTGAACTCCTCCTCAGTCGGCTCATAGCCGTTTTCCATCAAGGTGGTCAAAATATCCACCTCCTCAACCTGCAACTCTTCATCAATTTCAACCAATGAACATTCTCCTGAACCCTGTAACTCTGGGAATTCCTGCAACAACTCAGACTGGACATTCACAGTGTTAAGAAAATAACATGTATCATCAGTGTAGGCAGGGTATTTTAAAGCATGGTCAATTGAGAAGGTTGCATGCAAATCATCTATCCTAAGGGTCAACTGTTAGCCATAGACATCAATGATACACCTAGCAGTATTCAAAAATGGCCGACCCAAAATCAGTGGAATCCTCTCATCCACTTCCATATCCAACACCATGAAATCGGCTGGAAAAACCAACGACCCGGTCTTAACTAGCATATTCTCGATAATTCCACGAGGGAACTTAATAGAGCGGTCCGCTAGCTGAATAGCCATACGCGTGGGTTTCAACTCCCCGGGGTCTAGCTTCAAGTAAATAGAATAGGGCATTAAATTTATGCTAGCCCCCAAATCTGCCAACGCCCTCATACAATCCAAATTACCCAGTAAGCAAGGAATGGTAAAACTCCCAGGATCCTCAAGCTTCTCGGGAAGCTTGTTTGCTACTACCGCTGAGTATGCGGCATTCAACCTGACTGAATACACGTTCTCCAGCTTTTTCCTGTTAGTTAGCAAGTCCTTAAGAGACCTTGCATACTTGGGCATACCTGCAATCACATCAATAAAAAGCAAATTAATGTTAACTTTTTTAATCAAGTCCATGAACTTGGACTTTTCTGCCTCCAGCTTTTCCAATCTCTGCTTCCTCGAGAATGGGAGCGGTGGTTGATACTCTTTAACTACCAATTTAGCAGCAACAGTTCCCGGTACCCTCACAACTTTCTCAATCACCTGTTCCGGCTCCTTATCCCCCTCCGATTCACTAACAACAACTGGCTCACTATCCTTAACCAACGGCACTCGCAAATCATACTCATCGGGCTTCCTCGGTGAATCATAGGCTAAACCACTTCGGGTAGTGATAGCATTAACGTGCCCATTCTTCGGGTTGTTATCTGTCTTACTCGGTAACTCTCCCGGTTTTCTCACATTATTCTGACTAGCAAGTTGACCAATTTGTTTCTCCAGATTCTGAATAGCCGCTTGTTGATTTCAAAACATTTGATCATTCTTCTCATTGTTCTGAGTAACAGTAGTAACAAGCTGAGTTTGAGAAATCACCAGCTTCTCGATCATAGCTTCAAGGTTGGACTTTTTCTCTTCGGCTCGGGGTTTCTGAAAATACCTGGGAGCTTGCTGTTGATATCCTCCACTAGAACCTGGCTGAAACCTCGAACCTTGATTACCTTGAGGATTATAGGGATTGTTGAAATTCCTATTAAACTGCGCACGTCCCTGAAACTGATTGTTGTTCTGCTGACTAATATAAGCGATCTCTTCCTTTTGCCCTATCGTTAGCCCCGCATCACAATCTTTTGCCAGATGTAATCCCCCACAATACTCACAACCAACCTTGATACTATGAATATCCTTATTTATTTTCTCCAAATTCCTACCAAATGAATCCATCTTAGCACTAATAGACCCAAAATCATCATATACACCAGTGGTTTCAGTTCTCTTAACTGAAGCTGAACGAGTTAACTCATGATCTTGATGCAATTCGTGAGTGTAAGCAGCCTGCTTTTCAATAATCGCTAGTGCCTCTTCTTCGGTTTTATCCATTAAAGTTCCACCTGCTGCTTGATCAATACTCTGACGAGTTGGAATGTCATACCCCTTATAGAAAATCTGGACCTTCTGTAAATCATTCAACCCGTGATTCGGACACGAGTGTAACAAATTAGAATAGCGGTCCCAAGCATCAAACAGTGTCTCGCTGCTCTTTTGTCTAAATTGAGAAATATCTGCTTGTAGTCTAGCAGCTTGAGACGCGGGGAAAAACTTTGATAAGAACTTATCTACCGACGTATCCCAAGAAGTAATCGCCCCCTCCGGTTGCTTATCTAACCATCTCTTGGCCTCTCCCTTAAGAGTCCAGGGAAAAAGCCTCGTCTTGATCGAAGTATCGGCAACCTCATGCAGTTTGAACAAGTTGCAAACATCATTGAAAATACGAAGATGCTCGTTAGCATCCTCACTATCCTTGCCATGAAATTGGCAGTCAGAAGAAATTAAACTCAGGATCGGCCCTGTAATTTAAAAAGGCTGAGTGATGTCCGGTTGAGTAATTGAATTGCCTTGGCCCCCTCGTGTGGCCTTCAACTTTTCTGCCATAGTCTGAGGACGATTCGGTTGATCTTGGTCAGCCATATCTTCAGTCTCGAAAAGATCTAATGAAATGTAAGATTCTTCTTCTTCTCTGATTTCAGGTGGTTTATCGGGCACCACAGTCTCAGAACTACTTCCCAAATTAATTATATTAGCACTCGAAGAAAAAGATGAATCCACCGTAGACTGTTGTTCTTGACTTAACGCTCTGAATAACTCTCTTTCGGGTTCTGCAAATGGTTGAAGAATTGGAGAATTAGAAGAACGCGTATGTGGCATGCACTACCTGTTATCTGCGAAATGACAACTAACAACTGATTAAACGCACCGATTCAACTGAGAAAAACGAAAAGAAATTATAAACTATAACTAAACTAAACTAAGAACAATTAGATAACAATCTCAATTTTCGACACAACTGTCCCCGGCAGCGGCGCCAAAAACTTGATGTGTAAAATTGTGTCTATAATTTATAATGGAAAATGCCGGTTAAAAGATTACTACACACTAACGGGCAGTGTACCCGATCGTGTAATAGTATAAAATTGGTAATTCCGAAATCGTTCCAAGGACAGTTTAAACGTGAGAATTAAGATTGTAACTAATAAAATAAACTAAGTTAATCTATTAAAATCAAAAGTACGAGATAGTTTATTTTGTGGCTATTTAACGATTAGCCAAATCAAAGATTGATTAAAAGTAAAAGACGATATTTTTGTATTTTTAAGTTTATAAAAATAAATGCTGACTCAACAAAAAGTAAAAATATTTGAATTCAATGGATAAAAGAATGTTTGCCTAGATCTCCTATTCGTAGTGTCGGATGATTTGTTATTAAGCACCAGTTCAATTTATCAATACATGCAACTACAAAGTCGGTTTACCCAGAGTTCTCTTTTAGCAAACACGTCAAACTTAGATTTATTGGCTTAGGGTTCCCTTTCACCAAAGACCTCTTTTGTTTGTGACTTAGTAATTAACTAATTACAAGATTAAGATTCAATTGGTTACGCTTTCACTCCACACAATTCACCCCTGTTTTGTTTAATCCTCGTTACCCGGTTTACCCCCTTGGTCCAGTAAGTACCCAATTGGTTAAGACAAATCAATTGAAAACTAGTGTACTAAATTGAAACAGGGTTCCCTTTGTTCAAACAAGATCACTAATCAACCTAGTAACAATAATCAACACCCACAAGAATGGTTCTTAATCAAAACTCATAATTATCATGCATTAATCAATAAAACATTAAAGTATCATCCAAACACATACGAATATTCAATCTAGACAAACATTAAAAGCTTAGCCAATCATGGCTAGAACAAAAATCACAAATAAACAATTAAGAGTATTCATAATGATGATAAGAATTAAACCTAACAAAAATTGTGTTCTTGATTGATAGACGGATCGAGACTTGTTTCCGGAATGATTGATGTGTTAGAATGACCTTGAGAAACCCCAAAAAATCACCTTGGTTCGTCAAAAAGCTGCTGGAAATCGTCTGGATGCGAAAGTGTCAAGTTAGAGTATTTTTCGGGCCTTAAATAGGAAACAAAATCTGAACCGGGCTGGACATGGCGCGGCGCGCCAAGATGTCGCGCGGCGCGCCAAAACACTGCGCGGCGCGCCAATAGCTGCAATTCTGCTTTCTGGACTCCTGCAAACTGTCGAACTAATTTTCTAGCCTAGTAGAGCGACGCGCCACCTTTTGGAGCGGCGCTCCAGGCCCCTTTTTGCTGAATCTGAGCTGAAAACTCACTAATATCACCCGTTTTCGAACCAAACTCGAATCAAACCAATCCCTTTCATTTGCTTTCATATAAAATCACTAAAAACCATCAAATATCTTCAAAATTCATCTCCTCGGTCTTAGAACTCAAACTTTCAAAACACCTATCAAAATAACACCAAATCATATCCAAAAGGACCAAAATGTACCCGATATCGCTAAGGAAAACGCGTATGAAATATGCGATATCAAGCATGGTTTTAGTGCTCGGATTATGGATTTGATAAATCGCGGGTGACAACTTCGTTGTTAATGGCGATTCGTTGAGAAGAATTGCCTAGAAAGGTCGGATTTGGGACTTATGTTTGAGGACCGTTGAGTGTGGTCCGTTCGGTTCAGTGGCGCAGATCGTGAGGATGCGATCATGTCTAAGTGGGGGAGAGTTGTAACATCCTGTTTCTGTTTCAGTGGAATGGGACGCCGTCCAAATTTTGGGACGCCGTCCAGTAATGAAGGACTGGACGCCGTCCAGAAAATGGGACGCCGTCCAGTTGGTCTGTCGAGCCAGCTATTTTACTTAAAGATATTTAGAGGGGCAAAATGGTATTTTCACATGTGAAATGAGTTAAGGCCACAAGATCAGTTCTAGGAGCCTCATTTGCTCCACTAACACCCACACAAACACTCTCATCTTGTTCTAGTGAGAGAGTAAGAGTTTTAGAGAGAGGTTGATTTGGAGAAGAAGGAGGCAGATTCTCACCAAAGCTCGGGTTTTAAAGTTGCTCATCTCGCTCCAAGCTACGTTGTGGTGGTATTGGTAAGCTCAAACTCCGAATTTCATTTGTTAAATTTGATATTCAAGTTAGGATTTTGAGCTAGTTTGTTGTAAAACCATTTTAGATGATGAAGTGGGTTCATGGTGACTAGTTAGTCTTGTCACTTGGCGGGTTTTGGGTTGGTTGACGATTTGGCCCTGATTAGGCTTTGAAAATGAGTTAAATCACTAGGGTTAGTGATTATGGAAGTGTTGGAACACTTTTGGGTGTGTTTGGTTACCTAATTTTGAAATGGGTCAAATTAGGGTTTTGGTGTCAAAATGGGCAAGACGAGTGTTTAACACTTGTGTTTGGGTGTATTTGGCGTATTAGGACCATTGTCACTATTGTTAGTGATTATTGGTTAGTTTGGGCGCGTTTTGTGCTTGAAAGTGCATTTGGGACGAATTTGCACTAAGGGTCAAATGGGTTGGTTTGTAAGTCAACCCTAATTGTGTTGTGTGTTTTGTGATAATGGAATAGGTACTTTCCATTGACGGGTTGCAGATTATTTCGGTGGCATTCATCAAGGCGATAAGGTGAGTGTTAATATCCTATGTACATATGTATGTGTAGGATGGGTGTGGGTCGGGTGAAGTGATTCTCAGCTATAGAGCTCACTTCACATGTAGGTGGATTTGATGGACTTGTGTATAGGTCCAATTGGCACGGTTGTGCGTTTTGGTTGACCACCTTTGGCGAGGTGCACTCTTTGAGTGTACGTTATCACACGTGTTTGTGATGTGGAGTATATAACCCCGATGGCGAAGGGTTGATATTGTTGTGATGTGGATAACCCTGATGTGGTGGATTTTATAATCCCGTGACCGTGGATTTTGAGTTGAAAAAGTGGATCGCGTGTAGTTCGGATTCACGATGACGCGTGTAGTTCGGTCATCTATTTGGAAGTGAGTCTCGTGTAGTTCGGACTCATGATGACTCGTGTAGTTCGGTCATCTTATTGAGGTGGTAATCTCGTGTGGTTTCGAATTACTAAGGCTCGTGTAGTTCGGCCAACCTCGATAGTGTTGTGTTGTTGAAGATAGTAATCTCGTGTGGTTTCGGATTACTAAGGCTCGTGTAGTTCGGCCAATCTTCATTGCGGTGTTTGGTATTCGGTAATGGGTTAAGGGGTTAACCTTATTCGTTTATATATATTGTTATATATATATATATATATATATATATATATATATATATATATATATATATATATATATATATATATATATATATATATATATATATATATTGATGCATTGTTGTGATGTAGCTAACCCTCCGGGTGTAGCTTATTGGCGTTGTTCACCTCGTCGTTGGTGAACTTATATCTTGTTGATGTATCTTTAGCTCGTTACTTAGTGATTGTACGGTATGCTTAGACTAGCTTGCCTTTATGCTTGGATGCTCCGGTATGCGTGATTATTTGTGTGGCGTGTCCATTTTATGGATATATATGTATGTAGTATATTCTCACTCACTAAGCGTTAGCTTACCCTCTCGTTCTTTACATTTTTATAGATTGCATGGATGCGATGGCTCGGGTAAGCGCGGGGACTAGTGGACTTGCGTAGTTTGCTTTAGAAGACTTGCTTTTGGTTCGATTAGGATTGGGTAGCGTATCCCCAATCCCATGCTCGGTCTATGTTTGTATAAACTAAATTGGGTCGAAATGGTCACCTTGTGGTAATTTGGGTCGATGTGGGCCCGGTGTTGTAAAACTCGGTTTTATTATGGAAAACTCTTAGTTTCAATTATTATAACACATTGTGAAAGTGTTTTGGTTTAAAAGTGTCGGGAAGCGGGTTTTTCGCCCGTGTGTAATTGTTAAACTGATCAGAACTTTTTAGTGTATTTGGACGCCGTCCAGTCCTTTAGAGCTGGACGCCGTCCAGATAGCTGGACGCCGTCCAGATAGCTGGACGCCGTCCAGATGAACTGTCCCAGAATTTTTTTTTTTTTTTTTTTTTTTACGTTTTTGGATGGATAACGGGTTGGGTTGTTACAAGTGGTATCAGAGCATGGTCTAAGGGATTTAGGTGACTTGAGATAGGTGCCTAGACTTAGACTTTTGTGTGTGCTTAATTTGTTGCGGGACTTGTAGGAGTACGGGTCGGAATGGGTTATAGTTAGTGCCTTGTTTTTAGGAGGACTAACGTTTATATTAATATGTGGATATTATTAATATGTGATTGCGTTGTGTTTTGTTTATGTTTGCGTTTGCATATATCATCGAGCGAGGCGGTCGTTGTACTAACGAGCCGATACGGCATGTATGCGTAATGAGTACTTGCAAACCTTATTACAGGTGCAAATCGTGTCTAGCAAGTGATGTACGACGAGTGTTTAGCAAGATGGGGTGGTGTTGTGTATGTGCTTTATACGTTCGTGATCTAATCGCTTTTGCATTCCTTAGAATGGCGACCGGAAACGGGATCGAGAAGAATGATCTAGAGTTTAACGCTAGAGTTGCGGCCGCCGTTACGGAGCGAATGAGTGCGTTTCGAGAAGAAATGGATAGGAAGTATTCCGAATCTCGGAGTAGTGGTAAAATGGAGCATTGTCTTAAGAGCTTCATGAGGACTAGACCCCCGATGTACGACGGAGAACCGGATCCTTTGATAAGCACAACTTGGATCTCGGATGTCGAAGGGAGTTTTCGTACTATTGAATCCCCTCCTGAGAAGAGGACAAGACTCGCTACCAGTTTGTTGCGGGGTAGGGCGAAGGATTGGTTGGATGGTAAGATTGATCTTGTCGGTGGTGAACCGTTTATGGCGTTATCATGGGACGAATTTAAGAAGGAATTCTTCGAGGAGTTCCGAACTTCAGCCGATTTGTCAGAAATGCGTAATGAGTTGCGAAATTTGCAACAGGGCTCTATGGATTTGAATACTCTCAAGACGACCTTTATGGCGAAGGCTCGTTTTTGCCCGGAGTATTTGGGGAATGATCATTTGTTGATACAAGATTTCTATTGGACTTTGAATGATGACTTGAAGAATAAAATTAGCCGGGGTCAAGCGAAATCGTTTGCGAAATTATTCGACTTGGCTAGAGGTTTCGAGTCGTATTCGCGATCGAAGAAGTGTGAACCTTCAAGTGAGAGAAGGGTTGTTTCGTATGGTGCTCCGAGTAAGAGGACTAAGGGTCCGAGTGTGAGCACGGGTGGTACATGGACGAATATACCGGATTCTAGTGTGTCTAGATGTTACAATTGTGGCGTGAGGGGTCACAAGTCTTGGGAATGTTCGGTACCAAAGGGTGATGGCATGGTGTGCTTCAATTGCCATGAAGAAGGACATCGTAAGTCGGAATGTCCCAAGTTAGCGGGGACGGGTGCGGCAAGGAGACGTTAAGGTACGTTTCGTTTTAATAAATATGTCATTTGATTATTTATTAAGTGCCGTTTGAATTTGAGTTTATTAAATACATTATCTTTGTTGTGTTTCAGGTATGATACTCAACTAATCACATTAGTCCGAAAAGTATTCAAATTTCTGTTATGTAACCAGGTTTCACCAAGGGGTAAAAAGGTGTTACCGCCCTTCTGAAGAGGTATCAATAGGGCTTTACTAGATGACTTAGAACATAACCAAGTAATTGTTTTCGGATTGCCCGTTTGGCCCTCTTTCGCCTGTGCAGTCCTTAACAAGCTAACCATATATTTTTCTCTTTTAATTTATTTTTACTTTTTTAACATGGTAGTTTTTGTTTTCATGAGGTATTTTGAGGATTTTTGTAGGATGACTTACAAGTAGAGCTAGAACTTGATCGGATATTGCCGCGATTTTGTTGATGGGAGGTGGAAGGTATGGGCCCGTTAAGAAAACCGCAAAGGCTCTTGCGGAATCTTTATTCGATAAAGAAATATGGAAGCCAATGGGAGAAATTGTAGTAATATGTGGTCGAAACAAAGCTTTAGCTTCTTTACTTCAATCTTTACAATGAAAGATCCCCGTTAAGGTAAGAAAAATTACATTTTATTGTAGGTGGCAACTTTGACCCATCTACTCATGGATGAATTGATTCGGGTATCTTTTATTTGTAATGGGTCAAACAAGTTGTGAGTATTTGAAAGTGCATTTTTTAATAGGTTAGAGGATTTGAGACACAAATGCAGAAATGCAGAAATGGATGGGTGCTAGTGACTGCATAATAACCAAGGTACGATCTTTTCAGTGTATTGATCATCTAACCAGGTCAGTAACTCAAATATATCATATGGGGAACCTTCATATTCATTTGTTTATGAATCTCGGGGTTAGAAGATTCGAACTTTAGGTGTAATACTTGCACAATATTACATATCTTCTGCAAAAGTTTTCGTCTAAAGGCTTGCATCTTTTTAAGATTTTGGGGTATTAACTTATTATGTCAGATTTTGTAGGCTGGTCCTAACACAATTGATGAGGCGTTCATAAGAGGTCTACCGATTATCCTTAATGAGTATATACCAGGACAAATATGTAAAGTCTACTTATACGTGCTTTACTTTGTATTATATACGTATTTTCAAGAATGCGTGGTTTTTGACATATAAGATTAGTATCAGTATTAACATTAAAATGTACAGTTGATGAATTTTTTTAATTTTTTTAAATTTTTTTTTTTTATCATTTTTGCTTTAATTATTAGCGTGTTACATATAATTAGCTAAACATGTTTTTTACAATGAGCCAACTTTTTTTTAACAAAACGATTTTATGAGGTTGTATGCATCAGAAAAGCACTTTGTGTTTTGACCTGTTCGTACCTTTCCCTTTTAGCAAACTTAACTGATACGACGCGTATGATTTTTTTGAGAAAAACACTACCCAGATCAGTTTCTTTCATAAGTCACCTGATTAAAGTCAATAGGAATTATGTTAGCATTAAAACATTGCTTAATTATTACTTATTGTGTTATGTTTTGGACCAACAGGGCAAGGGAAATGTGCTATACGTGGTGAGCAATGGTGCGAGAGTGTTTACTCGAAGCCCAAAGGAGACAACTTGAATAGTGGTTCGATGGTTCACCACCAACTCAGATGAACTCAAGAAATGGGTCAAGTTCGCCACTACATAGTTTGTTCGGGTCAGATTGTTCATGCCAATTCACACTATCATTGTCATAGTTTAAAGTTAGCTAATCTTTTCAGTTATATTATATAGTACAATATGTATTTTTGTTTGAAAAGGTTGAATGATTGAAAAATAAAATGATACGTCAAGTTTAGATGACAAAATATCAAGTAAAGAATATTTTGGCATTGTAAAGACGAGGATTTCTACAAATTGTTTGCCATTAACTATTACAGAGTATTAAAGGTAATATATGGTATCTAGACTTATGTGTTAATTATGCAAGATTTATTATTTTGTTGCTCGCTACTTTAGTAAAACCTCAACATACTATGTATAAACTGCTTTCGTATCTTATTATGTTAGAGATTCTTCCACCAATCATTTTAATAATTTATTAATAAATTTTTTTTTAACAAATCCCGTGATTTCACGGGTCTTTTAACTAAGTATATTTTCTAAACTTAATACTACGTGTTTTAAGGGAATAAAAGATGGAAATTTTTGGTAGATCAATTGTAAAATATTGTTTAAAACACTATAAGTCTACAAAATTTAAATGGATGACTAGATTAGAAGAGTATTGATTGTATTGTAATGTATCTAATTCAATAGTTAAAAATTAATCATAAATTGTTATAAAAGTAATAATTGGATGATAATTTTATTATTATTATAGATATTGCATAGTAAATTTTATTTTGAGTATAAATAGGTGTGTTGAGTTAGAGTTTATTGTATGTATTTTTTGGTTAACAAAAACACTCTCTCTCTCTAGATTCCAAATGCCACCAAACTCTCATTGTACATTTTTCTTCTCATTGTACATTTTTCTATAAATGAAAAACCAATTACTCATACCTTTTGTTCAACCTTTGTTTTCTCCGTTTTACAGTATCTCTATCTCTATATACCTTCTACAGTCAAGAACCACTAAAGGTAGTTATAAGCCTACTGAATTATAACACGTTATCAGCACGATTATCTCAACATTTATACTAAATATGGTTGGCTCTGCCACCTAACTAATATATGGTCGGTTATACCACCTAAATGATATATGGTCGACACTGTCGCCTAATTTACATTTATGTTATCTAACATTTATTTATGTATACTAACATTTACATTTATGTTATCTAACATTTATTTATGTATACTAACATTTACAGTTATGTTCACTAACATTTATATTTATGTTATTTAAGTTATATATGGTCGGTTATACCACCTGAATTATATTTTCTGTAATCTAACTCTTATTAACTTCACTAACATTTATATTTATGTTAATAAGACCTCATGATTGTACGCAACACGTCATTTGACAACACGGTACTTTATGTACTCAACACGTCATTTGACAACACGGTACCATGAGTCGAGATTAATTCCGATCAATACGAATACGATGAGGTCTTTATATGTTATCTAACATTTATGATTACTTATGCAATTAATCATTATTTATTTCATGCATACTAATGTTTATTCTTAAATTTATAATCTTAAAAGTTAAAATAAAAAAAAAGTAGTTTGTATTTTTATTAAAAGTAAATCTTAAAAGTTAAAATAGAAAAAGTAGTTTGTATTTTTATTAAAAGTAAATCTTAAAAGTTCAAATAAAAAAAAAGTAGTTTGTATTTTTATTAAAAGTAAATCTTAAAAGTTAAAATAGAAAAAATAGTTTGTATTTTTATTAAAAGTAAATCTTAAAAGTTAAAATAAAAAAAGTAGTTTGTATTTTTATTAAAAGTAAATCTTAAAAGTTAAAATAAGAAAAGTAGTTTGTATTTTTATTAAAAGTAAATCTTAAAGGTTAAAATAAGAAAAATATATTATAATAATATATATTATAACTTAATATATATTATAATAATATCATTAATAATATAAATATAATATAATATGAACCTATATTCCCTTATGATTTTATTATTTGTAATCATACCATTATTCCTTTGTTTACTACTTATGAATCTAAACTAATTCTAATTGCATGTTGTTATTTATCTACGAAAAAAAATATATTATGATTATGATTATGATTATGATTTATGTTGTTCATCTTTCTGAAAATAGAAAATGTCAAACTTATCAAAGCTTGAGTTTGATGCCTTAGACGTATCGGGAACAAACTACACATCATGGGTTATGGACGTAGAAATAAATCTTGGATCATTGGGTATTCTAGAAACTTTAAAAGAAAATAATACTTGTTCCGATCAAGATAAATTAAAATCAATTGCTTTTATTCGCAAACATATTGATACCACCTTAAAACATATGTTTCTCACTATCAAAGATCCACATATTTTATGGGAAAGTATCAAGAGTAGATTCGATAATCAAAAGGAAATATTACTTCCAGCTGCGAGGGAAGAATGGAGAAATCTAAGGTTCCAGGATTTCAAAAAGGTAAGTGAATACAGCTCGGCCATGTTCAAGATCCGTTCAAAGCTTCAATTCTGTGGTCAAGAAATAAGTGATGCTGATATGATGGAGAAAACTTTCTCCACAATGCATTCTGCAAATATAACTGTGCAAGAAAATTTAAGATTGCAGAATTATAAAACTTTTTCCAAACTTCAAACTTATCTCTTAGTTGCAGAAGTTAATAAAGAATTACTGATGAAAAATCAAGAATCTCGTCCTACCGGTGCGCTAGCATTTCCTGAAGCTAATGCTATTAACAATAATAATAATAATAATAATAATAATAATAATAATAATAATAATAAAAGAAGAAATGCACATGGACGAGGGCGTGGAAGAGGTCGTAGCCATATTGGCCAAAACCATCATCATGGAAATTACCATAACAATAATAAAAATCATAACTATGTTCGAAATCACCCTTATGGTAATGATCGTGGTGGTGGTCGTGGTCGTGGTGGTCGTGGACAAAGAAATAATAATCCACAAAATTATAAAATCCAAACACCATACAATCCCACAAATCACAATGTTGAAGAAGGCTCTTCAAAGAATGTTGAAGATTCTTGTTACCGATGTGGTAAAATTGGCCACTGGTCTAAAAACTGCCGAACAAATCAGCATTCTGTTAATCGGTATCAAGGATCCCTAAAGGGAAAAGGAAAAGAAGCAAATCTTGTGGATGACCTTGATACAAAAATCACTGAGCCAACTTGTGACTACTTTAATGAATAAATTTCTAATATCTATATATATATATATATATAGATATCCTATTATATGTTCTCGTTAAATAAATGGTTGTAGATTTTCAATCTACACCATATCTAGTTTACTACATATTTCCTTATTATGTGCTATCGTTTGTAACATGTTTTGAATGTAATATATTGATGAATTATATACTCATTATTTGTTTCTCATATTTTTTTTGAAGTTCATGATGTATACTGCTGGAGTAAAAAATCAGTCAAATGGTGGAGATATTTGTATTGCAGACAGTGGTGCCACTCACACCATACTCAAATCTAAAAAATATTTCACAGACTTGAAAGCAACGGAAGGAACTATACATACTATATCAGGTCCTGTGGACGTAATAAAAGGAATGGGAAAGGCAAAATTCATGTTACCAAATGGTACGAATTTTCTGATAAATAATGCCTTATTTTCTCCCATGTCAAAGAGAAATTTGTTAAGTTTCTCTGACATATACCAAAATGGATATGATTATCAGTCAGTGACAACAGAAAATGAAAAATATTTAAGTATCACTGATAAGAATCGTGTAATTGAAAAACTACCAAGACTTCATTCTGGTTTACATTATACATATATAAATGTACCTGAAGTAAATGTGGTAGTTAAAGAAAAATTATGTGATCCTGTAATGATCAGTTTGTGGCATGAGAGATTAGGTCACCCAGGATCAACAATGATGAAAAGAATAATACAAAATACACATGGACATCCATTGGCGGATCAAAGGATCCCTCATGATGCACTTATCCCATGTACATCATGCTCACTTGGAAAGTTGATAATAAGACCATCACCTCTTAAGGTTGAAAAAGAATCACCAATGTTTCTTGAAAGAATTCAAGGTGATATATGTGGACCAATTCATCCACCATGTGGACCATTTAGATATTTTATGGTTCTAATAGACGCATCTAGTAGATGGTCTCATGTTTGTCTATTATCAAGTCGAAATATGGCATTTGCAAAATTTCTTGCTCAAATTATTAAATTGAGAGCACATTTCCCTGATTATACTATTAAAAGGGTGAGACTAGATAATGCCGGTGAGTTTACGTCTCAAGCATTTAATAACTTTTGCATGTCTATTGGGATTATTGTTGAACATCCCGTTGCCCATGTGCATACACAAAATGGTTTAGCTGAATCATTAATTAAACGATTGCAGCTAATAGCTAGACCATTGATAATGCGAACAAAACTCCCAGTATCTGTATGGGGCCATGCAATTTTGCATGCTGCATCATTGATTCGCATTAGACCAAGCACAAGTCATACATATTCTCCTTTGCAACTTGCTTTTGGTCATCAGCCAAATATTTCCCACCTTAGAACATTTGGTTGTGCGGTTTATGTCCCTATCGCACCACCACAACGCACTAAAATGGGTCCTCAAAGAAGGATGGGAATATATGTTGGATATGAAACATCTTCAATAATAAGATATATTGAACCCATGACGGGTGATGTTTTTACAGCACGTTTTGCTGATTGTCACTTTAATGAAACATTATTCCCTAGATTAGGGGGAGAAATAAAAAATAAAGAAAATGATGTTTCATGGTGTGAACCTCAATTAATGTATCTTGATCCTCGCACAAAAGAATGCGAGATCGAAGTTCAAAAAATAATGCATATGCAAGAACTTGCAAATAAATTGCCTGATGCATTTACAGATACAAAAAGAGTGACTAAATCATATATACCAGCAGCAAATGCTCCAGCTCGAATTGAAATTCCAAAAACTGGCAATAATGTTATTCTTGAGTCTTTGCCACGCCAGAAACGTGGGAGACCAATTGGTTCCAAAGATAAAAATCCTCGAAAAAGAAAATCAGCTGATAATGAGGTAAAAGAAAGTGTTCAAGAAGAACTACAAATCAATACTCCTTCTGCAGAGGAGATTGATGATGTCAATACGGAATTTTCAATCAATTACGCACATTCAAAAATATTATGGAACCGAAATGAAATGAAAAATCTTGATGAGATATTTTCATATAATGTTGCATATGACATCATGAATGATGATGATGATCCAGAACCAAAATCTGTCATGGAATGTCAAAATAGACATGATTGGGATCATTGGAAAGGAGCAATACGAGCTGAATTTGAATCACTCAATAAAAGAAAAGTTTTCGGATCTATCATTCTCACACCTAAAGATGTGAAACCTGTGGGATATAGATGGGTTTTTGTGCGAAAAAGAAATGAGAAAAATGAAGTTACAAGGTATAAAGCTAGACTTGTAGCTCAAGGTTTTTCTCAAAGACCGGGAATTGATTATGAGGAAACTTATTCTCCTGTTATGGATGCAATTACTTTTAGATACTTAATCAGCCTGGCAGTTTCTGAAAATTTAGAAATGCATCTCATGGATGTTGTGACTGCTTATCTTTATGGATCACTTGATAGTGATATATATATGAAGATACCTGAAGGATTTAAGGTATCAGAAGCAACCAATGCAAAACCCAAAGAAATGTACTCAATCAAGTTACAAAGCTCTTTATATGGGTTGAAACAATCGGGTCGCATGTGGTATAAACGATTAAGTGATTACTTGATAAGCAAAGGGTATACCAATAATCTTATTTGCCCATGTGTTTTCATTAAGAAAACAACATCCGGATATGTGATCATAGCTGTTTATGTTGATGATCTTAATATCATAGGTACAAATAAAGAGATCCATGAAGCCATTCAACTTCTAAAGAAAGAATTTGAAATGAAAGATCTCGGAAAAACCAAGTATTGCCTTGGTTTACAAATTGAACATATGCCTAATGGTTTACTTGTACATCAAACAACATATACTGAAAAGATTTTAAAACGTTTTAATATGGACAAGGCAAAACCATTAAGTACTCCTATGGTTGTTAGATCACTTAATGTTGACACTGATCCATTTCGTCCCTGTGAAGATCATGAAGATATCCTGGGACCAGAAGTACCATATCTTAGTGCAATTGGAGCTCTTATGTATCTTACAAATTGTACAAGACCTGACATTTCTTTTGCAGTTAATTTGTTGGCAAGGTTCAGCTCAGCTCCTACCAAAAGACACTGGAATGGGATCAAACACATATTTCGATACCTTCGAGTAACTACTGATTAAGGATTATTTTATTCTAACGAATCAAAACAAGATTTGGTTGGTTATGCAGATGCAGGTTATTTATCTGATCCACATAAAGCTAAATCTCAAAATGGATATGTATTCCTAAATGGAGGTACCGCAATATCATGGCGTTCTCAAAAACAAACACTTGTTGCAACATCATCAAATCATGCCGAAGTAATTGCATTACATGAAGCCAGTCGGGAATGTTTTTGGTTGAGATCAATGACACAACTCATTACTGATTCTTGTGGACTAGAACGCAATAAAAGTTCAACAACTATCTATGAAGATAATGTAGTTTGCATAACACAGATGAAAGAAGGGTATATCAAAAGTGACCGAACAAAACACATACCCCCTAGATTCTTCTCATACACTCAAAATCTCATTAAGGACAACCAGATTGAAATGAGATATGTTCAGTCCAGCAAAAACTCTGCTGACCTTTTCACCAAAGCACTTCCAACTGCTATTTTCAGAACACACGTTCATAATATTGGCATGAGGCATGTTCAGAAGATGTAACAACTCAGGCGTTGCCTACTTGAGGGGGAGTCAACTCTATGCTGCACTCTTTTTCCCTTAGCTAAAGTTTTATCCCAAAGGGTTTTTTTTAGCAAGGTTTTTAACGAGGCAGTACTAGTTATTCACTAATAAAATTATCATCCAAGGGGGAGTGTTATAAAAGTAATAATTGGATGATAATTTTATTATTATTATAGATATTGCATAGTATATTTTATTTTGAGTATAAATAGGTGTGTTGAGTTAGAGTTTATTGTATGTATTTTTTGGTTAACAAAAACACTCTCTCTCTCTAGATTCCAAATGCCACCAAACTCTCATTGTACATTTTTCTATAAATGAAAAACCAATTACTCATACCTTTTGTTCAACCTTTGTTTTCTCCGTTTTACAGTATCTCTATCTCTATATACCTTCTACAGTCAAGAACCACTAAAGGTAGTTATAAGCCTACTGAATTATAACATAAATTAAATAATTGCTCTATTAAGTTTTTCTTTTAATATACACTATAGATAGATAGATAGATAGATATAGATAGATAGATAGAGAATTAGAGATAGAGATATTATTTACATATTGGATATTTATCAGTAAACTCTATTAAAATTCGTTTATTTGTTATTTTTTTAACGACATATTTATTAAAAGCTACATCTCTAGCGAAAACTAGCAACCAATCAACTTACAATGGCTTAATTAGTCAATCATTTCAACTTACATTTTGTTTACCCCTATTCGAAATTCAATTAAAAGAGTACAAACGAATTAAATCAAACAAATCTTGTTTCTTTAGCTTTCTCGAATCGAAGAGAAAAGCATTCCGATACTTCCAAATTGGAGCCGCCACTATAGCATATAGTTTCTTTTTTGTACCCGTATTCGCACCCCAACCAAGGAACCAAGAAAACCAACTATTCCAATCGTCAAAAATATCACCTGAATATCAACCCAAATCCTCACTTTCCGCCATACCTCCAACTCTCTAAGGCTATCTCGCATGAAAATAACGTATGAGACAATGATTCGACACGATATGCAAAAAGTGGACAACCTACGTCATTAATTTCCACGCACCGAGATGATAAATTAAGACGAGTGAGTAGCCTATCCGACACAACGCTCCAAATGAACACATTTACCTTTCGTGGTATCCATTTCTCCAAGATAGTTTGAAACGTCCGACCTTGAAGATGTGAGTCTATAAATGCTCTTGCACACTCAACATTAAATATCCCATCGCTAGCTACTGACCAACACCACGAATCCTTTGAAGTCGACAGTGTAGTGTTCTCGATATCTGCCATCAAGTTAACAAAAGAGACGATTGGTCAAACGAAACATACGATCACTTTTAGTTTAAACATAGATTTGGATTGAATAATTACTTTATCTTTATTACAATAGTCTGGTATATTAAGATACTAGCTGATTAAATTTAAATGATGTCATAACTCATGAGTAGCTACTCATCATCAAAAGACAAATAAATAACTCATAACTAAAAAAATAGCTATCATACTACATTACTTATTCTTATCAAAATGTGAAAAAAAGAAAATATACATATCCATTATGATAAATATTGTACAAATCAATCATTCATAGGTATTATGAACACTCTATGGCTAACCCTATGGCGAGTCTGCGTGTATAACTCCATGGCTATGGTAAACAATGATGGGTCGACTCTCTGACGGTATTATGCTACTTCGTGTGGCAATTTAAGTAGTTTTTGCTGTGTGATGACTTTATGTTAAATCTTTGATTAGGTTGCGTTTTTAGATTTAGTTTTAGGATCCTTTTGAAATTATCTGAGTATAATGAATGTCACGGGATTGTTAGGTTGAAATCATGTGTACAATCATTTAATTTAGTAGTCAATGTGTAAGGTAATTCAGAAATTAATTGAAATCAATTGATCGAAAAGAATCATGAATTAATCTGATTAGACAAGGTATTCATTCTAAATTTATAAGGTATATAATATAATTTATCAACCTACTGATTATTTGTAGTATTTGAGCTCAGTACACATGCACAAACCCATGATTCAATTAATTCAAACCTTGGACAATTCTAATACTAGTACTACTTTACATCTTAATATAAAAAAGTCCTATTATGCTATCAATTTCGTCGGGAATATTTTTATTGTTGAAAGACAAGTTATCCGCATCATTTGCCACGCACGCATGTACTTTCGAGAGGAAACCCGAATCATATTGCAGAAACCTGATCCTTAAACCATCTCGAGAGGCAGACAAACCGGATTTGAATCTTAAATGAATTCGGGAGAAAAACTCATCGAGTTCAATCTGAAACTCCATATTTCAGATATATCAATTAAGAAGTGAGCTGAGCGAGGCTCGAACTCATAGCTTCAACTTCAGTCCCAAACACAAAGAATGTGAATAACACATCGGTTAAAAGCGGATTATTTCGTCGCCATATTTGAACGTATAAATACCAACCACGGGTGGAGCCACTCTTTGACTAACCGTAACACGTGCCACTAGTCATTTTGAATAAATTCAGAGTCTTTGTTTAATAAGTTGATCCAAATTTGATTACACCCTAATATTTTCGTGACTTTACAAACAACTCAATATGAGAGTTAATACTTAATACTTTAAAAAAAACTAAATACGGCAGGTTTTATTATTGTTGTATTTGTAAATTAGGTATGTATATTGTTTACGTATCCTAAGCATTATCCTATGACATTTTATTAGATTTAGAAACAATGTTGTAAATATGTTATTTTGTGCCACCGGTGATTATGAATCTTTATCTAGTTACCTTTGTCACAAATGCTAGCACTAATTCCAACTATGCTTTTATAATAGCGTACTTTTTAATATGTTATGCGATTATGCGACAAATGACATCATCTATCCAATTTTATTTTTTTTATTTTTTGAAAAGCAAAAATTATTATTATTATTGGAATATCAAATTACAAGGCCCTATACACATCTATACAATTATAAAATGGAGATACACTTTGTAGGAATCTAATTATCGAGGGTAGCCGACGAAGACCATAAAAACTAAAGAGAGAATAAGAACTTGAAAAATCAAGCCGGGAAAGAGAGGGAAACAATGACGATAAAGCGCCAACAAAGTTAGCACAAGCTATCCCGATTAATCAAACCCTCGATAGAAGAAATAGAATTCGAAAGCTACTCTTGAGTGGAAGGGGTGTATCAGCCTATACCAACACTGTGTGGAGGATCCGCAACGAAGAAGGAGGGATTGATGAGCCATTGGTGCCACATGATTGTTTTCTTTTTACGCAATCTTTTGGATATCCAACTATAACTTTGAGTTTGTATTTCGGAGAGAATCGAGGCGGGAGACCAAACTTTTTTGGAAAATACTTTTAAGTTTCTATGTTTCCAGATTGTGTAACATGTAATCCATTTGGTTGCTTGCCATAGTGAAGACCCGAAGTTGTTGAGAGCGAAGGCTTGATTATTGATAATAGCATCGTTTAAATTGGAGATTGATGTGTTATCTTGGGCCCACCAATCTAGTACGTGTTTCCATATTAGAGCCGATTTAGGACAAAGTCCGAGAATGTGATCAGTGGTTTCTATGTCCATCTCGCATAAAGGGCACATGATAGAGTCGAGATCAATGCCCCGTTTGTCTAATTCGAATCTAACCGGTATCTTTTTTTGAAAGGCTCGCCATATGAAAATGTATACTTTTTGAGGTAGGAGTTTGTTGCGGGGAATCATCGTGCTAAGAGCGTTACCACCAAGCTTTAAGGTGTTTATCAAATGTGCCATAGATTTGGTGGTGTATGTACCCGAGGGGTCGAGAGTGCATTTCCAAGAGTCGGGTTTGTCGAATAGTGTAACGGAGGAAACGATATTGTTTAGTTCCATTAATTCGTTAAGAACTCGGCCATTTGGAGGTCTTGTCCAACACCAATTACCAAATGAAGAGCCGTTGTTTTGCGTAATTCTTTCAGCGACAGTTGCCTCTTTGTTGATCTCGAGCATGTATAACCTGTGAAAAAGTGTGCTGAAGCGTTCCGAACCAAACCAAATGTCATTCCAGAATTTGATAGAATCACCATTTCCGAGACATTTTGTGATGGAGGATGAAAATGAAGTGCCTGAGCTATTCGCGACCTTGCCGGCTTTAATGATTTCTTTCCAAACCGTGCGACCTGAAATGTTCCTGCGAGAAACGTTAAATTCCAACCCCCCCCCCCCCCAATAGATACTTGTGATAATTTTGACCCATAACGCATTTTCCTCGTTTTTAAAACGCCACCACCATTTGCATAGTAGTGAGATATTTTTGCTAAAAAGGGAGCCAACATTTAAACCGCCATTTTCGTAAGGAAGTAGTATTTGATCACATTTTATCCAATTAATTTTATTTTCTGAAGATGACCCACCCCAAAAAAATTTGAGTCTTTTGGTTTCAAGGAGGTTAAGGACGGAGGAAAGTGCATGGAAGAGATAGAAGTAGTAAAGTGGTATGCTACTTAGAATTTATCATCTTACGTAAGTGTTCAAACACTTCAGGTTAGCCAATTTATCCAAGATCATTTACAACAAAGTATTACTAAAGTAATGAAACTAAAAAAGTTGTTTAACTTTAGCGTAAAAATTTGGGAATAAAATAAAAAATTAGCAGATGTGCATTATTATGAAACAGTGAAAATTTTACCATTTATAGGTTAACATCAATTTATCTGATCTTATCCATAAAAACATAAACTAGTTTTTTATTTTTTTATTATTTAATTTTTTTTTGTTTTGTAGATGAATAGAGTGAATGATGGTTTGACGTTTCAAGATTTAATCTCGTATGTTTTTATGGTTTTGTAACAATAATACAGGATCACTAAGAGGTACTTAATCACTCATGCGTTCATCTTCCGCAGTTGCATAACTCGCCTTCAATTGATGTCTAGGAGAAAATCTTTTTAATTAAATTACAAAACTCTTGAAAGCTAAATGATACAAATAAATAAACTTAACATGGTAAAATCATTATCATCGTCATCGTTATCATTATCATTATAAAAGATAAATTAAGATAGAAAAGCTTTTGAAGAATATGCTATCTTAACTTTTTAATGTTTTAATTTGTTTGTCTTTGAAATTAACGTTGATGTATGTTATGGATGTCTCTTTAATTGTCAATGTGTGTTTTGTTATTAGTTTTCATTGTTGAGCAAGTATGCTATTTTTTCTACACGTTGATTACAAAAATATCAAAATACACATCATGGTTAAATAACTATCGTCAAATAAAATTTATCATTCAATAAAATTTTCTTTAAAACCCTATGTTACCACGGGTCCTTTTACTAAGTATATATATACATACAATGATACAATATAAGATATGATAAGATCTAAAATAAAATTAAAATTAAAATAGTGACGTGTAAATTAGGACCGATGTAGTATACTTCTTTGGATGATTTCAAAATTGAGTTGAGTTTATAAAGGAGGGAATAGGAATAGTGCTTCAGTTGTCTACTCATGACTAATTTGGTGCATATACACGGTCCTATACACACATATACACTGTCTTTCTAACTTTCCAAAAAAGGTTTTTCCTTCTTCGTCATTATCCTTACTTATGCACCGTCAGCTTTCATCATTTGTTACCTAAACTTTCGAATCTCTAATTTCTCTCTCTCTCTCTCTCTCTCTCTCTCTCTATATATATATATATATATATATATTCACATCGTAATTTTATACGACGTATTACTTACTTTTTGTACAGAAACAATGGCTGCTCGGAGAATGTCATCGCTGATTTCATCTACTTACGCGCCTGCTCTCTTACGATCGTTAGGTATAATCATCTTCTGTTCATCAATTATAGCTCCATTTATGTTTTTATGATTCAGATCGTACGATCATTTTGATTTTAGCTGATTGTTAATCATCAACGCCTTTTTATGCTGTTGAATTCCACAATTTCATTAGATCTTTCCAAGGATTATGATTATTACAAACAAACAATTAATAAATTCGTCTAGGTCATCTTATTGTGACTTAGCGTTAGGGTGAATGATTGATTTAGTGAAATCATCGACAAATTGTGATTATACCTGATACTGTAAGTCAGTAATAATGAAATGTGGGCTTATGAATTAATGATAGTTACTATTTATCAGGTCATTACTCTAGCAGAAGTACTGGCATCTCTGTTTCTAGGTTTAGTACATCTGCTGCGTTAGAGGAACCGATACTTCCACCTGTTAACGTCGAGTACACCAAGCTCCTTATCGATGGCCAATTTGTCGATGCAGCGTCAGGTATGCTCTTCATACATTGAATCTGAAAATATAATGTGTATTTTGTTGTTGTGGAACTCAATGTTAATGATGTTCAGGGAAGACTTTTCCAACCTTGGATCCAAGAAATGGACAACTGATTGCAAATGTTGCTGAAGGTGACGTAGAAGATGTTAATCGTGCAGTGTCTGCAGCACGAAAAGCATTTGATGAAGGCCCTTGGCCTAGAATGACTGCTTATGTAAGCCTACTGGTTATCTATATGTTTCTAGGCTGTTTTCTCCAGGAAATGTTTATCATGCTGCCCTTCAAATTCATAATTTTTTTTGTATATCATCAGGAAAGATCTAGAATTTTGCTGCGTTTTGCTGATTTGGCTGAGAAGCATGCGGATGATATAACAGCTCTTGAAGTTTGGGATAACGGGAAGCCATATGAACAGGCCGCATCAGATGAAATACCTCTGTTTATTCGTCTTTTTCGCTATTATGCTGGTACGTGGCAGCGTAATCACAAATATTAAAAGTGATAAAAATGAAATTTTATAATGTTAGTGTTCTTATGAGTTTGATAATACAATATTTAAAAGGCTAGCGTTTTGGTGTTACCGTTGCGTAGGTTGGGCCGATAAAATCCATGGCCTTACAATTCAGGCTGACGGGCCACATCACGTTCAGACTTTGCACGAGCCAATTGGTGTTGCGGGGCAAATTATACCTTGGAACTTCCCTCTTCTGATGTATGCTTGGAAGGTTGGGCCTGCGTTGGCATGTGGTAATACCGTAGTGCTTAAAACTGCTGAACAAACACCATTGTCTGCCTTATACGTCTCAAAGCTTTTCCATGAGGTAAATATTACAGTATTTTGTAATACTTAAATGTGTATGGTAATTGGTAGGATTTAATTAGTATTCTTATTCTTATCTGGATTAACAGGCAGGGCTTCCTAAAGGTGTGTTGAATATTGTTTCTGGTTATGGTCCGAGTGCTGGTGCTGCTCTTGCTAGCCATATGGATGTGGATAAGGTTTGTATGAGAATGGAAGATAGTAATGGATTATGGATGGTTAATATGTATTGCCTTACATCGATGTTAATTACTTAATTTCATAGGGTTTTGATAAATATGCAGCTTGCTTTTACGGGATCCACCGGGACTGGACAAATTGTGCTTGGATTAGCTGCAAGAAGTAATCTTAAACCAGTGACTTTAGAACTCGGTGGTAAATCTCCTTTCATTGTGTGTGAGGATGCCAATGTTGATGAAGCTGTTGATCTGGCACATGCTGCACTGTTTTACAATCAGGTTCACATCTGAATCGTCTATAATAATGTAGAACTTATTTGAAAATGATTTGGTTTTGAGTGTGTTGTTATTTGTAGGGCCAATGTTGTTGTGCGGGATCACGTACATTTGTACATGAACGTGTTTATGATGAGTTTTTAGAGAAAGCAAAGGCCAAGGCTATAAAACGTGTGGTCGGTGATCCTTTTAGGAAGGGTGTTGAACAAGGTCCCCAGGTATTGCTTCTTATGATATGTACTACAAACTTACTTGTTTACTTTGAATTGTAAATCCTTTTGAGAAGGTATAAGGTGTTACTTTATTTTTTATTGTCGATATTCAGGTTGATTCCGAGCAATTTGATAAGATATTGAAGTATATAAGATCTGGTGTTGATAGTGGTGCTACCCTTGAAACTGGAGGTGAAAGATTCGGCTCTAATGGTTACTATATTCAACCCACTGTTTTCTCAAATGTACAGGTAATATATTCAACCATCGTGCGAGAAATATAATTTGTTTTAATTATCTATATATACTAATTGGGGTGAGCAGTATATAAATGTTCTTTTTTTGTTTTTCTCAATAGGATGATATGCTTATAGCAAAAGATGAGATCTTTGGACCAGTACAGTCGATTCTGAAGTTCAAGTGAGATTATATCTAAAGAAATTATGGCCATTTACAGTTTCTGTTATTTATTTACCGATTATTTTATGAAACAGGGATATCAATGAAGTGATTCAAAGGTCAAATGCATCTCCATTTGGACTTGCTGCTGGTGTCTTTACACAAAACCTTGACACCGCTAATACCTTGACTCGTGCGTTGAGAGCGGGAACTGTGTGGATCAACTGCTTTGATGTATTTGATGCTGCAATTCCTTTCGGTGGCTACAAAATGAGCGGGCATGGTAGAGAAAAGGGAGTTTACAGCCTGAGTAACTACCTACAAGTTAAGGCTGTTGTTACCCGACTGAAGAACCCTGCATGGCTATAGTTTTGTATTTCCATTGTTAAGTCATTTAATGGTGAAGTATTATTGCGTACTTGACTACAACCTATCGTTGTTCTTGTTATCATTTATATGGTTCTGAAACATTTTCAATCTCGTGATAATAATTTTCTGAAATTTTTGTCAACCTTGTTATTTCTTGTTTCAGATGTGAGAATTTCGTCTAAATGTAACAGGTGGCACAAGGTATTTAGTAGGTTAGTGTGACAGAAGTTTTTGGAACGCGAATAATTCCTTTAGAGGAAGTGGAATTTGTGACCTCTTGTATAGGTAAGTGTCTGTTCTTTCTGTTATTATCATGTTATTGTCTTATATAGGTAGGAAAGTTAAGTGGGTTTGGTTATGAAAGTAAATAAGAACATCCTTGCCCATAATAATCCCAATGAGACACTTCATATGTTAATTGGGATTATTGGGTTGAACAATAAATTTATTCCTCCACAACTTCCTTTGCTGCCATGCCAACCTCCTTGACCTTCACCATCACTATTTATCCTTTTTCTCCAGGCATTAACTCGTTTACCATCTTCATTAGCCCGCCCATTGGACTTCACAAACCCCTTTACCGACCCATCACATGCCTCGACCCGTAACCCAATCTTAATCTTCTCAACCGCCATCCTTGCATTTAGTGGTTGATCAGCCATCATCGGCCATGCTAGTATTGGTACTTGGGCGCATACGCACTCCAAAACAGAGTTCCACCCATTCTTTTACAATCATCCCTCTTTCACCCATTCTTTTTTCAAGCTTCTCAATAACATTTGTCTCATACTTCCTCACCACCCACAAGAATTCACTTGAGATTCTTCCAAATCCTTGGATCTTTCTTCCAACTGTTTCGTCGAAATCTCTGCTATTTAAATAGTCTAAAAACAACGGCTCCAGCTCATAAAACCTATTTATAATCAGACGATAGCTGTTCGCCGAGGCTATGCCTGTCTCCATTAATTATGAAGTTGAGGTAAAGGTCACTCGGATCACGCTGATAAAATGGCTCACCAAAGTCATTCCTAGTGACTTTGATCCATGGGAATTTTTGCAGTGTGATTAACTCATCGTCTGACTCTGGTCCCACCAAGAGCCGGTTCAAAAACCACATCTCGAGTCACAGCCCCTGCATAGCTAGCTATTCATGCCATAAAACGCTAAGCGAGGGATCCCAAACTTATTAGCAGACACAAGTGTCCGCTAAGAAAGCCGCCAGAAATAATACACATCACATTTGAGAGCCTGCTAAGTGTGTGTTAAAAGTAAGGCTGCATTAGCTTTATTGTAATAGCAAAGTGCCTAAAAAAATGAAATAAAGGTAGTTTATCGGTACTTTCTATACCTTGAGGTATTCCATTGATATCATTATTAGGAAAGGGAAGGTCGATTATTATAGGTGTAAAACTATGTTCAGTTTGGGTCCTTTCAAGAAACTGTAACCATAATTCCACGAGCCGATAGAAGTCGAGCTAAATGTAGCAATGGAATAGTATGGCCTTTAGACATGGAGGGAAACAACACAATGTGCTGAGGGGAGGTTGTTGAAATCAAGTATAGTAAGTGATGTAGTCATTTTTTGTGTTGTATGCTTGTTTGATATTGTATGGTTTGATGAATGGTTATAAAGACCAAAGAGACGTGACAAAAATAAATATAAATGAAACTTGGATGACACATATGTGTATTCGTGCATTTCATTTTATGATGCAAAAGGCAAATTCATAAAGTTTTGCTTTATTCGGGCGGAATTCAGGAATTGGTAAGATTGTGGATTTTAATTCTAAAAGCAATATTTTTACTGCTTAGAGCATTCTAAATCGCCTCTGATATCACATGCAGATTATGCACAATTTGACCAAAAAGCGAAATCTGTATGTGATATGGTAATGTTAGTGTTTGACCCTCAATAACTCAAAATGGGAGTTTTTTGTGTCAGTTTTGTGTAGGGTTCACAAGTTTTTTGTTTTTACATTTTATTATTTAAAATTAACACATTATTTAATAAAATTAATAGTATAATATTCAATAAAAAGCAATAATTAAACTAGTAACCTAGTCGTCGTCTTCAGATGATTCGTCAATTTGTTGTAGTGGTTTGTCGATCAAATGCTTGAGCTAATCGAGATACAGTTTTTTGAAGATTTTCAATATACTCTGTGATCGGGGTCCTCGATACCCTTTGCATTGACGATCAAAATACTAGTACCTGCAAAAGCAGTTCGGAGGGTCTCTTGTTGTTTCACATGTTTAACACCTTTAGATCTTTCCGACTTATGCTTTGAAATGGCTTCCAAAGCCTCCTCCGCTTTTGATAACCGAGTCGAACGACTTGACTCAGTAGAATAGTTTGATTGGGCCTTTTCTTTTGCCTTCTCTCGGCCATTTGCTCCAAAAAAGTTAATGTTGTTATTCTTGAGTGATAGGACGATATGAAGCATAACGATTGTGATTTGTTGTAGATTATTCGAGTTTGATGAATTTAATGACCCGTCCTAATCCATCTGGACGAATACATTACATTTGGTTACATTGCGAGGTACTTGACCTCTATATGATACATTTTACAAACATTGCATTCGTTTTTGAAAGACAAACTTTCATTACATCGAAAGTTGACAGCATGCATACCATTTCATAATATATCCAACTATAAATGACTTAATAATATTCTTGATGAACTCAACGACTCGAATGCAACGCCTTTTGAAATATGCCATGAATGACTCCAAGTAATATCTCTAAAATGAGCAAATGCACAGCGAAAGATTTCTTTCATACCTGAGAATAAACATGCTTTCAAGTGTCAACCAAAAGGTTGGTGAGTTCATTAGTTTATCATAAACATTCATTTCCATCATTTTAATAGAACCACAAGATTTCATATATTTAATTGTACACGTAACCCGAGTACAAAATAATACGCGTAACCCGCGAATTAAAAATCATTCATATGGTGAACGCTTGATAACCGACTTAACTTTAATGCATAGAATATCCCCAAACAGAACCTCTCGTCTGTATAATAATAATAATCTCGAAGTACTAAAGCATCCGTACCCCGGATGGGACTTATCGAGGTCCATAGATCTATCTTTAGGATTCGCGTCAATTAGGGGCCATACCCGTTTCCTAATTATTAGGTTACCAAGCTAAAAGGGGTGATATTCAATATTCATAATCCAGCCATAGAATGTAGTTTTTGATCACTTGTGTCTATTTCGTAAAACATTAATAAAATCAACGCATGTATTCTCAGTCCCAAAAATATATATAAAAAGGGAGTAATGAAACTCACAATACTGTATTTTGTAGTAAAAATACATATGACGATATTGAACAATGCAGGGTTGGCCTCGGATTCACGAACCTATATCAGTTATATATATTAAAACTTATAATAACAATTAAGCAAGTATATATATATATATATATATATATATATATATATATATATATATATATATATTAATATTAATATACTTAATAATTTGTATGTGATATTAATAAATAAATTAGTTATAACTATTTTATATACTTTAGATAAATAATTAATATTTATATATATAATTATATTAAAATATGTTTACCCATCATATGTAATTTAATTAATATTTTATAATAATAACATTTTATTTAAAAACAATATGTAATATTAATATAGTTATGATACATGTAAAAATATATTTTTATATAAATATCATTTGTTTGTTAAAATTATAATAATACTAAAATAATGATAATAATAATAATTCATTGTAACTTAATCATTTTCATGATATTATTTGTATCTATATTCTTTATGTTTGTAATAATAATAATAATAATAATGTTAATAATAATAATAATGATAATAATATTATTAATAATAATGTGTTAATGATAATAAAAATAATAATACTTAATAATAATAATAATAATAATAATAATAATAATATAATAATATAATAATAATAATAATAATAATAATAATAATAATAATAATAATAATAATAATAATAATAATAATAATAATAATAATAATAATAATAATAATAATAATAATAATGGTGATAATAATAACTACCTCATAAGCTTTTCCAAAAAGAATGACACAAACCGGGCTTGAACCCGAGACCTCTCCCTCACCCGCACACTCCCTAAACCATCTACACCGTTCTGCTTTTCTGTTTATTATTTCGACTTTTGAATATATAACCCGTTATGATTCTGCCTCCCTTCTTCTCCTTCCTCAGAAACTTCAAACGGCCAGAATCCAATTTAATTAAAATATTTTGACAATTAAATTGTTTAGGAAATGTAACCGACACATGTCACACCCCCAAATATGGACAAGGGGTAATTGTGACCAATCATATCATAACACAGTTGTATAAACGAGAACGACTCTATATGAGACTTTTTAAATAAAACCTTTATTAATAAAACAGCGAAAGCAGTAATACATGTTTACATTATTATTAAAACGTAAAATAAATGTTTATGAACTAAAATATAATATGCGACGTGGACTCCATGCAAGCATCAAATCTATCATCACAAAGTTGTAAACAGCTAGCTCAATCATCACCTGAGACAAAACATGCTTAAAGTGTCAACCAAAAAGGTTGAGTGAAATTCACAGGTTTATAAATAATATCCAAAGTTTTAGACCACAAGATTTAGTTTAAAGTTTATTGATATAGAAATATCAATCTAAAAGTGTTGCTGCATTTTGTAATATCGCTACTAAACAAGTTTACCCTATGACACCTTGTACTGTCAGTGTCGTGGAATCATTATTATGTAACCAAAGACCAACGGTCGAATGGTTAGAGACGTTACTCTCAATAGGCCTACTCACAATAATTAAGTTTGCATTTAAACGTAGCAATTAACGATATTACGGTAGGGATTTAGCATGAATCAAAGCATGACAGCATAGTTAACAATTTAGTACTTGTGTCTAAGCGTAAAACAGTTATAAAGCAAGCATGTGTCTCACCCCAAAAGTTATAAAACAGTTATGAAACAGTAAAAAAGTGGGGCTATGAAGTTCACCTTAGTAGCACACGAAAGAATTGAACGGAAGGACGTGACCGAGATCTCAACCTGGAGATAGAACGTATGATCAGGCATTGCCTAACAGACAATAGTATATAGTACTATATTGATAGTAATAGTTCACTAAAGAATTTCTATTTTCGGAAGGTTACTATTTATGGAAAGTTTTCACTTATAGTAATTTTCCAATTTTAGAAAGTTCGGGTTAATCTTTAGCAAGACGTTGTATAACTTTACTCAAACTTCGTTGCTATCAAATAAGTCAGGAATGACCAGATGTAACCGGGGGCCCAGGATTCTTGACCAGAATCTAAGTCATGGCATTCGAGATCCACAAGCTTACCCATAAATGGCAACCTAGACATCATTCACTTACGACCGTGAGTAGCGATGAAGTTCACATGAATTATACATTATCTTTGATTAACCTTCACTTTAGGTGTATACACACAACAAATTATTAATGTACTTAATAATTATATATGTGATAATATAACCTAAGTTTTATTTAATATTTAGTTATTATACCTTAGTATGTCTTATATATATATTAAATATAATTACCTTTAAATAAATACCTAAATTACTTCAAAAATAATAGTGTTTTATTAATCGAACATTATTCAAAAATGTCTAAATAATAAATTAAATATCTAAAAATTACATACATAATTTTTATAGTCTTAGTTAATCATATAGATTAGTAGAAAAATTTAAGAAAACGTTTTTATTATATTTTTGTATTTATTTTTGTTTTTACCCTTAATGTATTCACAAAACAATTTTAAATCTACGTAATTACTAAATAAACCCAAATAATTATTTTTATAAGTTTCTATCAGTCTAATAACCTGTAAAAAAATATTTAAAAAAATATTTTTTATTATTTTATATTTATTCTTAATTTACCTTCAAATTACATAATAATAGAGTTTAATTATATAATAAATACCAATTCGACCCAAGTAATTATTTTTATAATTTTTTCAGATCTATATAAGTTTTAAAAACTCAAAAAAAAATTATATATATTTTATTTTTGGTTAAAAGTATTTATTACGAATTTTACATTGTTTTTACGTTTAAACACTACATAATTCGTATTTAATTATAAATAATATTCCATAAATTATCAAAATTATTTTTATGCATCATAACACTTATAATACTAATTATAACATATAAACATAATTAATTTCGAATTTTACAAAGAATATACAATAAATATAAATATAAATGACAATATTGAAAAAAATTAATAAAAATAGAAAGTACCTCAAATTTTCTTCAAGGTTTTGAGAGAATAACTTAAGTTTTTGTGTTTGGCAAGAAAAAATGAATGAGGAGCCATGTATTTATAGGTAAAAAATAGTTGGTGAAAAGAAAAAATATAATAAAATAAAGGTGCCAATTTTGACAAAATAATAAAAACATGTTAAAAATGTTTTTAATAAGTTTTTGTTTTTGAAAATATTTAGTCAAAATTCATGGGCTCATTATTTAATTTATAAAAAAAAAATCTTATTTCTTTTTATTTTTATTTTTTTAAGCTAAAAATATATATATAATGATTAAAATAACTTATCATTTAATTAATAATTATGTTTCATATAGTTTTAAATATAATACGCATTAATATTAATATTAACTAAAGTTATTTTATATAATTAGTGTAAACTTTAGTTAACAAAAAGTGTCGACTAAAAATAAATATTTGATCAATGTCAAATTTAATTATATATTACGTATGGATAACAACCCTATAGTCAAATTAGTCAATTCAGGTATGGAAATATGAGAGTTGTTATAACACAGAACAAATTGATTGTGATATTTGGTTCATCAGAATAAAAGAAGAAGAAAAAAAATTAATAATAACAAAAAAAAAACATAGCATCGGTTTCTTCAATCTTTCTTTCAACACCATCGGGCCAAAAACTTAACAACACACAATACTAGTGAAATGTGATTTTAATTAAGATTGTAATCGAATTGTAAATAACCTGAGCAAATCACTTTTGTTAAATAAAAAAATAAAAAAAATACATATACAGCTTCGCTGCTGTCGCTGTATTCTTTTTTTTTTTTTTTAAATAACGATTTCAATTTGAAGGAAGTTTTAGTTCAGGTGTTCAACATCAAACAAGTTCTAATTCAATCCTATAAACTATTGGAATCATCAATTGCTCAAGAAACATCAAAACAAATTTAAATTTCCTGATGAACCAATTGTTTGACTTTTTGAAAATTTTCTTTGACTTCAAAATTGATAATCAATACGAAGAATTGAAACTTGTAAATTTGCAGGTAGTTTGAGTAAGGGATTTCATACATAACTGCATTTTTATATTTTTGAAAACGATTCAAAATCGAGCTATTGCATAAAAGTTATGGCGAAAGAGATGAAGGAGATGTGTTCTATTTTTTTTATTTTATATAAATGACAGGTATAGCTGTAAATGGTGCTGATAATTGACATTGATAAATGAGTGTCTCCTCCAATAATATAAAGTAATTTGATCGAATTATAGCAGAGAATGGGGAGACCAGAGGAATCAATTAAAGCAGAAAAATACAGAAATAAATAAAAAGGGACAACGACCTGTAACAGCAATTGTATTTATCTGAAATTGCAACTGTATATATATGTATTTATACTTCTGTATTTATGTACACGTATATATATATCTGTATTTGGTATAAGTATAAGTATAAGTATTTAATTATAATCTGTATATATACATTCATATATCTATTATTTTATCCGTAAATATATTTATAGATTATCATTAACTTTATTAATAAATATAAATATAAATATAAATATAATACACTTAATAATAGTAATACAAATTTTTAGTAATATAATAGTAATAATAATATTAATGTTAATCATTATAAATTTTTTTACTAGTTATATTGATATCAACAATGGTAATAATAATAATAATAATATAACAATCAATTATATCAAATTTCATAATTATGTATCATACATAATAATAATAATAACACTGTTATTAATATTAAATACATATTCTAATAATAGTAAAGAAAGTAATAATATTAGTAAAGATGACAAATTAAATGCGTTAAATTTCATATCTATATATTATCTATAATAATATAACTAATACAGAGATTAATTATTAATATTAATGTTAGTATTAATAAAAATAATGAAAGTAATAATAATATTACTATAACAACTATATTTTAACTTGTTATTAATATAATGTTAATTATGTAATATTTAATACTTATATAATAACATTTATTTAATATTTATACCTTTTATCAATATACATATAGTAATAATCATGTTTATATATCATATGTATATTCAAATTACTATATATAATTATGTTTTACATATCCAGATTTATTACTTAGATAGATGTATTAATTATATATATCAAAATAATTTAAACTCAAAGTATAACATTATACACTTAATACTTTGTTAATCGTTGACAATTTATGTTCGAAATCATTTAATAACAAGTTTTAGTTACTTTAATTTATCTTTCATAATATCTAAATCACATATCAGTTCCCTACTATATTTACTTTACAATATATAATTATTTATATGTATAGTTAATTACATGTACATTTCTATTTACGTTTATAGGTTCGTGAATTGTCGAAATCAATTAAAGGTCAATGAATTCATGTAAATAGTTCAAAGATTTTGAAACTCTACTTCATAGACTTTGCTTATCGTGTCGGAATCATATACAGATTAAGTTTAAATTTGGTCGGAAATTTTCGAGTTGTCACAGTATCTACCCGTTAAAGAAATTTCGTCCAGAAGTTTGATTGGGATCGTCATGACTGACAATAAGTATGTTTTCATGACGCATACGAGTTGAAAATTAGAGTTTTATCAATAGTTAGTAGTATGGATAAAACGATTTATCTATGTGAAGAGTACAAGTGAAGCTATCACAAAAGAGTGAAATGAGTAAATGTAGGTTTATCTTAACCAGTGACGTAGTCACGGTTGATTTCCAAAATTCAAGAGATTTGGAGAAAATCTTCGTAATAAGATTTGATTCTTCGGTAATTAAGGAAATTAGGATCCGCTTTAAATGCGATCATCTGTTTTAATTTCTCTGTTGGATATTTTACTATAAATTCACCCTCTTCGTTTCCTTTATATTTTGGTGTTCCATACTTTTGTTTTCTCTTCCCGACTTCAAGTCAAGCGAATAATGGTTCAAAATTCATAGGTATGGAGTTTTGAATGAACATAGCTAATGTTCTAGGAGATAAATTGTAGTAGCACGATCTTGATTTGTTAAATTATCGGAATTCTAGAGAAAAGATAGAACTATCAGGAAGATATGTTCTCGATATGTTTAGAGATTTGATAGAATGTAAGAGTCGCGTAATATGGCACATGATGACGGTATGTTCTATGAATCATCACGTTCCATTAGGAACTTAGCATAACTTACTGTAATATAATCACGTTGATCAAGTGTCATTATATTATACTAACTCATGCATCAGTTCCCCAACACTACTTCAATAACATTCATATTTTAAGTTCGAATTTTTTAGAATTTAGAAACTTAAACAGTTTCCTTTCTGATGTAACACTGATATCTCGAAGAGATAAATGATTTCAGATAAGAATAGTTATGAAAATATCTTCAGAAATATCGAGGATATTTATAATGAAAGATACGATGATATCTTAGAATTTCTAACATCGAAGGATGATGAGAAAGATTTGTCCGTAAGGGTTTATAGTCAGAAGTAAGGTATTCGTTAATGACTTCAGTAGATACTGAATCATTTAGATTCTTTGAAGGTAGATTTAGTCTTTGTGGTTTGTCCACAGCCTTCTTCATGATTTGCTCAATCCGTTTATCCGTTTCAACTTTTCTTTTGAGCTTTTCTAACGTATCCTTCTTTATCATCAAACTTTTGACTGTTAAAGTCGTTTACAATTTTTGTTGCTTCATTCAACTTTTCAAGATTCAGAGTATTGATTCGCAGACTGGTTGCTTTTCAGAATTTCAGAATGGAAGATCATAATTCTAAGAGATAAATGTTATATGTATATAACTGTTGATGAAGTAACGTTGCGAGATTTCAAAATACTGATTGCTAGTTCTCAGTAAGTGGTATGGCCATTCTCTTTATAAGATGCGGATGAGTATATGATAGGGTTTCGATAAATATAATGATTTTTTCGGAAAGTCAAAGATCAATGAAGTTGTTGGTAAGTTTACTGCTAATGTGGTGAGATAAACGTTTCCCCGGTAATGATGATGAAGGGGTAATTGTTATGATAAGGCTTATCCGAATGAAAAATTGAAGTTGATTTGCTGGAGCTGTGACAAAATTGGCTAGTTTGGAAAGGAATTGCAAAGTTATTTTCAATAATAACAACGCCAAAGGAGCTAGCACAGATACGTGTTAAACGTTTACTCAGGTTCCGAGTGTTTTCAGGTGCATAACTATATGCATCAATCTTTTCTTCTGTAGATGAAGTGCGGTTGGTTCATCCTCTCGATTGAGGTGTTTTCAAGAATCATGAAAGGTTTAAACGCAGATTGTAATCGTTAAGATACAAATGAGGTTTAGGATAAAATCAAGTGGCAAACTTGAAGAATTGTTTAGTTTCATATGTTAAAATCAGTATTTTAATTCATTTTAATTGTCCAATTTTAGTAGTCTACAGTTGATAGTCCACAGTTAATAGTTCAATAATTCATATATAGTTTAATATATAATATTCGAATTAATTAATACATGTCGTGACCCATTGTATTCATGTCTCAGACTCGATCACAACTCAAAGTATATATATTATTATAGAATCAACCTCAACCCCGTATAGCTAACTCGATCATTACCGCATATAGAGTGTCTATGGTTATTCTAAATAATATATATAGATGCGTCGATATGATATGTCAAAACATTGTATACGTGTCCCGATATTTAAAATGCGTAAATAACAGTATTTAAATGACGATAAATAAAGTGCGTAAAATAAATAACAGAAATTAAATGGCGATAAATAAAATTGCGAGAATTAAAATTGCGATAAATAAATTGCGATAAATAGAATGTAATTATGAATTAACAGTTAGCTAGGATTTCGTTAGCGTGGATTCTTAACAAAATTTTTCTCATAGTTAATTTGTTTGTTTCTAACAAATTTTAATTTCGTCCAATGTTTTCTTCATTATGCCACTTGTTGGATTCTGATATATCAAAATCCAAATATAAAATTGGATGAAAATGGTTATTCTGTGGTGAACGAATTCGTATATCTGTGAATGTAAGTAGGATAGTAAATAACTGTTGAATCAGATTCGAAGAATGTACAGTGTAACTTATTAATGTGAAATCTAAATATTCCTCGGGTATTACCTACCCGTTAAAATATTTTCACCATTAACAGTTTGTACAAAAGAATTTTTAATTACAATCTTTGTGAAAATATACTTTCATATGTGACAACCCGGAAATTTCCAACCAAATTTAAACTTTAATCTTTATATCTTTCCGACACGATAAGCAATATTTGTGAAGTTAAATTTCAAGAATTTTAAACTATGTTCATACATTCATTCAACCTCGACCAAGTTCCAACGATTCACGAACCATTAAACGAATATGATTATATATGTATATGTGTATATATATTACAACTTGAAACGTAAACAAAATATTAGATTAAATACTTAATATGATTGTATCTGTTTCAAAATGTTTATCAATGAAATTAGAAGATAAGATCAAATGATTGAATTATCAGATATATTGAATTATTATTACAAGTCTCTGTTAAAAGGCCCACGTTGATTTGAGAAATCTTTCAATTTTAACAATATTCGGAAAATAGTAAAGTAATTTTTAAATAAGAACAAATTGTCAATCATTGAGAACTAGACAAAGGATAGTGGAAGATTGAATCTCATAAAGACTCGATTGATCTATTTAGTTTCAAACGTACAAAAACGTTTTCAGTTTAAAAAGAACTTTATTATTAAAACGTATATAACTTTTATAAATATCTAGAACCATTTTTGACAACTCATTACTTAACTAGTATGATAAAGATAACGATATTTATATTTTATTTTATTAAATATATATAACGATTTAAATTAATATTATATATATTTATACGCGTATTATACGTACATAGTTTTATACTTTTACTATACTTAAACTTTACCTTTACTTTATTTTTACTTTACTTTAACTTTAATAATTCATACTTTAATAATTCACTTTAATAATTCATATTTTAATAATTCACTTTAATAATTCATACTTTAATAATTCACTTTAATAATTCATACTTTAATAATTCACTTTAATAATTCATACTTTAATAATTCATACTTTAATAATTCACTTTAATAATTCAAAAATCTATTATAAATAGAATTCAATAGGTTTCATTATTTCATAGAAACTTGAAAATATTTTTCTCTAAACTCTCTCAATCGATTTACATATATATATTTACTCCGTATTATTTCAAGATATTATTAGTATACATAAAATATTACGACGGAGTGTTGTCCGAGTGATTTCGAAATTGTTTTTCGAGTGGGATAGGATTAAGGAAATTATGGGTTATAGCTATGGAGGTGATTGAGTATGGTTCATGGGTATGCTCGTGAGGTCAATATAGTGTTTATCATTTCCGTTGCGTCTACGTACCTTTCCTGCAATATTGAATCTCAATATTGATACGTGAGTACTCATAATTTAACTTTTATATACTAATAGTGTATCCCTGACTAGTGCTCGAGTATTTAGAATTATGCATGCTTGTACTTTTGATATTGCCCTTAGACAGGTTAGGTTGAATCTTGAATTAGTTACACTTGCGGTTGAGATAAGGTATAAGATATGCATGTCCTTGGAAAGCTAGCGAAAAATTAAGAACTTTTCCTTTAGATATCGAATGGTTTCGATGAACGGATTAGAAGTTATAATCAATTGAATTTTCGATATTTTTTATTAAAAATGATTATTATTATCGTCGTTTTTATCGTCGTTCTAGTTTTATCTTATTATTATCATTATTATTATCTTTATCAATAAAAGGGATTTATCATTAAAAATTGTTATTTTTTTTATTATTACTATCGTTATTATCGTTAAAGTTATAATTAGTATTATTATTATTATCCAATTATTATTATTATTATTATTATTATTATTATTATTATTATTATTATTATTATTATTGGTATTATTATTATTATTATTATTATTATTATCATTATTAATATATATATCATTATTTAAAAATGGTTATTGTTATTGTTATTATTATTATTACTACATTATCATTAAGATAATTATTAGTATTATCGTTAACAATGTTATAGTAACTATCATTATTAATATTAGTGTAATTAAAACAAATATTTGTAACACCTAATTATTTTGATTACTATTATTATCATTATTATGACCACGATATAAAAGACGATTAAAAGCTATTAAACGAAACGATTAGGAAATAATGGGTAAGAGTATCATGATGAAATTAAAATATTATAAGATATTGATTTAGATAAAATTATCGTTCTTATTATTTTTATCATTACTATTATTATTAAAAGTATCGTTAGTATTAAAACTATCATTTTAACAAAAATTATCATTTTAATAGAAATGTCATTGTTACTATAAAATATCATTATTATTATTATTATTTTAAATAGAATTATTATTTTAAAGATAATATTAAAAATTATCGTAAATATTAAAGATATCATAATTAGAATTATCGTTTTATCATAATGTCATCTTAGTAATTATAAATAATAATATTTTTATAATAATAATTATTATTACAAAATAATACAACTTTTACTTACTATCATTATAGATATTATTTTATCAAATAAATATATGATACAAACATATTTTACTATGTGTAATAACTTACTTTAATAATACCTATCATATTATCTTTATGATATTAAATGAACCCTATAAATTTTATTACTTAATATATATAAAAGTATATTTTATTATATAAATTTAATATAAAATTTTATTTATTAATAAATAAATTATATTATTTACTCTAATAAATCTTTTAAAAATATTTAAAAATATAAAACGACGATATTTAAACTACATATTAATCATGTATAGATTTTTGAAAATTATTTTGAGTCAAATTTACTTTTGTTGACTTTTACATATTAGTCTCGAGCATTAGGATTGTGGTACACTATGACTTGACCTAATTTGTTAGACAAATATTGACCAACATATAATTATATATAATTAATTTAGGTTCGTGAATCCGAGGCCAACCTTGCACTTGTTCCATGACGTTATATGTATTTTTACTATGAAATACAGTATGGTGAGTTTCATTTGCCTTTTTACCCTTTTATATTTTTGGGCTGAGAATACATGCGCAATTTTTATAAATGTTTTACGAAATAAACACAAGTAATCGAAACTACATTATATGGTTGAATGATCGAAATCGAATATGCCCCTTTTTATTAAGTCTGGTAATCTAAGAATTAGGGAACAGACACCCTAATTGACGCGAACTCTAAAGATAGATCTATTGGGCCTAACAAACCCCATCCAAAGTACCGGATGCTTTAGTACTTCGAAATTTATATCATGTCCGAAGGAGGATCCCGGAATGATAGGGGATATTCTTATATGTATCTAGTTAATGTCGGTTACCAGGTGTTCACCATATGAATGATTATTTTTGTCTCTATGCATGGGACGTATATTTATGAGAACTGGAAATGAAATTCTTGTGGTCTATTAAAATGATGAAAATAAATGATTATGATAAACTAATGAACTCACCAACCTTTTGGTTGACACTTTAAAGCATGTTTATTCTCAGGTGTTAAAGAAATCTTCCGCTGTGCATTTGCTCATTTTAAAGATATTACTTGGAGTCTTTCATAGCATATTTCGAAGAACGTTGCATTCGAGTCATTGAGTTCATCAAAGATTATTATTAAATCAATTTATAGTTGGAGAGTGGATATTATGAAATGGTATGCATGCCTGTCAATTTTCGATATAAAGAAAGATTGTCTTTTAAAAATGAATGCAATGTTTGTAAAATGTATCATATAGAGGTCAAATACCTCGCAATGTAATCAACTATTGTGAATCGTTTATAATGTATATGAACGGGTCCTTTCATCATATATGTATATTTTCATCAGATGTACTCATGGATTTAATAAGTTAATATGATATTAAACTCATTTGGTTTACCGTTAGAACTAGAATACATAATCTCTAAAACATTAAAGATTACTTAATCGCCATGAAGAACGAAGATAATTGATGTAGAACGATACGTAGAACGATGATTATACTCGAGGTACAAAATGAGATGTTGAGGCATGGATTGTTGATGGTACTGGTGTGGATGTTGGTGGTGCTGTTGGTCCTGGTGATGTTGCTGAAGCTGGTAAATTTTGCACCATATTCTCCAAATTGATTACTCGAGCGCGAAGTTCGTTGACTTCTTCTATTATTCTGGGATGATTGTCGATCGAAACGAGTGGATGAATAAGATCTAGAATTTGAGATAGTATATAATCATGAAGAGATACTCTAGAAATGATAGAGAAAATGATGTCTCGAACAGGTTCGCCGGTAAGTGCTTCAGGTTCATCGTCAAGAGGGCAATGGGGTGGATGGAAGGGATCACCTTCTTCTTGGCTCCAGTGATTAAGTAGGCTACGAACCTATCCCCAATTCATCCAGAATAGATGATGACTAATTGGTTGATCCATTTCGGTCACACTGCTTTCGGAGCTCGAGTGAAACTCCATATCGGAATCCGAGGGACTTGAACTAGCGGCGAGTTCCATTTCGTACGATTGAATAAGGGATTTTTCGATATGAAATGATTTTCGTCTATCGGATGGTATTCTAATTACATAGAATATCTATATATATAGAACAAAAGATTTCGTAGATTACGAAGGAATTTACGGAATATGTCAGGCAGAGTTTACAGTAACAGATATGCTAAGATATGAATTTTGTCTATACACTATTTATGCAATCAATGCTGTAAGAAGTGTCTAGACTAAGAATGATAAGCAGGTAATTTTCGACATAGATGATAAGCAAAACTTTTGACATGCAGACACGATCGAAGTCCAGACTCACTAATGCATCTAATCAACTATCAGTTAGACACACTAATGCAAGACCTGGTTCGCTAAGACCACCGCTCTGATACCAACTTTAATTACCCGTCCTAATCCATCTGGACGAATACATTACATTTGGTTACATCGCGAGGTACTTGACCTCTATATGATACATTTTACAAACATTGCATTCGTTTTTGAAAGACAAACTTTCATTACATCAAAAGTTGACAGCATGCATGCCATTTCATAATATATCCAACTATAAATGACTTAATAATATTCTTGATGAACTCAATGACGCGAATGCAACGCCTTTTGAAATATGCCAGGAATGACTCCAAGTAATATCTCTAAAATGAGCAAATGCACAACGGAAGATTTCTTTCATACCTGAGAATAAACATGCTTTCAAGTGTCAACCAAAAGGTTGGTGAGTTCATTAGTTTATCATAAACATTTATTTTCATCATTTTAATAGACCACAAGATTTCATATATTAAATTGTACGTAACCCGCGAATTAAAAATCATTCATATGGTGAACGCTTGATAACCGACTTAACTTTAATGCATAGAATATCTCCAAACATAACCTCTCGTCTGTATAATAACAATAATCTCGAAGTACTAAAGCATCCGTACCCCGAATGGGACTTGTCGAGGTCCATAGATCTATCTTTAGGATTCGCGTCAATTAGGGGCCATACTCGTTTCCTAATTATTAGGTTACCAAGCTAAAAGGGGTGATATTCAATATTCGTAATCCAGCCATAGAATGTAGTTTTTGATCACTTGTGTCTATTTCGTAAAACATTAATAAAATCAACGCATGTATTCTCAGTCCCAAAAATATATATAAAAGGGGAGTAATGAAACTCACAATACTATATTTTGTAGTAAAAATACATATGACTATATTGAACGATGCAGGGTTGGCCTCGGATTCACGAACCTATATCAGTTATATATATTAAAACTTATAATAACAATTAAGCAAGTATATATATATATATATATATATATATATATATATATATATATATATATATATATATATATATATATATATATATATATATATTAATATACTTAATAATTTGTATGTGATATTAATAAATAAATTAGTTATAACTATTTTATATACTTTAGATAAATAATTAATATTTATATATATAATTATATTAAAATATGTTTACCCATCATATGTAATTTAATTAATATTTTATAATAATAACATTTTATTTAAAAACAATATGTAATATTAATATAGTTATGATACATGTAAAAATATATTTTTATATAAATATCATTTGTTTGTTAAAATTATAATAATACTAAAATAATGATAATAATAATAATTCATTGTAACTTAATCATTTTCATAATATTATTTGTATCTATATTCTTTATGTTTGTAATCATAATAATAATAATAATGTTAATAATAATAATAATGATAATAATATTATTAATAATAATGTGTTAATGATAATAAAAATAATATTACTTAATAATAATAATAATAATAATAATGATAATAATAATAATAATAATAATAATAATAATAATAATAATAATAATAATAATAATAATAATAATAATAATAATAATAATAATAATAATAATAATAATAATAATAATAATAATAATAATGGTGATAATAATAACTACCTCATAAGCTTTTCCAAAAAGAATGACACAAACCGGGCTCTAACCCGAGACCTCTCACTCACCAGCACACTCTCGAAACCATCTACACCGTTCTGCTTTTCTGTTTATTATTTCGACTTTTGAATATATAACCCGTTATGATTCTGTCTCCCTTCTTCTCCTTCCTCAGAAACTTCAAACGGCCAGAATCCTATTTAATTAAAATATTTTGACAATTAAATTGTTTAGGAAATGTAACCGACACAGAACCAATTGATTGTGATATTTGGTTCATCAGAATAAAAGAAGAAGAAAAAAAAATTAATAATAACAAAACAAAAACATAGCAGCGGTTTCTTCAATCTTTCTTTCAACACCATCGGCCCAAAAACTTAACAACACACAATACTAGTGAAATGTGATTTTAATTAAGATTGTAATCGAATTGTAAATAACCTGAGCAAATCACTTTTGTTAAATAAAAAAATAAAATAAAATACATATACAGCTTCGCTGCTGTCGTTGTATTCTTTTTTTTTTTTTTAAAAATAATGATTTCAATTTGAAGGAAGTTTTAGTTCAGGTGTTCAACATGAAACAAGTTCTAATCCAATCCTATAAACTATTGGAATTATCAATTGCTCAAGAAACATCAAAACAAATTTAAATTTCCTGATGAACCAATTGTTTGACTTTTTGAAAATTTTCTTTGACTTCAAAATTGATAATCAATACGAAGAATTGAAACTTGTAAATTTGAAGGTAGTTTGAATAAGGGATTTCATACATAACTGCATTTTTATATTTTTGAAAACAATTCAAAATTGAGCTATTGCATAAAAGTTATGGCGAAAGAGATGAAGGAGCTGTGTTCTATTTTTTTTTATATAAATGACAGGTATAGCTGTAAATGGTGCTGATAATTGACATTGATAAATGAGTGTCTCCTCCAATAATATAAAGTAATTTGATCGAATTATAGCAGAGAATGGGGAGACCAGAGGAATCAATTAAAGCAGAAAAATACAGAAATAAATAAAAAGGGACAACGACCTGTAACAGCAATTGTATTGATCTGAAATTGCAACTGTATATATATATATATATATATATATATATATATATATATATATATATATATATATATATATGTATTTATACTTCTATATTTATGTACACGTATATATATATCTGTATTTGGTATAAGTATAAGTATTTAATTATAATCTGTATATATACATTCATATATCGGTTATTTTATCCGTAAATATATTTATAGATTATCATTAACTTTATTAATAAATATAAATATAAATATAATAATAATAAACTTAATAATAGTAATACAAATTTTTAGTAATATAATAGTAATAATAATATTAATGTTAATCATTATAAATTTTTTTACTGGTTATATTGATATCAACAATGGTAATAATAATAATAATATAACAATCAATTATATTAAATTTCATAATTATGTATTATACATAATAATAATAATAACACTGTTATTAATATTAAATACATATTCTAATAATAGTAAAGAAAGTGATAATATTAGTAAAGATGACGAATTAAATGCGTTAAATTTCATATCTATATATTATCTATAATAATATAAATAATATGTAGATTAATTATTAATATTAATGTTAGTATTAATAAAAATAATTAAAGTAATAATAATATTACTATAACAACTATATTTTAACTTGTTATTAATATAATATTAATTATGTAATATTTAATACTTATATAATAACATTTATTTAATATTTATACTTTTTATCAATATACATATAGTAATAATCATGTTTATATATCATATGTATATTCAAATTACTATATATAATTATGTTTTACATATCCAGATTTATTACTTAGATAGATTTATTAATTATATACATAAAAACAATTTAAACTCAAAGTATAATATTATACACTTAATACTTTGTTAATCATTGACAATTTATGTTCGAAATCATTTAATAACAAGTTTTAGTTACTTTAATTTATCTTTCATAATATCAAAATCACATATCAGTTCTCTACTATATTTACTTTACAATATATAATTATTTATATGTATAGTTAATTACATGTACATTTCTATTTACGTTTATAGGTTCGTGAATCGTCAAAATCAATTAAAGGTCAATGAATTCATGTAAGTAGTCAAAGATTTTGAAACTCACTTCATTGACTTTGCTTATTGAAATGTCCCGTTCTTATTGATTAAAAACGTTCCATATTAATTGATTTCGTTGCGAGGTTTTGACCTCTATATGAGACGTTTTTCAAAGACTGCATTCATTTTTAAAACAAACCATAACCTTTATTTCATAGATAAAGGTTTTAAAAAGCTTTACGTAGATTATCAAATAATGATAATCTAAAATATCCTGTTTACACACGACCATTACATAATGGTTTACAATACAAATATGTTACAACAAAATAAGTTTCTTGAATGCAGTTTTTACACAATATCATACAAGCATGGACTCCAAATCTTGTCCTTATTTAAGTATGCGACAGCGGAAGCTCTTAATAATCACCTGAGAATAAACATGCTTAAAACGTCAACAAAAATGTTGGTGAGTTATAGGTTTAACCTATATATATCAAATCATAATAATAGACCACAAGATTTCATATTTCAATACACATCCCATACATAGAGATAAAAATCATTCATATGGTGAACACCTGGTAATCGACAATAACAAGATGCATATATAAGAATATCCCCATCATTCCGGGACACCCTTCGGATATGATATAAATTTCGAAGTACTAAAGCATCTGGTACTTTGGATGGAGTTTGTTAGGCCCAATAGATCTATCTTTAGGATTCGCGTCAATTAGGGTGTCTGTTCCCTAATTCTTAGATTACCAGACTTAATAAAAAGGGGCATATTCGATTTCGATAATTCAACCATAGAATGTAGTTTCACGTACTTGTGTCTATTTTGTAAATCATTTATAAAACCTGCATGTATTCTCATCCCAAAAATATTAGATTTTAAAAGTGGGACTATAACTCACTTTCACAGATTTTTACTTCGTCGGTAAGTAAGACTTGGCCACTGGTTGATTCACGAACCTATAACAATATATACATATATATCAAAGTATGTTCAAAATATATTTACAACACTTTTAATAGATTTTGATGTTTTAAGTTTATTAAGTCAGCTGTCCTCGTTAGTAACCTACAACTAGTTGTCCACAGTTAGATGTACAGAAATAAATCGATAAATATTATCTTGAATCAATCCACGACCCAGTGTATACGTATCTCAGTATTGATCACAACTCAAACTATATATATTTTGGAATCAACCTCAACCCTGTATAGCTAACTCCAACATTCACATATAGAGTGTCTATGGTTGTTCCGAAATATATATAGATGTGTCGACATGATAGGTCGAAACATTGTATACGTGTCTATGGTATCTCAAGATTACATAATATACAATACAAGTTGATTAAGTTATGGTTGGAATAGATTTGTTACCAATTTTCACGTAGCTAAAATGAGAAAAATTATCCAATCTTGTTTTACCCATAACTTCTTCATTTTAAATCCGTTTTGAGTGAATCAAATTGCTATGGTTTCATATTGAACTCTATTTTATGAATCTAAACAGAAAAGTATAGGTTTATAGTCGGAAAAATAAGTTAAAAGTCATTTTTGTAAAGGTAGTCATTTCAGTCGAAAGAACGACGTCTAGATGACCATTTTAGAAAACATACTTCCACTTTGAGTTTAACCATAATTTTTGGATATAGTTTCATGTTCATAATAAAAATCATTTTCTCAGAATAACAACTTTTAAATCAAAGTTTATCATAGTTTTTAATTAACTAACCCAAAACAGCCCGCGGTGTTACTTCGACGGCGTAAATCCGGTTTTACGGTGTTTTTCGTGTTTCCAGGTTTTAAATCATTAAGTTAGCATATCAGATAGATATAGAACATGTGTTTAGTTGATTTTAAAAGTCAAGTTAGAAGGATTAACTTTTATTTGCGAACAAGTTTAGAATTAACTAAACTATGTTCTAGTGATTACAAGTTTAAACCTTCGAAAAAGATAGCTTTATATGTATGAATCGAATGATGTTATGAACATCATTACTACCTTAAGTTCCTTGGATAAACCTACTGGAAAAGAGAAAAATGGATCTAGCTTCAACGGATCCTTGGATGGCTCGAAGTTCTTGAAGCAGAATCATGACACGAAAACAAGTTCAAGTAAGATCATCACTTGAAATAAGATTGTTATAGTTATAGAAATTGAACCAAAGTTTGAATATGATTATTACCTTGTATTAGAATGATAACCTACTGTAAGAAACAAAGATTTCTTGAGGTTGGATGATCACCTTACAAGATTGGAAGTGAGCTAGCAAACTTGAAAGTATTCTTGATTTTATGTAACTAGAACTTGTAGAATATATGAAGAACACTTAGAACTTGAAGATATAACTTGAGAGAGATCAATTAGATGAAGAAAATTGAAGAATGAAAGTGTTTGTAGGTGTTTTTGGTCGTTGGTGTATGGATTAGATATAAAGGATATGTAATTTTGTTTTCATGTAAATAAGTCATGAATGATTACTCATATTTTTGTAATTTTATGAGATATTTCTTGCTAGTTGCCAAATGATGATTCCCACATGTGTTAGGTGACTCACATAGGCTGCTAAGAGCTGATCATTGTAGTGTATATACCAATAGTACATACATCTAAAAGCTGTGTATTGTACGAGTACGAATACGGGTGCATACGAGTAGAATTGTTGATGAAACTGAACGAGGATGTAATTGTAAGCATTTTTGTTAAGTAGAAGCATTTTGATAAGTGTCTTGAAGTCTTTCAAAAGTGTATGAATACATATTAAAACACTACATGTATATACATTTTAACTGAGTCGTTAAGTCATCGTTAGTCGTTACATGTAAATGTTGTTTTGAAACCTTTAGGTTAACGATCTTGTTAAATGTTGTTAACCCAATGTTTATAATATCAAAAGAGATTTTAAATTATTATATTATCATGATATTATGATGTACGAATATCTCTTAATATGATATATATACATTAAATGTCGTTACAACGATAATCGTTACATATATGTCTCGTTTCAAAATCATTAAGTTAGTAGTCTTGTTTTTACATATGTAGTTCATTGTTAATATAAGTAATGATATGTTTACTTATCATAATATCATGTTAACTATATATATAACCATATATATGTCATCATATAGTTTTTACAAGTTTTAACGTTCGTGAATCACCGGTCAACTTGGGTGGTCAATTGTCTATATGAAACCTATTTCAATTAATCAAGTCTTAACAAGTTTGATTGCTTAACATGTTGGAAACATTTAATCATGTAAATATCAATTTCAATTAATATATATAAACATGGAAAAGTTCGGGTCACTACAGTACCTACCCGTTAAATAAATTTCGTCCCGAAATTTTAAGCTGTTGAAGGTGTTGACGAATCTTCTGGAAATAGATGCGGGTATTTCTTCTTCATCTGATCTTCACACTCCCAGGTGAACTCGGGTCCTCTACGAGCATTCCATCGAACCTTAACAATTGGTATCTTGTTTTGCTTAAGTCTTTTAACCTCACGATCCATTATTTCGACGGGTTCTTCGATGAATTGAAGTTTTTCGTTGATTTGGATTTCATCTAATGGAATAGTGAGATCTTCTTTAGCAAAACATTTCTTCAAATTTGAGACGTGGAAAGTGTTATGTACAGCCGCGAGTTGTTGAGGTAACTCTAGTCGGTAAGCTACTGGTCCGACACGATCAATAATCTTGAATGGTCCAATATACCTTGGATTTAATTTCCCTCGTTTACCAAATCGAACAACGCCTTTCCAAGGTGCAACTTTAAGCATGACCATCTCTCCAATTTCAAATTCTATATCTTTTCTTTTAATGTCAGCGTAGCTCTTTTGTCGACTTTGGGCGGTTTTCAACCGTTGTTGAATTTGGATGATCTTCTCGGTAGTTTCTTGTATAATCTCCGGACCCGTAATCTGTCTATCCCCCACTTCACTCCAACAAATCGGATACCTGCACTTTCTACCATAAAGTGCTTCAAACGGCGCCATCTCAATGCTTGAATGGTAGCTGTTGTTGTAGGAAAATTCTGCTAACGGTAGATGTCGATCCCAACTGTTTCCGAAATCAATAACACATGCTCGTAGCATGTCTTCAAGCGTTTGTATCGTCCTTTCACTCTGCCCATCAGTTTGTGGATGATAGGCAGTACTCATGTCTAGACGAGTTCCTAATGCTTGCTGTAATGTCTGCCAGAATCTTGAAATAAATCTGCCATCCATATCAGAGATAATAGAGATTGGTATTCCATGTCTGGAGACGACTTCCTTCAAATACAGTCGTGCTAACTTCTCCATCTTGTCATCTTCTCTTATTGGTAGGTAGTGTGCTGATTTGGTGAGACGATCAACTATTACCCAAATAGTATCAAAACCACTTGCAGTCCTTGGCAATTTAGTGATGAAATCCATGGTAATGTTTTCCCATTTCCATTCTGGGATTTCGGGTTGTTGAAGTAGACCTGATGGTTTCTGATGCTCAGCTTTGACCTTAGAACACGTCAAACATTCTCCTACGTATTTAGCAACATCGGCTTTCATACCCGGCCACCAAAAATGTTTCTTGAGATCCTTGTACATCTTCCCCGTTCCAGGATGTATTGAGTATCTGGTTTTATGAGCTTCTCTAAGTACCATTTCTCTCATATCTCCAAATTTTGGTACCCAAATCCTTTCAGCCCTATACCGGGTTCCGTCTTCCCGAATATTAAGATGCTTCTCTGATCCTTTGGGTATTTCATCCTTTAAATTTCCCTCTTTTAAAACTCCTTGTTGCGCCTCCTTTATTTGAGTAGTAAGGTTATTATGAATCATTATATTCATAGATTTTACTCGAATGGGTTCTCTGTCCTTCCTGCTCAAGGCATCGGCTACCACATTTGCCTTCCCCGGGTGGTAACGAATCTCAAAGTCGTAATCATTCAATAATTCAATCCACCTACGCTGCCTCATATTCAGTTGTTTCTGATTAAATATGTGTTGAAGACTTTTGTGGTCAGTATATATAATACTTTTGACCCCATATAAGTAGTGCCTCCAAGTCTTTAATGCAAACACAACCGCGCCTAATTCCAAATCATGCGTCGTATAATTTTGTTCGTGAATCTTCAATTGTCTAGACGCATAAGCAATCACCTTCGTTCGTTGCATTAATACACAACCGAGACCTTACTTTGATGCGTCACAATAAATCACAAAATCATCATTCCCTTCAGGCAATGACAATATAGGTGCCGTAGTTAGCTTTTTCTTCAATAACTGAGACGCTTTCTCTTGTTCATCATTCCATTCAAATTTCTTCCCTTTATGCGTTAATGCAGTCAAGGGTTTTGCTATTCTGGAAAAGTCTTGGATGAACCTTCTGTAGTAACCAGCTAGTCCTAAAAACTGGCGTATGTGTTTCGGAGTTTTCGGGGTTTCTCACTTTTCAACAGTTTCTATCTTTGCCGGATCCACCTTAATACCTTTTTTGTTCACTATGTGACCGAGGAATTGAACTTCTTCCAACCAAAATGCACACTTTGAAAACTTAGCGTACAATTCTTCCTTCCTCAATACTTCTAACACCTTTCTCAAATGTTCACCGTGTTCTTGGTCATTCTTTGAGTAAATAAGTATGTCATCAATGAAAACAATGACAAACTTGTCAAGGTATGGTCCACACACTCAGTTCATAAGGTCCATGAACACAGCTGGTGCATTAGTTAAACCAAACGGCATGACCATAAACTCGTAATGACCGTAACATGTTCTGAAAGCAGTCTTTGGAATATCATCTTCTTTCACCCGCATTTGATGATACCCGGAACGTAAGTCAATCTTTGAATAAATAGACGAGCCTTGTAGTTGATCAAATAAGTCGTCGATTCTCGGTAGTGGGTAGCGGTTCTTGATGGTAAGTTTGTTCAACTCTCGGTAGTCGATACACAACCTGAATGTACCATCTTTCTTCTTGACAAACAAAACAGGAGCTCCCCACGGTGATGTGCTTGGTCGAATGAAACCACGCTCTAAAAGTTCTTGTAATTGGCTTTGCAGTTCTTTCATCTCGCTGGGTGCGAGTCTGTAAGGAGCACGAGCTATTGGTGCAGCTCCTGGTACAAGATCTATTTGAAATTCAACGGATCGATGTGGGGGTAATCCCGGTAATTCTTTTGGATATACATCGGGAAATTCTTTTGCAATGGGAACATCATTGATGCTCTTTTCTTCAGTTTGTACTTTCTCGACGTGTGCTAGAACAGCATAGCAACCTTTTCTTATTAGTTTTTGTGCCTTCAAATTACTAATAAGATGTAGCTTCGTGTTGCCCTTTTCTCCGTACACCATTAAGGGTTTTCCTTTTTCTCGTATAATGCAAATTGCATTTTTGTAACAAACGATCTCCGCTTTCACTTCTTTCAACCAGTCCATACCGATTATCACATCAAAACTCCCTAACTCTACTGGTATAAAATCAATCTTAAATATTTCACTAACCAGTTTAATTTCTCGATTCCGACATATATTATCTGCTGAAATTAATTTACCATTTGCTAATTCGAGTAAAAATTTACTATCCAAAGGCGTCAATGGACAACTTAATTTAGCACAAAAATCTCTACTCATATAGCTTCTATCCGCACCCGAATCAAATAAAACGTAAGCAGATTTATTGTCAATAAGAAACGTACCCGTAACAAGCTCCGGGTCCTCCTGTGCCTCTACCGCATTAATATTGAAAACTCTTCCACGGCCTTGTCCATTCGTGTTCTCCTGGTTCGGGCAATTTCTAATAATGTGGCCTGGTTTTCCACATTTATAACAAACTACATTGGCATAACTTGCTCCGACACTACTTGCTCCGCCATTACTCGTTCCGACACCATTTGTTCCTTTCGTTCTATTAACCCCTGGTCCGTAGACCTCACACTTCGCCGCGCTATGACCATTTCTTTTACACTTGTTGCAAAATTTGGTGCAGAACCCCGAGTGATTCTTTTCACACCTTTGGCATAGCTGCTTCTGATTGTTGTTGTTGTTGCAGTTATTATTGTTGTTGGGATGATTGTTGTAGTTGCTGTTGTTGTTGTTGTTGTTGTTGTTGTTGGGCCGTTTGTTGTAGTTGCGATTGATGTTGCGATTGTTGGGATAATTGTTGCGATTATTGTTGTAATTGCTGTTGTTGTTGTATTGGTGATTCTTATCACCGTTTTCCTCCCACTTTCTTTTGACTTGCTTCACATTGGCCTCTTCAGCAGTCTGTTCTTTAATTCTTTCTTCAATCTGGTTCACTAGTTTGTGAGCCATTCTACATGCCTGTTGTATGGAGGCGGGCTCGTGTGAACTTATATCTTCTTGGATTCTTTCCGGTAATCCTTTCACAAATGCGTCGATCTTCTCTTCCTCATCTTCGAATGCTCCCGGACACAATAGGCACAATTCTGTGAATCGTCTTTCGTACGTGGTAATATCAAATCCTTGGGTTCGTAACCCTCTAAGTTCTGTCTTGAGCTTATTGACCTCGGTTCTGGGACGGTACTTCTCGTTCATCAAGTGCTTGAATGCTGACCACGGTAGTGCGTACGCATCGTCTTGTCCCACTTGCTCTAGATAGGTATTCCACCATGTTAACGCAGAACCTGTGAAGGTATGCGTAGCGTACTTTACTTTGTCCTCTTCAGTACACTTACTTATGGCAAACACCGATTCGACCTTCTCGGTCCACCGTTTCAATCCGATCGGTCCTTCGGTTCCATCAAATTCCAAAGGTTTGCAGGCAGTGAATTCTTTGTAGGTGCATCCTACACGATTTCCTGTACTGCTAGATCCAAGGTTATTGTTGGTATGTAGCGCAGCCTGTACTGCGGCTATATTTGAAGCTAGAAAAGTACGGAATTCCTCTTCATTCATATTCACGGTGTGTCGAGTAGTCGGTGCCATTTCCTTCAAAATAGTTAAATGGAACAAGTTAATCATACAGAATATTAAGAGTAGTTAATAGTATTTCGTAGCATAATATGAACTCATTTATAAAAGCTTTTTCTTCATATTAGCGTTTTATAAGTTTAAATTCGGGTAGTACCTACCCGTTAAGTTCATACTTAGTAGCTAATATACAATTCAACTACTACAATTCTATATGAAAAACTGATTGTAATAATATTTCGCGTTCAAACTTTTATACAATATTTTACAAACTTACAATACCGCTTATTTTACATAAAGCATGAAATATAGCACACAATAACTTTGATACAAGATAGTTGTGAAGACAATTCTAGCTAGTACACAAGTCGTTCAGCAAAGGCAATAAAGACACGTAATTCATACGTTCAGAAACAAGTCATGCATTCTGGTTTTACTAGGACTACTTCCCATCCTTGGTCTTGTGCAACATAACCGTTATGGCCGTTGATAAGACAGCGTGTTGTAACGTCATCAAAGGGACGAGGGTTATGTAATGTCCATCAGTCCCGTAATAATCTAAAAACCTCATTTCTTACCCCAATTACCGACTCCGTCACTTGTGGAAACGTTTTGTTTAATAGTTGTAGCCCGATGTTCTTGTTCTCACTTTGGTGAGAAGCGAACATTACTAATCCGTAAGCATAACATGCTTCTTTATGTTGCATGTTAGCCGCTTTTTCTAAATCACGAAGTCCAATATTCGGATATATTGAGTCAAAATAATTTCTTAACCCGTTGCGTAAAATAGCATTTGGGTTCCCCGCAATATATGCGTCAAAGTAAACACATCGTAACTTATGGGTTTCCCAATGTGATATCCCCCATCTTTCAAACGAAAGTCTCTTATAAACCAAGACATTCTTGGAACGTTCTTCGAATGTCTTACAAACTGATCTCGCCTTAAATAGTTGTGCCGAGGAATTCTGGCCGACTCTAGACAAGATTTCATCAATCATGTCTCCGGGTAGGTCTCTTAAAATATTGGGTTGTCTATCCATTTTGTGTTTTTAAACTGTAAAATAGACAAGAGTTAGATTCATAAAAAAAAAAAAACTTATTAATACAAGCAATTTTTACATATATCATAAAGCATAAGAACACTATATTACATATATTACACCACACGAATACAACTATCTTATTCCGACTCGCTCGTTTCTTCTTCTTCTTCGGTTTTGGTTCGTTTTGCCAAGTTTCTAGGGATATATGATGTTCCCCTAATACGAGCCGTCGTTGTCCACATTGGTTTAGAAAAACCTGGTGGTTTAGAGGTTCCCGGGTCATTGTTACAACTTAAGGACTTCGGGCGTTGACGATACATATAAAGTTCATCGGGGTTGGAATTAGATTTCTCTATTTTTATGCCCTTTCCCTTATTATTTTCTTTTGCCTTTTTAAATTCAGTTGGGGTAATTTCTATAACATCATCGGAATTCTCGTCGGAATCCGATTCATCGGAGAATTGGTAATCCTCCCAATATTTTGCTTCCTTGGCGGAAACACCATTGACCATAATTAACCTTGGTCGGTTGGTTGAGGATTTTCTTTTACTTAACCGTTTTATTATTTCCCCCACCGATTCTATTTCTTCATCCGGTTCCGATTCTTCTTCCGGTTCCGATTCTTCTTCCGGTTCCGACTCTTCTTCCGGTTCCTCTTAGGGAACTTGTGAATCAGTCCACGAATCATTCCAATTTACATTTGACTCTTCATTATTATTAGGTGAGTCAATGGGACTTGTTCTAGAGGTAGACATCTATCACATAATATCAAACGCGTTAAGAGATTAATATATCACATAATATTCACATGTTAAAAATATATAGTTTCCAACAAAATTTGTTAAGCAATCATTTTTCAAATAAACACGGTCGAAGTCCAGACTCACTAATGCATCCTAACAAACTCGATAAGACACACTAATGCAAAATTCTGGTTCTCTAAGACCAACGCTCTGATACCAACTGAAATGTCCCGTTCTTATTGATTAAAAACGTTCCATATTAATTGATTTCGTTGCGAGGTTTTGACCTCTATATGAGACATTTTTCAAAGACTGCATTCATTTTTAAAACAAACCATAACCTTTATTTCATAGATAAAGGTTTTAAAAAGCTTTACGTAGATTATCAAATAATGATAATCTAAAATATCCTGTTTACACACAACCATTACATAATGGTTTACAATACAAATATGTTACAACAAAATAAGTTTCTTGAATGCAGTTTTTACACAATATCATACAAGCATGGACTCCAAATCTTGTCCTTATTTAAGTATGCGACAGCGGAAGCTCTTAATAATCACCTGAGAATAAACATGCTTAAAACGTCAACAAAAATGTTGGTGAGTTATAGGTTTAACCTATATATATCAAATCATAATAATAGACCACAAGATTTCATATTTCAATACACATCCCATACATAGAGATAAAAATCATTCATATGGTGAACACCTGGTAATCGACAATAACAAGATGTATATATAAGAATATCCCCATCATTCCGGGACACCCTTCGGATATGATATAAATTTCGAAGTACTAAAGCATCCGGTACTTTGGATGGGGTTTGTTAGGCCCAATAGATCTATCTTTAGGATTCGCATCAATTAGGGTGTCTGTTCCCTAATTCTTAGATTACCAGACTTAATAAAAAGGGGCATATTCGATTTCGATAATTCAACCATAGAATGTAGTTTCACGTACTTGTGTCTATTTTGTAAATCATTTATAAAACCTGCATGTATTCTCATCCCAAAAATATTAGATTTTAAAAGTGGGACTATAACTCACTTTCACAGATTTTTACTTCGTCGGGAAGTAAGACTTGGCCACTGGTTGATTCACGAACCTATAAAAATATATACATATATATCAAAGTATGTTCAAAATATATTTACAACACTTTTAATAGATTTTGATGTTTTAAGTTTATTAAGTCAGCTGTCCTCGTTAGTAACCTACAACTAGTTGTCCACAGTTAGATGTACAGAAATAAATCGATAAATATTATCTTGAATCAATCCACGACCCAGTGTATACGTATCTCAGTATTGATCACAACTCAAACTATATATATTTTGGAATCAACCTCAACCCTGTATAGCTAACTCCAACATTCACATATAGAGTGTCTATGGTTGTTCCGAAATATATATAGATGTGTCGACATGATAGGTCGAAACATTGTATACGTGTCTATGGTATCTCAAGATTACATAATATACAATACAAGTTGATTAAGTTATGGTTGGAATAGATTTGTTACCAATTTTCACGTAGCTAAAATGAGAAAAATTATCCAATCTTGTTTTACCCATAACTTCTTCATTTTAAATCCGTTTTGAGTGAATCAAATTGCTATGGTTTCATATTGAACTCTATTTTATGAATCTAAACAGAAAAGTATAGGTTTATAGTCGGAAAAATAAGTTACAAGTCGTTTTTGTAAAGGTAGTCATTTCAGTCGAAAGAACGACGTCTAGATGACCATTTTAGAAAACATACTTCCACTTTGAGTTTAACCATAATTTTTGGATATAGTTTCATGTTCATAATAAAAATCATTTTCTCAGAATAACAACTTTTAAATCAAAGTTTATCATAGTTTTTAATTAACTAACCCAAAACAGCCCGCGGTGTTACTACGACGGCGTAAATCCGGTTTTACGGTGTTTTTCGTGTTTCCAGGTTTTAAATCATTAAGTTAGCATATCATATAGATATAGAACATGTGTTTAGTTGATTTTAAAAGTCAAGTTAGAAGGATTAACTTTTATTTGCGAACAAGTTTAGAATTAACTAAACTATGTTCTAGTGATTACAAGTTTAAACCTTCGAATAAGATAGCTTTATATGTATGAAACGAATGATGTTATGAACATCATTACTACCTTAAGTTCCTTGGATAAACCTACTGGAAAAGAGAAAAATGGATCTAGCTTCAACGGATCCTTGGATGGCTCGAAGTTCTTGAAGCAGAATCATGACACGAAAACAAGTTCAAGTAAGATCATCACTTGAAATAAGATTGTTATAGTTATAGAAATTGAACCAAAGTTTGAATATGATTATTACCTTGTATTAGAATGATAACCTACTGTAAGAAATAAAGATTTCTTGAGGTTGGATGATCACCTTACAAGATTGGAAGTGAGCTAGCAAACTTGAAAGTATTCTTGATTTTATGTAACTAGAACTTGTAGAATATATGAAGAACACTTAGAACTTGAAGATAGAACTTGAGAGAGATCAATTAGATGAAGAAAATTGAAGAATGAAAGTGTTTGTAGGTGTTTTTGGTCGTTGGTGTATGGATTAGATATAAAGGATATGTAATTTTGTTTTCATGTAAATAAGTCATGAATGATTACTCATATTTTTGTAATTTTATGAGATATTTCTTGCTAGTTGCCAAATGATGGTTCCCACATGTGTTAGGTGACTCACATGGGCTGCTAAGAGCTGATCATTGTAGTGTATATACCAATAGTACATACATCTAAAAGCTGTGTATTGTACGAGTACGAATACGGGTGCATACGAGTAGAATTGTTGATGAAACTGAACGAGGATGTAATTGTAAGCATTTTTGTTAAGTAGAAGTATTTTGATAAGTGTCTTGAAGTCTTTCAAAAGTGTATGAATACATATTAAAACACTACATGTATATACATTTTAACTGAGTCGTTAAGTCATCGTTAGTCGTTACATGTAAATGTTGTTTTGAAACCTTTAGGTTAAAAATCTTGTTAAATGTTGTTAACCCAATGTTTATAATATCAAAAGAGATTTTAAATTATTATATTATCATGATATTATGATGTACGAATATCTCTTAATATGATATATATACATTAAATGTCGTTACAACGATAATCGTTACATATATGTCTCGTTTCAAAATCATTAAGTTAGTAGTCTTGTTTTTACATATGTAGTTCATTGTTAATATAATTAATGATATGTTTACTTATCATAATATCATGTTAACTATATATATAACCATATATATGTCATCATATAGTTTTTACAAGTTTTAACGTTCGTGAATCACCGGTCAACTTGGGTGGTCAATTGTCTATATGAAACCTATTTCAATTAATCAAGTCTTAACAAGTTTGATTGCTTAACATGTTGGAAACATTTAATCATGTAAATATAAATTTCAATTAATATATATAAACATGGAAAAGTTCGGGTCACTACACTTATCGTGTCGGAATCATATACAGATTAAGTTTAAATTTGGTCAGAAATTTTCGAGTTGTCACAATGAACCACCACCCAAATAGCTTCCGTACAGCACCCATTCGTTGTACTCGTTTTGAGTTGGTGGTCTTTGATTTGGATGAAACATGGTTTTTTTTTTCTTGGATATAGATGAAGTGTATTGTGAAATTTGTTGATGAATGTAGATAATATAGATTATATATGTATTATAATAATGATAAAGAAGATAATTTTAAATTTAAAAAATTTTAGAAATTAAAAAACAGGGAAACCGGTCGGATGATCGTTGTAAATCAGTCAACTCGCTCAACCAATCAGAAATGGATGTGAGTCAGTGACATTTTTTTTCCAGAAGTCCAGCTAACGCCCCTGAAGCGTCAGGACTAGCATTTAGTTAACGATGTAAGTAGGCGTTTGTTTTTGCCAAGTGGGATGACGGATAAAAAGTCATGCACCGTTAAAATTGGTCTTAATGAAAGCGGATTTTAATTCTAAAAGTAATACTTTTTATAATATATAAAGGTAAGGAAAGAATTGTACGTTATAATATATAAAGGTAAGCAAAGAAGTATAAGTTACTTTTCCAGAATTATTATTATCCTATTATACTAAAAGTCATGACTTTTTTTACTATTTACAGGTTTCTCATCTTTTTACCTCTTTGTTTACTAACTAATGATTTGCCATACTCAAAAACTTCAGACATGCTCACCTCTTAATTTTTTGTTACAACCATAATTCATTTATCCATTTATAAATAAGCGTTCATCATGTTACAACTATCTGTCAAATTTATATGTTAATTGTGATGACCCGAAAATTTCTGACCAAATTTAAACTTAATCTTTAACGTTTCCGACACGATAAGCAAAGTCTATGAAGTTGAATCTCAAAATTTTGAATTATTCAATTACCCTTCGATTGTTCTCAACGATTCGCAAATAATTATATGTAAATAGGTACATATACTATAACTTGAAAACATAACAAAATGTTAAGTAAATGATACTATGCATTAAACTTATTGGTTTGATTATCTGATTGATATATTCAACTACGGAATTAAAAGATTATGCCAAACGATTGAATTAAAAGATATTTAATGAGTCCCTTAAGGATTATGATATTATTACGGGTCTCTGTTGTGAGGTCCACGTTGATTTGGGAAATCATTCATTCTTAACGGTATTCGGAATAAATGGTAAAGTGTTTGTTTAAATAACGTAATTTGGACACATACAATAATAAGGAATATTAACTGTTGGAATTAGATATATGAATAACTTGCGATATGTATTTTGAAACGTGTTTATTAATATTGAAAATATATATTTAACAATACGATAAAATATAATATTAACTTGGTCATAAAAACGAATTATTATTATATATATATTAACAAATAGCGAGATGATGATTTATAGAAGTAAATGACCAAAATACTCGAAAGTTTAAGATATACTTTGAGTGGTATAGTTTAGGGATAATTTAAGGCTATATTTTGACAAAGGTACGTGACACGAAACGTAAAATGAAAGTTTTCTCAGCGTACGAAAGGACATTTGAAAAAACGGAACCGGGACATAAGTCGAGTGATGACGTACGACTTATCAGAACAAAAATTACAAGTCAACTATGCATGTGAATTTAATATAATATATAATTAATTATATAAATTAAATATATTATATATATAATATAAAATTATGTCGACAAACAAGAAGTTGAAAATTTGTGAGCTGTCCCAGGGTGCCATGCGATCGCATGGCCTTGAAGCACAAATCCCATGCGATTTCATGGGGTACTTTTTCAGAAAAGGTTCTATAAATTGCTCGACTTTAGGCTCAGTTTTCACACACTTCTTTCTCTAATCATATATTACTCCGTATTTATTTTATTTATTATTATTATTATTATTATTATTATTATTATTATTATTATTATTATTATTATTATTATTATTATTATTATTATTATTAAGATTAATATTATTATTAATCTTATTATTATTAATATTATTAATTAGTATTATACATAAAATACTACGACGAGGTTATGAGCGTGTCACTTTCAAAATGGTTTTCAAGCGGTATAGAGTTAAGGAAATTATGGGTTATTGCCAAGGAGGTTATGGGTAATGTTCGGGGGTATATTTGTGAATCAAACCTAGTGTTTATCATCTCCGTTACGTCTACGTACTTTCCTACAATATTGAATCTCAATACTGATACGTAAGCACTCATATCTTATCTTTTATATATTAATTATGTATCCATGTCTAGTGCTCGAGTATATATATTTATATATGCTTGTATGCTAAATTTCGTCGTTAAACAGTTTATAATGAATTACTAATTAAATACATATATTACTGGTAAAAGGTATATGATATACATGTTTTTGGAAAGCTGACGAAAAATCAATAACTTTTCATTTAGATATCGAATAGTTTCGATGAACGGATTAAAAGATATGATCAACTGAATTATGATTGACGTTAATTGAAATTGCTTTTGAATCTGCAATTAAGATTTAAACAACTTGTTTACGAGACTGATAAAGTGAACTTTTAAATATTACCAACCGAGTAAATGAATCCTTATATAAGGCACGTCTCGTTTTGTTGAACTATTGTCAAAATTGACTTTTTGAAACGACTTTGGATAACTATTATATGTCGATCTCGAGCATTAGGATTGTGATACACTATGACCTGACCTAGCTTAATAGACATTTATTGACCAACATATGTTCTCTAGGTTGAAATCTACGATTAATTGGTAATCCGAGTTTCGGTCACATTTTGGTGAACAACTTTATATGCTGCTAAGGTGAGTTTCATTGCTCCCTTTTTAATTGCTTTTGCAATATATATTTTTGGGCTGAGAATACATGCAATTTATTTTAAACGCAATGGATACAAGTACATACTTAATTCTACACTGAGTTTGAACCGAAAATCCCTTAGCTTTGGTAACTAGTAGCTGCCAGTACATAGGATATGGACTGGTGGGCGTGAATAACAGTATATAGATCCATACGGCTTGACATCCCCGTCCGAGCTAGAGCGCTAGCCTTTTAACGGACGTGTGTTATTTGAGTTTAGGACACGTTGGTTTGCGTGTATTAAAACGAATGGGGTATTTATCATTATAACGTTAAAGCTTAGTTATCAGGGTGCTCTGTTACGTAGAATCTATTGACAAACTTTTGATAAACGTTTCTGGATGAAACAACCGAAATCTTGTGATCCACTTTTATATACAGATTATGCGAAACACTAAAACTATGAACTCACTAACCTTTTTGTTGACACTTGTTAGCATGTTTATTCTCAGGTTTCCTAGAAGTCTTCCGCTGTTTGCTTATATGTTAGACAAGCTATGTGCATGGAGTCGTACATGGCATATTTTTCAAGGAAACGTTGCATTCACCAAATCATCACCATGTATCTTATTTTGACTGCATTGTCAACGGAAGTACTATTGTAAACTATTATTTACGGTGATTGTCTATATGTAGAAATCATCAGATGTCGAAAACCTTTGATTTAAATATTTATTTATGATGTGCCTTTTCAAAAGAATGCAATATTTACAAAACGTATCATATAGAGGTCAGATACCTCGCAATGAAATCGATGAATGACGTGTTCGTCCATATGGATTTGGAGCGATCGTCACAGTTGGTATCAGAGCGTTGGTCCTAGTGAACCAGGTCTTGCATTAGTGTGTCTAACTGTGTAAGACCCAAATCTTCATTGTACAGCAGAGTATATAGAGTACATAAAGTGTGGGAATGATTGTGCAGTTAAACAGAAGTCAGAGAACAATCTGAGCTTAGTACGCGCCGCGCACACCAAAGGGAGCGTGCTGCGCACTCCCTACTGTAGCCGGGTTTTCGCTGTTTTAATGAGATATTTTTATAGGCATTTTGGTAATTTCATTTGTGGACGGGATAAAGGCTACCAGATCTGTTTGGGTGGAGTCATAACTCCATTTTCAACTACTTTATCCTTATCACTTTAAATCTAGAGAGAGACTTTGATTCTTGAGTGAGAAAGCTTAAATCCAAGAGGAAGAAGTTGCTTTCGGGTCAAATCGCGTGCATTAAAGTTGTTCATCTCATCTCTAGCTTCGTTTTGGTTGTAGTGGTACGTTCTAACTTTAATTTCCTTACTTTAATTTTGTGTAAGGGTTAGGGTTTGAGTTAGTGATGAACATAAAACCATATTTGGTGATTTTGGGTGTTCTTGGGTAAAATTGAGTCATGAAGACTAAATGGTGACTAACCTAGGGTTTCAAAGTATTAAATGATGTTTATGAGTTCTAATTGGTTTGTTAATCACTAGCACAGCTAGTTAATTAGTAAATGGGTGTTAGATGGGTTAGTAGATAACTCAAAATGGGTGTGTTGACTTTAAATTAGTCAAGGGGCTAATGATTGACCTAATTGGTAAATATGGGCATGAAATACCCTAGTTGTGTAATGGTTAGTGTTGTTGGACCTTAATCACTAGTTTTTATGTGATTAATGATGGTCTTAACCCTTAAAGGGCGGTTTTGGTGAAAATGGGGCATTTAATGCATTTAAGTCATTAAATGCACATGAGTGAAGTGTTGGTATTTAGTCCAAAAAGTTTGTTTGTTGATTGAGTACTTATTATATTAGGTACCTTGCTTTGAAGCTTGTGGAGGTGTAAATCGTCACCAAATCGTTAAGGTGAGTGGAATGATTATATGCATATGTATGTAATGTATTTATTTGTATGCTATGGTATGAACCAAAGAGCCGGTAGTGCCATAGTATGTACGAGCGTGCTATGATGTAAACCAAAGAGCCGGTAGCATCATAGTACGTGTGTTATAGTGTGAACCAAAGAGCCGGTAGCGCTATAGCACGATTTTTTAGGGTGTGAACCAAAGAGCCGGTAGCACCTTAGCATTGTTAGAGTGTGAACCAAAGAGCCGGTAGCACTCTAGCGTGAGTATGACTCGAGTTGTGATGTGAACCAAAGAGCGGGTAGCATCATGACAAATGCGTATGGTGTGAACCAAAGAGCCGGTAGCACCATGACGCGAGAATGGTTAATCATGGTTGTGTATTGTTTTGTAGCATATTATATTATGTCGATTATATGTTATTGATTACGCTAGTAGTGGTTTGTGGGATATTATTAGCTTTGTACTAGAAATGGTATGCTAATTGTATTACTAGCGTGTATGCGGTATATGTGTAAGTGATTGCAAGTAGGTATATTATATATATATATATATATATATATATATATATATATATATATATATATATGGGTATAATTATTGCATTCACTAAGCGTTGCTTACCCTCTCGTTGTTTATCTTTTTATAGGCTCCGGCGTTGACAAGGGTAAGGGCCTTCGATTGGATTAGAGATCCCGCTTGTTGTTTAGGGGACGCTTTTGGGATGCGATAGCTTTTGGAGTTTGACCGAGATTTGGGTAGTTTAACCCCCAAACACCATGCTCATAGTGTCGTTTGGAATTTAAACTAGTGTGGTCGAAACTCGAACTTTTGTATGAAACTCGTAAAACGGCCGATGTGGGTCCCATTTTGTAAAACTCATTTTATGTTTGAATCGTATGAGTTTTCCATATTAGAACATGTTGTGAAAAGCGTTTCGTCTAATTATGTCGGGAAGTGGGAGATCTTTATTTGAAAATTTACAAATTCGGACAGAACTAAATTGGGGCCTGTGCGCGCCGCGCACCCTATGGTGGTGCGCGTGGCGCACTCCTCTGTAAAAAAAAACTTTTTTTTGTTTCGCGAAATCAATTGGTTATTGGATTGGGTTGTTACAAGTGGTATCAGAGCATGGTCTAAGGGATTTAGGCGACTTGAGATAGGTGCCTAGACTTAGATTTATTTGTGTATGCGCTTTATGCGGGACTTGTAGGAGACGGGTCGGATCGGGAGTTGATTAGTGCTTAGGTTTATGTGAACTAACCTTGCGCTAATTGTTTTGTGTTGTGTTAGCAATCATCAAGCAAGATAGACGTTGTACTAGCAAGTTAATGCGACGTGCTCGCGTAACAATGATTAGCTACCATTGTTACGGGTTCAAATCGTGTCAATCAAGCGATGTACAATTATTGTTGAGCAAGATGGGGTAGTGTGGTGTATATGTACATTCATATGTGTTAGGTTTTCTCGTTCATTGCTTAACCATTTCCGTTTTATAGTATGAAGACGAGAAACGGACCCGAGATCAATGAAGGGGGTTCGAGCGAGGATGTTGAGTTTACGGCCAAGGTTGAGGCCATTATTCAAAGGCGTCATGAGGCCTTCTTAGAGGATGTTAAGAAGATGTTCTTGGATTCGATTGACGAGCAAGTAGTCAATCTAGTCAAGGAACAAGTTAAGATTGCTCTTAAAGAGGATAACGCGGGAAGACGAGACTTCCACTATAAAAACTTCAAAGATGCTCAACCTCCCACCTTTGAAGGTGAACGAGACCCACTAAAGAGTGCTCGATGGATCTCCGATATGGAGGGGGCTTTCCGTACTAGTGAGTACCCTCTCGATAAAAAGACGAGGTTTGGTAGTAGCATGATGAGGGGTGATGCCAAGTTATGGTGGGACGCGAAAATACGACTTTATGGCGAAGAACAAAGTATGAGTTTGAAGTGGGACGAGTTTAAAGAAGAATTTTTCAAGGAGTACCGAACTTTGGTCGATCTTTCAAAGCTTAAGGACGAGTTACGTACTTTAAGGCAAGGGTCAATGGATTTGAACACTCTCAAGTCCACTTTCTTATCAAAGATCCAATTTTGCCCGGAGTATGACGGGAACGATCACATGTCGAAAGAAGATTTCTACTGAACCTTGAATGATAACTATCAAGAAAGGATTAGTAGAAATTCGGCGAAGACTTTTGATGAGCTATTTGATATCGCTAAGGGTTTTGAGTCGCTTGCTCCAAGAAAGAGTGACTTCACCTTTGGCAAACGAAAATTTGAAGCTACTAGCCACTCTAACAAGAAGAACAAGAGTGTGATTGAGAGCGTCGGTAGTGCGAAAAAGGGGGCATCTAAGAGTTTTGGGCCCACGTGCTACAATTGTGGTCGACAAGGGCACTTAGCCCGTGATTGTACGAACTCATCTTCCAACAAAATCGTTTGTTTTAATTGTAACAAAGAGGGGCACAAGAGGCCGGAGTGTCCCGAATTGCGCAACGATAATGTTAAACGATTAGAAAAGGTGGCAGGTATGGCTAGGGGTCGAAATTATTTGATGACCAATGAGGACGCCAAGCAATCTAGCGAAGTTGTCTCAGGTACTTTCATGGTTAATTCCAATCCGGCAAGGATACTCTTTGATAGTGGTGCAAACTTGTCGTTTGTGTCACCAAAATTTGTGCCTAAACTTAATAAACCGTTAGCTAAGTTAAGTCGTCCGGTAGAAGTTGAAATAGCGGATGGCAAGACGGTGCTAGTGGTTGATGTAAGTAAAAATTGTAATGTTGTGTTTGGTGTCGAAAACTTTAAAATCGATCTCATCCCGATGACTTTGGGTGATTTTGATATCGTTGTTGGTATGGATTGGCTTGATCATAATAGAGCCGATATGGCATGCCATGAAAAATCTATTCGAGTGAAGACCCCAAGTGGGGGAGAGTTAATTATTCATGGCGATAAACGAAGAAGACTTGTGCCGATATGCACTTTTGCACGGGCACGTCGTTTTCTTGTTGGTGGTGGCATGGCTTTTCTTGCCCATGTTGTTGATACTCGTGATGAGCCACCACCCATTCGTGAAATTCCGGTGGTGAGTGAATTTGAAGACGTTTTTCCAGATGAGTTACCGGGTGTTCCGGCGGAAAGACAAGTTGAATTTCGCATTGAGTTGGTTCCGGGGGCTACCCCCATTGCTAAAACTCCTTATCGTTTAGCGCCGACGGAAATGCAAGAGTTGTTAAATCAAACCCAAGAGCTACTTGAAAAGGGTTTTATCCGACCGAGTGCTTCGCCGTGGGGCGCTCCGGTTTTATTCGTGAAGAAGAAAGATAGTAGTATGTGGATGTGCATCGATTATCGGGAGTTGAACAAAGTGACGATCAAGAATCGTTATCCATTGCCTAGGATTGACGATTTGTTCGACCAACTCCAAGGTGCAACGTATTTCTCTAAAATCGACCTACGGTCCGGCTATCACCAAATGCGGGTCCGTGAGGAAGACATCGAGAAAATAGCTTTTCGAACGCGTTATGGGTATTTTGAATTCGTAGTTATGCCTTTTGGTCTTACGAATGCACTGGCGGCATTCATGGATCTTATGAACCGAGTGTGCCAACCCATGTTGGACAAGTCGGTAATTGTGTTCATCGACGACATACTTGTCTATTCGAAGAGTATGAAGGAACATGAACATCATTTGCGGAGTGTGTTAAAGACGTTGCGGAAGGAGAGGTTGTATGCTAAATTCTCCAAATGTGAATTTTGGCTAAGGGAAGTTCAATTCCTTGGCCACATTGTGAACTAAAATGGTACTCAAGTAGATCCGGGGAAGATAGAGACGGTAAAGAGTTGGGGACGACCGACTACGCCTACGGAAATCCGAAGTTTTATCGGATTGGTCGGTTATTATCGTCGGTTTATCCAAGACTTTTCTAAGATCGCTTCTCCATTGACGAAATTGACAAGAAAGAACGCAAGTTTTAATTGGGAGAACGAGCAAGAAATTGCTTTTCGATTGTTAAAAGAGTAATTTATGTCAAGCTCCAGTGTTAGTGTTGCCGGAAGGTGTGGAAGACATGACAGTTTATTGTGATGCTTCTTTAAATGGGCTCGGGTGTGTTCTAATGCAAAGAGGTAAAGTCATCTCTTATGCCTCTCGACAATTAAAGGAACACGAAACGAGATATCCGACTCATGATCTTGAGTTGGCGGCGGTGGTTCATGCGTTGAAAATTTGGTGCCATTACTTGTATGGTGTCAAGTGTACGATTTATTCGGATCACAAGAGTTTGAAACATCTTTTTGATCAAAGAGATTTGAATTATCGTCAACGTAGATGGATGGATGTGGTGAAAGATTATGATTGTGAAATACTTTATCATCCGGGCAAGGCGAATGTGGTTGCGGATGCGTTAAGTCGAAAGAGTCACCACCCGGCGTTACGATTAGGATTGTTACGTATGATTATTACTAACGATTTTCTTGAAAAACTTGGTGTGATTCAAATTGAAGCTTACGTTCACAACAAGCATGCGGAACGAATTGTGGGGCAATCGGAATTCATTACTATAGGTTCGCGTGGTTTGTTGTCTTTTCAAGGAAGAGTGTGGGAGCCTAAGATGGGGGATTATCGACAAGTGCTACTTGATGAAGCCCATAAGTCAAAGTATTCCATTCATCCGGGCGCGACGAAAATGTATCTTGATTTAAGGAAAGATTATTGGTGGCCGGGCATGAAACGTGATGTTGTAAAGTATGTTGAGCAATGCGTCACGTGTTTGCAAGTTAAGGCCGAGCACCAAAAGCCGTATGGTAAGTTACAACCGTTAGAAATCCCGAAATGGAAATGGGAGCACATTACCATGGATTTCATCACAAAGTTACCTAAAATGGCGAGAACCCAATTTGATTCGATTTGGGTGATAGTTGATCGATTGACGAAAAGTGCCTTGTTTCTTCCCATTTGGGAAGCAATATCATCGGAGACTTTGGCTAAATTGTTTATCAAAGAGGTAGTCGCTCGACATGGGGTTCCTATATCTATTATTTCGGATCGAGATACCCGTTTGACATCTCGATTTTGGGAAAAGTTTCATGAAGATATGGGTACACAATTGAAATTGAGCACGGCGTATCATCCTCAAACGGACGGTCAAACCAAACGAACGAATCAAACTTTGGAGGATATGTTGCGGGCGTGTATTATTGATTTCGGTGGTAGTTGGGATGAGCACTTACCTTTGGTGGAATTCTCGTACAATAATAGTTATCATACTAGTATCGGGATGCCACCTTATGAGATGCTTTATGGGCAAAGGTGTCGAACTCCGATTTGTTGGGGTGAAATTGGCCAAAAGGAAATCGGGAGTACCGATTTGGTCTTAGAAACGAATAGCAAGATTGATATGATTCGGGATCATTTGAAAAAGGCGTAAGATAGACAAAAGTCGTATGCCGACAAGCGTAGACGAATGATCGAATTTCAAGAAGGTGACATGGTGATGCTTAAGGTTTCGCCATGGAAAGGTGTTATTCGGTTTCGAAAACGGGGAAAGTTAGCTCCTCGGTTTATTGGACCATTTAAGGTTTTAGCTCGTGTTGGTGAAGTCGCGTATCTTTTGGAATTACCCGAAGAGCTTGCGGGGATCCATAATACATTTCATATTTCCCATCTCCGTAAGTGTCTTGCGGATGATTCATCATGGGTGCCTTTGGACGAAATCGAGCTAAACAATAAGTTAGAGTATATTGAGGAGCCGATTTCCATACTCGATGAGAAAGTCAAAAGGTTGAGACATAAAGAGGTTAGGACTTTTAAAGTTCAATGGCGTCGTAGTAAGGGTTCCGAGTTGTCATAACCCGTCCTTAACCATAAGAACGTGTTAGATAACGTATGATTTCATTGCGAGGTATTGACCTCTATATGCGACATTTTTAAAAGAGAAACTGCATATATTATACATTACAAACCATAACCATTATTTTTGTTACAAGCTTTAGACAATAAAAAGATGATTATCGTTTAGCGATAATCTTCGACTTACAAACTTTACATATAATGATAACAACACGATTTCGAGCATATTTTACAACACAAATCCTTGGGTATGCAGTTTTATTTTTGACACAAATATGCGTACGCAAGATCCTGCTCAAATTCAACATAATGCAGCGGAAGCTTTAGTAATCACCTGAGAATAGACATGTTTTAAAAGGTCAACATAAAGTTGGTGAGATATAGGTTTAATGCCGGCAGCAATATATATATATAGACCACAAGATTTCGTATATAAACAGTTTAATAAAAATATTCTAAGTGGTTGAGCACTTGGTAACCATACTTAACATTTAATCACGTCGCATATTCCCTTTATTATGAAATCTTACTACACCGTACCAAGTGTAGTCACGAAACGAAGTACTGTGCAACCGTTGAATACTGGTCGTCCAGTCCGGTTGGGGTTGTCAGGCCCGATAGATCTATCAACAGGATTCGCGTTTACAATACCGCTGTAAATAACAGTTACCAAGCTACAGGGAAGTATGCCAGTGGTACAACTCAACGTAGAATATATTTTTCAGTTACTTGTGTCCATAACGTAAAACATAAAATACATGTATTCTCATCCCGAAATACTTAGAGTTTAAAAGTGGGACTATATACTCACTTTCGTCTTGAAGATATATATATAATTTGACTTGGTCTCCGGTTGATATCACGAACCTATCCATATATAATATATCAATACCTTTTCTTTTTAAACAAACGTCACATATATATACTTGTTATACTTTTAATACTTTGAATAATTCCTTAGTCCGTAGTTAGCAGTTCGTTGTTAGTAATTCAATTTTAATGGTTCATTTTTAGATGTTTCATATACCCGCAATGAAATAAATAAAACCCCCAACGAAATAAATAAAACCCCATCGTATATGTATTGGTCGAGATTAATCTTGACCCACGGTACCGGTGTTGTCAAATGACGTGTTGCGTACATAAAGTACCGGTGTTGTCAAATGACGTGTTGCGTACAATCATGGGATCTTATGATTAATCTTCTCGTGTTGTTTACGGGTGATCCTGAACCATATAAAATTGAATTATAAGTACATATATATAAAATATCATGTTAACTTAAAAAGATGTGATTTATTTAATTTTTCCCAATTATTTTCGTGGCTAAACTAGTCTTGGATATCCGATTTTGTTTCGGTCATAGTTTCTTCGTTACAACTCCGTTTTCGTTGATTCAACTTGTCATCTCCTTGGATCGAGTCCCTCTTTAAGACTATGAACTGTAAATACCTTAGTTTGTATTCAAAATCACACGGCATAGGTCAAACTTTAGTGAAACTTATGAAGTTAATCATTTTCCATCATGTAAACAACCTTAAATGATTATTTTTCTAAAAATACTTATACTTTGAGTTAAATCATGAAATTTTTATGTGTTATCATATTCATAGTAAAAATCATTTTTCCAGAAAATAAACCTCCAATTCAAAGTTTAAGATGGTTTTTAATTATCCAACCCAAAACAGCCCCCGGTGGCACTCCGACGTCGTAAAAACAGTTTTTAAGATAATCTTTGAAAAACCAAGTTATACCTTGTTAAATTAGCATATATTTAAGTTATATTACAGGTCTTGGAGTATTTTAAAAGTTAAGTTAGAAGGATCTATTTAGTTTGCGAACAAGTTTGAAATCATTCAAACTATGTTCTAGTTTATAAACTCTTATATATATAGCTTTAAATATATGAATTGAAAAAGAGTTGAAGTAGAGTTTTTACCTCAAGTTTAAAATGTAAAGTTGCTGGAAAGAAGTAGTAAAATAAAAGTTGAGAGAGTTCTTGCAAGTGTGTGTGAAAATTGGAAGTAAAATTTGGAAAATGAATGTGTAAAAATGAGTTAGAAATGGTGCTTATTTATAGGCTTGAAAATTTGGTTTTTAGTGAAAATATCTAAGATAAGTTAAAATTTATTATGTCATGAATGACATATTATTCCAATAATTGAAGATTTCTATTGGTATATACCAATAGTAAATACTTCTAGAAGCTGTGTATAGTACCCTAGATATACGTATAGGATTATTGAGGAAACGGAACGAGAATTCAAATATAACTATCTTTTGTAAATATACTTATATTGTTTTATGTATAAAAGCCCTTTAAAAATGATTAAATACATTACTTATACGATATATGTATAAACATTATAAATAACGTTACGTAGGTTATTGTTTTGAAAACTTAAGTTAGTAGTTTCAAAATATACTTATGACTTTTTGTTATTAATACAAAATGAGATATTAAAACATCCTTAGATCATGTTAAATATGTATGTATAATTATCATATATTGTATAGTTCGTGATATCATCGGTCAAACTAGACGGTCAAACGTTGTGTAAAACTCTTTTCAAAAACATAGGTCTCAACAATTTGGATTGCTTATCATGTTGGTAAGGTTTAATTTATGTAAATATTAATCTCATAAGTATAGAACGATCGGAAAAGTGCGGGTCGTTACAGTACCTACCCGTTAAATAAATTTCGTCCCGAAATTTTAAAATTGTACCTATTTTGCGTCATCGAGAAACAAGTGTGGATATTTTTGTTTCATCTGATCCTCTCGTTCCCAAGTAAACTCAGGACCTCTTCGAGCATTCCAACGAACCTTAACGATTGGTATGTTGCTCTGCTTGAGCTGTTTAACTTCACGGTCCATGATTTCGATTGGTTCTTCGACGAATTGTAGTTTCTCGTCGACATGGATTTCTTCAAGAGGAATGGTGAGGTCTTCCTTTGCAAGACACTTCTTAAGGTTCGAGACGTGAAAGGTATTATGTACTCCGGCGAGTTGTTGCGGTAACTCGAGTCGATAAGCTACCGGTCCAATGCGTTCGATGATCTTGAACGGGCCTACATATCTTGGGTTCAGTTTACCCCTTTTTCCAAAACGTATTACACCTTTCCAAGGTGACACCTTTAGCATAACCATGTCCCCAATCTGAAACTCTAATGGTTTCCTTCGGACATCGGCGTAGCTCTTTTGGCGACTTCGGGCTGTTTTCAATCTCTCCTTGATTTGTACTATCTTCTCAGTCGTTTCGTGTATGATCTCGGGACCAGTTAATTGTCGATCTCCTACTTCATTCCAACAGATAGGAGATCTACACTTCCTTCCATACAATGCTTCGAATGGTGCAGCTTTAATGCTTGCATGATAACTATTATTATACGAAAATTCTGCTAACGGTAGATACTTATCCCATCCGTTTCCAAAATCGATCACACATGCCCTGAGCATGTCTTCAAGAGTCTGAATCGTTCTTTCACTCTGCCCGTCTGTTTGCGGATGATATGCGGTACTCATATCTAAACGAGTTCCTAGTGCCTCCTGCAGTGATTGCCAGAACTTTGAGGTAAATCTACTATCACGATCGGATATAATGGAAATAGGTATTCCATGCCTTGAAACAATTTCCTTTATATACAATCGTAATAGTTTCTCCATTCTATCCGTTTCCTTTATAGGCAAGAAATGGGCAGATTTGGTAAGACGATCAACAATCACCCAAATGGTGTCGTATCCCCAGGCAGTCTTTGGTAACTTCGTGATGAAATCCATGGTAATACCATCCCATTTCCATTCTGGGATTTCTGGTTGTTGAAGTAACCCTGATGGTTTCTGGTGTTCTGCCTTGACCTTGGAACAAGTTAAACACTCCCCAACATATGTTGCAACGTCTGTCTTTAAGTTAGGCCACCAATAATGTGTCTTAAGATCTTGATACATCTTTCCAACTCCAGGATGTATCGAGTATCTTGTCTTATGTGCCTCGTTCAATATCAACTTCCTTAATCCACCCAACTTCGGTACCCAAATACGGTTTGCAAAATATCGAATTCCATCTTCCCGTATAACGAGTTGCTTCTCATACTTCTTCATTATTTCATTTCCTATATTTTCTTTAGTAAGTGCTTCTCGTTGAACTTCTTTGATTTGTGAGTTGAGATTCATGCGAATTTTTATGTTCATCGCTCGTACTCGAATTGGTTCTCGTTCCTTTCTGCTTAGTGCGTCAGCCACCACATTCGCTTTCCCGGGATGATAACGAATTTCACAATCATAGTCGTTTATTAACTCGACCCACCTACGTTGCCTCATGTTCAGCTGTTTCTGATCAAAAATATGTTGAAGACTTTTATGATCAGTAAACACAGTGCATCTAACCCCATATAAGTAGTGTCTCCATATCTTTAACGCAAACACGACTGCTCCCAGTTCTAGATCATGCGTCGTATAATTCCGCTCGTGAATCTTCAATTGTCGAGATGCGTATGCAATAACTTTCTTTCGTTGCATAAGAACACAACCAAAACCTTGTCGCGAAGCGTCACAATATATTTCAAAATCATCGTTCCCTTCAGGTAACGATAAAATAGGCGCCGTAGTTAACTTCTTCTTCAGTAATTGAAATGCGTTCTCCTGCTCCGAGGTCCATTCGTATTTCTTCCCTTTTTGCGTTAATGCTGTCAACGGCTTAGCTATTCGGGAAAAATCTTGAATAAACCTTCTATAATAACCGGCTAAACCCAAAAATTGGCGTATCTGCATTGGTGTTTTAGGAGTCTCCCATTTTTCAATGGCTTCAATTTTTGCTGGATCAACCTGAATTCCTTTGCTACTAACAACGTGGCCAAGAAATTGCACTTCTTTCAACCAGAAAGCACACTTAGAAAATTTAGCGTATAGCTGTTCTTTTCTCAACAACTCTAATATCAACCTTAAATGCTGCTCATGCTCTTGCTCACTCTTGGAATAGATAAGAATGTCATCAATGAAAACGATAACAAACTTATCTAAATACGGACTACAAACTCGATTCATGAGGTCCATGAATACAGCTGGCGCATTCGTCAATCCAAACGGCATGACCAAAAATTCGTAATGACCATAACGTGTCCGAAAAGCAGTTTTTGGAATGTCCTCTTCTTTGACACGTAGTTGATGATAGCCCGATCTTAGGTCGATTTTCGAATAAACACATGATCCCTGGAGTTGATCAAATAAGTCGTCAATTCTCGGTAGTGGATACCGATTTTTGATAGTTAACTTATTTAATTCACGATAATCTATACACATCCTAAAAGATCCATCTTTCTTTTTAACAAATAGAATCGGAGCTCCCCACGGTGAAGTACTTGGTCGTATGAATCCATGATCCAGTAATTCTTTTAACTGACTCTGAAGTTCTTTTAACTCGGACGGTGCAAGTCTATATGGAGCACGAGCCACTGGTGCGGCTCCTGGTACTAAATCTATTTGAAATTCTACAGATCTAAATGGAGGTAATCCCGGCAACTCTTCCGGAAATACTTCAGGAAAATCTCTTGCCACAGGCACGTCATTGATGCACTTCTCTTTTTCTTTCTTTTCGACTTTATTAACATGTGCTAAGATAGCATAGCACCCTTTCTTCAAGCACTTTTGAGCTTTCAAATAACTAATGAGTTTTAGCTTTGAGTTACCCTTCTCTCCATAAATCATTACTGGCGTTTTATTCTTACGAGGAATACGAATTGCCTTCTTGGCGCACACAATTTCGGCTCCTATTTTGGACATCCAGTCCATGCCGACTATTACATCAAAACTTCCTAATTCTACGGGTATCAAATCAATCTTAAATGTTTCTCCGGCTAAATTTATTTTACAATCACGGCAAATTTTATCGGCTTTAATTAGTTTACCATTAGCTAACTCAATCATGTACTTAGCATCTAGAGGTAATGATGAACAATTCAATTTAGCGTGAAAGTCTCTACACACGTAACTTCTATCAGCACCAGTATCAAATATAATAGATGCGGATAAGTTATTAATGGTAAACGTACCCGTAACAAGCTCCGGGTCTTCACACGCCTCTCTAGCATTAATAACAAATGCTCTTCCACGTGCAGATCCATTATTCTTCTCTGGATTCGGGCACTGGCTCTTATAGTGACCTTGTTTTCCACACCTAAAACAAGTAATGGTAGCCAAAGCAGTTCTATTTGCATTGGTGGCAGGAGTCTTGGTACCATTTGTATTTGTAACGAGAGCCCTACAATCTTCAGCAAGATGACCCTTTCGATTACATTTGTTGCATACCACATTACAGTAACCAGAGTGATGTTTGTGGCATCGGTTGCATAAAGTATTTTGTCCTTTATAACCAAAGCTTAAACCACTACCCGCACCTTGCGTGTTTTCTTGTTTCTTAAAAGATTGTTGTTGGTTACCTCGATCATAATTTCCATTCCACTTTCTTTTGTTACCTGATACCTTCACATCAGTATTGGATACTTTCTTATCCATGATGACCTGATCCATTAGCTCGTTTGCCATGGTTATAGCTTCATGAATTGTCTTAGGTTTCGATGCTGTAACATTTGCCTTGACCTTTTTGGGCAAACCATCTTTGTACATTTCAATCTTCCGTTCTTCGGTTGGAACCAATTCAGGACATAGCAAAACTAATTCCATGAATCGCTGATTGTAGTTGGTGATTTCAGTACCAATAACCTTCAGACTTCGTAACTCATCTTCCAACTTCCTAACCTCGTTCCTTGGACAATATTCGTTGATTAACATTGTTTTGAATTCTTCCCACGGAGTATCATAAGCTACATCTCCTCCTACAGCCTTCACATAATTTTTCCACCACGTGAGTGCACTATCTTGTAAAGTGCACGATGCATACTTGGTCATGTCCTTTTCAACACAACCACTGATTTTAAACACAGTCTCCATCTTTTCTATCCACCGGGTTAAACCGATTGGTCCTTCTGTTCCACTGAATGATGAGGGCTTGCAAGCTTGAAAAGTTTTGTAAGTGCACCCCACACGAGGATTTGGGTTAACTGCAGCACCTCTTGCAGCCTCGACCCATAACATTCTGTCGTTCACTCGTTGATTGATGAGTTCCTGGATTTCTTGTTCCGTCATTCGGTTCAATCGCGCCATATTCTTCTATAAGAATGAAAAGAAAATAAGTATTCACATGGAATATTATAGATGTAGTGTATATTTACAGTACATTATAGCTTATTAATAATATGAACCAGGTATTATTATAAAAGCCTTTTCTTCTTATTAGCATTTTATAATTATATCTAGGGTAGTACCTACCCGTTAATGTCCATACTTAATAGCTTAGTACAGAATCAATTACTACCATCTAAATAATACTTAACCATGGAAAATTATTGCATTTCACACTTCACTATTTTACATATGCTTATCTTATATCGAACATTAAGCAAACCACACTAATAATATTATACAAAACATTATATGATCCCATGGTTTAATACGGCAGCGCATCGTTTGGTCTATTTTCTAGGACGTTTAGGTTCAAGGAATGGCCTAACGCTTATACTAGCTGTCTGCCTATATTTTGGCTGTAGGGCTGAAGAACTGGATGCCGGGACAGCACGAATAGGAATAGCGGGAATAGGGGTGGTAGTGTCTAGTGGAGTTGGTGCCACATCATCCTTACTAAACTCGGGATTTGAATTTTCTAATTCATTAGCCTTTCGTTTCTTTCCTAGTTCGAACTCGTCTTTTGTAATTTCCTGTATTTCTTCCTCGGGTTCACTTTCCTCCTCGGGTTCACTTTCCTCCTCGGGTTCACTTTCCTCCTCGGGTTCACTTTCCGGGTTCTCTATAGTCGGTTCATCCGGAATTTGTGAGTCTTCCCCAAAGATATTATTTTCGTCATCGGATAGGTTAATGACTGGAACACCATCTGAAGATTCTGGTTCGGAGTCGCTGAACGTGATGACAAGTTTTGAGCCCGACATCTATCATACAACAACTAACCCATTAGTACTACATAATATTTACATATAAATTTTAACCAACAATGATAAGCAATGGTTTTTAAATCAGACCCGGTCAAAGTCCAGACTTACTAATGTATCCTAACGACTTATCGGTTAGACACACTAATGCAAACCTGGTTCGCTAAGACCACCGCTCTGATACCACATGTCATAACCCGTCCTTAACCATAAGAACGTGTTAGATAACGTATGATTTCATTGCGAGGTATTGACCTCTATATGCGACATTTTTAAAAGAGAAACTGCATATATTATACATTACAAACCATAACCATTATTTTTGTTACAAGCTTTAGACAATAAAAAGATGATTATCGTTTAGCGATAATCTTCGACTTACAAACTTTACATATAATGATAACAACACGATTTCGAGCATATTTTACAACACAAATCCTTGGGTATGCAGTTTTATTTTTGACACAAATATGCGTACGCAAGATCCTGCTCAAATTCAACATAATGCAGCGGAAGCTTTAGTAATCACCTGAGAATAGACATGTTTTAAAAGGTCAACATAAAGTTGGTGAGATATAGGTTTAATGCCGGCAGCAATATATATATATATAGACCACAAGATTTCGTATATAAACAGTTTAATAAAAATATTCTAAGTGGTTGAGCACTTGGTAACCATACTTAACATTTAATCACGTCGCATATTCCCTTTATTATGAAATCTTACTACACCGTACCAAGTGTAGTCACGAAACGAAGTACTGTGCAACCGTTGAATACTGGTCGTCCAGTCCGGTTGGGGTTGTCAGGCCCGATAGATCTATCAACAGGATTCGCGTTTACAATACCGCTGTAAATAACAGTTACCAAGCTACAGGGAAGTATGCCAGTGGTACAACTCAACGTAGAATATATTTTTCAGTTACTTGTGTCCATAACGTAAAACATAAAATACATGTATTCTCATCCTGAAATACTTAGAGTTTAAAAGTGGGACTATATACTCACTTTCGTCTTGAAGATATATATATAATTTGACTTGGTCTCCGGTTGATATCACGAACCTATCCATATATAATATATCAATACCTTTTCTTTTTAAACAAACGTCACATATATATACTTGTTATACTTTTAATACTTTGAATAATTCCTTAGTCCGTAGTTAGCAGTTCGTTGTTAGTAATTCAATTTTAATGGTTCATTTTTAGATGTTTCATATACCCGCAATGAAATAAATAAAACCCCCAACGAAATAAATAAAACCCCATCGTATATGTATTGGTCGAGATTAATCTTGACCCACGGTACCGGTGTTGTCAAATGACGTGTTGCGTACATAAAGTACCGGTGTTGTCAAATGACGTGTTGCGTACAATCATGGGATCTTATGATTAATCTTCTCGTGTTGTTTACGGGTGATCCTGAACCATATAAAATTGAATTATAAGTACATATATATAAAATATCATGTTAACTTAAAAAGATGTGATTTATTTAATTTTTCCCAATTATTTTCGTGGCTAAACTAGTCTTGGATATCCGATTTTGTTTCGGTCATAGTTTCTTCGTTACAACTCCGTTTTCGTTGATTCAACTTGTCATCTCCTTGGATCGAGTCCCTCTTTAAGACTATGAACTGTAAATACCTTAGTTTGTATTCAAAATCACACGGCATAGGTCAAACTTTAGTGAAACTTATGAAGTTAATCATTTTCCATCATGTAAACAACCTTAAATGATTATTTTTCTAAAAATACTTATACTTTGAGTTAAATCATGAAATTTTTATGTGTTATCATATTCATAGTAAAAATCATTTTTCCAGAAAATAAACCTCCAATTCAAAGTTTAAGATGGTTTTTAATTATCCAACCCAAAACAGCCCCCGGTGGCACTCCGACGTCGTAAAAACAGTTTTTAAGATAATCTTTGAAAAACCAAGTTATACCTTGTTAAATTAGCATATATTTAAGTTATATTACAGGTCTTGGAGTATTTTAAAAGTTAAGTTAGAAGGATCTATTTAGTTTGCGAACAAGTTTGAAATCATTCAAACTATGTTCTAGTTTATAAACTCTTATATATATAGCTTTAAATATATGAATTGAAAAAGAGTTGAAGTAGAGTTTTTACCTCAAGTTTAAAATGTAAATTTGCTGGAAAGAAGTAGTAAAATAAAAGTTGAGAGAGTTCTTGCAAGTGTGTGTGAAAATTGGAAGTAAAATTTGGAAAATGAATGTGTAAAAATGAGTTAGAAATGGTGCTTATTTATAGGCTTGAAAATTTGGTTTTTAGTGAAAATATCTAAGATAAGTTAAAATTTATTATGTCATGAATGACATATTATTCCAATAATTGAAGATTTCTATTGGTATATACCAATAGTAAATACTTCTAGAAGCTGTGTATAGTACCCTAGATATACGTATAGGATTATTGAGGAAACGGAACGAGAATTCAAATATAACTATCTTTTGTAAATATACTTATATTGTTTTATGTATAAAAGCCCTTTAAAAATGATTAAATACATTACTTATACGATATATGTATAAACATTATAAATAACGTTACGTAGGTTATTGTTTTGAAAACTTAAGTTAGTAGTTTCAAAATATACTTATGACTTTTTGTTATTAATACAAAATGAGATATTAAAACATCCTTAGATCATGTTAAATATGTATGTATAATTATCATATATTGTATAGTTCGTGATATCATCGGTCAAACTAGACGGTCAAACGTTGTGTAAAACTCTTTTCAAAAACATAAGTCTCAACAATTTGGATTGCTTATCATGTTGGTAAGGTTTAATTTATGTAAATATTAATCTCATAAGTATAGAACGATCGGAAAAGTGCGGGTCGTTACACGAGTTTACTTGGGAGTCCGAAGAATTCGTGTTGGTTTATCTTCCCTCTTGTCATGCGGCTTGAATCGCGAGGACGCGCTCTGATTCAAGTGGGGGAGAGTTGTAAGACCCAAATCTTCATTGTACAGCAGAGTATATAGAGTACATAAAGTGTGGGAATGATTGTGCAGTTAAACAGAAGTCAGAGAGCAATCTGAGCTTAGTGCGCGCCGCGTACACCAAAGGGAGCGCGCCGCGCACTCCCTACTGTAGCCGGGTTTTCGCTGTTTTAATGAGATATTTTGATGGGCATTTTGGTAATTTCATTTGTGGACGGGATAAAGGCTACCAGATCTGTTTGGGTGGAGTCATAACTCCATTTTCAACTACTTTATCCTTATCACTTTAAATCTAGAGAGAGACTTTGATTCTTGAGTGAGAAAGCTTAAATCCAAGAGGAAGAAGTTGCTTTCGGGTCAAATCGCGTGCATTAAAGTTGTTCATCTCATCTCTAGCTTCGTTTTGGTTGTAGTGGTACGTTCTAACTTTAATTTCCTTACTTTAATTTTGTATAAGGGCTAGGGTTTGAGTTAGTGATGAACATAAAACCATATTTGGTGATTTTGGGTGTTCTTGGGTAAAATTGAGTCATGAAGACTAAATGGTGACTAACCTAGGGTTTCAAAGTATTAAATGATGTTTATGAGTTCTAGTTGGTTAGTTAATCACTAGCACACCTAGTTAATTAGTAAATGGGTGTTAGATGGGTTAGTAGATAACCCGAAATGGGTGTGTTGACTTTAAATTAGTCAAGGGGCTAATGATTGACCTAATTGGGAAATATGGGCATGAAATACCCTAGTTGTATAATGGTTAGTGTTGTTGGACCTTAATCACTAGCTTTTAAGTGATTAATGATGGTCTTGGCCCTTAAAGGGCGGTTTTGGTGAAAATGGGGCATTTAATGCATTTAAGTCATTAAATGCACATGAGTGAAGTGTTGGTATTTAGTCCAACAAGTTTGTTTGTTGATCGAGTACTTATTATATTAGGTACCTTGCTTTGAAGCTTGTGGAGGTGTAAATCGTCACCAAATCGTTAAGGTGAGTGGAATGATTATATGCATATGTATGTAATGTATTTATTTGTATGCTATGGTATGAACCAAAGAGCCGGTAGTGCCATAGTATGTACGAGCGTGCTATGATGTGAACCAAAGAGCCGGTAGTGTCATAGTACGTGTGTTATAGTGTGAACCAAAGAGCCGGTAGCGCTATAGCACGATTTGTTAGGGTGTGAACCAAATAGCCGGTAGCACCTTAGCGTTGTTAGAGTGTGAACCAAAGAGCCGGTAGCATTCTAGCGTGAGTATGACTCGAGTTGTGATGTGAACAAAAGAGCAGGTAGCATCATGACAAATGCGTATGGTGTGAACCAAAGAGCCGGTAGCACCATGACGCGAGAATGGTTAACCATGGTTGTGTATTGTTTTGTAGCATATTATATTATGTCGATTATATGTTATTGATTACGCTAGTAGCGGTTTGTGGGAGATTATTAGCTTTGTACTTGAGATGGTATGCTAATTGTATTGCTAGCGTGTATGCGGTATATGTGTAAGTGATTGCAAGTAGGTATATATATATATATATATATATATATATATATATATATATATATATATATATATATATATATATATATATGGGTATAATTATTGCATTCACTAAGCGTTGCTTACCCTCTCGTTGTTTATCTTTTTATAGGCTCCGGCGTTGACAAGGGTAAGGGCCTTCGATTGGATTAGAGATCCCGCTTGTTGTTTAGGGGACGCTTTTGGGATGCGATAGCTTTTGGAGTTTGACCGAGATTTGGGTAGTTTAAACCCCAAACACCATGCTCTTAGTGTCGTTTGGAATTTAAACTAGTGTGGTCGAAACTCGAACTTTTGTATGAAACTCGTAAAACGGCCGATGTGGGTCCCGTTTTGTAAAACTCATTTTATGTTTGAATCGTATGAGTTTTCCATATTAGAACATGTTGTGAAAAGCGTTTCATCTAATTATGTCGGGAAGTGGGAGATCTTTATTTGAAAATTTGCAAATTCAGACAGAACTGAATTGGGGCCTGTGCGCGCCGCGCACCCTATGGTGGTGCGCGTGGCGCACTCCTCTGTAAAAAAAAAAACTTTTTTTTGTTTCGCGAAATCAATTGGTTATTGGATTGGGTTGTTACAAACTGATAGTTGTTAGGATGCGTTCGTAAGTCTGGACTTCGACTGTGTCTGCATGTCAAAATTTTTGCTTATCATTTCTTGTCGGAAATTACCTGTCTATCATCTTAAGTCTAAACGCGTCTTATTGCATTGATTGCATAGATAGAGTATAGACAAAATTCATATCTTGGCATATCTATTACAGTAAACTTTGCCTGACAGCTTTCGAAAGTTCCTCCGTAATTTACGGATCCCTTGTATTATATATAGGTATTCTATGTAATTAGAATATCATCCGATATCCAAAAATCATTTCATATCAAAAATCCATTATCCAAACCGTGTAAGATGAATTCCGCATCTAGTTCGAATTCCTCAGATTCCGACAGCTATTCCGATATGGAGTTCCACTCGAGCTCTGTGATGACCCGGAAATTTCTGACCAAATTTAAATTTATCTTTAAATGATTTAACGTTTTCGACACGATAAGCAAAGTTTGTAAAGTTGAATCTCAAAATTCTTGAACTACTCAATTACCCTTCGATTGTTCTCAACGATTCGCGAACAATTATATGTAAATAGATACATATATATATATACTATAACTTGAAAACGTAACAAAGTGTTGTGTATATGATACTGGGCATTAAACTTATTGGTTTGATTATCTGATTGATATAATTAGATAAGTTAACTAGAACGTTTAAGATGAACCAGTAAAACACTAAATTGCTACAGTATTTTCGAATTGCTACAGTACCCGAAAAGCTACAGTGTTTTCTAAAATCACTATTTGCTACAAGACGATGATTTATAGAAGAAAATAACCAAAACACTTAATTGATTAAAGCTACACTTCGAGTGACATAGTTTATCAATGATTAAGTTTAATTTTTGATAAAGGTACACGTCGCGTAACGAAAAGTACTAGTTTTCTCAGTGTACGAAAGGACGTTCGAAAAACCGGAACAGGGACATAAGTCGAGTGAAGACGTACGACTTATCGGAACGAAAATTACAAGTCAACTATGCACGTGAATTTAATATAATATATAATTAATTATATAAATTAAATATATTATAAATATAATTAATAAATATGTCGACGAGGTACACGATAAAACATTGTGAGCTGTAAAACCAATCCATGCGATCGCATGGGAATTGGTCATGGGAGCCATGTGATCGCATGGTGACAGATCCCAGCAAACATCTATAAATTTTGACGATTTTTGTTCATTTGTTGCACAATTACTCCCTCTGTTATATTATTATTATTATTATTATTATTATTATTATTATTATTATTATTATTATTATTATTATTATTATTATTATTATTATTATTATTAAGATTAATATTATTATTAATCTTATTATTATTAGTATTAATAATAATTAGTATTATACATAAAATACTACGACGAGGTTATGAGCGTGTCACTTTCAAAAATGGGTTTTCGAGCGGGATAGAGCTAAGGAAATTATGGGCTATTGCCATGGAGGTTATGGGTAATGTTCATGGGTAATATTCGCAAGTCAAACCTAGTGTTTATCATCTACGTTACGTCTACGTACTTTCCTGCAATATTGAATCACAATATTGATATGTGAGCATTCATATCTTATCTTTTATATATTAATTGTGTATCCATGTCTAGTGCCCGAGTATATATATTTATGCATGCATATATGCTAAATTTCGTCGTTAAGCAGTTTATAATGAATCACAAATTAAATACATATATTACTGGTAAATGGTATATGATATACATGTTTTTGGAAAGCTAGCGAAAAATCAATAACTTTTCATTTAGATATCGAATAATTTCGATGAACGGATTAAAAGATATGATCAACTGAATTATGATTGACGTTAATTGAAATTGCTTTTGAATCTACAATTAAGATTTAAACAACTTGTTTACGAGATTGATAAATTGGATTTTTTGAATATTACCAACCGAGTAAATGAATCCTTATATAAGGTACGTCTCGTTTTGTTAAACAACTGTCAAAATTGACTTTTTGAAACGACTTTGGATAACTTTTGTATGTCGATATCGAGAATTAGGATTGTGATACACTATGACCTGACCTAGCTTGATAGACATTTATTGACCAACATATGTTCTCTAGGTTGAGATCTACGGTTATTTGGTAATCCGAGTTTCGATCACATTTTGGTGAACGACTTTATATGCTGCTAAGGTGAGTTTATAGTCTCCCTTTTTAAATACTTTAAATATTTTTGGGCTGAGAATACAGGCAATTTATTTTAAACGCAATAAGACACAAGTACATATTAAATTCTACACTGAGTTAAACCGAAAATCCCTTAGCTTTGGTAACTAGTAGCTGCCAGTACATAGGATATGGACTGGTGGGCGCAAATAATTGTATATGGATCCATAGGGCTTGACATCCCCGTCTGTTCCAGGTATAGAAACCCTAGCCTGAACTATAAAACAGACGTATGCTATTTGAGGTTAGTACATGTTAGATTGCATGTATTGTACATGTTGGTTGCATGTATGTTAAAACAGGGGTACTTATTATAACGTTAAAGCTTAGTTACCAGGGTGCTCAATCTTGTGATCCACCTTTATATACAGATTATATGAAACAATAAAACTATGAACTCACTAACCTTTGTGTTGACACTTGTTAGCATTTTTATTCTCAGGTTTCCTAGAAGTCTTCCGCTGTTTGCTTATGTGTTAGACAAGCTATGTGCATGGAGTCTTACATGACATATTTTTCAAGGAAACATTGCATTCACCAAATCATCACCATGTATCTTATTTTGACTGCATTGTCAACGGAAGTATTATTGTAAATTGTTATTTATGGTGATTGTCTATAGGTAGAAATCATCAGATGTCGAAAACCTTTGATTTAAATATTCATTTATGGTGTGTTTTTTTAAAAAGAATGCAATGTTTACAAAACGTATCATATAGAGGTCAAATACCTCGCAATGAAATCGATGAATGACGTGTTCGTCCATATGGATTTGGAGCGATCGTCACAAGCTCCGAAAGCAGCGTAACCGGAATGAATCAACCAATTAGCCATCATCTATTCTGGATGAATTGGGGATGGGTTCGTAATCTACTTAATCAGTGGAGACAGGAAGAAGGCGATCCCTTCCATCCACCACATCCACCTCTTGGTGAAGAACCTGAAGCACTTACCGGCGAACCCGTTCGTAACACCATTTTCACCCTCATTTCCAGAACAGCTCGCAACGACTACGTAATATCCAATATTGTAAATCTTATTCATCCGCTTGTCCGAACCGCCAATCATCCGGGGGTAGTAGAAGAATTCAACGAGCTTCGTGCTCGGGTAATGGCTTTGGAGAATATGGTGCAAGGGTTACGAACACCAGCAATAGCACCAGCAGCATAACCGGTACCACCATCATCAACACCAACAGTATCATTACCACCACCAACAATAACATCCCCATCACACGCCTCAACATCACAATCTGTACCTCGGATATCAACATCATACTCACCATAGGTACCAAGGAGTACCAACAACAATAAATGATGAAGTATTGATTCATAACTTCATCGGAGAAATATTCTACGGTGATTAGGTAATCTCTAAAAAATCTTAGAGATTATTTATCCCAGTTCTAACCGTAAATCAGATGAATAGAAATGATAGAAGGAAGAATAGAAACCCTGACAAGAATTGTGCGTAAGGTACAAGCTAGACTTGTTTTACCAACAGCATCAATAGTGAAATGTCCCATTCTTATTAATTAAAAACGTTCCATATTAATTGATTTCGTTGCGAGGTTTTGACCTCTATATGAGACGTTTTTCAAAGACTGCATTCATTTTTAAAACAAACCATAACCTTTATTTCATAAATAAAGGTTTAAAAAGCTTTACGTAGATTATCAAATAATGATAATCTAAAATATCCTGTTTACACACGACCATTACATAATGGTTTACAATACAAATATGTTACAACAAAATAAGTTTCTTGAATGCAGTTTTTACACAAAATATCATACAAGCATGGACTCCAAATCTCGTCCTTATTTAAGTATGTGACAGCGGAAGCTTCTAATAATCACCTGAGAATAAACATGCTTAAAACGTCAACAAAAATGTTGGTGAGTTATAGGTTTAACCTATATATATCAAATCATAATAATAGACCACAAGATTTCATATTTCAATACACATCCCATACATAGAGATAAAAATCATTCATATGGTGAACACCTGGTAACCGACATTAACAAGATGCATATATAAGAATATCCCCATCATTCCGGGACACCCTTCGGATATGATATAAATTTCGAAGTACTAAAGCATCCGGTACTTTGGATGGGGTTTGTTAGGCCCAATAGATCTATCTTTAGGATTCGCGTCAATTAGGGTGTATGTTCCCTAATTCTTAGATTACCAGACTTAATAAAAAGGGGCATATTCGATTTCGATAATTCAACCATAGAATGTAGTTTCACGTACTTGTGTCTATTTTGTAAATCATTTATAAAACCTGCATGTATTCTCATCCCAAAAATATTAGATTTTAAAAGTGGGACTATAACTCACTTTCACAGATTTTTACTTCGTCGGGAAGTAAGACTTGGCCACTGGTTGATTCACGAACCTATAACAATATATACATATATATCAAAGTATGTTCAAAATATATTTACAACACTTTTAATATATTTTGATGTTTTAAGTTTATTAAGTCAGCTGTCCTCGTTAGTAACCTACAACTAGTTGTCCACAGTTAGATGTACAGAAATAAATCGATAAATATTATCTTGAATCAATCCACGACCCAGTGTATACGTATCTCAGTATTGATCACAACTCAAACTATATATATTTTGGAATCAACCTCAACCCTGTATAGCTAACTCCAACATTCACATATAGAGTGTCTATGGTTGTTCCGAAATATATATAGATGTGTCGACATGATAGGTCGAAACATTGTATACGTGTCTATGGTATCTCAAGATTACATAATATACAATACAAGTTGATTAAGTTATGGTTGGAATAGATTTGTTACCAATTTTCACGTAGCTAAAATGAGAAAAATTATCCAATCTTGTTTTACCCATAACTTCTTCATTTTAAATCCGTTTTGAGTGAATCAAATTGCTATGGTTTCATATTGAACTCTATTTTATGAATCTAAACAGAAAAAGTATAGGTTTATAGTCGGAAAAATAAGTTACAAGTCGTTATTGTAAAGGTAGTCATTTCAGTCGAAAGAACGACGTCTAGATGACCATTTTAGAAAACATACTTCCACTTTGAGTTTAACCATAATTTTTGGATATAGTTTCATGTTCATAATAAAAATCATTTTCTCAGAATAAAAACTTTTAAATCAAAGTTTATCATAGTTTTTAATTAACTAACCCAAAACAGCTCGCGGTGTTACTACGACGGCGTAAATCCGGTTTTACGGTGTTTTTCGTGTTTCCAGGTTTTAAATCATTAAGTTAGCATATCATATAGATATAGAACATGTGTTTAGTTGATTTTAAAAGTCAAGTTAGAAGGATTAACTTTTGTTTGCGAACAAGTTTAGAATTAACTAAACTATGTTCTAGTGATTACAAGTTTAAACCTTCGAATAAGATAGCTTTATATGTATGAATCGAATGATGTTATGAACATCATTACTACCTTAAGTTCCTTGGATAAACCTACTGGAAAAGAGAAAAATGGATCTAGCTTCAACGGATCCTTGGATGGCTCGAAGTTCTTGAAGCAGAATCATGACACGAAAACAAGTTCAAGTAAGATCATCACTTGAAATAAGATTGTTATAGTTATAGAAATTGAACCAAAGTTTGAATATGATTATTACCTTGTATTAGAATGATAACCTACTGTAAGAAACAAAGATTTCTTGAGGTTGGATGATCACCTTACAAGATTGGAAGTGAGCTAGCAAACTTGAAAGTATTCTTGATTTTATGTAACTAGAACTTGTAGAATATATGAAGAACACTTAGAACTTGAAGATAGAACTTGAGAGAGATCAATTAGATGAAGAAAATTGAATAATGAAAGTGTTTGTAGGTATTTTTGGTCGTTGGTGTATGGATTAGATATAAAGGATATGTAATTTTGTTTTCATGTAAATAAGTCATGAATGATTACTCATATTTTTGTAATTTTATGAGATATTTCATGCTAGTTGCCAAATGATGGTTCCCACATGTGTTAGGTGACTCACATGGGCTGCTAAGAGCTGATCATTGGAGTGTATATACCAATAGTACATACATCTAAAAGCTGTGTATTGTACGAGTACGAATACGGGTGCATACGAGTAGAATTGTTGATGAAACTGAACGAGGATGTAATTGTAAGCATTTTTGTTAAGTAGAAGTATTTTGATAAGTGTATTGAAGTCTTTCAAAAGTGTATAAATACATATTAAAACACTACATGTATATACATTTTAACTGAGTCGTTAAGTCATCGTTAGTCGTTACATGTAAGTGTTGTTTTTAAACCTTTAGGTTAACGGTCTTGTTAAATGTTGTTAACCCAATGTTTATAATATCAAATGAGATTTTAAATTATTATATTATCATGATATTATCATGTATGAATATCTCTTAATATGATATATATACATTAAATGTCTTTACAACGTTAATCGTTACATATATGTCTCATTTAAAAATCATTAAGTTAGTAGTCTTGTTTTTACATATGTAGTTCATTGTTAATATACTTAATGATATGTTTACTTATCATAGTATCATGTTAACTATATATATATCCATATATATGTCATCATATAGTTTTTACAAGTTTTAACGTTCGTGAATCACCGGTCAACTTGGGTGGTCAATTGTCTATATGAAACATATTTCAATTAATCAAGTCTTAACAAGTTTGATTGCTTAATATGTTGGAAACATTTAATCATGTAAATATCAATCTCAATTAATATATATAAACATGGAAAAGTTCGGGTCACTACAGTACCTACCCGTTAAATAAATTTCGTCCCGAAATTTTAAGCTGTTGAAGGTGTTGACGAATCTTCTGGAAATAGATGCGGGTATTTCTTCTTCATCTGATCTTCACGCTCCCAGGTGAACTCGGGTCCTCTACGAGCATTCCATCGAACCTTAACAATTGGTATCTTGTTTTGCTTAAGTCTTTTAACCTCACGATCCATTATTTCGACGGGTTCTTCGATGAATTGAAGTTTTTCGTTGATTTGGATTTCATCTAACGGAATAGTGAGATCTTCCTTAGCAAAACATTTCTTTAAATTCGAGACGTGGAATGTGTTATGTACAGCCGCGAGTTGTTGAGGTAACTCTAGTCGGTAAGCTACTGGTCCGATACGATCAATAATCTTGAATGGTCCAATATACCTTGGATTTAATTTCCCTCGTTTACCAAATCGAACAACGCCTTTCCAAGGTGCAACTTTAAGCATGACCATCTCTCCAATTTCAAATTCTATATCTTTTCTTTTAATGTCAGCGTAGCTCTTTTGTCGACTTTGGGCGGTTTTCAACCGTTGTTGAATTTGGATGATCTTCTCGGTAGTTTCTTGTATAATCTCCGGACCCGTAATCTGTCTATCCCCCACTTCACTCCAACAAATCGGAGACCTGCACTTTCTACCATAAAGTGCTTCAAACGGCGCCATCTCAATGCTTGAATGGTAGCTGTTGTTGTAGGAAAATTCTGCTAACGGTAGATGTCGATCCCAACTGTTTCCGAAATCAATAACACATGCTCGTAGCATGTCTTCAAGCGTTTGTATCGTCCTTTCACTCTGCCCATCAGTTTGTGGATGATAGGTAGTACTCATGTCTAGACGAGTTCCTAATACTTGCTGTAATGTCTGCCAGAATCTTGAAATAAATCTGCCATCCCTATCAGAGATAATAGAGATTGGTATTCCATGTCTGGAGATGACTTTCTTCAAATACAGTCGTGCTAACTTCTCCATCTTGTCATCTTCTCTTATTGGCAAGAAGTGTGCTGATTTGGTGAGACGGTCAACTATTACCCAAATAGTATCAAAACCACTTGCAGTCCTTGGCAATTTAGTGATGAAATCCATGGTAATGTTTTCCCATTTCCATTCCGGGATTTCGGGTTGTTGAAGTAGACCTGATGGTTTCTGATGCTCAGCTTTGACCTTAGAACACGTCAAACATTCTCCTACGTATTTAGCAACATCGGCTTTCATACCCGGCCACCAAAAATGTTTCTTGAGATCCTTGTACATCTTCCCCGTTCCAGGATGTATTGAGTATCTGGTTTTATGAGCTTCTCTAAGTACCATTTCTCTCATATCTCCAAATTTTGGTACCCAAATCCTTTCAGCCCTATACCGGGTTCCGTCTTCCCGAATATTAAGATGCTTCTCCGATCCTTTGGGTATTTCATCCTTTAAATTTCCCTCTTTTAAAACTCCTTGTTGCGCCTCCTTTATTTGAGTAGTAATGTTATTATGAATCATTATATTCATTGATTTTACTCGAATGGGTTCTCTGTCCTTCCTGCTCAAGGCATCGGCTACCACATTTGCCTTCCCCGGGTGGTAACGAATCTCAAAGTCGTAATCATTCAATAATTCAATCCACCTACGCTGCCTCATATTCAGTTGTTTCTGATTAAATATGTGTTGAAGACTTTTGTGGTCGGTATATATAATACTTTTGACCCCATATAAGTAGTGCCTCCAAGTCTTTAATGCAAAAACAACCGCGCCTAATTCCAAATCATGCGTCGTATAATTTTGTTCGTGAATCTTCAATTGTCTAGACGCATAAGCAATCACCTTCGTTCGTTGCATTAATACACAACCGAGACCTTGCTTTGATGCATCACAATAAATCACAAAATCATCATTCCCTTCAGGCAATGACAATATAGGTGCCGTAGTTAGCTTTTTCTTCAATAACTGAAATGCTTTCTCTTGTTCATCATTCCATTCAAATTTCTTCCCTTTATGCGTTAATGCAGTCAAGGGTTTTGCTATTCTGGAAAAGTCTTGGATGAACCTGAAATGTCCCGTTCTTATTGATTAAAAACGTTCCATATTAATTGATTTCGTTGCGAGGTTTTGACCTCTATATGAGACGTTTTTCAAAGACTGCATTCATTTTTAAACAAACCATAACCTTTATTTCATCAATAAAGGTTTAAAAAGCTTTACGTAGATTATCAAATAATGATAATCTAAAATATCCTGTTTACACACGACCATTACATAATGGTTTACAATACAAATATGTTACAACAAAATAAGTTTCTTGAATGCAGTTTTTACACAATATCATACAAGCATGGACTCCAAATCTTGTCCTTATTTAAGTATGCGACAGCGGAAGCTCTTAATAATCACCTGAGAATAAACATGCTTAAAACGTCAACAAAAATGTTGGTGAGTTATAGGTTTAACCTATATATATATCAAATCGTAACAATAGACCACAAGATTTCATATTTCAATACACATCCCATACATAGAGATAAAAATCATTCATATGGTGAACACCTGGTAACCGACAATAACAAGATGCATATATAAGAATATCCCCATCATTCCGGGACACCCTTCGGATATGATATAAATTTCGAAGTACTAAAGCATCCGGTACTTTGGATGGGGTTTGTTAGGCCCAATAGATCTATCTTTAGGATTCGCGTCAATTAGGGTGTCTGTTCCCTAATTCTTAGATTACCAGACTTAATAAAAAGGGGCATATTCGATTTCGATAATTCAACCATAGAATGTAGTTTCACGTACTTGTGTCTATTTTGTAAATCATTTATAAAACCTGCATGTATTCTCATCCCAAAAATATTAGATTTTAAAAGTGGGACTATAACTCACTTTCACAGATTTTTACTTCGTCGGGAAGTAAGACTTGGCCACTGGTTGATTCACGAACCTATAACAATATATACATATATATCAAAGTATGTTCAAAATATATTTACAACACTTTTAATATATTTTGATGTTTTAAGTTTATTAAGTCAGCTGTCCTCGTTAGTAACCTACAACTAGTTGTCCACAGTTAGATGTACAGAAATAAACGATAAATATTATCTTGAATCAATCCACGACCCAGTGTATATGTATCTCAGTATTGATCACAACTCAAACTATATATATTTTGGAATCAACCTCAACCCTGTATAGCTAACTCCAACATTCACATATAGAGTGTCTATGGTTGTTCCGAAATATATATAGATGTGTCGACATGATAGGTCGAAACATTGTATACGTGTCTATGGTATCTCAAGATTACATAATATATAATACAAGTTGATTAAGTTATGGTTGGAATAGATTTGTTACCAATTTACACGTAGCTAAAATAAGAAAAATTATCCAATCTTGTTTTACCCATAACTTCTTCATTTTAAATCCGTTTTGAGTGAATCAAATTGCTATGGTTTCATATTGAACTCTATTTTATGAATCTAAACAAAAAAAGTATAGGTTTCTAGTCGGAAAAATAAGTTACAAGTCGTTTTTGTAAAGGTAGTCATTTCAGTCGAAAGAACGACGTCTAGATGACCATTTTAGAAAACATACTTCCACTTTGAGTTTAACCATAATTTTTGGATATAGTTTCATGTTCATAATAAAAATCATTTTCTCAGAATAACAACTTTTAAATCAAAGTTTATCATAGTTTTTAATTAACTAACCCAAAACAGCCCGCGGTGTTACTACGACGGCGTAAATCCGGTTTTACGGTGTTTTTCGTGTTTCCAGGTTTTAAATCATTAAGTTAGCATATCATATAGATATAGAACATGTGTTTAGTTGATTTTAAAAGTCAAGTTAGAAGGATTAACTTTTGTTTGCGAACAAGTTTAGAATTAACTAAACTATGTTCTAGTGATTACAAGTTTAAACCTTCGAATAAGATAGCTTTATATGTATGAATCGAATGATGTTATGAACATCATTACTACCTTAAGTTCCTTGGATGAACCTACTGGAAAAGAGAAAAATGGATCTAGCTTCAATGGATCCTTGGATGGCTCAAAGTTCTTGAAGCAAAATCATGACACGAAAACAAGTTCAAGTAAGATCATCACTTGAAATAAGATTGTTATAGTTATAGAAATTGAACCAAAGTTTGAATATGATTATTACCTTGTATTAGAATGATAACCTACTGTAAGAAACAAAGATTTCTTGAGGTTGGATGATCACCTTACAAGATTGGAAGTGAGCTAGCAAACTTGAAAGTATTCTTGATTTTATGAAACTAGAACTTTTGGAATTTATGAAGAACACTTAGAACTTGAAGATAGAACTTGAGAGAGTTCAATTAGATGAAGAAAATTGAAGAATGAAAGTGTTTGTAGGTGTTTTTGGTCGTTGGTGTATGGATTAGATATAAAGGATATGTAATTTTGTTTTCATGTAAATAAGTCATGAATGATTACTCATATTTTTGTAATCTTATGAGATATTTCATGCTAGTTGCCAAATGATGGTTCCCACATGTGTTAGGTGACTCACATGGGCTGCTAAGAGCTGATCATTAGAGTGTATATACCAATAGTACATACATCTAAAAGCTGTGTATTGTACGAGTACGAATACGGGTGCATACGAGTAGAATTGTTGATGAAACTGAACGAGAATGTAATTGTAAGCATTTTTGTTAAGTAGAAGTATTTTGATAAGTGTATTGAAGTCTTTCAAAAGTGTATAAATACATATTAAAACACTACATGTATATACATTTTAACTGAGTCGTTAAGTCATCGTTAGTCGTTACATGTAAGTGTTGTTTTGAAACCTTTAGGTTAACGATCTTGTTAAATGTTGTTAACCCAATGTTTATAATAACAAAAGAGATTTTAAATTATTATATTATCATGATATTATGATGTACGAATATCTCTTAATATGATATATATACATTAAATGTCGTTACAACGATAAACGTTACATATATGTCTCGTTTCAAAATCATTAAGTTAGTAGTCTTGTTTTTACATATGTAGTTCATTGTTAATATAATTAATGATATGTTTACTTATCATAATATCATGTTAACTATATATATAACCATATATATGTCATCATATAGTTTTTTACAAGTTTTAACGTTCGTGAATCACCGGTCAACTTGGGTGGTCAATTGTCTATATGAAACCTATTTCAATTAATCAAGTCTTAACAAGTTTGATTGCTTAACATGTTGGAAACATTTAATCATGTAAATATCAATCTCAATTAATATATATAAACATGGAAAAGTTCGGGTCACTACAGTACCTACCCGTTAAATAAATTTCGTCCCGAAATTTTAAGCTGTTGAAGGTGTTGACGAATCTTCTGGAAATATATGCGGGTATTTCTTCTTCATCTGATCTTCACGCTCCCAGGTGAACTCGGGTCCTCTACGAGCATTCCATCGAACCTTAACAATTGGTATCTTGTTTTGCTTAAGTCTTTTAACCTCACGATCCATTATTTCGACGGGTTCTTCGATGAATTGGAGTTTTTCGTTGATTTGGATTTCATCTAACGGAATAGTGAGATCTTCTTTAGCAAAACATTTCTTCAAATTCGAGACGTGGAAAGTGTTATGTACAGCCGCGAGTTGTTGAGGTAACTCAAGTCGGTAAGCTACTGGTCCGACACGATCAATAATCTTGAATGGTCCAATATACCTTGGATTTAATTTCCCTCGTTTACCAAATCGAACAACGCCTTTCCAAGGTGAAACTTTAAGCATGACCATCTCTCCAAATTCAAATTCTATATCTTTTCTTTTAATGTCAGCGTAGCTCTTTTGTCGACTTTGGGCGGTTTTCAACCGTTGTTGAATTTGGATGATCTTCTCGGTAGTTTCTTGTATAATCTCCGGACCCGTAATCTGTCTATCCCCCACCTCACTCCAACAAATCGGAGACCTGCACTTTCTACCATAAAGTGCTTCAAACGGCGCCATCTCAATGCTTGAATGGTAGCTGTTGTTGTAGGAAAATTCTGCTAACGGTAGATGTCGATCCCAACTGTTTCCGAAATCAATAACACATGCTCGTAGCATGTCTTCAAGCGTTTGTATCGTCCTTTCGCTCTGCCCATCAGTTTGTGGATGATAGGCAGTACTCATGTCTAGACGAGTTCCTAATGCTTGCTGTAATGTCTGCCAGAATCTTGAAATAAATCTGCCATCCCTATCAGAGATAATAGAGATTGGTATTCCATGTCTGGAGACGACTTCCTTCAAATACAGTCGTGCTAACTTCTCCATCTTGTCATCTTCTCTTATTGGTAGGAAGTGTGCTGATTTGGTGAGACGATCAACTATTACCCAAATAGTATCAAAACCACTTGCAGTCCTTGGCAATTTAGTGATGAAATCCATGGTAATGTTTTCCCATTTCCATTCCGGGATTTCGGGTTGTTGAAGTAGACCTGATGGTTTCTGATGCTCAGCTTTGACCTTAGAACACGTCAAACATTCTCCTACGTATTTAGCAACATCGGCTTTCATACCCGGCCACCAAAAATGTTTCTTGAGATCCTTGTACATCTTCCCCGTTCCAGGATGTATTGAGTATCTGGTTTTATGAGCTTCTCTAAGTACCATTTCTCTCATATCTCCAAATTTTGGTACCCAAATCCTTTCAGCCCTATACCGGGTTCCGTCTTCCCGAATATTAAGATGCTTCTCCGATCCTTTGGGTATTTCATCCTTTAAATTTCCCTCTTTTAAAATTCCTTGTTGCGCCTCCTTTATTTGAGTAGTAATGTTATTATGAATCATTATATTCATAGATTTTACTCGAATGGGTTCTCTATCCTTCCTGCTCAAGGCATCGGCTACCACATTTGCCTTCCCCGGGTGGTAACGAATCTCAAAATCGTAATCATTCAATAATTCAATCCACCTACGCTGCCTCATATTCAGTTGTTTCTGATTAAATATGTGTTGAAGACTTTTGTGGTCGGTATATATAATACTTTTGACCCCATATAAGTAGTGCCTCCAAGTCTTTAATGCAAAAACAACCGCGCCTAATTCCAAATCATGCGTCGTATAATTTTGTTCGTGAATCTTCAATTGTCTAGACGCATAAGCAATCACCTTCGTTCGTTGCATTAATACACAACCGAGACCTTGCTTTGATGCGTCACAATAAATCACAAAATCATCATTCCCTTCAGGCAATGACAATATAGGTGCCGTAGTTAGCTTTTTCTTCAATAACTGAAACGCTTTCTCTTGTTCATCATTCCATTCAAATCTCTTCCCTTTATGCGTTAATGCAGTCAAGGGTTTTGCTATTCTGGAAAAGTCTTGGATGAACCTTCTGTAGTAACCAGCTAGTCCTAAAAACTGGCGTATGTGTTTCGGAGTTTTCGGGGTTTCCCACTTTTCAACAGTTTCTATCTTTGCCGGATCCACCTTAATACCTTCTTTGTTCACTATGTGACCGAGGAATTGAACTTCTTCCAACCAAAATGCACACTTTGAAAACTTAGCGTACAATTCTTCCTTCCTCAATACTTCTAACACCTTTCTCAAATGTTCACCGTGTTCTTGGTCATTCTTTGAGTAAATAAGTATGTCATCAATGAAAACAATGACAAACTTGTCAAGGTATGGTCCACACACTCGGTTCATAAGGTCCATGAACACAGCTGGTGCATTAGTTAAACCAAACGGCATGACCATAAACTCGTAATGACCGTAACGTGTTCTGAAAGCAGTCTTTGGAATATCATCTTCTTTCACCCGCATTTGATGATACCCGGAACGTAAGTCAATCTTTGAATAAACAGACGAGCCTTGTAGTTGATCAAATAAGTCGTCGATTCTCGGTAGTGGGTAGCGGTTCTTGATGGTAAGTTTGTTCAACTCTCGGTAGTCGATACACAACCTGAATGTACCATCTTTCTTCTTGACAAACAAAACAGGAGCTCCCCACGGTGATGTGCTTGGTCGAATGAAACCACGCTCTAAAAGTTCTTGTAATTGGCTTTGCAGTTCTTTCATCTCGCTGGGTGCGAGTCTGTAAGGAGCATGAGCTATTGGTGCAGCTCATGGTACAAGATCTATTTGAAATTCAACGGATCGATGTGGGGGTAATCCCGGTAATTCTTTCGGAAATACATCGGGAAATTCTTTTGCAATGGGAACATCATTGATGCTCTTTTCTTCAGTTTGTACTTTCTCGACGTGTGCTAGAACAGCATAGCAACCTTTTCTTATTAGTTTTTGTGCCTTCAAATTACTAATAAGATGTAGCTTCATGTTGCCCTTTTCTCCGTACACCATTAAGGGTTTTCCTTTTTCTCGTATAATGCGAATTGCATTTTTGTAACAAACGATCTCCGCTTTCACTTCTTTCAACCAGTCCATACCGATTATCACATCAAAACTCCCTAACTCTACTGGTATCAAATCAATCTTAAATGTTTCGCTAACCAGTTTAATTTCTCGATTCCGACATATATTATCTGCTGAAATTAATTTACCATTTGCTAATTCGAGTAAAAATTTACTATCCAAAGGCGTCAATGGACAACTTAATTTAGCACAAAAATCTCTACTCATATAGCTTCTATCCGCACCCGAATCAAATAAAACGTAAGCAGATTTATTGTCAATAAGAAACGTACCCGTAACAAGCTCCGGGTCTTCCTGTGCCTCTACCGCATTAATATTGAAAACTCTTCCACGGCCTTGTCCATTCGTGTTCTCCTGGTTCGGGCAATTTCTAATAATGTGGCCTGGTTTTCCACATTTATAACAAACTACATTGGCATAACTTGCTCCGACACTACTTGCTCCGCCATTACTCGTTCCGACACCATTTGTTCCTTTCGTTCTATTAACCCCTGGTCCGTAGACCTCACACTTCGCCGCGCTATGACCATTTCTTTTACACTTGTTGCAAAATTTGGTGCAGAACCCCGAGTGATTCTTTTCACACCTTTGGCATAGTTGCTTCTGATTGTTGTTGTTGTTGCGGTTATTATTGTTGTTGGGATGATTGTTGTAGTCGCTGTTGTTGTTGTTGTTGTTGTTGTTGTTGTTGGGCCGTTTGTTGTAGTTGCGATTGATGTTGCGATTGTTGGGATAATTGTTGCGATTATTGTTGTAATTGCTGTTGTTGTTGTATTGGTGATTCTTATCACCGTTTTCCTCCCACTTTCTTTTGACTTGCTTTACATTGGCCTCTTCAGCAGTCTGTTCTTTAATTCTTTCTTCAATCTGGTTCACTAGTTTGTGAGCCATTCTACATGCCTGTTGTATGGAGGCGGGCTCGTGTGAACTTATATCTTCTTGGATTCTTTCCGGTAATCCTTTCACAAACGCGTCGATCTTCTCTTCCTCATCTTCGAATGCTCCCGGACACAATAGGCACAATTCTGTGAATCGTCTTTCGTACGTGGTAATATCAAATCCTTGGGTTCGTAACCCTCTAAGTTCTGTCTTGAGCTTATTGACCTCGGTTCTGGGACGGTACTTCTCGTTCATCAAGTGCTTGAATGCTGACCACGGTAGTGCGTACGCATCATCTTGTCCCACTTGCTCTAGATAGGTATTCCACCATGTTAACGCAGAACCTGTGAAGGTATGCGTAGCGTACTTCACTTTGTCCTCTTCAGTACACTTACTTATGGCAAACACCGATTCAACCTTCTCGGTCCACCGTTTCAATCCGATCGGTCCTTCGGTTCCATCAAATTCCAAAGGTTTGCAGGCAGTGAATTCTTTGTAGGTGCATCCTACACGATTTCCTGTACTGCTAGATCCAAGGTTATTGTTGGTATGTAGCGCAGCCTGTACTGCGGCTATGTTTGAAGCTAGAAAAGTACGGAATTCCTCTTCATTCATATTCACGGTGTGTCGAGTAGTCGGTGCCATTTCCTTCAAAATAGTTAAATGGAACAAGTTAATCATACAGAATATTAAGAGTAGTTAATAGTATTTCGTAGCATAATATGAACTCATTTATAAAAGCCTTTTCTTCATATTAGCGTTTTATAAGTTTAAATTCGGGTAGTACCTACCCGTTAAGTTCATACTTAGTAGCTAATATACAATTCAACTACTACAATTCTATATGAAAAACTGATTATAATAATATTTCGCGTTCAAACTTTTATACAATATTTTACAAACTTACAATACCGCTTATTTTACATAAAGCATGAAATATAGCACACAATAACTTTGATACAAGATAGTTGTGAAGACAATTCTAGCTAGTACACAAGTCGTTCAGCAAAGGCAATAAAGACACGTAATTCATACGTCCAGAAACAAGTCATGCATTCTGGTTTTACTAGGACTACTTCCCATCCTTGGTCTTGTGCAACATAACCGTTATGGCCGTTGATAAGACAGCGTGTTGTAACGTCATCAAAGGGACGAGGGTTACGTAATGTCCAACAGTCCCGTAATAATCTAAAAACCTCATTTCTTACCCCAATTACCGACTCCGTCACTTGTGGAAACGTTTTGTTTAATAGTTGTAGCCCGATGTTCTTGTTCTCACTTTGGTGAGAAGCGAACATTACTAATCCGTAAGCATAACATGCTTCTTTATGTTGCATGTTAGCCGCTTTTTCTAAATCACGAAGTCCAATATTCGGATATATTGAGTCAAAATAATTTCTTAACCCGTTGCGTAAAATAGCATTTGGGTTCCCCGCAATATATGCGTCAAAGTAAACACATCGTAACTTATGGGTTTCCCAATGTGATATCCCCCATCTTTCAAACGAAAGTCTCTTATAAACCAAGACATTCTTGGAACGTTCTTCGAATGTCTTACAAACTGATCTCGCCTTAAATAGTTGTGCCGAAGAATTCTGGCCGACTCTAGACAAGATTTCATCAATCATGTCTCCGGGTAGGTCTCTTAAAATATTGGGTTGTCTATCCATTTTGTGTTTTTAAACTGTAAAATAGACAAGAGTTAGATTCATAAAAAAATACTTATTAATACAAGCAATTTTTACATATATCATAAAGCATAAGAACACTATATTCCATATATTACACCACACGAATACAACTATCTTATTCCGACTCGCTCGTTTCTTCTTCTTCTTCGGTTTTGGTTCGTTTTGCCAAGTTTCTAGGGATATATGATGTTCCCCTAATACGAGCCGTCGTTGTCCACATTGGTTTAGAAAAACCTGGTGGCTTAGAGGTTCCCGGGTCATTGTTACAACTTAAGGACTTCGGGGGTTGACGATACATATAAAGTTCATCGGGGTTGGAATTAGATTTCTCTATTTTTATGCCCTTTCCCTTATTATTTTCTTTTGCCTTTTTAAATTCAGTTGGGGTAATTTCTATAACATCATCGGAATTCTCGTCGGAATCCGATTCATCGGAGAATTGGTAATCCTCCCAATATTTTGCTTCCTTGGCGGAAACACCATTGACCATAATTAACTTTGGTCGGTTGGTTGAGGATTTTCTTTTACTTAACCGTTTTATTATTTCCCCCACCGGTTCTATTTCTTCATCCGGTTCCGATTCTTCTTCCGGTTCCGATTCTTCTTCCGGTTCCGACTCTTCTTCCGGTTCCTCTTCGGGAACTTGTGAATCAGTCCACAAATCATTCCAATTTACATTTGACTCTTCATTATTATTAGGTGAGTCAATGGGACTTGTTCTAGAGGTAGACATCTATCACATAATATCAAACACGTTAAGAGATTAATATATCACATAATATTCATATGTTAAAAATATATAGTTTCCAACAAAAATGTTAAGCAATCATTTTTAAAGAAAACACGGTCGAAGTCCAGACTCACTAATGCATCCTAACAAACTCGATAAGACACACTAATGCAAATTTTCTGGTTCTCTAAGACCAACGCTCGGATACCAACTGAAATGTCCCGTTCTTATTGATTAAAAACGTTCCATATTAATTGATTTCGTTGCGAGGTTTTGACCTCTATATGAGACGTTTTTCAAAGACTGCATTCATTTTTAAACAAACCATAACCTTTATTTCATCAATAAAGGTTTAAAAAGCTTTACGTAGATTATCAAATAATGATAATCTAAAATATCCTGTTTACACACGACCATTACATAATGGTTTACAATACAAATATGTTACAACAAAATAAGTTTCTTGAATGCAGTTTTTACACAATATCATACAAGCATGGACTCCAAATCTTGTCCTTATTTAAGTATGCGACAGCGGAAGCTCTTAATAATCACCTGAGAATAAACATGCTTAAAACGTCAACAAAAATGTTGGTGAGTTATAGGTTTAACCTATATATATATATCAAATCGTAACAATAGACCACAAGATTTCATATTTCAATACACATCCCATACATAGAGATAAAAATCATTCATATGGTGAACACCTGGTAACCGACAATAACAAGATGCATATATAAGAATATCCCCATCATTCCGGGACACCCTTCGGATATGATATAAATTTCGAAGTACTAAAGCATCCGGTACTTTGGATGGGGTTTGTTAGGCCCAATAGATCTATCTTTAGGATTCGCGTCAATTAGGGTGTCTGTTCCCTAATTCTTAGATTACCAGACTTAATAAAAAGGGGCATATTCGATTTCGATAATTCAACCATAGAATGTAGTTTCACGTACTTGTGTCTATTTTGTAAATCATTTATAAAACCTGCATGTATTCTCATCCCAAAAATATTAGATTTTAAAAGTGGGACTATAACTCACTTTCACAGATTTTTACTTCGTCGGGAAGTAAGACTTGGCCACTGGTTGATTCACGAACCTATAACAATATATACATATATATCAAAGTATGTTCAAAATATATTTACAACACTTTTAATATATTTTGATGTTTTAAGTTTATTAAGTCAGCTGTCCTCGTTAGTAACCTACAACTAGTTGTCCACAGTTAGATGTACAGAAATAAACGATAAATATTATCTTGAATCAATCCACGACCCAGTGTATACGTATCTCAGTATTGATCACAACTCAAACTATATATATTTTGGAATCAACCTCAACCCTGTATAGCTAACTCCAACATTCACATATAGAGTGTCTATGGTTGTTCCGAAATATATATAGATGTGTCGACATGATAGGTCGAAACATTGTATACGTGTCTATGGTATCTCAAGATTACATAATATATAATACAAGTTGATTAAGTTATGGTTGGAATAGATTTGTTACCAATTTACACGTAGCTAAAATAAGAAAAATTATCCAATCTTGTTTTACCCATAACTTCTTCATTTTAAATCCGTTTTGAGTGAATCAAATTGCTATGGTTTCATATTGAACTCTATTTTATGAATCTAAACAAAAAAAGTATAGGTTTCTAGTCGGAAAAATAAGTTACAAGTCGTTTTTGTAAAGGTAGTCATTTCAGTCGAAAGAACGACGTCTAGATGACCATTTTAGAAAACATACTTCCACTTTGAGTTTAACCATAATTTTTGGATATAGTTTCATGTTCATAATAAAAATCATTTTCTCAGAATAACAACTTTTAAATCAAAGTTTATCATAGTTTTTAATTAACTAACCCAAAACAGCCCGCGGTGTTACTACGACGGCGTAAATCCGGTTTTACGGTGTTTTTCGTGTTTCCAGGTTTTAAATCATTAAGTTAGCATATCATATAGATATAGAACATGTGTTTAGTTGATTTTAAAAGTCAAGTTAGAAGGATTAACTTTTGTTTGCGAACAAGTTTAGAATTAACTAAACTATGTTCTAGTGATTACAAGTTTAAACCTTCGAATAAGATAGCTTTATATGTATGAATCGAATGATGTTATGAACATCATTACTACCTTAAGTTCCTTGGATGAACCTACTGGAAAAGAGAAAAATGGATCTAGCTTCAATGGATCCTTGGATGGCTCAAAGTTCTTGAAGCAAAATCATGACACGAAAACAAGTTCAAGTAAGATCATCACTTGAAATAAGATTGTTATAGTTATAGAAATTGAACCAAAGTTTGAATATGATTATTACCTTGTATTAGAATGATAACCTACTGTAAGAAACAAAGATTTCTTGAGGTTGGATGATCACCTTACAAGATTGGAAGTGAGCTAGCAAACTTGAAAGTATTCTTGATTTTATGAAACTAGAACTTTTGGAATTTATGAAGAACACTTAGAACTTGAAGATAGAACTTGAGAGAGTTCAATTAGATGAAGAAAATTGAAGAATGAAAGTGTTTGTAGGTGTTTTTGGTCGTTGGTGTATGGATTAGATATAAAGGATATGTAATTTTGTTTTCATGTAAATAAGTCATGAATGATTACTCATATTTTTGTAATCTTATGAGATATTTCATGCTAGTTGCCAAATGATGGTTCCCACATGTGTTAGGTGACTCACATGGGCTGCTAAGAGCTGATCATTGGAGTGTATATACCAATAGTACATACATCTAAAAGCTGTGTATTGTACGAGTACGAATACGGGTGCATACGAGTAGAATTGTTGATGAAACTGAACGAGAATGTAATTGTAAGCATTTTTGTTAAGTAGAAGTATTTTTATAAGTGTATTGAAGTCTTTCAAAAGTGTATAAATACATATTAAAACACTACATGTATATACATTTTAACTGAGTCGTTAAGTCATCGTTAGTCGTTACATGTAAGTGTTGTTTTGAAACCTTTAGGTTAACGATCTTGTTAAATGTTGTTAACCCAATGTTTATAATAACAAAAGAGATTTTAAATTATTATATTATCATGATATTATGATGTACGAATATCTCTTAATATGATATATATACATTAAATGTCGTTACAACGATAAACGTTACATATATGTCTCGTTTCAAAATCATTAAGTTAGTAGTCTTGTTTTTACATATGTAGTTCATTGTTAATATAATTAATGATATGTTTACTTATCATAATATCATGTTAACTATATATTTAACCATATATATGTCATCATATAGTTTTTTACAAGTTTTAACGTTCGTGAATCACCGGTCAACTTGGGTGGTCAATTGTCTATATGAAACCTATTTCAATTAATCAAGTCTTAACAAGTTTGATTGCTTAACATGTTGGAAACATTTAATCATGTAAATATCAATCTCAATTAATATATATAAACATGGAAAAGTTCGGGTCACTACAGAACCTTCTGTAGTAACCAGCTAGTCCTAAAAACTGTCGTATGTGTTTCGGAGTTTTCGGGGTTTCCCACTTTTCAACAGTTTCTATCTTTGCCGGATCCACCTTAATACCTTCTTTGTTCACTATGTGACCGAGGAATTGAACTTCTTCCAACCAAAATGCACACTTTGAAAACTTAGCGTACAATTCTTCCTTCCTCAATACTTCTAACACCTTTCTCAAATGTTCACCGTGTTCTTGGTCATTCTTTGAGTAAATAAGTATGTCATCAATGAAAACAATGACAAACTTGTCAAGGTATGGTCCACACACTCGGTTCATAAGGTCCATGAACACAGCTGGTGCATTAGTTAAACCAAACGGCATGACCATAAACTCGTAATGACCATAACGTGTTCTGAAAGCAGTCTTTGGAATATCATCTTCTTTCACCCGCATTTGATGATACCCGGAACGTAAGTCAATCTTTGAATAAACAGACGAGCCTTGTAGTTGATCAAATAAGTCATCGATTCTCGGTAGTGGGTAGCGGTTCTTGATGGTAACTTTGTTCAACTCTCGGTAGTCGATACACAACCTGAATGTACCATCTTTCTTCTTGACAAACAAAACAGGAGCTCCCCACGGTGATGTGCTTGGTCGAATGAAACCACGCTCTAAAAGTTCTTGTAATTGGCTTTGTAGTTCTTTCATCTCGCTGGGTGCGAGTCTGTAAGGAGCACGAGCTATTGGTGCAGCTCCTGGTACAAGATCTATTTGAAATTCAACGGATCGATGTGGGGGTAATCCCGGTAATTCTTTCGGAAATACATCAGGAAATTCTTTTGCGACGGGAACATCATTGATGCTCTTTTCTTCAGTTTGTACTTTCTCGACGTGTGCTAGAACAGCATAGCAACCTTTTCTTATTAGTTTTTGTGCCTTCAAATTACTAATAAGATGTAGCTTCGTGTTGCCCTTTTCTCCGTACACCATTAAGGGTTTTCCTTTTTCTCGTATAATGCGAATTGTATTTTTGTAACAAACGATCTCCGCTTTCACTTCTTTCAACCAGTCCATACTGATTATCACATCAAAACTCCCTAACTCTACTGGTATCAAATCAATCTTAAATGTTTCGCTAACCAGTTTAATTTCTCGATTCCGACATATATTATCTGCTGAAATTAATTTACCATTTGCTAATTCGAGTAAAAATTTACTATCCAAAGGCGTCAATGGACAACTTAATTTAGCACAAAAATCTCTACTCATATAGCTTCTATCCGCACCCGAATCAAATAAAACGTAAGCAGATTTATTGTCAATAAGAAACGTACCCGTAACAAGCTCCGGGTCTTCCTGTGCCTCTGCCGCATTAATATTGAAAACTCTTCCACGGCCTTGTCCATTCGTGTTCTCCTGGTTCGGGCAATTTCTAATAATGTGGCCCGGTTTTCCACATTTATAACAAACTACATTGGTATAACTTGCTCCGACACTACTTGCTCCGCCATTACTCGTTCCGACACCATTTGTTCCTTTCGTTCTATTAACCCCTGGTCCGTAGACCTCACACTTCGCCGCGCTATGACCATTTCTTTTACACTTGTTGCAAAATTTGGTGCAGAACCCCGAGTGATTCTTTTCACACCTTTGGCATAGCTGTTTCTGATTGTTGTTGTTGTTGCGGTTATTATTGTTGTTGGGATGATTGTTGTAGTTGCTGTTGTTGTTGTTGTTGTTGTTGGGCTGTTTGTTGTAGTTGCGATTGATGTTGCGATTATTGGGATAATTGTTGCGATTATTGTTGTAATTGCTGTTGTTGTTGTATTGGTGATTCTTATCACCGTTTTCCTCCCACTTTCTTTTGACTTGCTTCACATTGGCCTCTTCAGCAGTCTGTTCTTTAATTCTTTCTTCAATATGGTTCACGAGTTTGTGAGCCATTCTACATGCCTGTTGTATGGAGGCGGGCTCGTGTGAACTTATATCTTCTTGGATTCTTTCCGGTAATCCTTTCACAAACGTGTCGATCTTCTCTTCCTCATCTTCGAATGCTCCCGGACACAATAGGCACAATTCTGTGAATCGTCTTTCGTACGTGGTAATATCAAATCCTTGGGTTCGTAACCCTCTAAGTTCTGTCTTGAGCTTATTGACCTCGGTTCTGGGACGGTACTTCTCGTTCATCAAGTGCTTGAATGCTGACCACGGTAGTGCGTACGCATCGTCTTGTCCCACTTGCTCTAGATAGGTATTCCACCATGTTAACGCAGAACCTGTGAAGGTATGCGTAGCGTACTTTACTTTGTCCTCTTCAGTACACTTACTTATGGCAAACACCGATTCGACCTTCTCGGTCCACCGTTTCAATCCGATCGGTCCTTCGGTTCCATCAAATTCCAAAGGTTTGCAGGCAGTGAATTCTTTGTAGGTGCATCCTACACGATTTCCTGTACTGCTAGATCCAAGGTTATTGTTGGTATGTAGCGCAGCCTGTACTGCGGCTATGTTTGAAGCTAGAAAAGTACGGAATTCCTCTTCATTCATATTCACGGTGTGTCGAGTAGTCGGTGCCATTTCCTTCAAAATAGTTAAATGGAACAAGTTAATCATACAGAATATTAAGAGTAGTTAATAGTATTTCGTAGCATAATATGAACTCATTTATAAAAGCTTTTTCTTCATATTAGCGTTTTATAAGTTTAAATTCGGGTAGTACCTACCCGTTAAGTTCATACTTAGTAGCTAATATACAATTCAACTACTACAATTCTATATGAAAAACTGATTATAATAATATTTCGCGTTCAAACTTTTATACAATATTTTACAAACTTACAATACCGCTTATTTTACATAAAGCATGAAATATAGCACACAATAACTTTGATACAAGATAGTTGTGAAGATAATTCTAGCTAGTACACAAGTCGTTCAGCAAAGGCAATAAAGACACATAATTCATACGTCCAGAAACAAGTCATGCATTCTGGTTTTACTAGGACTACTTCCCATCCTTGGTCTTGTGCAACATAACCGTTATGGCCGTTGATAAGACAGCGTGTTGTAACGTCGTCAAAGGGACGAGGGTTACGTAATGTCCAACAGTCCCGTAATAATCTAAAAACCTCATTTCTTACCCCAATTACCGACTCCGTCACTTGTGGAAATGTTTTGTTTAATAGTTGTAGCCCGATGTTCTTGTTCTCACTTTGGTGAGAAGCGAACATTACTAATCCGTAAGCATAACATGCTTCTTTATGTTGCATGTTAGCCGCTTTTTCTAAATCACGAAGTCCAATATTCGGATATATTGAGTCAAAATAATTTCTTAACCCGTTGCGTAAAATAGCATTTGGGTTCCCCGCAATATATGCGTCAAAGTAAACACATCGTAACTTATGGGTTTCCCAATGTGATATCCCCCATCTTTCAAACGAAAGTCTCTTATAAACCAAGACATTCTTGGAACGTTCTTCGAATGTCTTACAAACTGATCTCGCCTTAAATAGTTGTGCCGAGGAATTCTGGCCGACTCTAGACAAGATTTCATCAATCATGTCTCCGGGTAGGTCTCTTAAAATATTGGGTTGTCTATCCATTTTGTGTTTTTAAACTGTAAAATAGACAAGAGTTAGATTCATAAAAAAAATACTTATTAATACAAGCAATTTTTACATATATCATAAAGCATACGAACACTATATTACATATATTACACCACACGAATACAACTATCTTATTCCGACTCGCTCGTTTCTTCTTCTTCGGTTTTGGTTCGTTTTGCCAAGTTTCTAGGGATATATGATGTTCCCCTAATACGAGCCATCGTTATCCACATTGGTTTAGAAAAACCTGGTGGTTTAGAGGTTCCCGGGTCATTGTTACAACTTAAGGACTTCGGGGGTTGACGATACATATAAAGTTCATCGGGGTTGGAATTAGATTTCTCTATTTTTATGCCCTTTCCCTTATTATTTTCTTTTGCCTTTTTAAATTCCGTTGGGGTAATTTCTATAACATCATCGGAATTCTCGTCGGAATCCGATTCATCGGAGAATTGGTAATCCTCCCAATATTTTGCTTCCTTGGCGGAAACACCATTGACCATAATTAATCTTGGTCGGTTGGTTGAGGATTTTCTTTTACTTAACCGTTTTATTATTTCCCCCACCGGTTCTATTTCTTCATCCGGTTCCGATTCTTCTTCCGGTTCCGATTCTTCTTCCGGTTCCGACTCTTCTTCCGGTTCCTCTTCGGGAACTTGTGAATCAGTCCACGAATCATTCCAATTTACATTTGACTCTTCATTATTATTAGGTGAGTCAATTGGACTTGTTCTAGAGGTAGACATCTATCACATAATATCAAACGCGTTAAGAGATTAATATATCACATAATATTCACATGTTAAAAATATATAGTTTCCAACAAAATTTGTTAAGCAATCATTTTTCAAGTAAACACGGTCGAAGTCCAGACTCACTAATGCATCCTAACAAACTCGATAAGACACACTAATGAAAAATTCTGGTTCTCTAAGACCAACGCTCTGATACCAACTGAAATGTCCCGTTCTTATTGATTAAAAACGTTCCATATTAATTGATTTCGTTGCGAGGTTTTGACCTCTATATGAGACGTTTTTCAAAGACTGCATTCATTTTTAAAACAAACCATAACCTTTATTTCATAAATAAAGGTTTAAAAAGCTTTACGTAGATTATCAAATAATGATAATCTAAAATATCCTGTTTACACACGACCATTACATAATGGTATACAATACAAATATGTTACAACAAAATAAGTTTCTTGAATGCAGTTTTTACACAAAATATCATACAAGCATGGACTCCAAATCTCGTCCTTATTTAAGTATGTGACAGCGGAAGCTCCTAATAATCACCTGAGAATAAACATGCTTAAAACGTCAACAAAAATGTTGGTGAGTTATAGGTTTAACCTATATATATCAAATCATAATAATAGACCACAAGATTTCATATTTCAATACACATCCCATACATAGAGATAAAAATCATTCATATGGTGAACACCTGGTAACCGACATTAACAAGATGCATATATAAGAATATCCCCATCATTCCGGGACACCCTTCGGATATGATATAAATTTCGAAGTACTAAAGCATCCGGTACTTTGGATGGGGTTTGTTAGGCCCAATAGATCTATCTTTAGGATTCGCGTCAATTAGGGTGTCTGTTCCCTAATTCTTAGATTACCAGACTTAATAAAAAGGGGCATATTCGATTTCGATAATTCAACCATAGAATGTAGTTTCACGTACTTGTGTCTATTTTGTAAATCATTTATAAAACCTGCATGTATTCTCATCCCAAAAATATTAGATTTTAAAAGTGGGACTATAACTCACTTTCACAGATTTTTACTTCGTCGGGAAGTAAGACTTGGCCACTGGTTGATTCACGAACCTATAACAATATATACATATATATCAAAGTATGTTCAAAATATATTTACAACACTTTTAATATATTTTGATGTTTTAAGTTTATTAAGTCAGCTGTCCTCGTTAGTAACCTACAACTAGTTGTCCACAGTTAGATGTACAGAAATAAATCGATAAATATTATCTTGAATCAATCCACGACCCAGTGTATACGTATCTCAGTATTGATCACAACTCAAACTATATATATTTTGGAATCAACCTCAACCCTGTATAGCTAACTCCAACATTCACATATAGAGTGTCTATGGTTGTTCCGAAATATATATAGATGTGTCGACATGATAGGTCGAAACATTGTATACGTGTCTATGGTATCTCAAGATTACATAATATACAATACAAGTTGATTAAGTTATGGTTGGAATAGATTTGTTACCAATTTTCACGTAGCTAAAATGAGAAAAATTATCCAATCTTGTTTTACCCATAACTTCTTCATTTTAAATCCGTTTTGAGTGAATCAAATTGCTATGGTTTCATATTGAACTCTATTTTATGAATCTAAACATAAAAAGTATAGGTTTATAGTCGGAAAAATAAGTTACAAATCGTTTTTGTAAAGGTAGTCATTTCAGTCGAAAGAACGACGTCTAGATGACCATTTAAGAAAACATACTTCCACTTTGAGTTTAACCATAATTTTTGGATATAGTTTCATGTTCATAATAAAAATCATTTTCTCAGAATAACAACTTTTAAATCAAAGTTTATCATAGTTTTTAATTAACTAACCCAAAACAGCCCGCGGTGTTACTACGACGGCGTAAATCCGGTTTTACGGTGTTTTTCGTGTTTCCAGGTTTTAAATCATTAAGTTAGCATATCATATAGATATAGAACATGTGTTTAGTTGATTTTAAAAGTCAAGTTAGAAGGATTAACTTTTGTTTGCGAACAAGTTTAGAATTAACTAAACTATGTTCTAGTGATTACAAGTTTAAACCTTCGAATAAGATAGCTTTATATGTATGAATCGAATGATGTTATGAACATCATTACTACCTTAAGTTCCTTGGATAAACCTACTGGAAAAGAGAAAAATGGATCTAGCTTCAACGGATCCTTGGATGGCTCGAAGTTCTTGAAGCAGAATCATGACACGAAAACAAGTTCAAGTAAGATCATCACTTGAAATAAGATTGTTATAGTTATAGAAATTGAACCAAAGTTTGAATATGATTATTACCTTGTATTAGAATGATAACCTACTGTAAGAAACAAAGATTTCTTGAGGTTGGATGATCACCTTACAAGATTGGAAGTGAGCTAGCAAACTTGAAAGTATTCTTGATTTTATGTAACTAGAACTTGTAGAATATATGAAGAACACTTAGAACTTGAAGATAGAACTTGAGAGAGATCAATTAGATGAAGAAAATTGAAGAATGAAAGTGTTTGTAGGTGTTTTTGGTCGTTGGTGTATGGATTAGATATAAAGGATATGTAATTTTGTTTTCATGTAAATAAGTCATGAATGATTACTCATATTTTTGTAATTTTATGAGATATTTCATGCTAGTTGCCAAATGATGGTTCCCACATGTGTTAGGTGACTCACATGGGCTGCTAAGAGCTGATCATTGGAGTGTATATACCAATAGTACATACATCTAAAAGCTGTGTATTGTACGAGTACGAATACGGGTGCATACGAGTAGAATTGTTGATGAAACTGAACGAGGATGTAATTGTAAGCATTTTTGTTAAGTAGAAGTATTTTGATAAGTGTATTGAAGTCTTTCAAAAGTGTATAAATACATATTAAAACACTACATGTATATACATTTTAACTGAGTCGTTAAGTCATCGTTAGTCGTTACATGTAAGTGTTGTTTTTAAACCTTTAGGTTAACGGTCTTGTTAAATGTTGTTAACCCAATGTTTATAATATCAAATGAGATTTTAAATTATTATATTATCATGATATTATCATGTATGAATATCTCTTAATATGATATATATACATTAAATGTCTTTACAACGATAATCGTTACATATATGTCTCGTTTAAAAATCATTAAGTTAGTAGTCTTGTTTTTACATATGTAGTTCATTGTTAATATACTTAATGATATGTTTACTTATCATAGTATCATGTTAACTATATATATATCCATATATATGTCATCATATAATTTTTACAAGTTTTAACGTTCGTGAATCACCGGTCAACTTGGGTGGTCAATTGTCTATATAAAACATATTTCAATTAATCAAGTCTTAACAAGTTTGATTGCTTAATATGTTGGAAACATTTAATCATGTAAATATCAATCTCAATTAATATATATAAACATGGAAAAGTTCGGGTCACTACAAATAGTACCCTTAGTCTCACCAGCACAGTCAGTACTGTCAACATCGCCTCTAACATCACAAGCTCTGCCAGTTCAAGAAAGCACCATGGACATCATTATGAGACAACAACGAGTATATTGTATCAATGAGTTATGAAGTAATAACTCAATTCCTCTAAAGAATTTATATGTGTATCTTATATATATATATAAATTTTAAAACCATCATAAATCTTTTCGTACTAAGCTATTATGTATGAATTGAAAAAGGGTAAATATTACTCAGTTAATTCATATTACTAATATGATATAAGGTACATCTTTCGTTAACAACTTAGCCATCGTTAACTACAATCTCTGTTTCAAATTAATAAATTCCATTCCTAACAAACCAAGTGTATTATTCAATTACATAATTGATTTTACATTTTTATTTTCGATGTACTCGAAACTTTCCAGAAAATATCATCTGTACCTTGTAAGGTTCACAAAAATTCCCCGAGCAATCAACATCCTTCACCAAGGAAAAAGAATAAATAATGAAATATTGATTTCATTAGTGAAATACTCCGCGAAGATTATGTAATCTCTAATGTTTTAGAGATTATTCATTTCTAATTCAAGCCAAAAATCAAATGAGCTTACTATGATCCGAATTACATCCGAAGAAAATATACATACAGATATTTTCATAAAGACTGTAATGAAAAATTCTTTTGTACAAAATATTACTTGTGAAATCTTTAACGGGTAGGTAATACTCGGGAAATATATAAGTTCACAATTAATATGTTACACTGTACATTCTTCAACTTTGATTCAAAAATTATTAACAATGCTCACAACGATATACAATCGTTTTCATACAAATTCAGTTACTTATTCTGATATTGACGGATCAGAATCCAAGTCATAACTCTGAACTGGTGAAATCATTCTTAGATCTCTACATCTTTCAAAGCTATACTTTGACTTCAAAACTGTGAAAGATCCTTTGATATTGTTTTTATCAAAAATAACCTTACAATTCCTTTTCAAAGTATCCAGTTTTACCACACTTCCAACCAGTCAACTTCAACTTTTCAGATTAAGCCTTATTGTAATCTTGATATATACGTTCTTGTTACTGGGGAACCTTTTATGTTCCACCACATTTGTGATGACCCGGGAATTTCCGACCAAATTTAAACTTGAATCTTATTTGATTTCGACACGATAAGCAGAGTCTGTAATGTTGAAATCTTAAAAACTTTGAATTGTGTTTAATATATTCATTTGACCTTCAACTGTTCTCAACGATTCACGATCAATTAACTATAAATAAATATGGTGTATATATATATAATTATAAATATAAGTATATAATAAATTGAATTGATAAAATACAATTTAATCATTTGAATTAAATATGTAAAATATAGTTGATATAGTAATATTATTATTACTTTCATGATTATTATTATCTTAATCAATATTAGTATTATTAATATCATTATGGTTATTATTATTAGAAAATAATACAATTTATTATTAATATCATTAATAAAATTTGTATTCCTATTATTACAAATCAGTATTTTTAATTATAATTAATCAATGTTAATATTACTAGTGTGTTTAATTAATTATTAATAATAATTATAAATATAATGAAAAGAGTACGAGATTGTTACAAACACCTTTCTTACAATCATAGAGGCAATGGATTTAAATTTTAATAACATTACTCAATCACTGTATGTTAAAAGATTGAGATCAAGATTTATACTGTGTTTGATAATTTGTATTAGTGAGTTACTCTGTGTGTTTGTATGTTATCATCCATCGAACCTATATATCTTAATTTATTTCATGATATCATTTTCTATAGATACATTAGATATACATATACATGATATAACAAACAAACCCACCACCCCCACTTGCATTTTTTTCTTTTCTATCGACATCCAAATAACCCATTTTGTTTTTATGCTTTTGAATTCTTTTATGATTATCAAAACATCAATTTCTTTCTTCTTCTCTTATCTACCTAATGTAAACTTTCTTTACCTATATATACATACATAACCATATGTGTATATATATATATATATATATATATATATATATATATATATATATATATATATATATCCACAAATTCAAGATCAAACATATCATCTTCATTTTCAACAATCGGACACCAAGAATCCTCGCCACTTTTCACCACCTAAATCACCACTTCAATTATATAAAACCATATTCCTAATACTGTACTCATATTATTGTTTCAAGTAGAACGAATTATTGTTGTTGATTAAGAATATATATTATTTACAATACATACACCTACAAAAGAACAATTGAGCTTACTTTATCTGTTTTCTTTCCCTTTCCAGCTACCTAAACAATTGAGCTTACTTTATCTGTTTTCTTTCCCTTTCCAGCTACCTAATCTATCTCATATAGGATATATATATTTACATACATATAAACTTATAGGTATATACATAAAGAGGAACTCAAACTCTTCCACCTTTCATCACCGGCACCATCTAAAACAACCACCACCATAACCCTTACTTGTACAAATTGTTGCAGCTTGTTTTCTATATTCCTGTTTTCAAACAAGATCACCAAAAACCAAATAGAAGTGCTACTGTTACAGCTGCTATAACTATTAACTATTTATGGCATGAACAATCGTCACCCAACCTTGAACCAACTCAGATACTCACCCTTTAAACCACGGTATTTTTCTTGCTGTTGCAGCAGACCACAAAACATCACCACCAAACCATCATAGCAACCACCAAACCTGCTGCAAAACCTGCAACTTTTTCTTATCTATTCAGGCTGCTGTTCCAACAGCTTCTACAGCTGTTAACAAATCATTTTACATCACCTTGTTCCTTCTCTCTTTGAAAATCATTAAAACGTCACCACTAACACTTTTGATTAGGATGCTCGACAACCATCACCTCGACAAACTGCCTACTGCTACATACCAGGTTTCATATGACTAATTCAATTGAAAAAGCTGTTAATACAGTTATACTATCCGGTACCTTTTTATTTCGAGATCAAACAGAAACCAAACACCATTATTATGCTATTAACATTCTGCTGCTGCTACACCTGCACATCAACAAACTATCTTACTATTTTTTTTTTTATATTTCTGTTTCGAATTAAATCACAATCCAAAAGCATCACTTTTGTTACTTACTCTTAGTTAGATTATCCATTTATTTCTCTATCGAAAGTACAGACCAGGAGAAAAACCGGTACAGTTTTAAATCTAGGTTCAAAACCCTAAATTCACCTACAATCCAATACGCCAATGAGAAGTGAAATCGAAGAGCTAATCGTGTTGTCGATATGATAGATGCTTTTGAATATACAGCTAATTTCGAATCCAATTAATTAAGCAAAATCGTTATACCTGATGATAATGATAATCAACGATGGTGACTGATGATGATCGAACAATGATGATGACGATTAGATGACCTGCTCGCTGCTCGATTGATATAAAGATGATGAAGATGATTGTTGATTGGTAGTACGATGATGAATTTTTCTTTCTTCCCTGCGGTTTGTTCTTGCTATTATCGATCTGATTTGGGAGCCATCAAACGCGTTATTCTTTATTTAGGTATAAATAATAATAATAATAATAATAATAATAATAATAATAATAATAATAATAATTATTATTATTATTATTATTATTATTATTATTATTATTATTATTATAATTATTATTATTACTATTATTATTATTATAATTATTATTATTATTATTATTATTATTATTATTATTATTATTATTATTATTATTATTATTTTTAGTTAGTATTGTAGTGTTATTATTATATTTATTACTATCATCAATACAATTAATATTATTATCACTAAATTTAGTACTAAGTATGATGATTATGTATTATTAAGTGTTTTTATGCAAATTGTTATTATTATCATTAATATTAGCATTTTTATCTTATGTATAGTTATTATTGGCATTAATATCATTATGTATTATTATCATTTATATTAGTATACTAGAAGTAACCTTTCAACATAAATTTTAGTAATATCAACTGTGATCATTAAAATTTATATTAAAACGATAATTATTATTAAACTTATCATTACTATTGAAAATACTGTTTTTTTCTAAAACTGTTATTTTTACTTATCATCATTAATAAAATTACCATTTTTATTAAAATTACTATTATCAGTATTATTATTATCCTTAAACTAGTATTACTACAATTGATAATTTTACAAAACAAAAGATATATTTTTATATAAATACAAATATACTTATTAAATAAAGTATATTAATACTACATAAAAATTTCGTCTTAACTAGTAACATTAATTAAATATCAAATAAGTATTATAACGTAAAGAAAGTATTAATAAAATTATATATATATATATATATATATATATATATATATATATATATATATATATAAGAATATTAATCTTAATACATACAATAATAAGTATACACTTGTTTGATTACGATTATTTGTTTTAATATATATATATATATATATATATATATGTATATATATATATATATATATATATATATATATATATATATATATATATATGTATATATATATATATGTATATATATATATATATATATATACAAATGTTATAGGTTCGTGAATCCGAGGCCAACCCTGCATTGTTCAAATGTCGTCATATGTATTTTTATTACAAAATACAGTACAGTGAGTTTCATTTGATTCCCTTTTACTCTTTACATTTTTGGAACTGAGAATACATGCAAATGCTTTATTAACTGTTTTACAATAATTATATGCGTGAGTTTCATTAATCCCTTTTTAAATGCTTTCGCAATATATATTTTGGGACTGAGAATACATGCGCTGCTTTTATAACTGTTTTACGAAATAGACACAAGTACTTAAAACTGCATTCTATGGCTGGATTATTAAACCGAATATGCCCCTTTTTATTTAGTCTGGTAATCTAAGAATTAGGGAACAGACACCCTAATTGACGCGAACTCTAAAGATAGATCTATCGGGCCCAACAAGCCCCATCCAAAGTACCGGATGCTTTAGTACTTCGAAATTTATATCATGTCCGAAGGAAGATCCCGGAATGATGGGGATATTCTTATATGCATATTGTGAATGTCGGTTACCAGGTGTTCAATCCATATGAATGATATTTTTGTCTCTATGCATGGGACATATGTTTATGAGAAATGGAAATATGAAATCTTGTGGTCTATTAAAATTATGAAATGATATTTATGTTAAACTAATGAACTCACCAACCTTTTGGTTGACACTTTAAAGCATGTTTATTCTCAGGTACGAAAGAAATCTTCCGCTGTGCATTTGCTCATCTTAGAGATATTACTTGGAGTCATTCATGACATATTTCAAAAGACGTTGCATTCGAGTCGTTGAGTTCATCAAGATTATTATTAAGTCAATTATAGTAAGATATATTACGAAATGGTATGCATGTTGTCAACTTTCGATGTAATGAAAGATTGTCTTTTCAAAAACGAATGCAATGTTTGTAAAATGTATCATATAGAGGTCAAGTACCTCGCGATGTAATCAACTGGTGTGAATCGTTTATAATCGATATGGACTTCGACCGGATGGATTAGGACGGGTCTCTACAGTTGGTATCAGAGCGGTGGTCTTAGCGAACCAGGTCTGCATTAGTGTGTATAATTGATAAGTAGTTAGGATGCATTAGTGAGTCTGGACTTCGACCGTGTCTGCATGTCAAAAGTTTTGCTTATCATTTCTAGTCGAAAATCATCTACTTATCATCCTTAGGAAATTACCTGCTTATCATTCTTAGTCTAGACATGTCTTACTGCCTAGACTTGCATAGACAATGTATAGATAAATTCATATCTTAGCGTATCTGATTATTCATATCTTAGCGTATCTGATTATTCATATCTTAGCGTATCTGTTACTGTAGACTTTGCCTGTCAACTTCTGTAGATTCCTCCGTAACTTATCGGATTTTAGTATGATATATGCATATGTAAATTATGTATTGCACGGTACTAATCTATATCCTATAATCTATTTCTTATCGAAAATCCTTCATTTGATCATACGATATGAATCCCTCAACCAGTTCGAGTCCCTCAGATTCCGATAGCTATTCTGATAGTTATTCCGACAGCTATTCCGACATGGATATTCACCTAAGCTCCGAGAGCGGTGTCACCAGAATGAATCAATCAATCAACCATCCCCAATTCATCTGATGGGTTCGTAGTCGACTTAATCAATGGAGACGCGAAGAAGGCGATCCCTTCCACCAACCGAATTCATCTTTTGACAATGAACCTGAAGGGCGAACCTGTTCGAGACACCATTTTCTCTCTCATTTCCAGAGTATCTCATCACGATTATATACTATCTCAGAATCTAAACCTCATTCATCCGCTCGTCCGAACCGACAATCATCCTGGTATAATAGAAGAAGTCAACGAGCTTCGCGCCCGAGTTGTAGCCTTGTAAAATATGGTGCAAAACATAGCAGCTTCAGCAATATCACCGGCACCAACAGTACCATCAGTAACAATACCCGTACCATCAACAACACACGCTTCAACATCTCATTCTGTACCTCGATTATAATCATCATACTACATATCGTTCTACATCAATTATCTTCGTTCGACATGGCAATTATGTAATCTCTAATGTTTTAGAGATTTTATATTCTTGTTCAAACGGTAAATCAAATGAGATTAATATCATATTAACTCATTAAATCCATGATTACATCTGAAGAGAATATATATGTGTATATATTTTCATAAAGATTGTAATTAAAAATTCTTTCGTACAAACTATTAATGGTGAAAATATTTTAACGGGTAGGTAATACCCGGGGAATATTTAGATTTCACATTAATAAGTTATACTGTACATTCTTCGAATCTGATTCAACAGTCATCTACTATCTTACTTACAACCACCGATATACGTATCCGTTCACCGCAGAATAACCATTTTTATTCAATTTCATATTCGGATTTTGACCTATCAAAATCCAACAAGTGGCATAATGAAGAAAACATATGACAAAATAAAATTTGTTAGAAACAGACTAATTAACTATGAGAAATTGTGTTAAGAATCCACGCTAACTGTTCCTAGCTAACTGATTACATTTTAATTATCGCAATTTACATTCTCGCAATTTACATTCTCGCAATTTTATTTATTGTCATTTAATTTCTGTATTCATTTTACGCACTTTAAATATCGGGACACGTATACAAGGTTTTGACATATCATATCGACGCATATATATATATATTATTTGGAATAACCATAGACACTCTATATGCAGTAATGATCGAGTTCTCTATACAGGGTTGAGGTTGATTCCATAATAATATATATACTTTGAGTTGTGATCGAGTCTGAGACATGTACACGGGTCACGATACGTATTAATTGATTCGAATATATATATAAGAATTATTGAATTGTTAACTGTGGACTATCGACTGTGGACTAATGACATTGGACAATTAAAATGAATTAAAATAATGACTATAACATATGAAACTAAACAATTCTTCAAGCTTGCCACTTGATTCCATCTTAAACCTCATTTGTATCTCGTCGATTACAATCTGCATTCAAACCTTTCATAATTCTTGAAAACACCTCAATCGAGAGGATGAACCAACCGCACTCCATCTACGGAAGAAAAGGTTGATGCATATAGTCATGCACCTGAGAAACTCTCGGCAACTGAGTAAACGTTTAAAACGTAGCTATGCTAATTTCTTAGTGTTATTATTACCCAAAATAACTTGGAAATCCCTTTCAAAATAGCCAATTTTGTCACAGCTTCAACAAGTCAACTTCAACTTTTCAGTCGGACTAGCCTTATTATCACCTCGATATATACGTTGCCCTTTCGTCATCATTACTGAAGATATGTTTATATTCCACCACATTAGCAGTAAACTTACCAGCAACTTCATTGATCTTTGACTTTCTTAAAAGTTATTACATTCATTGAAACCCTATCATATACTCATCCGTATCTTATAACGAGAACTGCCATACCAATTACCGAGAATCAGCAATCAGTATTTCAAATCTCGTAGCATTTCTACATCAATAGTTATATGTATACATATAACAATTATCTCCTAGAATTGCGATCTTCAATTCTGAAATTTTGAAAAGGCACCTAGTTTATGAATCGATTCCCTGAATGTTGAAAAAGCTGAATGAAGCAGCAGAAACTGTAGGCAACCGTAAACGACCTTAGTCGTCGGAAGTTTGATGATAAAGAATAATATGTTAGAAAAGCTCAGAAACGTTGGAACTGAAAAATGGATAAATTTAACCATGAAGGAGACCAAGGACAAATACAAGGACCATACCCTATATTCAAAGAATCCAGGTAATTATGGATCTGTTGAAATCTTTAGAGAATATCTTGCTCCGAAGTCATGTTAAAAATCTTGCGGAAAATTTTTCCTTATCAACCATCGAACTTAGAAATTCCAAAATATCATCATCAATATCTTCGATATTTCTGAGGATATTTTCATAAATATTCTCGTCCGAAATTATATACCTCTTCGTGCTTCCTGTGTATCATTATAATGGAAACATTCAATAGAAAATTTAGTACCGAAAAGCAGATTATGCGAAACTATGAAGAAGGCCGTGGACAAATCATAAAGAATAAGTTTGACTTCAAAGAATCCAAATGATTCAATGTCTGCTAAGGTCTTTAGTGAATATCTTGCTCATTACTCTAAACCCTTGCAGACAATAGTTTCTATCATCCTCTGATCTTAGATATTCCGAGATATTATCGTATCTTTCATTATAAATATCCTCCGTATTTCTGAAGATATTTTTATAACTATTCTTATCTGAAATCATTAACCTCTTCGTGCTATCAGTGTTACATCATATAGAAACTGTTAGTTTCTATATTCTGTAAACTTTCGAGCTTAAAATATGAATGTTATTGAAGTAATGTTGGGAACTGATGCATGAGTTAGTATAATATAATGACACTTGATCAACGTGATTATATTACAGTAAGTCATGCTGAGTTTCTAATGGAACGTGATGATTCACAGATCATATCGTCATCACGTGCCATGTACATAACTCTTCCATTCAAATTATTCTGAACATATCAATAAAATATATTCTTGATAGTTCTATTCTCAGTGATTCTGGTAATTTGACAAATCAAATCGTGCTATTACGTTCTTTCTTGCTTAGAACATTAAGTTCATTCGGAACTCCATACCTACGAATTCTGGACCGTTACTCGCTTTACTAGAGGTCGGGAGGATAATAAAAAGGCAAAGAGCTCCAAAATATAAGAGAAAATATAAAGCCCAATAATAACACGGAGGTTACAAACCATGGATATTAATACGAATAGCAATATAAAGACACGGTATAAGTAAGAATAGTATCACCCCAAGGCGATAGTAGAAGTAAACAGATTTTCTGGTGAAAGATTGAAAAGAATGATGACAGAAATGATAATTAGGAAATATCAAGGATTAGAACTGGATTAAGTATTTTCACAATCTTATGGATGTATGCATTAAGAAAGAAAGTATAGGAATGGTGAGAATAATGGAACGGAAGAGCTTAATTTATAATGGAATACAGACAGAGTAATCGAGGCAGATCACCGTATTTAATTATAGAGATCTTAATTTCCTTACTCGCCGAAGAATCAAATCTTTTAGATTTCGAATATTTTCTTTAAATTCCTTGAATTTCGGAATTCAACCCTGACTCTGTCAAAAGTTAAGATGAATCTTTACTTTCCTATTTCACTCTTTGGTGATAGCTTCATTCGTACTCTTCGAATAATCGATTTATTTTTATCCATATTACTCAATAATGATAAAACACTATTTATCAGCTCATATTCGTCAGGAAAACATATTTATTATTAGCCATGACGACCTCACTCAAATTTCGGGACGAAATTTCTTTAACGGGTAGGTACTGTGTTGACCCGGGAATTTCCGACCAAATTTAAACTGAATCTTATTTGATTTCGACACGATAAGCAGAGTCTGTAATATTGAAATCTTAAAAACTTTGAACTGTGTTTAATATATTCATTTGACCTTCAACTGTTCTCGACGATTCACGATCAATTAACTATAAATAAATATGGTGTATATATATATATAATTATAAATATAAGTATATAATAAATTGAATTGATAAAATACAATTTAATCATTTGAATTAAATATGTAAAATATAGTTGATATAGTAATATTATTATTACTTTCATGATTATTATTATCTTAATCAATATTAGTATTATTAATATCATTATGGTTGTTATTATTATTAGAAAATAATACAATTTATTATTAATATCATTAATAAAATTTGTATTCCTATTATTACAAATCAGTATTTTTAATTATAATTAATCAATGTTAATATTACTAGTGTGTTTAATTAATTATTAATAATAATTATAAATATAATGAAAAGAGTACGAGATTGTTACAAACACCTTTCTTACAATCATAGAGGCAATGGATTTAAATTTTAATAACATTACTCAATCACTGTATGTTAAAAGATTGAGATCAAGATTTATACTGTGTTTGATAATTTGTATTAGTGAGTTACTCTGTGTGTTTGTATGTTATCATCCATCGAACCTATATATCTTAATTTATTTCATGATATCATTTTCTATAGATACATTAGATATACATATACATGATATAACAAACAAACCCACCACCCCCACTTGCATTTTTTTTCTTTTCTATCGACATCCAAATAACCCATTTTGTTTTTATGCTTTTGAATTCTTTTATGATTATCAAAACATCAATTTCTTTCTTCTTCTCTTATCTACCTAATGTAAACTTTCTTTACCTATATATACATACATAACCATATGTATATATATAGATTATATACATATATACATATATTCATATATATATATATATATATATATATATATATATATATATATATCCACAAATTCAAGATCAAACATATCATCTTCATTTTCAACAATCGGACACCGAGAATCCTCGCCACTTTTCACCACTTCAATTATATAAAACCATATTCCTAATACTGTACTCATATTATTGTTTCAAGTAGAACGAATTATTGTTGTTGATTAAGAATATATATTATTTACAATACATACACCTACAAAAGAACAATTGAGCTTACTTTATATGTTTTCTTTCCCTTTCCAGCTACCTAATCTATCTCATATAGGATATATATATTTACATACATATAAACTTATAGGCATATACATAAAGAGGAACTCAAATTCTTCCACCTTTCATCACCGGTACCATCTAAAACAACCACCACCATAACCCTTACTTGTACAAATTGTTGCAGCTTGTTTTCTAAATTCCTGTTTTCAAACAAGATCACCAAAAACCAAATAGAAGTGCTACTGTTACAGCTGCTATAACTATTAACTATTTATGGCATGAACAATCGTCACCCAACCTTGAACCAACTCAGATACTCACTGATAATGCTAAAAACGAACATATATTTCATAGCATTATTCCTCAAGAAAGACAAGCTTTTAGTTGCAATTGTTCTATTTACAAGTGATATTCGTTTAAATAATAAAAGGTGAAGACAAAAGACAGATTCGACGAATTGAAGACGCAAACGACCAAAAAGCTCAAAAGTACAAAAGACTATCAAAAAGGTTCAAAATATTGATGAGGAACGTCTCAAAATGACAAGAGTACAAGTTACAAAACGCAAAGTACGCGATTTAAAATAATACGCGAGGACGTCCGAAAATCCGGAACCGGGACCTGAGCCAAGAAGAAACGCCCGACGCAACGGACCAAAAATATCTAGTCTACTATGCACAAGAATATAATATAATATATATATAATTATATATAATTATATATTATATATATTATTATTATTATATTACGTCGGCAAGAAGAAAACAAAGTAGTTGGCTGGATCCAGGGTGGCCATGCGACTCGCATGGCCAGAAGCACAAAATCATGCGAGTCGCATGGAGTGAGATTGCTGGTCAGGTCCTATATAAAGCCAGTTTTGTGCCGAGTTTTAATCATCTTTTTTTCTCTTCCTCTTCATACGTAAATATATTTATATTTATAATTTATATTTTAATTTTAATTATAATTCTAATAATAAGGGTATGTTAGCGAATGTTGTAAGGGTGTAAGTCGAAATTCTGTCCGTGTAACGCTACGCTATTTTTAATCATTGTAAGTGATGTTCAACCTTTTTATATTAATGTCTCGTAGCTAAGTTATTATTATGCTTATTTAAAACGAAGTAATCATGATGTTGGGCTAATTACTAAAATTGGGTAATTGGGCTTTGTACCATAATTAGGGTTTGAATAAAAGAACGACACTTGTGGAAACTAGACTATGGGCTATTAATGGGCTTTATATTTGTTTAACTAAATGAAAGTTTGTTAATGTTAATATAAAGATTTACAATTGGGCGTCCCTATAAATTACCATATACACTCGATCGGACACGATGGGCGGGGTATTTATATGTACGAATAATCGTTCATTTAACCGGACACGGGAATGGATTAATAGCCACTAGAATAATCAAAACAGGGGTGAAATTACATTCAAGGGTAATTGGTGTAATTGTTAACAAAGTAGTAAAACCTTGGTTTACACGCAGTCGATAACCTGGTGTATTCATTAAACAAAGTATTAAAACCTTGTTACAATTCGAATCCCCAATTAGTTGGAATATTTATCTTCGGGTATAATAATAATTTGACAAGGACACTTGCAATTTATATTTATGACTGATGGACTGTTATGGACAAAAACCAGACGGACATATTAAATAATCCAGGACAAAGGACAATTAACCCATGGGCATAAAACTAAAATCAACACGTCAAACATCATGATTACGGAAGTTTAAATAAGCATAATTCTTTTATTTCATATTTTATTTCCTTTATTTTATATTTAATTGCACTTCTAATTATCGCACTTTTATTGTTATTTAATCGCACTTTTAATTATCGTACTTTTAATTATCGCAATTTAATTTTATCGCATTTTTATTATTCGCAATTTCATTATCGTTATTTACTTTACGCTTTAATTTAAAGTCTTGTATTTATTTTATATTTTACATTAGGTTTTAACTACGAATAAAGTTTTAAAATCGACAAACCGGTCATTAAACGGTAAAAACCCCCCTTTATAATAATAATATTACCTATATATATATTTGTATTTTTATAAAAGTAAACTAATATAGCGTTGAGCTTTGTTTAAAGATTTCCCTGTGGAACGAACCGGACTTACTAAAAACTACACTACTGTACGATTAGGTACACTGCCTATAAGTGTTGTAGCAAGGTTTAAGTATATCCATTCTATAAATAAATAAATATCTTGTGTAAAATTGTATCGTATTTAATAGTATTTTCCTAGTAAAATATAAGCTATTTTATATACACCTCGTTCGACATCAAGTATTTTTGGCGCCGCTGCCGGGGAACATTCGCCGAAGCGAAACGCCATATTTTTAATTTTTAAGTTATAATTAGTTTTTGTAAAATTTATATTTTTGTTTAAAAATTAAAAAATTAAAAAAAAAAAAAGAGTATTTTAAATATATTATTAAGTTTTTCTTTTATTTTTACAAAATTATAAAGTATTTTAAGTTTATTTTTAAGTTTTTATTTTAATTATATATATATATTTTATTTTAAAACAGAAAAAAAAAAGAGAAAATAAATATTAAATAAATTACGTGACCTGTCATTTGAACCAGACAAATTGAACCAGTTCAGGGTGGCCATGCGACTCGCATGACCCACCCCCTTAAACCATGCGAGTCGCATGAGGGGTCTGACAGGGCCACAAACAAACCCTAAAAACGCATTAATTACGGAGTATAATATATTATTATTATAATTAAACCCTAATTGATATTATTATTATAATTAAGTTTTTAATTTATTTAGTTATTTTTACTTTTTGTTTAGTTTTATTATTTATTTACTTAATACTTTTATTATAAAATATAAAAATAATATTTTTATAAAATCTAATATTTTTATAACTTTTTATAACTTTTATATTTTGTCCCTTTTTAATCGTTGTAGCGTAATATTTATATTTTTTAGCTCATATTTAATTTTAAACTTAGTTTTTGCTATAATTATTTTTACTCCTAGATTTTTAGGCTTTGCCGTAGAATTCCTTAAGTGCTTTTTCTTTAGACTAAGATTTAGGTGCTTTAGAATTTTGCGACGCCTTTTTAAGTTTTAGTTTCTTTTTAAGTTATTTCCATTTGGGATTTAGTTTTTCCTGTAAGCTTTAATATTTTTAGACCTTTTACTATGTATCAATTATCATTCCAATTAGTAATATCAATTTGCGATTATAATTTTAAGTTAGTTGTAGTAATAAGGTTAAATTAGTTAAGTATTTTTAAGTTTTTATAAGTTTCTTTTATTTTTCCGTCACCTTTTATTTTTCAACCATTTTTTTCTTTTTCGACCTTTTTCGACGAACTCTTTTTCTCTCTTATTTCTCGCTATTCTAGTTTTAGGACATAGATTTTTATTCTACTTCTTATCTAAATTTCTTAAAATTACGAAAATTTATTTTGAGTGGTTAAATCGATAGACATCAAAATTTTCTGGTTCGTAGTAATAGTTGGATTTGTACGTGGACCGGGTTATTGGAGCCAAACAGTCCTCAATTATATTGAGACCAAACGAATCCTGCCCCTCTGCTGCATCTTTTGGCTATTCGAAACGTGGGCAAAATCAGAAAAGTCTATTGATTGGATAACTTATTATAATTTTTCTTTCCTTTTAAAAACTAATAGGATATTCAGTGAATGCACCGAGCAAGACGTTCATCACCTTTTGTACGTTCACCACCTGTAACTCGATCAAGACATCGTTTAACAAATATAACCGCCGTTGATTTTTCTTTAGAATCGTCATCCAGTCGACCAAGTACTTCAGTTCAAATTTCCGATAATCCAGTTTTTGAAACAAACCTCGCAATTGAGAATCCAGAAAATATTCAGGAACGGTTCATAGATCCTGAACCATTAAACTTTCCTCCGGAACCACCAATCATTCAAACAGAGATTGTTGAGGAACGAACCATTAAATCAGAATCATCTAGTGATACCGATTCAACAAATTCAATTATGGAGAATCTGGAACCTTTAAGTATGGAAGACCGAATGAGAGCTAAACGCACTAGCCAAGGTCACGCAATTACTCATCCAGACATTAATGCGCCAGATTATGAAATCAAAGGACAAATTTTACACATGGTGACTAATCAATGCCAATTTAGTGGTGCGCCGAAGGAAGATCCAAATGAACATCTACGTACCTTTAATAGGATCTGCACACTATTTAAAATCCGAGAAGTGGAGGATGAACAGATATATCTCATGTTATTTCCCTGGACTTTAAAGGGAGAAGCCAAAGATTGGTTGGAATCGTTACCTGAAGGGGCGATTGATACATGGGACGTTTTAATTGATAAATTTCTTAAACAATTCTTTCCCGCATCTAAAGCCGTAAGACTTCAAGCAGAAATTGTTACGTTCACACAGAAACCAAATGAAACTCTATATGAGGCGTGGACAAGATATGGAAAGTTGTTAAGAGGATGTCCGCAACATGGTTTAGACACCTGTCAAATAGTACAAATATTTTACCGAGGATGCGACATCACTACAAGAAAAGACATAGATATAGCAGCTGGTGGTTCTATTATGAAGAAAACCGAAACTGATGCTTACAAAATTATTGATAATACTGCTTCCCACTCGCATGAGTGGCACCAAGAAAAAGATATCATTAGATCATCTAAAGCAGCTAGAGCCGATTCTAGCCATGACTTAGATTCCATTTCGGCAAAGATAGATGCTTTCGAGAGACGAATGGAAAAGATGACTAAGGATATTCACTCAATACGAATTAGTTGTGAGCAGTGTGGAGGACCACATTTGACAAAAGATTGTCTCAGTATTGAATTAACAATGGAACAAAGAGAGAATATTTCATACATAAACCAAAGGCCTGGAAATAATTATCAGAATAATTATCAACCGCCAAGACCGATTTACAATCAAAACCAGAATTATAACCGAAATATTCCATACAACAACCAACAAGGTCCTAGCAATCAACAAGTATCCAATAATACTTATAATCAGCAAAGACCGAATTTTCAAAACAAACCACCACAACAAACCGATGATAAAAAGCCGAATTTAGAAGATATGATGACGAAGCTAGTTGAAACTCAAACGCAGTTTTTCACATCTCAAAAACAAACAAATGAACAAAATGCTCAAGCATTTAGAAATCAACAAGCTTCTATTCAAAATCTGGAACAAGAAGTAAGTAACCTAGCAAGGTTAATAGGTGAAAGAAAACCGGGAAGTTTACCTAGTGATACAAATGCTAACCCCCGGAATGAAACAGCTAAAGCTATTACCACAAGAAGTGGTACAACACTTAAACCACCTGAAATACCTGTAACTTCTGATGAAACTATTCCTACTACACAAGAACCACAACCTGATCAAGATAATGAAAAAGAACCGGTAGTTGAAAAGGTTAATGAAGATAACACAGTTAAGGATAAACCTTATGTTAAACCATACCAACCACCACTTCCTTACCCGAGTAAAATGAAGAAGGAAAAACTTGAAGCCGAGCAATCCAAATTCTTGGATATGTTTAAACAGATAAATGTAAATCTTCCTTTCATTGACGTGATTTCAGGAATGCCAAGATATGCTAAATTCTTGAAAGATCTAATCACGAATAGAAAGAAAATGGAAGAACTCTCGGCTGTCACTATGAATGCAAATTGTTCAGCAGTGCTGTTAAATAAGATACCAGAAAAACTATCTGATCCAGGAAGTTTCACAATTCCATGTTTTCTGGGTAGTCTTAGTTCAATAGAAGCATTAGCAGACTTAGGTGCTAGTATAAATCTAATGCCGTATTCACTATACGCTAAACTAGACCTTGGAGAATTAAAACCAACAAGAATAAGCATACAACTAGCCGATAGATCAATAAAATATCCTAGAGGGATAATGGAAAACATGCTAGTTAAAGTTGGTACTTTAGTATTCCCAGTAGATTTTGTTGTTTTGGACATGGAAGAAGATTCTCAAGTTCCTCTCATATTAGGAAGACCATTCTTAAACACGGCTAAAGCAATGATAGACGTGTTCGGTAAGAAACTGACCCTAAGTATAGAGGATGAGAGTGTTACCTTTTCAGTGGATAGAGCAATGCAACAACCACAATCTGCAGATGATACATGTTATTATATTCAAACTATAGATGCACATGCAGAATTATTAGAAGAATTTCCAGAATTACAAGGAACAGGAGAATGTTCTTTAGGAGAAGGTAATGAACCAATTGATGAAGCTGAAATGTTAGCTACACTTATAGCTAATGGATATGAACCAACAACAGAAGAAATTCAAATGCTAAAAGAAGAAGATAGATATCGATATAAATCATCGATAGAAGAACCTCCGAAATTAGAGTTAAAGCCACTTCCAAACCATTTGGAATACGCTTATTTACATGGTGAATCTGAATTACCTGTAATAATATCGTCTTCTCTTACTGAAAATGAGAAATCACAACTCATTTCTGTGTTGAAAGCTCATAAACCAGCCATTGCATGGAAGATTCATGATATTAAAGGAATAAGTCCTTCGTATTGCACACATAAAATCCTTATGGAAGAAGGTCATAAAACGTATGTGCAACGCCAACGAAGACTAAATCCTAATATGCAAGATGTAGTTAAGAAAGAGATTATTAAACTGCTAGATGCAGGTTTGATATATCCAATCTCTGATAGTCCATGGGTAAGCCCAGTTCAATGCGTACCTAAGAAGGGTGGCATGACTGTCATCACAAATGAGAAAAATGAGCTTATTCCTACTAGGACTGTAACAGGATGGCGTGTATGTATTGATTATAGAAAATTAAATGACGCCACCAGAAAAGATCACTTTCCTTTACCTTTCATAGATCAAATGTTGGAAAGATTAGCCGGAAATAGTTACTACTATTTTCTAGATGGATTTTCCGGATATTTTCAAATTCCAATAGCACCCGAAGACCAAGAGAAAACCACATTCACGTGCCCTTATGGTACTTTTGCTTACAAAAGAATGCCATTTGGACTTTGTAACGCCCCTGCAACCTTTCAAAGGTGCATGATGGCGATTTTTCACGACATGATAGAAGAATGCATGGAAGTATTCATGGATGACTTTTCAGTTTTCGGTGATACATTTAAATCATGTCTAGTTAATCTGGAACGAATGCTAATTAGATGCGAAAAATCAAATCTAGTACTTAATTGGGAGAAATGCCATTTCATGGTTAAAGAAGGCATCGTTCTTGGACATAAAATTTCAAAAGAAGGAATTGAAGTGGATAGAGCTAAAGTAGATGTAATTGCTAAACTTCCACATCCCACAAATGTTAGAGGAGTTAGGAGTTTTCTAGGGCATGCCGGTTTTTACCGACGTTTTATAAAAGATTTTTCTAAAATTGCCACTCCTATGAATAAACTCCTAGAAAAGGATGCGCCATTCATCTTTTCAGATGAGTGTATCAAATCTTTTAATATTCTTAAAGAAAAACTCACTAATGCGCCGATCATGATAACACCAAATTGGAATCTACCATTTGAACTAATGTGCGATGCAAGTGATTTTGCAATGGGAGCCGTTTTAGGACAAAGGATTGAAAAACGATTTCAACCTATATATTATGCTAGTAAGACGTTACAAGGAGCACAAACGAACTATACAACTACTGAAAAAGAACTCCTTGCTATTGTCTTTGCTTTTGACAAATTTAGATCATATCTCGTTCTAGCAAAAACGGTGGTCTATACAGACCATTCTGCTCTTAGATACCTATTTTCAAAACAAGATGCTAAACCAAGATTAATCCGTTGGATCTTACTCTTACAAGAGTTTGATATTGAAATCCGAGATAAAAGAGGAGCAGAAAATCTCGCCGCTGATCATCTTTCTCGTCTTGAAAACCCCGAATTAGAAGTTCTAAATGAATCAGCCATACAAGACAACTTCCCTGATGAATATCTATTGAAGATAGATTATAAAGAAATCCCATGGTTTGCAGACTATGCAAACTACTTAGTTTGTGGATTCCTTGAAAAAGGATTATCGTACCAAAGACGAAAGAAATTCTTCAGTGATATAAAACACTATTTCTGGGAAGATCCACATCTGTTTAAAAGTTGTCCCGATGGAATAATACGCCGATGTGTATTTAGAGATGAAGCTAGTAAAATTTTAAACCATTGTCACACAGGACCAACAGGAGGGCATTATGGGCCTCAACTAACAGCAAGAAAAGTTTATGAAGCTGGATTCTATTGGCCTACAATTTACAAAGACGCACACCTTCTTTGCAAATCCTGTGATGCATGTCAAAGGGCCGGAAAAATAAGTCAACGCGATGAAATGCCACAAAATGTCATCCAAGTATGTGAAGTATTTGACATTTGGGGTATTGACTTTATGGGTCCATTTCCAAAATCTAATAATAATCTATATATACTCGTAGCCATTGATTATGTATCTAAATGGGCGGAAGCACAAGCTCTCCCAACTAACGATGCACGAGTTGTAGTCAACTTTTTAAAACGTCTTTTTGCAAGGTTTGGAACACCGAAAGCTTTAATAAGTGATCGAGGTACTCATTTTTGTAATAATCAACTTGAGAAAGTTCTTAAAAGATATGGGGTAACTCATAAAATCTCCACCGCATATCATCCACAAACAAGTGGACAAGTTGAAAATACCAACCGAGCTTTAAAACGTATTCTAGAGAAAACCGTAGGATCAAATCCGAAGGAATGGTCCATTAAATTGGAGGATGCACTCTGGGCTTTTAGAACAGCCTACAAAACTCCAATTGGAACCACACCTTTTAGACTTGTTTATGGAAAAGCATGTCATCTTCCAGTAGAAATTGAACACAAAGCATTTTGGGCTTTGAAGACATGTAATCTTGATTTACATGAAGCCGGACGTCTACGATTAAGTCAACTGAACGAATTAGAAGAATTAAGACATGAAGCATACGAAAATTCGTTAATCTATAAAGAAAGAACAAAGAAATGGCATGATAAAAGAATCAGAAGTTCAAAAGAATTTAAAGAAGGAGACAGAGTTCTTCTTTTCAATTCACGATTCAAGCTATTTCCTGGAAAATTGAAATCAAGATGGTCTGGACCATTCATAGTCAAAAGAGTTTTCCCATACGGAACGATAGAATTAATAAATTCAAATGGGATTGAATTTAAAGTTAATGGTCACAGAGTTAAACATTACATACATGGTCCGATGGAAGTCGACAACGAAGTTAATCACAATTTCGACACCACAGCTAACTAATTGTGGGGAGAATCAAGTCTTTAAAGGATAATATATATTTCTGTTAGAGTTAGATTGTCTGTTTTCGTGTAGTTCTCGAAAATGGAACACGTATGGTCTTTCCCTAGCAGACCCTAAAGAACTAGTCTTCTCCCCCCATTCTGAATTTTTATTTTTTTTTAGGTTTTTACAAAATGAAGACTGCCTGTGAACTAAACCATGGTCTAATGCTACACGCTTTGATCACTAAACGTAATAATGACATACTCCCGAGTGAAATAGTATCAGTAATCAGAGAAAGAATGGACGGAGTTAGAAAAGGATCCAGATGCGAAGATAATAAGTTACAATTTGGTAAAGGAAAATCAAAATCCGCAGCGAAAAGAAGAGCACGACACCTAGAACGATGTCACAAATGCGGAAAATGGTCACATGGAGGTAAATGTTCAAATAATCAAACCTATTCAAATACCGAATTTGTTACTTTATGCAGAGACGGACCGTTCATATGTTTAGAAGAAAAGACAATGAATGCTCGAGGTTACGCCTATGCAGCCATGGAAAATCAATTAAACCGACTATCTTATGAATATAATAGATCATATAACTAAGAAATCTATTTCACAGGTATGTCTGTACAGTTTTTATTTTTATTTTTATTTTTAACCTTTTGATAATAAACGCTAATTTGTTCGCTAAAAAGTATTAAATTGGTATTAAATAAAATTAGGTTTGGCGACCGAAATTATTGATATCGTTCAAAAATTTATTACATCACTGCGAAATTTAACGTTTATTCTTAAGGTATAAATATCTTTAATCAATCAACCCAAAATATTTCAAAAATTCGTCATGAGTTAAATTAGGTCTTGGAACCGAAATTGCTTTACCGAAAAGAGGGGCGCATATTTTTGATAATATTTGATTGATTAAAGTGGGATAAAAAGACAAAAAGATTTTCAATTTTATTTTTACCATGTTTTTAAAATTAATATTTAAACCTTAAATTAATATTGTAAACTTTATAAAAACAATATATTTAAAATTGTAAATATTTGAAAAAATTAATATAAGTTTGATATGATTTATAAATTTTTAAATTAAGTTTGGTGTGAATTTTTAATTTTTAAAATATGAAATTTTAATTTTATGCATTTCAAATTTTAAGTTTGGTGTGAATTTATAATATGAATTTTTAAATTAAGTCTGGTGTGAATTTTTAAAATATGAATTTTTAATTTTATGCATTTCAAATTTTAAGTTTGGTGTGAATTTTTAATTTTTAATTTTGAATTTTATATTTAAGTTGTGTGAATTTAAAAAAAAAAAAAAAAAACAAAAATTTACTTTATCTCTTTAAGTTAAAAATATGATTTTTAAAATTCGTCGTAAGTTGAAGACTAGGTCTTTGAACCGAAATTGCTTTACCCGAGGGAGGGACGAGAACTTTTATTATCATTATTTTTAATCTTATTGATTTAAAGTATGCCAAAAACATTGAAAAAATTCAAAAAAATCTAAGCTTTTAAAACAATCGCTTGAAAATGACAAAATTGTAAAATTTTGTCGAGGGACGGACTAGGGCATCATCCCGAAACGACCTCGTCTTAAAAAGAAACAAAATTTTTAAATTTTATTAAATTTTATGTTTTAAAAGTATAAGGTTTTTATAAAAAAAAAAAAAAAAAAAAAAAAAAAAAAAAAAAAAAACCTGGAAAATACACCCATGCGACTCGCATGGGGGAAAGGCAAAAACCATGCGAGTCGCATGGCCATAAAAAACTGGACAGGATCAAGTTTCAGTCGAGTTCTGTTTCTTTCTCACAATACACACACATATACACGAAAACTCTCCAAAACCCTCTCAAAAATTCATCATTTTTCATCAAATTTCTTGCAAAACTTCACAATAATCATGCCTAGATTCAGTAGTCTCAACCCCTTCAGGAGAAAGGTAAAGATTTCACCCCTAATCTCTTTAAATTCGAATTTTTGTGTTCTTGAGCTAGAAATTTTATATTTTGATTTTGTTAAATTTAGGTGTAATTAGAGCTAAATTGTTGTTATATTATGCATGTATATCCTAGATAGAAGCTATTTAACAGGAATTGAAGCTAAAAACTTCAAATTTTTAAGAATCTAGGGTTTGTGTTCTTGAGCAATTTGGGGCTTTTTGATATAAACAGGTTATGGCCGATTTTTGTCATGAATTGTTGCTAAATTAAGTAGTGTAACATGTTTAGGTAGTTAATTGATCCAAACTTTGAGCCTAAACATGTTTTTGAGAATTAAAGTGGACTTTTTAAGTCTAAAAATTCATGAACTTGGATAATTTAATATAAAGGCCATTTGAAACTTGTTTCATTGCTAGTAGTGATTATTTTGGCATGTTATTTGAGATAAATGCTTATGAACTTGATGTACATTTTTCGTATATGTTTATTTGACAAAGTATAGACTTGACAAAAATATGAAAATGAGCACTAGTTTGATTTGAATGCCATGTAACAAGTGTTTAATTGCTATAATGATTATTGTTGACATGTTTAAGAGTTTAAATGTGATAAAACATTGTACACATTTTCGTATGTAAAAGTGTAGAATTGTTATTGTTAAGAAAATGTGTTATGAATTGAACATGTCATCATAATTGTTTCAAGTTATTATTTTGCTAACACTAATGCATATTTGGATGCACAATTTTTGTGTTTAAATGTGTTTTACAGAGAGCCGATACTGGAGGTTCAGGAGCATCATCATCCAGGCAACCAGAGCCCGAACCGGAAATGTTTCATGAACAAGAACAACATATGCAACAAGAAGAAGAAGAACATGAGGAGCAACATATTCCTTATCACGATCAAGATCAATTATTCGTGAATCAGTTTCGTCAATTCGCTCCATATCAAAGGATTCTGAGCTTAGACATTAATGAAGATCAGTTACACCCAAATCTGAGATTTGATCGATGTTGGATAGAGTATCCAGATTATCAAAAGAACATGCACATTCTCTACTTTAAGGTTGTTGAAATGCCAAGGGCAATTGACTGGGTACCTTTGGAAACAGTTGACCTTGCCGAACCAATTCGGGAATTATTGGTGCAAAGGTATGGTAATTCTCAGTTTAACGATTGGATGCGCCTATTTTCCATTCGTAGAACCATATATAGGGAATGGTGTATAGAATTACTTAGTACTATTAAGTTAAACAGTGATGTTAGGAGGATAGATGATAGAAGCTTTATTAGATTTCTGTTAGGTGGACGCATGTACAGAATGTCCATTATAGATTTGGCTAGGGCCTTACAGATTTACACCCCTGCTGAACTTTTGAGCCCCGACTGTAATAGCTTGATTGCCCAAGGAGAAAGGGTAGATAGGGAATTTGATATTAACGCTGTCTGGAGGCGTATGTCCCACTTTAATGAATTTCACGCCAGTGGAAATCATACATACTTAGATATAGACAGAGCTGAACTCCGGGTGATTCATAGATTCTTAGCAAACACAATTACACAAAGGGGTAGGAATAAGGAGAAATTGACCGTAAACGATTTGTTCTACCTCAAGTGTATTAGAGACCCGAGGAGTTTCGTTAACATTCCCTATTGTGTTGGTTATTATCTCGCTAATGTAGTTTCGGGGATGAAATCGGGGAGTATTATAGGTGGTGGTATTTTCATTACTCTCATTGGAGAGTATTTAGGTGTAGATAAGCACCAAGGGGGTCCAATGAACGAAATAGAGGACGGAGGTGAAACTATAAGTTCAAACCTTTATCACGGTGCAAGGGTATTATTGATGAGACGTGGTCGGGTATATCGATACGAGGGACCTCAGCGACAGGTAGAGAGAGGTTCGGATGACGAGATGGAGGATGCGAACAACATTATAGGAGTTGTTCGGGAGACTGCTCTTGATTTAGGCGTTCGTATGGAGGATGAATACATGACGAACTATGATAGGCATATGCAGTACGAGGCATGGCAACGCCGGAATGACTACGAGCATTCCCGGCAACGAGAGCATGGCCGATGGGATTATCATCAGCGCCAAATCATAAGCCAGTTGCAGCCTGGCGAGATGTATTATCCGACCCGACCCGCATACTATCCCGCACATCAGCCAGAAATGAGACCACCCTATGATTCATATGATTATGACGCAGCATACCAGTTCACCTATAATCAGCCATGGAACCCGGACGCAAACATGAATTGGGATCCATATCCTAATTTTCCTCATAACCCACCTCCTGATCAGTAGAGATAAGTTGGTAATTTTTATTTTTATTTTAAACACTTAACATTTTATTACGTTTATGTAATGTTTGATATTCTTATTATTATTGTGTACTAATATTTTTCTTATAGTTTGAAAGTGGGATGCCAAAGTTCCATTTCAAATTGCATGTATGATTATATTTGTATTGTATGTATTCTATTTTATGCACAAAACAGGGTAAAACAACGCGTTTTCAAAGACTGGCATTAAGTTCAGCAAAAGCAAGTAATTTTGACGACAATGATGCAAAATGTATGTGAAATAACAACAAGACGGAATGAACAAATGACGTGCACCATTTATCATTCAGCAAACAAACGCCAATATATTTGGAAACTTTGGTAAAAATTTAATCATTTTCACACAAATCACCCTCAATAATTTAAATTGTTACTGATTTTTTGCAAATGAGGGCATTGCAAGATCTTAAGTGTGGGAAGGGGTTAAATTCTTTCGGATTTTAAAATTTTTACTTTATACACTTGGTTACCATTAAAAATACTAGTAAAGCAGTAGTTGTATTAGAATCTAGTGCTCTCTGATAAAAAAGAACAGCCCTAGTCTTATATACTGACTACCCAATTCTAGTAAAATTTTTCAAAATTTTCAATTAAATGAATTCAAAATCATGTTTATACATATTTATGAACGATAAAACTAGGTTTTAACACCGAAATTATTGTTACCTCGGAAAGGACATAAATTGAGAAACAAACTAAAATGTTAAAATTCATTTAAAATGGAATAGAGGACGATAAAAAGAAAAATAAAAAGCCAAGTGTGGGAAAATTTACCAATTTATTTTAAACATATGCCACATATATTTGTAACAAATAACTGAAAATACTTTTGCTTTGGACTAAACTAAACTGTTTTACCCGATGAAAGAAAAGAAGAGATGGATCTACACGATGAATCAATTCCATCACTAAAAGGAAGTAAAGTCTTCCGAAAAAGATACGCGCTTCTTGATTTAGGTCATGAAGTTGTCGTCCAGACCAGCTGTAGGTTGACGAAAAATCTAGAAAAGTCATCACTAAAATCAGCTGGAAATCCACGGACCTCAGCATTAAACAGGGTCGCCAAGTGGTCAGATTTATCCTAACCATGAGAAGGATTTATCTCGTACAATGGGGGGGCACCATGCAAATTAGCTGGATAAGACTAATGAATCAGATCCCCAGAAAGGATAATCTCCTTAAAGATTAAAAATCAGCTTTTAAGACTGATATTACTCAATCCTAGAGATTGACCTTAAAGATTGAGAATTACAAACTCATGGAATTCGATGATATCTAAACTCGAGCTTGAACGAGAAAATATTTTGATCAAAAATACAAACCGATTTGTTTTCTGAAAACCCTATTTTCAATGCGTTCATTACCATTGAACGTAAAATCCTAGGAATTCACCTGGAATTCATTAGGTCACCTGAACTAAATCGGGTGTCAACCGTAAGAACGGTGGTTGCATAACATGGTCAAAGACAGGACTTTGTGCCAAACCGACAAATTATAAGGGTGAGCTTTGCTATTGCTCCTACCAAGGATAGTAATTGCGTCCGACACGTTATAAACCATAATCAAAAGCATGTCACGGGACATTGCCTTAACAGTTGCTTGTTCAACGCTTTCCTTTACAACCGGACAGTAGTTTGCCGAAAGGTAATATACGGGACAAGTAAACTGGACGTGTTGCTTTCCAAATACAAGGTTAGCAAGTGGGTGACACAAAACCGCAAGTTTTGAGCTAAAATTTTCAAATCTGAAACCCACCAAACCCACAAAAATATTTTGCAAACACCGGTAAAGGGTTATTCCGGAAAACTTATCTAGGGTAAAAACTAGATTTCAAAAGATCAAATGTTTTCATAAAGATCCAATTTCCTTAATGGATCTAAATTTTTATAGTCATGTGGGACTGTAAACCATATCGTTACTACCATTGTTTATACCGCCGTATAAAAATCACTGATGTACAAAGTGTGAAGAATAAAAAAGTGATTCTAGTATTTCAAGACAATATTGCTTGAGGACAAGCAACGCTCAAGTGTGGGAATATTTGATAATGCTAAAAACGAACATATATTTCATAGCATTATTCCTCAAGAAAGACAAGCTTTTAGTTGCAATTGTTCTATTTACAAGTGATATTCGTTTAAATAATAAAAGGTGAAGACAAAAGACAGATTCGACGAATTGAAGACGCAAACGACCAAAAAGCTCAAAAGTACAAAAGACTATCAAAAAGGTTCAAAATATTGATGAGGAACGTCTCAAAATGACAAGAGTACAAGTTACAAAACGCAAAGTACGCGATTTAAAATAATACGCGAGGACGTCCGAAAATCCGGAACCGGGACCTGAGCCAAGAAGAAACGCCCGACGCAACGGACCAAAAATATCTAGTCTACTATGCACAAGAATATAATATAATATATATATAATTATATATAATTATATATTATATATATTATTATTATTATATTACGTCGGCAAGAAGAAAACAAAGTAGTTGGCTGGATCCAGGGTGGCCATGCGACTCGCATGGCCAGAAGCACAAAATCATGCGAGTCGCATGGAGTGAGATTGCTGGTCAGGTCCTATATAAAGCCAGTTTTGTGCCGAGTTTTAATCATCTTTTTTTCTCTTCCTCTTCATACGTAAATATATTTATATTTATAATTTATATTTTAATTTTAATTATAATTCTAATAATAAGGGTATGTTAGCGAATGTTGTAAGGGTGTAAGTCGAAATTCTGTCCGTGTAACGCTACGCTATTTTTAATCATTGTAAGTGATGTTCAACCTTTTTATATTAATGTCTCGTAGCTAAGTTATTATTATGCTTATTTAAAACGAAGTAATCATGATGTTGGGCTAATTACTAAAATTGGGTAATTGGGCTTTGTACCATAATTAGGGTTTGGATAAAAGAACGACACTTGTGGAAACTAGACTATGGGCTATTAATGGGCTTTATATTTGTTTAACTAAATGAAAGTTTGTTAATGTTAATATAAAGATTTACAATTGGGCGTCCCTATAAATTACCATATACACTCGATCGGACACGATGGGCGGGGTATTTATATGTACGAATAATCGTTCATTTAACCGGACACGGGAATGGATTAATAGCCACTAGAATAATCAAAACAGGGGTGAAATTACATTCAAGGGTAATTGGTGTAATTGTTAACAAAGTAGTAAAACCTTGGTTTACACGCAGTCGATAACCTGGTGTATTCATTAAACAAAGTATTAAAACCTTGTTACAATTCGAATCCCCAATTAGTTGGAATATTTATCTTCGGGTATAATAATAATTTGACAAGGACACTTGCAATTTATATTTATGACTGATGGACTGTTATGGACAAAAACCAGACGGACATATTAAATAATCCAGGACAAAGGACAATTAACCCATGGGCATAAAACTAAAATCAACACGTCAAACATCATGATTACGGAAGTTTAAATAAGCATAATTCTTTTATTTCATATTTTATTTCCTTTATTTTATATTTAATTGCACTTCTAATTATCGCACTTTTATTGTTATTTAATCGCACTTTTAATTATCGTACTTTTAATTATCGCAATTTAATTTTATCGCATTTTTATTATTCGCAATTTCATTATCGTTATTTACTTTACGCTTTAATTTAAAGTCTTGTATTTATTTTATATTTTACATTAGGTTTTAACTACGAATAAAGTTTTAAAATCGACAAACCGGTCATTAAACGGTAAAAACCCCCCTTTATAATAATAATATTACCTATATATATATTTGTATTTTTATAAAAGTAAACTAATATAGCGTTGAGCTTTGTTTAAAGATTTCCCTGTGGAACGAACCGGACTTACTAAAAACTACACTACTGTACGATTAGGTACACTGCCTATAAGTGTTGTAGCAAGGTTTAAGTATATCCATTCTATAAATAAATAAATATCTTGTGTAAAATTGTATCGTATTTAATAGTATTTTCCTAGTAAAATATAAGCTATTTTATATACACCTCGTTCGACATCACTCACCCTTTAAACCACGGTATTTTTCTTGCTGTTGCTGCAGACCACAAAACATCACCACAAACCATCATAGCAACCACCAAACCTACTGCAAAACCTGCAACTTTTTCTTATCTATTCAGGCTGCTGTTCCAACAGCTTCTACAGCTGTTAACAAATCATTTTACATCACCTTGTTCCTTCTCTCTTTGAAAATCATTAAAACGTCACCACTAACACTTTTGATTAGGATGCTCGACAACCATCACCTCAGCAAACTGCCTACTGCTACATACCAGGTTTCATATGACTAATTCAATTGAAAAAGCTGCTAATACAGTTATACTATCCGGTACCTTTTTATTTCGAGATCAAACAGAAACCAAACACCATTATTATGCTATTAACATGCTGCTGCTGCTACACCTGCACATCAACAAACTATCTTACAATTTTTTTTATATTTCTGTTTCGAATTAAATCACAATCCAAAAGCATCACTTTTGTTACTTACTGATGTGGTAGCGGAGTGTATATAAAATAGCTTTATATTTTAGCAGGAAAATACTATTAAATACGATACAATTTTACACAAGATATTTATTTATTTAGAGAATGGATATACTTAAACCTTGCTACAACACTTATAGGCAGTGTACCTAATCATACAGTAGTGTAGTTTTTAGTAAGTCCGGTTCGTTCCACAGAGAAAATCTTTAAACAAAGCTTAACGCTATATTAGTTTACTTTTATAAAAATACAAATATATATATAAGTAATATTATTATTATAATGGGGGGTTTTTACCGTTTAATGACCGGTTTGTCGATTTTAAAACTTTAGTCGCAGTTAAAACCAAATGTAAAATAATAAATAAATACAAGACTTAATTTAAAGCATAAAGTAAATAACGATAATGAAATTGCGAATAATAAAAGTGCGATAAAATAAACTTGCGATAATTAAAAAGTACGATAATTAAAAGTGCAATTAAATACAATAACAATAAAAATGCGATAATTAGAAGTGCAATTAAATATAAAATAAAGGAAATTAAATATGAAATAAAAGAATTATGCTTATTTAAACTTCCGTAATCATGATGTTTGACGTGTTGATTTTAGTTTTATGCCCATGGGTTAATTGTCCTTTGTCATGGATTATTTAATATGTCCGTCTAGTTTTTGTCCATAACAGTCCATCAGTCATAAATATAAAGTGCGAGTATCCTCATCAAATTATCCTTATACCCGAAGTTAAATATTCCAACTAATTGGGGACTTAAACTATAACAAGATTTTAATACTTTATTTAATAATTACACCAGGATGTCGACTGAGTGTAACCCAAGGTTTTAATATTTTGTTATCAATTATACCAAGTGTCCTTGTACATAATTTCACCCCTGTTTTAATTATTCTAGTGGCTATTAATCCATTCTCGTGTCCGGTTAAATGAACGATTATTCGTACATATAAATACCCCGCCCATCGTGTCCGATCGAGTGTATATGGTAATTTATAGGGACGCCCAATTGTAAATCTTTATATTAACATTAACAAACTATCATTTAGTTAAACAAATATAAAGCCCATTAATAGCCCATAGTCTAATTTCCACAAGTGTCGTTCTTTTGTCCAAACCCCAATTATGGTACAAAGCCCAATTACCCAATTTTAGTAATTAGCCCAACATCATGATTACTTCGGATTAAATAAGCATAATAATAACTTAGCTACGAGACATTAAATTAAAAAGGTTGAACATAACTTACAATGAATAATAATAGCGTAGCGTTACACGGACAGAATTTCGACTTACACCCTTACAATATTCGCTAACATACCCTTATTATTAGGATTAAAATTAAAATTAAAATTAAAATTAAAATATAAATATAAATATTTACGTATAGATATAGAGAGGATGGATATATATGTTGTTTTTTTTTGCGATCAGAATTCGTTTGCTTTTATAGGGAGTTTCAGAATTTGGGGCTCCGCGACTCGCGGCTCTTTTTGCCTTCAAACTCCGCGAGTCGCGGAGTTTGAAAATACAGCTCACCAACTTTGGAGTCTTTCTTGCCGACGGATTTTTATTATTTATATAATATATAAATAATTATAAGAATTATTTAAATATTATATTATATTTATGTGCATAGTTGACTTGTAATTTTTAGTCCATTGCGTCGAGCGTTGAGAGTTGACTCTGGTCCCGGTTTCGGATTTTCGAACGTCCTTGCGTACAATTTAATATCTTGTACTTTGCGTTTTGAATCTTGTACTCTTGTAATTTCGAGACGTTTCTTATCAATAATTGGAACCTCTTTGATTGTATTTTGTACTTTTGAGCTTTTTGGTCGTTTGCGTCTTCAATTCGTCGAATCTGTCTTTTGTCTTCACCTTTTATTATTTAAACGAATATCACTTTTAAATAGAACAATTGCAACTAAAAGCTTGTCTTTCTTGAGGAATAATGCTATGAAATATATGTTCGTTTTTAGCATTATCAAATATTCCCACACTTAAGCGTTGCTTGTCCTCAAGCAATATCGTCTTGAAATACTAGAATTACTTCTTTATTCTTCACACTTTGTACATCAGTGATTTCTATACGGCGGTATAAACAATGGTAGTAATGATATGGTTTACAGTCCCACATAACTATAAAAATTTAGATCCATTAAGGAAATTGGATCTTTATGAAAACATTTGATCTTTTGAAAATTAAATCTAGTTTTTACCCTAGATAATTTTTCCGGAATAACCCTTCACCGGTGTTTGCAAAATATTTTTGTGGGTTTGGTGGGTTTCAAATTTGAAAATTTTAGCTCAAAACTTATGGTTTTGTGTCACCCATTTGCTAACCTTGTATTTGGAAAGCAACACGTCCAGTTTACTTGTCCCGTATATTACCTTTCGGTAAACTACCGTCCGGTTGTAAAGGAAAGCGTTGAACAAGCAACTGTTAAGGCAATGTCCCCTGACATGCTTTTAATTATGGTCTATAACGTGTCAGACGCAATTACTATCCTTGGTAGGAGCAATAGTAAAGCTCATCCTTATAATTTTTCGGTCTGGCACAAGGTCCTGTCTTTGACCATGCTATGCAACCACCGTTCTTACGGTTGACACCCGATTTGGTTCAGGTGACCTAATGAATTTCAGGTGAATTCCTAGGATTTTACGTTCAATGGTAATGAACGCATTGAAAATAGGGTTTTCAGAAAACAAATCGGTTTTATTTTTGATCAAAATATTTTCTCATTCAAGCTCGAGTTTAGATATCATTGAATTCCATGAGTTTGAATTCTCAATCTTTAAGGTCAATCTCTAGGATTGAGTAATATCAGGCTTTAAAAGCTGATTTTTAATCTTTAAGGAGATTATCCTTTCTGGGGATCTGACTCATTAGTCTTATCAAGCTAATTTGCATTTCTCATGGTTAGGATAAATCTGACCACTTGGCGACCCTGTTTAATGCTGAGGTCCGTGGATTTCCTGCTGATTTTAGTGATGACTTTTCTAGATTTTTCGTCAACCTACAGCTGGTCTGGACGACAACTTCTTGACCTAAATCAAGAAGCGCGTGTCTTTTTCGGAAGACTTTACTTCCTTTTAATGATGGAATTGATTCATCGTGTAGATCCATCTTTCTTACAGTAAATCAGGTAAAACTTTTAGTTTAGTCCAAAGCAAAAGTATTTTCAGTTATTTGTACAAAAATATGTGATATATGTTTTGAATAACTTGGAGAATTTTCCCACACTTGGCTTTTATTTTCCTTTTTATTGTCCTCTATTCCATTTTAAATGAATTTTAACATTTTGGTTTGTTTCTCAATTTATGTCCTTTCCGAGGTTACAATAATTTCGGTGTTAAAACCTAGTTTTATCGGTCATAAATATGTATAAACATGATTTTGAGTTCATTTAATTGAAAATTTTGAAAAATTTTACTAGAATTGGGTAGTCAGTATATAAGACTAGGGCTGTTCTTTATTATCAGAGAGCACTAGATTCTAATACAACTACTGCTTTACTAGTATTTTTAATAGTAACCAAGTGTTTAAGATAAAAATTATAAAATCCGAAAGAATTTAACCCCTTCCCACACTTAAGATCTTGCAATGCCCTCATTTGCAAGAAATCAGTAACAATTTAAATTATTGAGGGTGATTTGTGTGAAAATGATTAAATTTTTACCAAAGTTTCCAAATATATTGGCGTTTGTTTGCTGAATGATAAATGGTGCACATCATTTGTTCATTTCGTCTTGTTGTTATTTCACATATATTTTGCATCTTGTCGTCAAAATTAGTTGCTTTTGCTGAACTTAATGCCAGTCTTTGAAAATGCGTTGTTTTACCCTGTTGTGTACATAAGATAAACTGCAAACATATATACATATTTTTGAAGTTTGGTATATTACCCCACATTCAAAAATTATTAAAATCTAAGAATAAAAGTTAGAAAATTATAAAAACTATTACAATATTAACATAAGTATTAAACGTATCAACATTACAAATTACAAAATAAATAAAACTAAGTAGACTAGGGATGATACTGATACCAATAGGGGTTCCATGCATAACCATAGGTGCTATAGAATGCTTCGGCTGGGTTATATGTAGGATACGGTGGTTGCATCTCTATAGACCAGGGAGGGAATATGGGTTTTGGAGTAGGAATATAGTTTCTACCTATATGTTGGCAATGAGCTATGATTTGGTTTTGATAAACTTGCCAATCTTCAAATGCTATCTGTCTAGCATTTTCGTACTCCTGTGAAGCTATAAACCTTTGCATTTCTTGCATTTCATTTCCCCCTCCTACATTACCTTGCTGTTGGTTTCTCTCAACCTGTGGATGTCTACCATGGTATTGTACTGCGGCGTTATTTCGCCTCTTCAAAACTTTCGCACCATGGTATACATTTAAACCTATTGTATAGCGGGGTTCTGGTTCTTCGACTAATAATCCCCCCTGACTTATATTCACACCGAGATATTCAGCAATCAAAGTAATAAAAATACCACCTCCTATTATGCTATGCGGTCTCATCCCTCTAACCATAGCTGATAAATAATAACCCACACAATAAGGTATACTTACAGCGCTTTGTGGGTCTCGAATACACATATGGTAAAACAAATCCTGTTCATTTACCTTTTCCTTGTTCTTACCTCTTTGTGTAATCGAATTAGCTAAAAACCTATGAATCACTCTTAATTCAGCTCTATCTATATCCAAATAAGAGTAATTTCCCCCTTTGAATCGGTGATGGCTTGTCATTTGACTCCATACACCATGTGTATCAAAATTTTCATCTATCTTTCTACCATTTAGTATCAACCCTCTACAATCGGCAGATGCTAACTCCTCAGGCGTATATATACGTAAAGCTTGAGCCATGTCTAGTAAAGACATGTGGCGCATCGAACCTCCTAACAAAAATCTAATAAAAGATCGATCGGTTAAACTAGCTACCCGATCATTTAATTCTATACTACACAACAATTCTTCACACCATACTTTATATACAATTCTACGCATGGTGAATAAACGTACCCAGTCGTTAAAAGTAGAATTACCATATCTCTGTGCAAGTAATTCCCTAATTGGCCCGGCCAATTCTACAGCTTCTAATGGTCCCCATTCTATGACCCTAGGTACCTCAACAACTTTAGAATGAAGAGTATGCAAACCCCTTTGGTATTTTGGATAATCTATCCAAAGTCTGTCAAATCTCAGGTTCGGGTGCAAATCTTCCAAGTGCATATCAGAAAATGTCATGACTGGATGAGGTATATCTTGCTTGTAGTAGTTATCCACCTCCTGTTGTTCCGCATTCTCATTAGGAGCATTGCGAGCTTGGGATGAAGATTCACCCCTTTCAGTCTGCAAAACACATCAAATACAATTTTTGTGCATCCAAATATGCATTAGTTTCAGCAAAATCATCAATCAAAATAATTACAATGACATGATCAATTTATATCAAACTTAAGCTCATTTTCATATTTTCATCAAATCTACACTTTTTCAAATAAGCATATACGAAAATGTTCGCCAAGTTCATAAGCATTTAACTCAAATAACATGTCAAAATAATCATTACTAGCAATTAAACAAGTTTCAAATGGCATTATCTCTCAAAAATCAAGTTCATGAATTTTTAGACTTGAAAAAGTCCACTTTAATTCTCAAAATCATGTTTAGGCTCAAAGTTTGGATCATTTAACTACCTAAACATGTTACACTACTTAATTTAGCAACAATTCATGACAAAAATCGGCCATAACCTGTTTATATCAAAAAGCCCCAAATTTCTCAAGAACACAAACCCTAGATTACTCAAAATTTGAAGTTTAAGGCTTCTAATCATGTTAAATAGCATCAATCTAGGTTATACAAGCATAATACATAAACAATTTCAGCATAATTACACTAAAAAGCATCAAAATCAAATTGGAGAAAAATTGCTCAAGAACACTAATTTTCGGATTAAATGGTGTTTAGGTGTAGAAATTTACCGTTTTTCTTGAGTAATTCCTTGATAGCATCCTTCTCAACATGATTTTAGTAAAAGATTTGATGATTAACGGTTAAAAATTGTGATTTTGGGGTTGTTTTTGCGGGTTTTTTCGACAGTATTTTCGCAGTTTTTTGTGTGTTGTGGGTTGGGGACTGATCAGTTCTGCGTTTATATTTTTTTTCTGGATTTTAGGAACTCCGCGAGTCGCGGTATATTACCCTTCAAACTCCGCGACTCGCGGAGTTTGTTTTTTTTTTTTTTTTTAAACATCTTATACTAATTAAAACAATTAAGTAATTAATTTTAAAATTTTGTTTCCCTTGTTATTTAGGACGAGGTCGTTTCGGATCGATGTCCTAGTCCGTCCTTCGACAAAATTTTAAAATTTGTCTTTTTGTAGCGATTGTTTTAAAAGCTAAGATTTTTGGGTTTTTTAATGTTTTTGGCATACTTTAATTCAATAAGATTAAAAATAATGATAATAAAAGTTCTCGTCCCTCCCTCGGGTAAAGCAATTTCGGTTCAACGACCTAGTCTTCAACTTACGACGAATTTTAAAAATCATATTTTTAACTTAATGAGATAAAGTAAATTTTTGTTTTTAAATTCACACAATTTAAATATAAAATTCAAAATTAATATTAAAAATTCTCACCAAACTTAAAATTTAAAATGCATAAAAATAAAATTCATATTTTAAAAATTAAAAATTCACACCAAACTTAATTTAAAAATTCATATTATAAATTCACACCAAACTTATATTAATTTTTCAAATATTTATAATTTTAAATATTTTGATTTTATAAAGTTTACAATATTAATTTAAGATTTATATATTAATTTTAAAAACATGGTAAAAATAAAATTAAAAATCTTTTTGGCTTTTTATCCCACTTTAATCAATCAAATATTATCAAAAATATGCGCCCCTCTTTTCGGTAAAGTAATTTCGATTCCAAGACCTAATTTAACTCATGACGAATTTTTGAAATATTTTGGGTTGATTGATTAAAGATATTTATACCTTAAGAATAAACGTTAAATTTCGCAGTGATGTAATAAATTTTTGAATGATATCAATAATTTCGGTCGCCAAACCTAATTTTATTTAATACCAATTTAATACTTTATAGCGAACAAATTAGCGTTTATTATCAAAAGGTTAAAAATAAAAAAAATAAAATAAAAACTGTACAAACATACCTGTGAAATAGATTTCTTAGTTATATGATCTATCCCATTCATAAGATAGTCGGTTTAATTGGTTTTCCATAGCTACATAGGCGTAACCTCGAGCATTCAGTGTCTTTTCTTCTAAACATATGAACGGTCCGTCTCTGCATAAAGTAACAAATTCGGTATTTGAATAGGTTTGATTATTTGAACATTTACCTCCATGTGACCATTTTCCGCATTTGTGACATCTTTCTAGGTGTCGTGCTCTTCTTTTCGCTGCGGATTTTGATTTTCCTTTACCAAATTGTAACTTATTATCTTCGCATCTGGATTCTTTTCTAACTCCGTCCAATCTTTCTCTGATTACTGATACTATTTCACTCGGTAGTGTGTCATTATTACGTTTAGTGATCAAAGCGTGTAGCATTAGACCATGGTTTAGTTCACAGGCAGTCTTCATTTTGTAAAAACCTAAAAAAAATAAAAATTCAGAATGGGGGGAGAAGACTAGTTCTTTAGGGTCTGCTAGGGAAAGACCATTCGGGTTCCATTTTCGAGAACTACACGAAAACAGACAATCTAACTCTAACAGAAATACATAAACCCCTTGATTCTCCCCACACTTAGTTAGCTGTGGTATCGAAATTGTGATTAACTTCGTTGTCAACTTCCATCGGACCATGTATGTAATGTTTAACTCTGTGACCATTAACTTTAAATTCAATCCCATTTGAATTTATTAATTCTACCGTTCCGTATGGGAAAACTCTTTTCACTACGAATGGTCCAGACCATCTTGATTTTAATTTTCCAGGAAATAGCTTGAATCGTGAATTGAAAAGAAGAACTCTGTCTCCTTCTTTAAATTTTTTTGAACTTCTGATTCTTTTATCATGCCATTTCTTCGTTCTTTCTTTATAGATTAACGAATTTTCGTATGCTTCATGTCTTAATTCTTCTAATTCATTTAGTTGACTTAATCGTAGACGTCCGGCTTCATGTAAATCAAGATTACATGTCTTCAAAGCCCAAAATGCTTTGTGTTCAATTTCTACTGGAAGATGACATGCTTTTCCATAAACAAGTCTAAAAGGTGTGGTTCCAATTGGAGTTTTGTAGGCTGTTCTAAAAGCCCAGAGTGCATCCTCCAATTTAATGGACCATTCCTTCGGATTTGATCCTACGGTTTTTTCTAGAATACGTTTTAAAGCTCGGTTGGTATTTTCAACTTGTCCACTTGTTTGTGGATGATATGCGGTGGAGATTTTATGAGTTACTCCATATCTTTTAAGAACTTTCTCAAGTTGATTATTACAGAAATGAGTACCCCGATCACTTATTAAAGCTTTCGGTGTTCCAAACCTTGCAAAAAGACGTTTTAAAAAGTTGACTACAACTCGTGCATCGTTAGTTGGGAGAGCTTGTGCTTCCGCCCATTTAGATACATAATCAATGGCTACGAGTATATATAGATTATTATGAGATTTTGGAAATGGACCCATAAAGTCAATACCCCAAATGTCAAATACTTCACATACATGGATGACATTTTGTGGCATTTCATCACGTTGACTTATTTTTTCGGCCCTTTGACAAGCATCACAGGATTTGCAAAGAAGGTGTGCGTCTTTGTAAATTGTAGGCCAATAGAATCCAGCATCATAAACTTTTCTTGCTGTTAATTGAGGCCCATAATGCCCTCCTGTTGGTCCTGTGTGACAATGGTTTAATATTTTACTAGCTTCATCTCCAAATACACATCGGCGTATTATTCCATCGGGACAACTTTTAAACAAATGTGGATCTTCCCAAAAATAGTGTTTTATATCACTGAAGAATTTCTTTCGTTTTTGGTACGATAATCCTTTTTCAAGGAATCCACAAACTAAGTAGTTTGCATAGTCTGCAAACCATGGAATTTCTTTATAATCTATCTTCAATAGATATTCATCAGGAAAGTTGTCTTGTATGGCCGATTCATTTAGAACTTCTAACTCAGGATTTTCAAGACGAGAAAGATGATCAGCGGCGAGATTTTCTGCTCCTCTTTTATCTCGGATTTCAATATCAAACTCTAGTAAGAGTAAGATCCAACGGATTAATCTTGGTTTAGCATCTTGTTTTGAAAATAGGTATCTAAGAGCAGAATGGTCGGTATAAACCACCGTTTTTGCTAGAACGAGATATGATCAAAATTTGTCAAAAGCAAAGACAATAGCAAGGAGTTCTTTTTCAGTAGTTGTATAGTTCGTTTGTGCTCCTTGTAACGTCTTACTAGCATAATATATAGGTTGAAATCGTTTTTCAATCCTTTGTCCTAAAACGGTTCCCATTGCAAAATCACTTGCATCGCACATTAGTTCAAATGGTAGATTCCAATTTGGTGTTATCATGATCGGCGCATTAGTGAGTTTCTCTTTAAGAATATTAAAAGATTTGATACACTCATCTGAAAAGATGAATGGAGCATCCTTTTCTAGGAGTTTATTCATAGGAGTGGCAATTTTAGAAAAAAAATTTATGAAACGTCGGTAAAAACCGGCATGCCCTAGAAAACTCCTAACTCCTCTAACATTGGTGGGATGTGAAAGTTTAGCAATTACATCTACTTTAGCTCTATCCACTTCAATTCCTTCTTTTGAAATTTTATGTTCAAGAACGATACCTTCTTTAACCATGAAATGGCATTTCTCCCAATTAAGTACTAGATTTGATTGTTCGCATCTAATAAGCATTCGTTCCAGATTAACTAGACATGATTCAAATGTATCACCGAAGACTGAAAAGTCATCCATGAAAACTTCCATGCATTCTTCTATCATGTCATGAAAAATCGCCATCATACACCTTTGAAAGGTTGCAGGGGCGTTACAAAGTCCAAATGCCATGCGTTTGTAAGCAAAAGTACCATAAGGGCACGTGAATGTGGTTTTTTCTTGATCTTCGGGTGCTATTGGAATTTGAAAATATCCGGAAAATCCATCTAGAAAACAATAGTAACTATTTTCGGCTAATCTTTCCAACATTTGATCAATGAAAGGTAAGGGAAAGTGATCTTTTCTGGTGGCGTCATTTAATTTTCTATAATCAATACACACACGCCATCCTGTTACAGTTCTAGTAGGAATAAGCTCATTTTTTTCATTTGTAATGACAGTCATGCCACCCTTCTTAGGCACGCATTGAACTGGGCTTACCCATGGACTATCAGAGATTGGATAAATTAGACCTGCGTCTAGCAGTTTAATAATTTCTTTTTTAACTACATCTTGCATATTAGGATTTAGTCTTCGTTGGCGTTGCACATACGTTTTATGACCTTCTTCCATAAGGATTTTATGTGTGCAATACGAAGGACTTATTCCTTTAATATCATGAATCTTCCATGCAATGGCTGGTTTATGAGCTTTCAACACAGAAATGAGTTGTGATTTCTCATTTTCAGTAAGAGAAGACGATATTATTACAGGTAATTCAGATTCACCATGTAAATAAGCGTATTCCAAATGGTTTGGAAGTGGCTTTAACTCTAATTTCGGAGGTTCTTCTATCGATGATTTGTATCGATATCTGTCTTCTTCTTTTAGCATTTGAATTTCTTCTGTTGTTGGTTCATATCCATTAGCTATAAGTGTAGCTAACATTTCAGCTTCATCAATTGGTTCATTACCTTCTCCTAAAGAACATTCTCCTGTTCCTTGTAATTCTGAAAATTCTTCTAACAATTCTGCATGTGCATCTATATTTTGAATATAATAACATGTATCATCTGCAGATTGTGGTTGTTGCATTGCTCTATCAACTGAAAAGGTAACACTCTCGTCTATACTTAGGGTCAATTTCTTACCGAACACGTCTATCATTGCTTTAGCCGTGTTTAAAAATGGTCTTCCTAATATGAGAGGAACTTGAGAATCTTCTTCCATGTTCAGAACAACAAAATCTACTGGAAATACTAAAGTACCAACTTTAACTAGCATGTTCTCCATTATCCCTCTAGGATATTTTATTGATCTATCGGCTAGTTGTATGCTTATTCTAGTTGGTTTCAATTCTCCAAGGTCTAGTTTAGCGTATAGTGAATACGGCATTAAATTTATACTAGCACCTAAATCTGCTAATGCTTCTATTGAACTAAGACTACCCAGAAAACATGGAATTGTGAAACTTCCTGGATCAGATAGTTTTTCTGGTATCTTAATCAATAGCACTGCTGAACAATTAGCATTCATAGTAACAGCCGAGAGTTCTTCCATTTTCTTTCTATTTGAGATTAGATCTTTCAAGAATTTAGCGTATCTAGGCATTCCTGAAATCATATCAATGAAAGGAAGATTTACATTTATCTGTTTAAACATATCCAAGAATTTGGATTGCTCGGCTTCAAGTTTCTCTTTCTTCATTTTACTCGGGTAAGGAAGTGGTGGTTGGTATGGTTTAACATAAGGTTTATCCTTAACTGTGTTATCATCATTAACCTTTTCAACTACCGGTTCTTTTTCCTTATCTTGATCAGGTTGTGGTTCTTGTGGAGTAGGAATAGTTTCATCAGAATTTACAGGTATTTCCGGTGGTTTAAGTGTTGTACCACTTCTTGTGGTAATGGCTTTAGCTGTTTCATTCCGGGGGTTAGCATTTGTATCACTAGGTAGACTTCCCGGTTTTCTTTCACCTATTAACCTTGCTAGGTTACTTACTTCTTGTTCCAGATTTTGAATAGAAGCTTGTTGATTTCTAAATGCTTGAGCATTTTGTTCATTGGTTTGTTTCTGAGAGGTGAAAAACTGCGTTTGAGTTTCAACTAGCTTCGTCATCATATCTTCTAAATTCGGCTTTTTATCATCGGTTTGTTGTGGTGGTTTGTTTTGAAAATTCGGTCTTTGCTGATTGTAATTATTATTGGATACTTGTTGATTGCTAGGACCTTGTTGGTTGTTGTATGGAATATTTCGGTTATAATTCTGGTTTTGATTGTAAATCGGTCTTGGCGGTTGATAATTATTCTGATAATTATTTCCAGGCCTTTGGTTTATGTATGAAATATTCTCTCTTTGTTCCATTGTTAATTCAATACTGAGACAATCTTTTGTCAAATGTGGTCCTCCACACTGCTCACAACTAATTCGTATTGAGTGAATATCTTTAGTCATCTTTTCCATTCGTCTCTCCACAGCATCTATCTTTGCGGAAATGGAATCTAAGTCATGGCTAGAATCGGCTCTAGCTGCTTTAGATGATCTAATGATATCTTTTTCTTGGTGCCACTCATGTGAGTGGGAAGCAGTGTTATCAATAATTTTGTAAGCATCAGTTTCGGTTTTCTTCATAATAGAACCACCAGCTGCTATATCTATGTCTTTCCTTGTAGTGATGTCGCATCCTTGGTAGAATATTTATACTATTTGACAGGTGTCTAAACCATGTTGCGGACATCCTCTTAACAACTTTCCATATCTTGTCCATGCCTCATATAGAGTTTCATTTGGCTTCTGTGTAAACGTAACAATTTCTGCTTGAAGTCTTACGGCTTTAGATGCAGGAAAGAATTGTTTAAGAAATTTGTCAACTAAAACATCCCATGTATCAATCGCCCCTTCAGGTAACGATTCCAACCAATCTTTGGCTTCTCCCTTTAAAGTCCAGGGAAATAACATGAGATATATCTGTTCATCCTCCACTTCTCGGATTTTAAATAGTGTGCAGATCCTATTAAAGGTACGTAGATGTTCATTTGGATCTTCCTTCGGCGCACCACTAAATTGGCATTGATTAGTCACCATGTGTAGAATTTGTCCTTTGATTTCATAATCTGGCGCATTAATGTCTGGATGAGTAATTGCGTGACCTTGGCCAGTGCGTTTAGCTCTCATTCGGTCTTCCATACTTAAAGGTTTCAGATTCTCCATAATTGAATTTGTTGAATCGGAATCACTAGAGGATTCTGATTTAATGGTTCGTTCCTCAACAATCTCTGTTTGAATGATTGGTGGTTCCGGGGGAAAGTTTAGTGGTTCAAGATCTACGAACCGTTCCTGAATATTCTCCGGATTCTCAATTGTGAGGTCGGGTTCAAAAAATGGATTATCGGAAATTTGAACTGAAGTACTTGGTCGACTGGATGACGATTCTAAAGAGAAATCAACGGCGGTTATATTTGCTAAATGTCTTAATCTAGTTACAGGTTGTGAACGTACAAAAGGTGGTGAACGTCTTGCTCGGTGCATTCACTGAATATCCTATTAGTTTTAAAAAGGAAAGAAAAATTATAATAAGTTATCCAATCAATAGACTTTTCTGATTTTGCCCACGTTTCGAATAGCCAAAAGATGCAGCAGAGGGGCAGGATTCGTTTGGTCTCAATATAATTGAGGACTGTTTGGCTCCAATAACCCGGTCCACGTACAAATCCAACTATTACTACGAACCAGAAAATTTTGATGTCTATCAATTTAACCACTTAAAATAAATTTTCGTAATTTTAAGAAATTTAGATAAGGAGTAGAACAAAAATCTATGTCCTAAAACTAGAATAACGAGAAATAAGAAAGAAAAAGAGTTCGTCGGAAAAATGTCGAAAAAGAAAAATGGTTGAAAAATAAAAGGTGACGGAAAAATTAAAGAAACTTATAAAACTTAAAAGTACTTGACTAACCTAACCTTATTACTACAACTAACTTAAAATTATAATCGCAAATTGAGATTACTAATTGGAATGATAATTGATACATAGTAAAAGGTGTCTAAAAATATTAAAGCTTACAGGAAAAACTAAATCCCAAATGGAATTAACTTAAAAAGAAACTAAAACTTAAAAAGGCGTCGCAAAATTCTAAAGCACTTAAATCTTAGTCTAAAAAAAAAAACTTAAGGAATTCTACGGCAAAGCCTAAAAATCTAGAAGTAAAAATAATTATGGCAAAAACTTATGAATTAAAACTAAATATGAGCTAAAAATACAAATATTACGCTAAAACGATTAAAAAGGAAAAAATATAAAAATATATAAAAAGTTGTAAAAAGTACAATTTTTATAAAAAAATATTATTTTTATATTATTTATTTTATAAAACTATTAATTTTACAATTTAAATAAACTAATTAAACTAAATATACAAATTAATTAATATCTAAAATTAATTAATATAATAACTAAACCTAATTAGGGTTTAATATTAATAATAATTAATAATATTCCGTAATTAATGCTGTCGGCAGGTTCAGTAGGGCGTGTCAGATGGGCTCATGCGATCGCATGAGTCCTCAGTTGCCCAGCCATGCGATCGCATGGGCTAGGGTTTCGGGCCACAGAGTGGGCTGCTACAGTACAGGCCGAATTAATAAATTAAATTTTTTTTTTTTTCTGTTTTTGCTGTAAAATATAAAATATATTTATAAATTAAATAAAACTTAAATTTTTACAAACTAAAAAATAGAAATAAAGAAACTTTATAAAACTTAAATATTTACCAAACTCTTAAAAAAATATTTATATTTTTGTTTTTCTTTTAATATTTTTGAATATTTAAAACGTATTTTTACAAAAGCGTACTAAAAATAAAAATCTTTTTTTTTTTATATTAGCGTTGCGCTTCCGGCTTTTAAGCTAGAATGATGTTCCCCGGCAGCGGCGCCAAAAATACTTGATGTTTTAGCAGAGTAGTATATAAAATAGCTTATATTTTTACAGAAAATACTATTAAATACGATACAATTTTACACAAGATATTTATTTATTTATAGAATGGATATACTTAAACCTTGCTACAACACTTATAGGCAGTGTACCTAATCGTACAGTAGTGTAGTTTTTAGTAAGTCCGGTTCGTTCCACGGGGAATCTTTTTAAACAAAGCTTAACGCTATATTAGTTTACTTTTATAAAAATACAAATATATATATAAGTAATATTATTATTATAAATGGGGGGTTTTTACCGTTTAATGACCGGTTTGTCGATTTTAAAACTTTAGTCGCAGTTAAAACCAAATGTAAAATATTAAAAATAAATACAAGGAAATTAAATATGAAATAAAAGAATTATGCTTATTTAAACTTCCGTAATCATGATGTTTGACGTGTTGATTTTAGTTTTATGCCCATGGGTTAATTGTCCTTTGTCCTGGATTATTTAATATGTCCGTCTGGTTTTTGTCCATAACAGTCCATCAGTCATAAATATAAAGTGCGAGTGTCCTCGTCAAATTATCCTTACACCCGAAGTTAAATATTCCAACTAATTGGGGACTTAAACTGTAACAAGATTTTAATACTTTGTTTAATAATTACACCAGAATGTCGACTGAGTGTAACCCAAGATTTTAATATTTTGTTATCAATTATACCAAGTGTCCTTGTACATAATTTCACCCCTGTTTTAATTATTCTAGTGGCTATTAATCCATTCCCGTGTCCGGTTAAATGAACGATTATTCGTACATATAAATACCCCGCCCATCGTGTCCGATTGAGTGTATATGGTAATTTATAGGGACGCCCAATTGTAAATCTTTATATTAACATTAACAAACTATCATTTAGTTAAACAAATATAAAGCCCATTAATAGCCCATAGTCTAATTTCCACAAGTGTCATTCTTTTGTCCAAACCCCAATTATGATACAAAGCCCAATTACCCAATTTTAGTAATTAGCCCAACATCATGATTACTTCGGATTAAATAAGCATAATAATAACTTAGCTACGAGACATTAATGTAAAAAGGTTGAACATAACTTACAATGATTAAAAATAGCGTAGCGTTACACGGACAGAATTTCGACTTACACCCTTACAATATTCGCTAACATACCCTTATTATTAGAATTATAATTAAAATTAAAATTAAAATATAAATATAAATATAAATATATCGTATGAATGGAGAAAAGAGAAAGATAGATGGATTTGTGGTGCACCAAAGCTCGATTTTTATAGGCGTGTGGGCTGGAACTGGGGCTCATGCGATCGCATGGATTTATGCCTTCCAGGCCATGCGATCGCATGGCCAGCTGGGGAGGCTCATATTTGGTTGTTTTCTTCTGCCGACGGTTTTATAAATAATATAATATATTAAATAATTATAAGAATTATTTAAATATTATATTATATTTATGTGCATAGTTGACTTGTAATTTTTAGTCCGTTGCGTCGAGCGTTGAGAGTTGACTCATGTTCCGGTTCCGGATTTTCGAACGTCCTTGCGTATAATTTAATATCTTGTACTTTGCGTTTTGAATCTTGTACTCTTGTAATTTCGAGACGTTTCTTATCAATAATTGGAACCTCTTTGATTGTATTTTGTACTTTTGAGCTTTTTGGTCGTTTGCGTCTTCAATTCGTCGAATCTGTCTTTTGTCTTCACCTTTTATTATTTAAACGAATATCACTTGTAAATAGAACAATTGCAACTAAAAGCTTGTCTTTCTTGAGGAATAATGCTATGAAATATATGTTCGTTTTTAGCATTATCAATCGCTCCAAATCCATATGGATGAACACGTCATTCATTGATTTCATTGCGAGGTTTTTGACCTCTATATGATACGTTTTGTAAACATTGCATTCTTTTGAAAAGGCATACCATAAATGAATATTTAAATCTAAGGTTTTCGACATCTGATGATTTCTACATATAGACAATCACCGTAAATAATAGTTTACAATAATACTTCCGTTGACAATGCAGTCGAAATAGATACATGATGATGGTTTTGTGAATGCAACATTTTCTTGAATAAAGCATGCAAGACTCCATGCACATAGCTTGTATAACATATAAGCAAACAGCAGAAGACTTCTAGGGAACCTGAGAATAAACACACTAACAAGTGTCAACACAAAGGTTGGTGAGTTCATAGTTTTAGTGTTTCGCATAATCTGTATATAAAAGTAGATCACAAGATTTCAGTTGTTTCATCCAGAAACGTTTATCAAATTATTCTACAAGATTGAGCACCCTGGTAACTAAGCTTTAACGTCTATCTAATAAGTACCCATGTGTTTAACATGCAACCAACATGTACGATACACTCAAATAGCATACGTCTGTTTTATAGTTCAGGCTAGGGTTTCTATACCTGGAACAGACAGGGATGTCAAGACCTATGGATCCATATACTACTACTCGCGCCCACCAGTTCTTATAACTGGCAGTTACTAGTTACCAAAGCTAACGGATTTTCGGTTCAAACTCAGTGTAGAATTTAGTATGTACTTGTATCCATTGCGTTTAAAATAAAGTGCATGTATTCTCAGCCCAAAAATGTATTGCAAAAGCAATTAAAAAGGGATCAATGAAACTCACCTTAGCAGCATATAAAGTCGTTCACCAAAACGTGACCGAAACTCGAATTACCAAATAACCGTAGATCTCAACCTAGAGAACATATGTTGGTCAATAAATGTCTATCAAGCTAGGCCAGGTCATAGTGTATCATAATCCTAATGCTCGATATCGACATACAAAAGTTATCAAAAGTTATTTCAAAAAAATCAATCTGACTCAATACAATAGTTGAATAATCATGGTAATCGAATCATTTTAACATTTCTCATAGTTTCCTAATTTTTGTAAAATTAAACTATAGTTTTTATAAGGCATTAAAATATGATAAAACAATCAGTTTTGACAATTGTTCAACAAAACGAGATGTGCCTTATATAATAATTCATTTACTCGGTTGGTAATATTTAAAAATCCATTTTATAAAACTCGTAAACAAGTTGTTTAAATCTTAATTGCAAATTCAAAAGAAATTTCAATTAACGTCAATCATAATTCAGTTGATCATATCTTTTAATCCGTTCATCGAAACTATTTGATATCTAAATGAAAAGTCATTGATTTTTCGCCAGCTTTCCAAAAACATGCATATCATATACCTTTCTCCAGAAATATATATATTTAATTTGTGATTCATTATAAACTGTTTAACGACGAAATTTAGCATAAAAGCATGTATAAACATATATTCGAGCACTATACAGGGATACACAATTAATATATAAAAGATAAAATATGAGTGCTTACGTATCAATATTGAGATTCAATATTGTAGGAAAGTACGTAGACGTAACAGAGATGATTAACACTAGGTTTGTCTTGCCAATAATACCCACGACATTACCCATAACCTCCATAGCTATATCCCACAGTTTCCTTAGCTTTGACTCACTCGATAACCATTTTTGAAATCGTTTGGACATAACCTTGTCGTAATATTTTATGTATATTATTATTTTTGTATCGTAAAAATAATAATACTAATACTATTAATAATAAGATTAATAATAATAATCTTAATATTAATAATATATATATATATATATATATATATATATATATATATATATATATATATATTTAGAGAGAGTCGAGAGATAGGTATATGAATGAATCAGAAACAGAAATCGCGAATTTATAGATGTGGCCAGCAAAAGGGTGTCATGCGATCGCATGGCTTCCCAAGCCATTTCCCATGCGATCGCATGGGAAGGTATGACAACTCTCAAATGTTTTTGTCCTACGCTTGTCGACATATTTATTAATTATATTTATAATATATAATTTATATAATTAATTATATATTATATTAAATTCACGTGCATAGTTGACTTGTAATTTTTGTTCCGATAAGTCGTACGTCTTCACGCGACTTATGTCCCGGTTCCGGTTTTTCGAGTGTCCCTTCGTACGCTGAGAAAACTTGCATTTTACGTTTCGTGACACGTACATTTGTCAAAATATAGCCTTAAATTATCCATAAACTATATCACTCAAAGTGTATCTTAAACTTTCGAGTGTTTTGGTCATTTACTTCTATAAATTATTGTCTCGTAGTATATACATATACATATATACATTTTCATTTTAAAATAGTGTTTTACTGTAGCAAAGTTACTGTAGCAAATAGTTATTTTCGAAAACACTGTAGCTTTTCGGGTACTGTAGCAATTCGAAAATACTGTAGCAAATTAGTGTTTTCCTGGTTCATCTAAAACGTTTTAGTTAACTTATCTAAATATCAATCGAATCAATAATCGAATGTTACTATCGTTTACTAAATAACGTGAAATCATATATATTCAAATAGATATATAAACCAATAAGTTTAATGTACGGTATCATGTAATTAAAACTTTGTTACGTTTTCAAGTTATAGTATATATATGTATCTATTTACATATAATGGTTCGCGAATCGTTGAGAACAACCGAAGGGTACTTGAATAGTTCAAAATTTTTGAGATTCGGTTTTTCAGACTTTGCTTATCGTGTCGGAAACGTTAAATCATTTAAAGATAAAGTTTAAATTTGGTCAAAAATTTCCGAGTTGTCACAGTACCTACCCGTTAAAGAAATTTCGTCCCGAAATTTGAGTGAGGTCGTCATGGCTAACAATAAAAATGTTTTCATGACGAATATGAGTTGGTAAATAGAATTTTATCACCATTGAATAATACGGATAAAACAATCCGATTACTCAAAGCGTATGAGAGAAGTTATCGTAATATAGTGAAATGGAGAATAGAGATTCGTCTTATCTCTTGATGTAGTAACGATTGATTTCCGGAATTTAAGGAATAGAAAATCTTCATAATTTAAATTAGATTTGATTCTTCGAAATTTAAGGAAATTGGGATTTCCTTTGATTAAATGCGTAATCTGCCTCGATTGCTATGTCTGATATTTTGCTATAAATTGACCTCTTCCGTTTCATTTATTTTCACCACTCCTATAATCTTCTTTCTTATTTCATACTTACAAAAGATTTGTGAAAATGCTTCATCCAGTTCTGATTCTTGATATTTTCTTGGCTATCATATCATTCATTCTTCTTTTTCATCTGCCACCAGAGGAGGTTATTTTCTTCTACTATTACCTTGGGGTTATATTGTTTTTCATTCTCCCGTGTCTTTATATTGCTATACGCATTGATATACACGGTTTGTAATTTCGGGGTTGTTTTTGGGCTTTATATTTTTCATTATATTTCGGAGCTTCATGCTTTCATTTTTTTTTCTTCCCGACTTTAAGTCAAGCGAATAATGGTCCAGAATTCGTAGGTATGAATTTCAGAATGAACATAATTAATGTTCTAAGAAAGAAACGGTAATGGCACAATCTGACTTGTCAAATTACCAGAATACCTCGAAAAAGACCGAATCATCAAGAAAAATATTTTCTTGATATGTTTAGAGGTTAAATAGAATGAAAGAGTTATGTAACATGGTTCATGATGAGGGTATGATCTGTGAACCTTTATCACGTTCCATTAAAAACTCAGCATGACTTACTGTAATATAATCACGTTGATCAAATGTCATTATATTATACTAACTCATGCTTCAATTCCCAACACTACTTCAAAAACATCCATTTTTCGAAATTTTCAGAAATTAGAAACTAAAATAGTTTCTTTTATGATGTAACACAGATAGCGTGAAGAGATAAATAATTTCGGATGATAATAGTTATGAAGATATCTTCAGAAATATAGAAGATATTTATAATGAAAGATATGATAATATCTTAGAATTTCTAATATCGAAGGATAATGAAGAAGATTTGTTCGTAACGGATTTTGAGTCAGGAGTAAGGTATTCATTAATGACTTCAGCAGATATTGAATCATTTGTATTCTTTGAAGGCAGGTTTATTCTTTGTGATTTGTCCACAGCCTCCTTCATGGTCTGCTCAATCCGTTTTCAGTTCCAAACCTTCTCTTTTTCTCAGCTTTACCACCATACTATTCTTTATCATCAAACTTTCGACTGTTGAGGTCGTTTACAGTTTTTGCTGCTTCATCAGCATTTTTCCAAAATTCGGAGGACTAGTTTCACAGTTTGGGGTGTTTTTCAGAAACTTCACATTCGAAGTAAGTAAGTCTAGGAGATAGACATTATATGTATATATATATATAACTGTTGGCGTAGAATTGCTGCGAAATTCGAAATACTGATTGCTAATTCCCGGTAGTTGGTATGGCAATTACCGTTACAAGATGTGGATGAGTACATGATAGGGTTTCAATGAACAATTATAATGGTTTTTCGGAGAGACTTTAAGTTACAGATTAATGAATTTACTGGTACATTTACTGTTAATGTGGTGGAACATGAAAGGTTCCCCAGTAACAAAAACGTATATGCCAAAGTTACAAGTCTGAAAGGTCGTCGTTGACAGGTTGAACGGTTGATAATACTGGATACTTTTGAAAAGGAATTGCAAGGTTATTTTCGGTAAAAACAATGCTAATGGATCTTGCACAGATTTAAACTTAAAGTATAGCTTTGAAAGATGTAGAGATCTAAGAATGATGTCACCGGTTCAGAGTTATGACTTGAATTCTGATCCGTCAATATCAGAATATGTAATTGAATTTGTATGAAAACGATTGTGTATCATTGTGAGCATTGTTAATAATTTTTTTGAATCAAAGTTGAAGAATGTACAATATAACATATTAATTGCGAACTTATATATTTTTCGGGTATTACCTACCCGTTAAAGATTTCATAATTAATACTTTGTACAAAAGAATTTTTATTACTGTCTTTATGAAAATATATGTATGTATATTTTCTTCAGATGTAACACAGATTTAATGAGTTAATATCATATTAAGATCATTTAATTTTCGGCTTGACTTAGAAATGATTAATCTCTAAAACATTAAAGATTACATAATCTTTGCGGAGTATTTCGCTAATGTAATCGATATTACATTATTTATTCTCATTCCTCGGTGAAGGATGTTGATGCTCGTGGAATTTTTGTGAACCTTACAAGGCACAGATGATGTTTTCTGGAAAGTTTCGAGTACATCGAAAATGAAAATGTAAAATCAATTATGTAATTGAATAATACACTTGATTTATTATGAAATGGAATTCATTAAGTTGAAACAGAGATTATAGTTAACAATGGTTAAGTTGTTAAGGAAGGATGTACATCATTGCATATTAGTAATATGAACTAACCGAGTAGTACCTACCAGTTAAGATTCACATTGAATAGCTTAGTATGAAAAGATTTATTTTGATTTCAAAATTCATATATATAAAATATACATAAAATTTCTTCAGGGGAAATGAGTTAATACTTCATCGGTTATTGTTGCTGGTATTTCTTGGTAACTATGATGCGTATGACGTTGATGTTCAATGTACATATTGTGATGTTGAGGCTTGCGGTGCGGATGTTGTTGGTGGTGGTAATGGTACTGTTGGTGTTGTTGTCGGTGGTACTGTTGATGCCGGTGATTCTGCTGGTGCTTGTAACCTTTGCACCATATTCTCCAAAGCCACTACCCGAGCGCGAAGCTCGTTGACTTCTTCTACTACACCGGGATGATTGGCGGTTCAGACGAGCGGATGAATAAGATCCAGAATTTGAGAGAGTATATGATCATGACGAGATATTCTGGAGATGAGGGAGAAAATGGTATTACGAACAGGTTCGCCGGTAAGTGCTTCAGGTTCTTCGCCAAAAGGGCAATGTGGTGGATGGAAGGGATCGCCTTCTTCTTGTCTCCAATGATTAAGTAAGCTACGAACCCATCCATAATTCATCCAGAATAGGTGATGGCTGATTGGTTGATCCATTCCGATTACACTGTCTTCGGAATTCAGGTGAATATCCATATCGGAATAGCTGTCGGAGTTTAAGGGATTTGAACTAGATGCGGAATTCATCTTACACGGTTTGGATAAAGGATTTTTTTTTTTTTTTTTGATATGAAATGATTTTTGGATATCGGATGATATTCTAATTACATAGAATATCTATATATAATACAAGGGATCCGTAAATTACGGAGGAACTTTCGAAAGCTGTCAAGCAAAGTTTACAGTAACATATACGCTAAGATATTAACTAGCATATACGCTATGATACGAATTTTGTCTATACACTATTCATGCAATCAATGCAGTAAGACGTGTCTAGACTAGGAATAATAAGCAGGTAATTTCCAACAAGAAATGATAAGCAAAACTTTTGACATGCAGACACGGTCGAAGTCCAGACTTACTAATGTATCCTAACAACTATCAGTTAGACACACTCATGCAAGACCTGGTTCACTAGGACCAACGCTCTGAAACCAACTGTGACGATCGCTCCAAATCCATATGGACGAACACGTCATTCATCGATTTCATTGCGAGGTATTTGACCTCTATATGATACGTTTTGTAAACATTGCATTCTTTTGAAAAGGCATACCATAAATGAATATTTAAATCCAAGGTTTTCGACATCTGATGATTTCTACATATAGACAATCATCGTAAATAATAGTTTACAATAATACTTCCGTTGACAATGCAGTCGAAATAGATACATGATGATGGTTTTGTGAATGCAACGTTTTCTTGAATAAAGCAGGCAAGACTCCATGCACATAGCTTGTATAACATATAAGCAAACAGCGGAAGACTTCTAGGGAACCTAAGAATAAACATACTAACAAGTGTCAACACAAAGGTTGGTGAGTTCATAGTTTTAGTGTTTCGCATAATCTGTATATAAAAGTGGATCACAAGATTTCAGTTGTTTCATCCAGAAACGTTTATCAAATTATTCTACAAGATTGAGCACCCTGGTAACTAAGCTTTACCGTCTATCTAATAAGTACCCATGTGTTTAGCATGCAACCAACATGTACGATACACTCAAATAGCATACGTCTGTTTTATAGTTCAGGCTAGGGTTTCTATACCTGGAACAGATGGGGATGTCAAGCCCTATGGATCCATATACTACTACTCGCGCCCACCAGTTCTTATAACTGGCAGTTACTAGTTACCAAAGCTAAGAGATTTTCGGTTCAAACTCAGTGTATAATTTAGTATGTACTTGTATCCATTGCGTTTAAAATAAAGTGCATGTATTCTCAGCCCAAAAATGTATTGCAAAAGCAATTAAAAAGGGATCAATGAAACTCACCTTAGCAGCATATAAAGTCGTTCACCAAAACGCGACCGAAACTCGGATTACCAAATAACCGTAGATCTCAACCTAGAGAACATATGTTGGTCAATAAATGTCTATCAAGCTAGGTCAGGTCATAGTGTATCACAATCCTAATGCTCGAGATCGACATACAAAAGTTATCAAAAGTTATTTCAAAAAAATCAATCTGACTCAATACAATAGTTGAATAATCATGGTAATCGAATCATTTTAACATTTCTCATAATTTCCCAATTTTTGTAAAATTAAACTATAGTTTTTATAAGGCTTTAAAATATGATAAAACAATCAGTTTTGACAATTGTTCAACAAAACGAGACGTGCCTTATATAAGAATTCATTTACTCGGTTGGTAATATTTAAAAATTCATTTTATCAAACTCGTAAACAAGTTGTTTAAATCTTAATTGCAAATTCAAAAGAAATTTCAATTAACGTCAATCATAATTCAGTTGATCATATCTTTTAATCCGTTCATCGAAACTATTTGATATCTAAATGAAAAGTCATTGATTTTTTGCCAGCTTTTCAAAAACATGCATATCATATACCTTTTTCCAGTAATATATGTATTTAATTCATGATTCATTATAAACTGTTTAACGACGAAATTTAGCATACAAGCATGTATAAACATATATTCGAGCACTAGACATGGATACACAATTAATATATAAAAGATAAAATATGAGTGCTTACGTATTAATATTGAGATTCAATATTGTAGGAAAGTACGTAGACGTAACGGAGATGATTAACACTAGGTTTGTCTTGCCAATAATACCCACGACATTACCTATAACCTCCATAGCTATATCCCATAGTTTCCTTAGCTTTGACTCATTCGATAACCATTTTTGAAATCGTTTGGACATAACCTTGTCGTAATATTTTATGTATATTATTATTTTTGTATCGTAAAAATAATAATACTAATACTATTAATAATAAGATTAATAATAATAATAATAATAATAATAATAATAATAATAATAATAATAATAATAATAATAATAATATATATTTAGAGAGAGTCGAGAGATAGATATATGAATGAATCAGAAACAGAAATCGCGAATTTATAGATGTGGCCAGCAAAAGGGTGCCATGCGATCGCATGGCTTCCCAAGCCATTTCCCATGCGATCGCATGGGAAGGTATGACAGCTCACAAATGTTTTTGTCCTACGCTTGTCGACATATTTATTAATTATATTTATAATATATAATTTATATAATTAATTATATATTATATTAAATTCACGTGCATAGTTGACTTGTAATTTTTGTTCCGATAAGTCGTACGTCATCACGCGACTTATGTCCCGGTTCCGATTTTTTGAGTGTCCCTTCGTACGCTGAGAAAACTTGCATTTTACGTTTCGTGACACGTACATTTGTCAAAATATAGCCTTAAATTATCCATAAACTATATCACTCAAAGTGTATCTTAAACTTTCGAGTGTTTTGGTCATTTACTTCTATACATTATTGTCTCGTAGTATATACATATACATCTATACATATATACATTTTCATTTTAAAATAGTGTTTTACTGTAGCAAAGTTACTGTAGCAAATAGTGATTTTCGAAAACACTGTAGCTTTTCGGGTACTGTAGCAATTCGAAAATACTGTAGCAAATTAGTGTTTTACTGGTTCATCTAAAACATTTTAGTTAACTTATCTAAATATCAATCGAATCAATAATCGAATGTTACTATCGTTTACTAAATAACTTGAAATCATATATATTCAAATAGATATATAAACCAATAAGTTTAATGTATGGTATCATGCAATTAAAACTTTGTTACGTTTTCAAGTTATAGTATATATATGTATCTATTTACATATAATGGTTCGCGAATCGTTGAGAACAACCGAAGGGTACTTGAATAGTTCAAAAATTTTGAGATTCGGTTTTTCAAACTTTGCTTATCTTGTCGGAAACGTTAAATCATTTAAAGATAAAGTTTAAATTTGGTCAAAAATTTCCGAGTTGTCACATCCGTATATTCTTTTGTCCGATGTTTTGAAAGGGATGAAACGATATTGAGATAGTACATAATTCAGAATAGATGAGTGTATATGGTGCACAAATAGAGTCTATGCTAAAGTTTTAAACAAAAATGTAAATGACTATAAGTAGTTGTTTTATCATAAGCATTCTAAAGTATTTGATATATTTACTGAATTGCATATATGAAAATAAATTATCACTGGAACTTCAAAAAACTAATTCACTTTGACTAATTATATGGTGAATTCGAAGTCTTAAATTGACGCGTCCAAACACCTACCCAATTCGTTTTCAGAGAAAATATTATGATATATAGTGCACCATGTACACTCTTGATATACCCATATGGCTTATTAGCATAAAGTGATGGTAAAGAATGCATCATATACTGATATTGGAGGTGCAAAAGTCTGCAATGGATTAAACAAAAAAAGAACAAACCTTGTTCAATTGTTGGGAAGAATCTGCTTCTGTTCGTATTCATCCTGTAGTTGCTTTGCCGGCAACTGCAGCAAGGCATGGCGGCCAACCAACAGCCACCGGCTCTCTTTCATTTGCTATTGGAATACTAGCCGGGGTAGGATAGTGTGCCAAATGATAAGGTAGGGTGTATCCCTTCTCCTGTTGGCCATTAACATAATCTGGGTGATTGTTTAACATCAAATCGACCAACATAAAAGACGATGCCTACGACAATCGCCAAATCGCTGATTTCTTACATTCTCAAATAGGTACATCAATTATTTCATCACGCCATATCACCAATCTTTGAATCCTTATACCGTTATGCGACCAATAATCATCAACGTTATATATATCTGCAAATTTAGTCGAACAATTCGCGATAAATTGTTTATAAAAACAAAATCAAATTAAATGCAGTACAAAATTAGCCTAAGAATTTGTTACCCATAAATGATTCCTAATCTAACAGCAAAGCTGAAGACTATCACTTTAAATCCGATAGTTTTTATAGACCTCAAAATCTGAGTTAATTGCGCGTTGCGGCGGGGATAGTCGGTTTAGCACGATTTGAGCATAAGCGGGTACGATAATGGGGTAAAAGTGATTTTTAATATGTTCAATTACTGTGACAATGACAATAATGACGTTCAAATCGACTGGTTAAACCTCTAAAAAATCTGGAACTTTAGATTGTAAGTGAAGGCTACTTACACTGGTAGCGATTGTTAACATTCTTGGATATCCGCTTGAAATAGTCGTGTGTTCCTGATGTTCCAGATAGTTACAGCTCTGCTTTGACTGGGGTATGTTAAAATATATGGTTAGTAGAATCATGATGGTATTGTTCATGGTTTTGTATATATCTGTGAAACGGGTGCTTACACTTATTTTCTTTTACCCACTAGGCACTGGAAGCTATTATGACTGCCTTCGAGTTCAAAGTTTTGTCGGTTGATCATTCCATAGTGTTAGTTGCATGACCTGATAGTTGTAGGAGAAAAGGAAAAGGAAAATTGGTTATTTTTTGTTTTTGTGTATACTACTGTATTATATATAGTGTGACTCACTTTAGGTTGATTATGTCGATAGATCTTCTCAGATTTTGGTCTTCGTTAGAGCTTGTGCTTTCTTGTACTTCTCCAACATCTTGGACACCTCCAATGTAATCTGTTTTACATTTATGTTGACAGATATGTGAATGTCTGATAGGATAAAGTGTATAAGTTAGGTAAGCTGGTGGTAGAAAATAAGGGTGTACCCAAAACAAACAACCACTTTGCATATAGCATATTGATATAAAGTGGGAACTGGGAAGCATATGAAGCAAAACCTTAAATGATAAATAGGTAAACATATGACTGTATAATTACATATACAGATATATAAGTTGAAAATCACTTTTATGATATATTGTTTTATGAGATTTTTTATATTTTAAAATAAAAATTTTAATAAAAAAGAATGGTTATCACATTAAGCATGTAACAGTCTGGAGCAAAGATAAAATGTCATAGCTTTGTAATCACAAACATGTAATGTTATATATAGATCAATAAAACTGGTAGTCACATAAATGTTGCCTATATGAGCATAGAAAATAATGAGACCGACCTCAAAGTAGACTTGAGAGTCGTTTTTGGCGTTTTTACAAAAATGGTAAAAGTTTCCCGCTGATGACTTGAAATTTCAACTAACTAACCTGGGCTGATCCAATTCATACCATAAGCTTAAAATGACATTTTAAATGTGTTGGTGACTTCCGTTTCTGAAAATTAGGCACACGGATCAAAATTACTACGTATGACTCAAACGGGTTATAAATTTCCTTTTTTAACCAAAATATATGCCCATAGCTAATTTTCAAGACACCAAAACTTTCATACTCATCTAATTTGACATATGGGACGTGTCTAGATTGACCGTTACCTGAATTGACCCAGTTTTACCTAAACGGGTCAATTGTCCAAATAGTCAAAACTAAGACGTTTCAATATCTGCAAGTGTTTCCTTTCACTAATAACAATAAATCAGTGAGTTAACGAACAATGTAAGTGATATTTAGTGCAAATGATGTTGACATCAAATCTTAAACTCAGTTCAAATATAAATAACAGCAAACTCATATCCAATTCAACGCTTAAACTTTAGCTTTTACTGAATTGATATATAATTTTTTTCGCAATCACCAAATAGTGTTGTTTATTTGAAAGTTTGACTAATCTTATACAATATCCATTTGATTCGCATTTATCAAATATGCAACAGGTTGCCTAGAGACATATGTTGATATCAGTATCGCAAATATAAGTGTGTAACTTAGAAGAAAAACATCATTAACCATAAACCACTCAACAACCACAAAATAATACATATTGAAAAAACCACAAAAGCAAGCAAAAAATTAAACAAAACATTAACCTGAAAGGACATACCAGTGCGCATACAATATGTCTTCTCTGCCCATATCTATTAAACATCAACGTAACACTACTGTTTTTATGTCTTCTCTGTCGATACCTATTATACATCCTATTAGTTAAGGCTATTGATTACGTTTTCGTTACCTATTTAAGACATACAAAACCAAATAAATATAGAAGACAACAAAAAATCAGAAGAAGCAATAATAATACAAAACAAATGGACAAAAACAATAACAACTAAATAGATTACCTTAAAGAAAAGAGAACAGCAGTCGCAAATCGGAAAAGGATATGTAAATTTGCACATAACCTGAAAAAAAAGAGAGAGAAAAAAACAGACCATTAGCAACTGCAAACATAATTAGCAAGATATTCTAACAATTAATCTCATGAATACCATTACACCTTGTTCCTCATTCCCCGATTTTCGCCACTCGCAAGAGATCAACAAATCAGTACATGTCTTTTCTATTCAAATTGTACTAACACCCATTGGCTTCAAATTGTTGCAACAACTTGCCTATTGTATAAAAATGGATATAAAAACTGGAAAAAAATAGATGGGGAACCAAATCAAGATGAAATAGCTACAAAGCTACACTCATCATGGCAAGCTCATCACGACTACTATTATAAATGCTACTTTATATTCATCTTTTTTTCCCCAACACCTTTCAAATGTCAATTGTAAAAAAATGAAAATAATGAATCAGTTAGCACATAAGTCAGAAACAACTAATAAAAAGAAGTAAAGCCGATTACTTGTTTAGCCAAAAAAAGTTGTAAGTTATTTTGGCAACTTCACTAACCTGAAACAACAATGAAAAAAATCAATTCTATTCAAACTTGTTGAAATCACAGCAGATTAATAGATATGCATAATGAATGATAAACAAAACAACAACAACAACAACAACAACAACAGTACCCAATACCACTTGAGTGGTGTATGGGGGAGGTGAGATGTAGACAATCCTTCCCTTATCCGAGAATAAAAACAAGTCATTTCTCCACCCAGAAAAGTAGAGAAAGTCATCCCTCTCTTTATTCGGCGGATAAAGAGATTGCTTCCGAGTGGACCTCCGGCCTTTTTTGATTTATTTATAAAAATAGTAAAAAAAAAAAAAAAAAAAAAAAATAAAAATATATATATATATATATATATATATATGTATATATATATATATTGAGACGCCATGAAAATAATAGAATCAAAATTTCATGGGTTTAAAAGTCTCCCTGAAAATCAATTTAGGCTCTAAGCGGCTAAAAAATAAAAATACTAATACTAGTACTAGTGTTAGTAAAAAATAGTTAAAAGCAATAGTAATAATATTAATACCACAAATAATATTAATAATTAATATTAACACACCCATAATACAATAATAGTAATAATAATAATAATAGTAATAATACTAATAATAATAATAATAATAATAATAATAATAATAATAATAAAAATAATAATAATAAAAGTAATAGTAGTAGTCGTAATAGTACCAGTACTAGTAATACCAAGAGTATTATAGTAGTAGTAACAATAATAAAAATAATACTAATAGTAATAGTAATAATAATAATAATAATAATAATAATAATAATAATAATAATAATAATAATAATAATAAAAATAATAGTAATAATAAAAATAATAATAATAAAAATAATAATAATAATAAAAACTAACAATAATAATATAGAGATAATAATAATAATAAATATAGTAATAATAATAATAAAAAAAGTAATAAAAAGCAAAAAAAAAAAGCAAAAGTAAGAAACCTAATGAGAAATACTATTAAAAATAAAAAATAACATAATAGGACGTAACCCTACTCGACTATTCTAATTCTAGCCCTCCACGCACCCCTATCAGAAGTCATGTCCTCAGTCAGCGAAAGCTCTCTCATGTCGAGCCTAAGTCTATCCATCCACCTACGTGTAGGTCTACCCCTTCTCCTTACGCCATCGACCGTGAGTGCCTCGACTCTCCTTACCGGGGCAATACGAGGTCGCCTCATCACATGCCCAAACCATCGAAGCCGTTCTTCCCTTAGCTTGTCGATGATGCTACAGACTCCAAGGTTTTCCCTAAACACACCATTTGGGATCCTATCTAACATGGTTTTACCACACGTCCACCTAAGCATCCTCATTTCTGCTACTTCCATCCTTCTCTCTTGGGCCTTCGTCATTGGCCAACATTCTGATCCGTACAACATGGCAGGTCTAATAGCTACTTTAAAGAATTTCCCTTTTAATTTGAGTGGGATCTTCTTGTCGCACAAGACCCCTTTCGCCGCTCTCCACTTCAACCAACCTACCTTAATACGATGAGTCACGTCTTCGTCTATCCTCCCCGATTTGTGGAGGACCGAACCTAGATATCTAAACGACTCTTGTGGGTGCAAGATCTGGTCCCCAATGTTGATAATCCCTCCACCATTTAGTTCATCCTCAGTCCTACTGAATTCGCACCTAAGATATTCTGTCTTTTGTCTGCTGATCCGTAACCCATTTTGTTCTAAGGCCTCCCTCCATTGTTCTAGTCTTCTGTTAAGCTCCTCATTTGATTCTGATACAAGCACGATATCATCGGCAAAAATCAGACACCAAGGGATGTTCTCTTGTATTCCTCGAGACAGCTCGTCGAGAATCAAAGCGAAAAGGAAAGGACTAAGGGCCGATCCCTGGTGCAAGCCTACTTCTATCGGGAAATACTCTGTGTTTCCCACAGGCGTCCTGACACAGGACTTCGCCCCATCATACATATCCATAATAGCTCTAATATATCTACTTGGGATACCCCTAACATTAAGTGTCTTCCAAATCAGCTTTCGCGGTACGCTATCATAGGCCTTTTCTAAGTCTAAGAAGACCATCTCTAGGCCCTTTTGTTTCTCCCTATACTTCTCCATAACGCTTCTTAAAATATGAATTGCCTCCATCGAAGAGCGCCCTGGCATGAAACCAAATTGGTTTTCTGAAACCGTAGTCTCGCGTCGAAGTCTAGTCTCAATCACTCTCTCCCAAAGCTTCATAGTATGACTAAGTAATTTTATGCCTCTATAATTACCGCAGATTTGGGCATCCCCTTTATTTTTGTAAATAGGGATAATCTCGCTGAGTCTCCATTCCGTAGGCATTTTATAACTTCTAAGCGTCTTATTGAAAAGACACGTCAACCACCTGACACCATCCTCGCCCAGGCACCGCCACGCCTCTATTGGGATCTGGTCTGGTCCTACAGCTTTGTTTCTACCCATCTTTCGTAGTGCCGAACTTACTTCTTCCTTCCTGATTCTCCTACAGAAACTGTTGTTCCGGAATTGTCCTATTCCCAAGTCCTGCGGAACTTCTTGGCGCCCAGGTCCTTCACCCACGAAAAGAGTTGAGAAATACCCTTCCCATCTTTTCCTAATTTCTTCTTCCTTCACTAAGGTTTGACCGGCTTCATCCTTGATAAACTTGATGTTATCTATATCCCTCCTCCTACGCTCCCTAGCTTTTGCAATCCTGTAAATATCATTTGCTCCTTCTTTGGAGTCTAGTTTCCTATACAAGTCTTCATACGCTTTATCTTTTGCACGTGCAACGGCCTTCTTAGCTTCTCTGTTGGCTTCTTTATACCTCTCTTCTGCCCTAGTTCTATCTTCACGTGTCCCGTCCCGGCATGTAATGAGCTCCTTAAACCTCTGTTGCTTAAGTGCGACTTTGGTTTGAACCTCATCACTAATCCACCATGATTCTCTATTAGACTTATGTCCTCTCGATGTCCCTACTGCCACACCTAAGGTTTCCTTGGCAACATCCCTAATAGCAGATGCCATCCTATTCCACATCTGATCTGCGTCCACTTGAGTAACGGTATCCATTCCTGCCTCTACTCTTTCCAACACTGAAGTTTTAAAAGTTTCGGCTTTCCCTTCAATCAGATTCTTCCAAAGGATCCTAGGTTGGACGGGTCTCACTCTTTTAGTAACCCGCCTCTGCAGAACCAAGTCCATGACCAATAATCTGTGTTGGGTGGAACAAGTCCAGGTAGTCAGGGCTCTACAGTCTCTGCAAGCTCTAAGGTCCCCTTTGCGAAGCAGCAAATAGTCAATCTGGGTACTATGTCCCCCACTGTGGAAAGTAGCTAGTTGTGCTTCCGTCTTCCTAAAGGAGGAGTTTGCAACAACCAGTTCGTGGGCAACAGCGAATTCGAGAATAGATCGTCCTTCTTCATTCCGAACTCCGTACCCAAAGCCCCCATGGACACCCGTATATCCGTCCGAGATCGTTCCTATATGACCATTAAGGTCTCCCCCAATAACCAATCGATGGTCGGCGGGGCAACTCCTCACAACTTCATCTAACGCTTCCCAAAAGCGAACTTTTTCATCATCTCCTAAACCAGCATGGGGTGCGTAAGCGCAAATGACCATGTAAGTCTCCTCCTGGATAACTACCCTAACCGACATAATCCTATCGCTACACCTATCCACACCCACAATATTATCCTTATAAAGGGGTCCTATAAGGATCCCTACCCCGTTTCTAGCTACTCTAGAACCCGAGAACCACAACCTGTAGTCGTCCACGTCAACCGCCGCTTCACCCCTCCATCTGGTCTCTTGAACACACAATATGTCCACTTTACTCTTACGTAGCGTATTTACAAGTTCACGGGCTTTGCTAGTCAAAGTTCCTACATTCCAACTACCTACTCTAATCCTAACGCGAGTATCTCTACTCCCTCTAGACCTACCCGCCCCTAAACTAATAGGACATGACCTCAAGTAACCATGCGTATGTGACGAGTTAATCTTACCCTATAAACAGCGCACTAAGTAGAAAAGAGTTGCTAAAGACAAAGTAGAAACAACTAGCAAAAACGCTAACGATAGCAAGAGTGCAAAAAAAAAAAAAAAAAAAAAAAAAAAAAAAACAAATACCGTAATAAGTAGTAACAGGAATAACAGGATTCCTACAGGTTGAAAATCAAAGCTATTTAACACTAACCTTCTAACCAAACGAGGCAGCTAGTTACAAACAAAGGTAAGTAGTACCCTTAACCCGTTAAAAACAAATACAGGGTAAGTGGGGTCTCAAAATTTTTTTTAAAGGAATCTATATTATAAATTATAAATACAGAATAATGCTAAAAAAAAAAAAAAAAAAAAAAAAAAAAAAAAAAAAAAAAAAAAAAACAGTAGGTATATGGGAAAAAATTGTAACTAAAAATAATAAGTAGTTATATGTAATGAAGAATCAAATAGAAGTGTAAACAGCACCGTTAGGTGCAAAAGTATATTGAAATAATGGAAGGAAACTTATGTAAGCTAACTCCTTGTTATATGGATTCAACAACATAGACATATCAATCAAATAAAGGATAAAACCATACCTAATAATCAATCAAACCATAAGCTGCAAGATTTAGCCCTATTTTCGTGTATCAATTGCTTAAAATAAAAAAAAAGAATTATGTAGAATAAACCCTAGCAATGACGTTCATCGCTAAAGTAATTTTGCAGCCACAAACTGAAAATAGAACCCAATAATGAATCAGAAGAAGGGTTAACCTGAAAGATTGCACAATTCGTTCGTTCCGGCACGATTTTTGGGGTAGTCGCTTTGTGAGAGCGGTGGGTTTTGGTGGTGACGACGGCGATGGCAACTGATGGAGATGGTGGCGATGGAGATTATTGATTGAGACCTTGAAGATCTCGTTCTGTTATATGTAGATTGATTCGTTAAAAAAAAAAAAAAAGAAGCCCGCTACAGTATAACAGTGGAATTATGGGTGTTTAGCCGATAAAATTACCCTAATTAGTATATAGGATAATAATGATCTATCCTTGATTATATAGGTAATTGATTATTATTCTTTCATCAATTCATTCATTCGACTGAAGATTTGGCCAGATCCAGATTTAAAAGCACCATCATTATCGTCATCTTCAAACAGTCATATCTGGAATAATAGATTGCTGGAACCGTCGCCGGTGACTGAATCGTGCGTATGAAGACCATTAGAAACCTGTTTCCAAATCATAAATATGAATCGATTGATGGAACAGCGGTTGAAGACAAAAAAAAAAAAAGACAGCCGGTTGAAGAGTCACCGGCATAACAACCACCGTCGTAACCATCACCAAAGGTTTGTAAAATTAGATTTTATATTGTTTCTGGTGCTTATAATCTTGCATCATAACATTAATTTGGGTTTTGAAACCTGTTTGTGGTGTGCTTGAAACATGCTTATATTTTTATATGTTTCATGGTAAAAATAGAATCGATATTTGTCATGAGTTTAATTGTTTAGTCAGAGTATAAAGAAGACGTTAGATATGGTTTCGTGGTCTACATAAATGAATTGGGTAATTTGATTTTAATTTTAGGTTTTTTATTAGGGTTTTTAATTGGGTTGTTTGGTTATTTCATTGGCCTACTCCTTTTGCATCGTTAACTTTGAGCGGATTGAGTTTTCCTTAATACTATTGCTTCTCTGTAGACTATTGCGAATGTAGTATAGTAATCCCACTTGCCAATGAGGCCTTGCTTCATTGGTATCCATGTTTCATGGATTCGAGAGTGATCCAGGTTCGAGTCTAACAACTAACAACTAACCTTGCCTTTCAAAAAAAAAAAAAAAAAAAAAAAAAAGTATAGTAATCCCACTTAAATGAAGATCTTTATCTTAATACTATGTCAGTAAGAAATAGAAGTTGATATGTTTGCAGACATTAAAGTGTTGAAAGGTGATATGCTGCATTATCTTGAATATGAAAACTTTAAGAAATTGTTCCTATCTTTTTTTTTTTTTTTTTTTTAATCATTTCAGCTATATAAAAATGGTTTATTATCTTACTACACATTGAATATCACAATACTCTTCTCAAATGACACTTTTGTTCTTATATATGCATGGATTTTATTTGATTTATGAACAACGTGTTTTTTTTACCTATGATAGCTTTTATCCGTCTTTTCACGATTTTGGCATAAGCATTGCGAAGCAAAAAGGCTCGATTAAAATTGATATGAAGACGATTGTTTGAAGGTCTGACAATTTGTTACTTTAGTTTGTTTGATAGCAACACATGATGGTGAGATATCAAACTATATTTTGCATAAGTGAATACTTCATTTAGATACTCAAATTCTTTAGGGGCACATAATTCTAATTTCTAATAAAAATAAAAATTGCAGACCAATTTATGGAATTACCAAAACAAATGGAGTCTGATAGAACTAACCAATGGGAGATCACAAGTGGGGTCTAATAGAAGTGGTCTGTAACAAAGTCAAAAGAATGCATATACTATCTTTGCAGTGGCCTTTAAAAAAAAAAAATATATATACTATCTTTGCAGAGGTAACGACGTTTGAATGTGTGTCTCATTTTCTGAATTTTTCATAGAAAAACATATATGAGTACAAAAACTTGAGAAACTGTGTAGTGCTTATATCTATATCAAGTAGTTGACCCAACAATTTGATACCCATTAACTTGTGGTCCACTAAATTCATTCCTGATACAGTTTCTTTTATGCTATAACTAAATGAACATGATGAACCAAGATATAATGAGATTGTTTAGTGTGATTTAATAAGGTTGGCAATGGTCAAATATCAGGCAATGGTTGAAAGATAGCTGCACTTGCACATGTTCAGGCAGATAAAATTATAGCATTCAATATCTATACAATGAGCATGACTTGAATACCTTAAAGCAATTAAATAGATTGGCTCATTCATATTACAAGTTGAGTATGTATACTTTCTTTAGTCATTTATTTATGGTTCTTCACTACTTAATCCTTTTCCTATTATTCTTGGTGTTGCAGGCTTATTATATATTAGATGAGATATTATTAGATGGCGAACTTCAAGAACTAAGCAAGAAGACACTTCACCGCTTAATAGATGCACAGGTAAAAATGTTAAAAGCATATATTTTGGTTTGGTGGAAATAGTGGCCCACTAATTACAAAAGGGTTGATTTGGGCCATGCTTTATCTTTCGCGGGTCAAACAAGTACATAAAAATTACTTACAATACAATGGTAACTGAGGTTAAAACTCATCCAAAGTGAATGTATTATACTTAAAACTATAAAAATTATTATTATACATATTTGACAATATGTGTATCATTGATTAATTACTACCAAGTTATGATGCTTGGAAGATTAAAACACCCAAACATAGTTAGGTTCATTGATGCTGGCCGAAAACGATGGTTTTGGTGTATTATTACTGAGTATGCAAAGGTGGTTCGGTTCCACAGAACAGCTCCATGCCTTTGAAACTAGGAGTGATCGAAGCAAGCTTTGGATGTGCTAAGGGGATGTAATACGTACATGCGCTTGGACTGATTCATAGAGATTTGAAATCAGATAATCTATTAATTTCAGCTTATATGTCAATCAAAATTAATGATTTCGGAGTTGCTCGAATTGAGGTGCAAGCTGAAGGAATGAGACCAGAGACATGGAAATACCACTGGATGGCTTCGTAAGGTCTTAAAACTTTTCTCTATGTAATTTGTTTGTCACTGAATTAGTCTTTCTGTATGCACGGGAAGAAATTCTCTTACTGATTAATTAATACTTGGTTGAATCATTATTTTAATACGCTAATTAGTTTTATGACTATTTTAGAAGATAAGTTGTTGGCGTGTCAACTCATTTGATCCATTACTTCATCCGTCATTTGATCCATTACTTGACCCGTCATTACTTGAGATAATGTGTAAATGTTGATGTAGATTACGAGTTATAGCGAAACATATATGTGATGTCTTTTGATTTAAGAAGCAGTGGGTTTTCATGTACAAAATACAATCAAGGATGTTCATAAGCGATGTGTCCCATGAGGCACGCGAAAGTTAAAGCATCAAAGAAGACGTGCTAGAGGGATCTAAAATTCCTTCTCATCTTTGGCTATCAAGCAGAGGCAATAAAATAGAAGACTTGGAGAAATGGAGGTCAAATTCAATGGAAGCTGTTAAAATAAAATGATCTGAGGGTGTCCTGTTTGTTTAATGTCTGAAGTTTAAATTGTATGTTAAGTAATGGTTTGTGCCCATTTCTGGTGGGTGAATCTTGGTGTTTTTTTCTTTGGGTTTTTATTAACAAAATTTCACAGCCTTCTGAAAAAAAGTGTTTCATATCTGAGGAGTCAAATAGTAAACTAAAGAGGTCAGTTAAAACAACGTGCTAAAATATAAGGTCTCAATTAGTCATTAAATCTAGAAAACTTCATTGATCACAAATTTGTATGCGCTTATATTGTAATAAAAAAAAACCTACCTTACCGGTTAGGTGTGCATTATGTGCATCTTTGTTTTAATTTATTAGCATATTCAGATTATATATCTGTCACTATGCGAATTAAAGAAAAATATTTTAATTAGACAAGGTTGATCATGAACTTACAGTAAATGACAACTATGGTGGTGGAATAACTAGAATATATATCTTTGTACTGAAAAGTATGTACTCTAAAATCAATAGTGTATGTTCATGAAACTAATAGTTGCATATACACATGTTGTAACATGTACACTTGGTGTTTTGGTGTAACATCAACTACTTATATATAATTGAGGTACAAAAGATGTAATTATGCTAAACGTAAATACATCTCAACAAAAAAGAACTCGAATCTTTAAAAACATCAACATTAAACATAAATTGTTATAAAAGTAATAGTTGGATGATAATTTTATTATTATTATAGATATTGCATAGTATATTTTATTTTGAGTATAAATAGGTGTGTTGAGTTAGAGTTTATTGTATGTATTTTTGGTTAACAAAAACACTCTCTCTCTCTAGATTCCAAATGCCACCAAACTCTCATTGTACATTTTTCTATAAATAAAAAACCAATTACTCATACCTTTTGTTCAACCTTTGTTTTCTCCGTTTTACAGTATCTCTATCTCTATATACCTTCTACAGTCAAGAACCACTAAAGGTAGTTATAAGCCTACTGAATTATAACACGTTATCAGCACGAAGAGCTTAGTGTAATCAAAGGATATCTCAAACGATCACAAGTCACTAATCAAGGTATGAAATTATTAAGGTTTTTCAGACTCGGACATATCAAATTTTGGACTACTAACATTTTGAACTACTAATTTTTATTAAGTTCTTAGTGCATTTGTATTGTTCTTATTATATGGTTGGCTCTGCCACCTAAATTATATATGGTCGACACTGTCGCCTAACTATCATTTATGTTTACTAACTTTTATTAACTTCACTAACATTTATATTTATGTTATTTAAGTTATATATGGCCGGTTATACCGCCTGAATTATATTTTCTGTAATCTAACTCTTATTAACTTCACTAACATTTATATTTATGTTAATAAGACCTCATGATTGTACGCAACATGTCATTTGACAACACGGTACTTTATGTACGCAACACGTCATTTGACAACACGGTACCATGGGTCGAGATTAATTCCGATCAATACGAATACGACGGGGTCTTTATATGTTATCTAACATTTATGATTACTTATGCAATTAATCATTATTTATTTCATGCATACTAATGTTTATTCTTAAATTTATAATTTTAAAAGTTAAAATAAAAAAATAGTTTGTATTTTTATTAAAAGTAAATCTTAAAAGTTAAAATAAGAAAAAGTAGTTTGTACTTTTATTAAAAGTAAATCTTAAAAGTTAAAATACAAAAAGTAGTTTGTATTTTTATTAAAAGTAAATCTTAAAAGTTAAAATAAGAAAAAGTAGTTTGTATTTTTATTAAAAGTATATCTTAAAAGTTAAAGTAAGAAAAAAAAGGGGATGGTAAAATGGAATAGTTTTTTTTTGTCAAAAATGAAGTATTGAAAATGAAGTGGTCTCCTTCTATAACTAAAAAAAAAATATATACTTTTATCAAATGAATTTTTTTGTGGCCGACAATTTCAAACACGAGTCCGTGTTTAGTTTATCAAGAATATCTCTTGCTTTGGTGAAAGGTCACGATCACGATATCAGGTGTTGTGAAAGAATTAAAAAATTGGTCAAGTGGCCTTTTAAAAACTAGAAAAAAAAATTTAAACAAAAAGCTTTTTTTATATATTTATAATTTACGGGTAACGTAAAAAAAAGGAAGTTTTTTAAAAAAAAAAAAAAACAAAGAAAGTGTTTAAATGAGTTTTACAGAAAGGGGGAAAGCAAAGTAAAAAAAAAATTTTTTTCCAAACAAAGGTAAATGAAAGTAGGACTTAATACAAGAAAAAAGTAAACATCTCCTAGACGTGATAAAATCTATCAATGATAAGTATTAGACTTGATGAGCTAAATGTGACAAAAATGTTTCAACATGTCTTATGTTAATTTTCTAAAATAAGTTATTATTATTCCGAGTTTAACACATATACATATGTTAATTAAAAACAACCTTTTTGTTCTTATGTAGTGTTGGGTTGCAATTTTGGTTGTATGCCATAATTCCATCCAGTAGAGTGACAATAGAAAACTTTTGATGATAATCAATAAAAAAATTTTTTCCAAACTTGTCAAATGTTTTATTAAAAACGTGACCGTTGAAAAAGGGAGGTTGAATAATAAAACTTAAAAAACAAATTATTTTTTTAAGAGTGTGCATCAAAATGGCCCGTTTAATAATGGGGAGTAAAAATATAGTCAAATTGTTTCAACGAACAAGGGTTCAATTGGATGTCTCTTAAAAAAAAAAATCCGCGGGTACGGGTGATGGATCCAATGGATCCTCATCCACGACCCGCGGGTGCTATCCCTAATTGTGACAAGTACAAATCAACTAAAAGTCTAAAAAATAAATGCTCTTATAGGGACCAAATGTTCACAATAATTGCCTAAGCTAGATATGAAACAAATAGTTCATAAAAAAAAAAAAAAAAAAGGTCGTGCGTTTTCGGGATGATAGCCGAAATACACTTACAAAAGTAGGTCAGCCGTCAATTCTTTATGATTAAAACGAAATTAATTAATTTACTATTCACATAAAAAAGCGCATATGATAAAAAGCGCATCGCATATGATAAGCGCATATGATAAAAAGCGAATATGATGAAAAGCACAACGCATATGATGAAAATCGCATATGATTAAAAGCGCATATGGTGAAAAACACAGCGCATATGATTAAAAGCGTATATGGTGAAAAGGATATATGATAAAAAAAAAAACACATATGGTGATTTATAAAAAAAAAAAAAAAAAAAAAAAAACACATATGGTGATTAATGGAAAGCACATATGGTGATTAATGAAAAGTATATTGTAAAAAAGAATCACAAATGTTTCTTGAAAGAATTCAAGGTAAGATATATGAACCAATTCATCCATCATGTGAACCATTTTGATATTTCATGGTTCTAATAGACGCATCTAGCGGGTGGTCTCATATTTGTATGTTATCAAGCCGTAATATGGCATTTGCAAAGTTTCTTGCACAAATTATTAAATTGAGAACACATTATTCTGATTACACCATTAAAAGGATGAGACTTGATAATGCTGGTGAGTTAACATCTCAAGCATTTAATGATCATTATATATCTACAGAGATTGTTGTTGAACATCCAGTTGCTCATGTGCATACACAAAATTGGTTTAGCTGAATCAATAGATAAACGCTTACAGCTAATAACTAGACAATTGATAATGAGTACAAATCTCTCAATATTTATATGTGGACATGTAAATTTACATGCTGCGACATTAATTCGCATTATACCATGTGGAAGTCGAAAATATTTTCACTTAATACTTGATTTTGGCCAAGAGCCAAATATTTTCTACCTTAAAACATTGGTTGTGCAGTGTATGTTCCAATTGTATCACCACAACACAATAAAATGGTTCTTCAAAGAAAGATGATAATATATTTTGGATATAAAACATCTTCAATCATAAGATATATTGAACCCATGATGGGTGATGTTTTTACAGCACGTTTTGCTGATTGTCATTTTAATAAAACATTGTTCCCTAGATTAGAGGGAGAAATAAAAATAAAAAATAAAATGATGCTTCATGATGCGAACATCAATTAAGGTATATTGAACTCGCACAAAAGAATGTGAAACGAAAGTTCAAAAATAATGCATATGCAAGAACTTGCAAATTAATTACTTTATGCATTTACAGATATAAAAAAATGACTAAATCATATATACCAGCGATAAATGCTCCAGCTCGAACTGAAATTCCAAAAGCTGGCAATAATGTCACTGTTGAGTCTTTGCCACGCATCAAACGTGGAAGATCAATTGGTTCCGAAGATAAAAATCCTCGAAAAAGAAAATCAGCTGATAATGAGGTAAAAGAAAGTGTTCAAGAAGAACTACAAATCAATACTCCTTCTGCAGAGGAGATTGATGATGTCAATACGGAATTTTCAATCAATTACGCACATTCAAAAATATTATGGAACCGAAATGAAATGAAAAATCTTGATGAGATATTTTCATATAATGTTGCATATGACATCATGAATGATGATGATGATCCAGAACCAAAATCTGTCATGGAATGTCAAAATAGACATGATTGGGATCATTGGAAAGGAGCAATACGAGCTGAATTTGAATCACTCAATAAAAGAAAAGTTTTCGGATCTATCATTCTCACACCTAAAGATGTGAAACCTGTGGGATATAGATGGGTTTTTGTGCGAAAAAGAAATGAGAAAAATGAAGTTACAAGGTATAAAGCTAGACTTGTAGCTCAAGGTTTTTCTCAAAGACCGGGAATTGATTATGAGGAAACTTATTCTCCTGTTATGGATGCAATTACTTTTAGATACTTAATCAGCCTGGCAGTTTCTGAAAATTTAGAAATGCATCTCATGGATGTTGTGACTGCTTATCTTTATGGATCACTTGATAGTGATATATATATGAAGATACCTGAAGGATTTAAGGTATCAGAAGCAACCAATGCAAAACCCAAAGAAATGCACTCAATCAAGTTACAAAGGTCTTTATATGGGTTGAAACAATCGGGTCGCATGTGGTATAAACGATTAAGTGATTACTTGATAAGCAAAGGGTATACCAATAATCTTATTTGCCCATGTGTTTTCATTAAGAAAACAACATCCGGATATGTGATCATAGCTGTTTATGTTGATGATCTTAATATCATAGGTACAAATAAAGAGATCCATGAAGCCATTCAACTTCTAAAGAAAGAATTTGAAATGAAAGATCTCGGAAAAACCAAGTATTGCCTTGGTTTACAAATTGAACATATGCCTAATGGTTTACTTGTACATCAAACAACATATACTGAAAAGATTTTAAAACGTTTTAATATGGACAAGGCAAAACCATTAAGTACTCCTATGGTTGTTAGATCACTTAATGTTGACACTGATCCATTTCGTCCCTGTGAAGATCATGAAGATATTCTGGGACCAGAAGTACCATATCTTAGTGCAATTGGAGCTCTTATGTATCTTACAAATTGTACAAGACCTGACATTTCTTTTGCGGTTAATTTGTTGGCAAGGTTCAGCTCAGCTCCTACCAAAAGACACTGGAATGGGATCAAACACATATTTCGATACCTTCGAGGAACTACTGATTTAGGAATATTTTATTCTAACGAATCAAAACAAGATTTGGTTGGTTATGCAGATGCAGGTTATTTATCTGATCCACATAAAGCTAAATCTCAAAATGGATATGTATTCCTAAATGGAGGTACCGCAATATCATGGCGTTCTCAAAAACAAACACTTGTTGCAACATCATCAAATCATGCCGAAGTAATTGCATTACATGAAGCCAGTCGGGAATGTTTTTGGTTGAGATCAATGACACAACTCATTACTGATTCTTGTGGACTAGAACGCAATAAAAGTTCAACAACTATCTATGAAGATAATGTAGCTTGCATAACACAGATGAAAGAAGGGTATATCAAAAGTGACCGAACAAAACACATACCCCCTAGATTCTTCTCATACACTCAAAATCTCATTAAGGACAACCAGATTGAAATGAGATATGTTCAGTCCAGCAAAAACTCTGCTGACCTTTTCACCAAAGCACTTCCAACTGCTATTTTCAGAACACACGTTCATAATATTGGCATGAGGCATGTTCAGAAGATGTAACAACTCAGGCGTTGCCTACTTGAGGGGGAGTCAACTCTATGCTGCACTCTTTTTCCCTTAGCTAAAGTTTTATCCCAAAGGGTTTTCTTTAGCAAGGTTTTTAACGAGGCAGTACTAGTTATTCACTAATAAAATTATCATCCAAGGGGGAGTGTTATAAAAGTAATAGTTGGATGATAATTTTATTATTATTATAGATATTGCATAGTATATTTTATTTTGAGTATAAATAGGTGTGTTGAGTTAGAGTTTATTGTATGTATTTTTTGGTTAACAAAAACACTCTCTCTCTCTCTAAATTCCAAATGCCACCAAACTCTCATTGTACATTTTTCTATAAATAAAAAACCAATTACTCATACCTTTTGTTCAACCTTTGTTTTCTCCGTTTTACAGTATCTCTATCTCTATATACCTTCTACAGTCAAGAACCACTAAAGGTAGTTATAAGCCTACTGAATTATAACATAAATAAAGTTATAAAGTTTCAGTAACTTTAATAAGATTATGGAATACCAACGAAGCATTGCTTTAACCGTACCCGGCTCTTGTGATCCAATCGGTCCCACATATGTAAGTGTTGGAAGAATGACTTCACGCAGGCTCGAATCTGGGCGCTGACATATTGTGGTGATTTATGGGTGAAGGTGTTTCGCCAGGCTCCAGTGGGCTACGGGGGACCGCTGGATGGGTTGACAAAGTCAACACAGGGCTTGCATATCCCTGCCGAAACATATGTTTTGGAAGAATAAGATTATGGAATAGAGATGTTATTGGGTTGGGTTTGGGCCAGCTTTAAGTAATCTTAAACCCAAACTCGATTAAGAAACCATCTCCCAAACCCGGACCCATACATGTCGTGTCCCCATTTATTTACTAATTGTTGGATTATCGGGTTTCATCACGGGTAAACGGGCCCCCATTTACTTAATAATTCTCGGGTTATCGAATTTTCTCACGGGTTCTTATATAATGAAGTGAGACGGTTAGCTTGAAGTTCAAGATTTCTGATATAAATGCTTCATTCCTATGAAAATTGCAAGCAAAGCTAATTGTGGAAGATGATATTTTAAATGAGTATATGTTTATGTTTATTGGTTATTATTATTTCTATGTTAATTCATTCATTCACCTAATATCTATTCAATTTTAAAGTTTACGTTTGATTTACTATTAACATGCATAACATTTTTTTTTTATCACGCAGCTCTGCTCTTGTACGTTGTATGATAAGAATGCATTGTTCATGTATTTTGTCACATGATTTAAGCACATGAAATGAATACTAAAACTAAGTATGTTTATTTCATCTACAATAATACTTGTGATACTTTATTTATCATACCGTTAATTGAAATAACATATACATTTTAGATTGTTTGATTAAGAGTAGCCGTGCAACGCATGAGCTCTTAAAGGCTAGTTTATCCAGTATACTAAAATACTAAAGGAGGTTTAAATTCATTTGGGCCTCCTCACAATTAACAAACGACAACACCAAAAAAATTTACAAAACTTCACCCCAAACAATGCTAAATATGTCAATTTCTAAGGGGTTAAAATCGTAAAATTATTATTTAATTAGAAAACTTAAACAAACTTCACTCAAATTTTTAAAGTGCCTCATCTTCCAGCTCGTTTCGAGTTGAATTTTTCCGAATTCAACGTTCAACTTGAAATAATTTTACGAACACAACGTAACTAAGTACGCGCGAAACGGACTATTTTTTAAAAATGTTAAATATTTCGGGATAATTTTTATACATTTACATACAGGTATAATAAACAACCTAAAGTAACCACATCATATCAATGGTTCTGATCCCTTTTTTATGCGGTTTTTCCGGCGCTAAAAACGTGGAGTCTATTACACATAATAGATACTAACCAGGTGTTTCCAACCATATCCGTAACAACGTATTTTTAATTTTGTAAATATATAATGCTGTGATAAATATGAATATACAACTCGAAAGATATCGTCGCATCGCGTGGGCCGGTATCTTCCTTGTTTTCACTAGTTTCCTAGGGAGGCCCCACCTTTGAGTGGGTTGTTGTTCCAAAACATATGTTTCGCCAGGGATATGCAAGCCCTGTGTTGACTTTGTCAACCCATCCAACGGTCCCCCGTAGTCCACTGGAGCCTGGCGAAACACCTTCACCCATAAATCACCACAATATGCCAGCGTCCAGATTCGAGCCTGCGTGAAGTCATTGTTCCAACACTTACATATGTGGAACCGATGAGATCACAAGGGCCGGGTACCGTTGAAGCAATGCTTCGTTGGTTGTTGGGTGTGTCGCGAGTTAAACAAGAAAGAAAAAAGACAAAAAGGTTGATGTGGTAAAGTTTTGTCAAGCAGCAGGTGGACCCCTTTTTTGCTTTTGGTCACGTGAACTTTGATCAAGAAACAAGGGTATTAGACTTTCCATTTTTGTTCAACAATTTTATTCCATATTGTGATTTGTTTCAATTTTCTTTAAGACTTTAATTTTAATTATTATTGTAATGATGATTAATTTTATGTGTTTATTATGTATGATTGTTGATTCAATTCAAACTATGATTATAAATTAAATTTTATTTTGTTTATCTAGACTAAATACTATGTTGGGTGTGGTTTTTATTTGATTGATTATCGTACGTATGATGATTTATTGTTGAACACATGAATATTTTTATTGATAATTTTGAGAAAATTAATTGGTATATGTGATTGCCCAATAGACTGAATAATTGTTGGAGTCTGTTGCATGTATTTTCAATTGGTTAATCCATTGCTAATTTGATTGTAGTTGTCTAATTTGATGTCGGGCAACAACGGAGTTTAGTTTATAGTAGGGGGCATTGGGGTGCTCTGCCTCCCCCATTCATGTTAGAGTTCATAGTATTTAATGGTGCTCAAAGGGCGATATAATTCTTCTGAAAATCAGTAACTAGGAGTTGCAGATAGGTTTCAGGGTTTGGTGGTTAAAGAGGGATATTTGTCATATGTTTTATTTATAGTCCCTATAGTAGCATTATGTATGATATTATAGTCTCTCAAGTTAAAAACGTATACCAGTTAAATAAACTATTTGAAAAGTTTGATGATATTTTCAACACTCAAAACTATAAATCCACCATAATTTAATTGTACATCCAAAAATGCCCTTGTCATATTCTTTTTAATATTTTATAATTATTATTATTATTATTAATACATACTAAATACAACCGTACAATCATCTTATTCTTTTGTCTTAAATCTATCTCTATTCCACTTCTCATCTATTTCTCTTTCATATATATATTTTTTTTACGGCGAAAGAAAAGAATTTATTAAAATACGATAACTTCATCAAAACAATGAATGTTATCGAAAAGAGTTACAATACATGAAAAAAAGACAACAAAGAGAGATCACATTAAACAAAAGTGCTATTGGCAAACTAAAAACGAAATATGCTCCCAAACGTAAGCTTGAAACCCATACGCAAACTTGAGATTTGTCGTCCAAAGACAAACTTTTAGCTTGAAGACCCGAACAACGATTGATCTACATGCAAATTTTCCATTGATAAGAAGTCGTTTCTAACTCATCCAAATAGATTGCACCTTCTAAATTGGAAGCAGGCCCATGAGCCCACTAAGAGATGATATAGTGAATAAAATTAGATAACAGAAATATGAGTGTGTAATCCGACTACAACAGAATGGATGGAAGAATGAAATTAAAATTGAATGAAGAAAAAGACAAGGCAGATAACATCCAAAACCTCAAACTCGAAAAGAGTCGAACCTCATGGTTTTGTCACTTTAACGGGAGTATCGTCATCGGTCATATCACCCATGAAGATGCCGAAATTATGTAACTCTTCTTTGTATGAAATATTTTTGGAACCGCCATAATGATCTTCAACCAAATTGAACTTTTGACGATTTATTTCACTAGAAGTATCGAAAACGTTGGATAGATTAGGGACATCATCAAGCCAAGTGTTCTCATCTTTTTTTGCCGCTATTCTTTTTGTGAACCTTGGGTTGAAGAAAAATCTCTTTGGAATTATTGGGATGATTGCATCTAGATTTAATCTCATGACATTGAGATCGACATGCTGAACTTATGCAATTTGTTTCATATATTTTGTTTCCACCTTTTTACAAAATATTATAGCACTCTCTATAACACCTTTTCAGACAGTTACAACAAGATTCTTGAATTACATAGATGCTGTTAATATGATTTATGATTTATTTAATATTGTACAGATTATTAGGAGTCTATTTATTATATTTAGGTACATGATAATGTGATTTACATATATGTTGTCCACCAAACACCTGCTACAATCCACCTCAAGCCACCGGAAGAGGAGACAAACAAGGCTGAACGTCAAGGAAAAAACGCAAAACGGAGAAACAATAGAGCGAAAGTAACTGAAGTAATGGAAGAAAGTCAGATCCGGCGAGGAGGTGCGGACCACCGGCGAGATGCCGGTGGCCGGTGGTGGCGACGGTCAAAAACGGCTACAACGTAGCCAGAAGAGGCAAATAGAAGGGGAGCAGAAATGGTAACATAAAGATGGGTCGAACAAAACAGGTGGATGGGAGAGCTAGAAAAGAGAAAGTGGGTTTGAAATCTTGAAAAACACCTAGGATTAAGTAAATTGTGAAAAAAAAAGAGTTTTAACTGTAAATGAAATCTTGGAAAACACCAAGGATTAATAAACATGGAATTGTACAAAATCTTACAAGGGTATTTTTGTAAGCACACTTAAATTATGGTGGATTTATAGTTTTGGGTGTTCAAAATATCATTACCTGTTCATTTTTTTTTTTTTTGAAAAGCCAAACAACTCTTTTAATATATATATGCAACGAAAAAAATTACACAGCATATTAGGATGCCTCCTACAACACAAACACACAGATTATGTACATGAAAGGGAAACTAAGCTAGTGCACTATACAACTATGAACCAAGTTAGCCTACACCGGTTCTAATGTTTCCACTATTCCCGTAATAAGAAGGATTAATCAACCATTGGTGCCATTCAAGATTTAGGTTCTTATCCCTCTTCGATATCCACTCGTAACTTTTGATTTGAATGTCGTTGAATAGAGTTTCACTTGAGCGAAGATTATTATGAAAGACTTTTTGATTACGGTTCTTCCATAATTGATACCCGCAAACCCACTCCACGGCTTGCCATAACGCTTTTCCTTTTGACCCACTTATATTACTTCCGCCGCCATTGAAGATCTCACTTGTATTGATCGCGCTGAAACTACCATGACCCCACCAACGAAAAACTCTCTCCCAAACCTCGGTAGCAAACTTACATAAAATTAAAGCATGGTCCGTTGATTCCACATCGTCGTCACACACGGGGCATCGGACCGTATGGAGGTCTATGCCTCGGTTATCTAGCTCCACTCTTACCGGTAGTCGTCTACGTTTTGCACGCCATACGAAGATACCAAGAGATTTAGGTACCAATTTGCTTCGCATTGTTTCCATATCCGAGCCTGCACTACCATGTAATTTGTCATCTATAATTTCGGTTAGTCTCCTAGTATTGAATCTGCCATCGTCACTAGGTAGCCACTTCCACCCGTCTGATGCGTTATTGCTTCTCACCGTCCCTGCAACTATGGTTTTAATTTCATTGATCTCGCCGCTGTTTCTTCCGAAAGGTGATCGGATCCATTGCCATCGAAATGTCAGACTAGTTCCAGACCAAGTGACCCGATCACATAATTTAACATCCTTGACTTCCTCTAGACGATATAACCTTGGAAATTTGTCTCTTAAGCGTTGGTCTCCAATCCAGTGATCTTTCCAAAACGAGATACCCCTACCTTCACCAATAACTCTTGCAAACGAATTGTTAAAAGAAAAACCGCATTTGGCCATATCCTTTCATACTTTTATGATGTCTTTCCACGGAGAATAACCAACCCCGACCCGACTTTGTGGTGAAACACCCAACCCCCCATCCCGCCCATATATACTTTTGATTAATGAAACCCAAAAGGCGTTGGTTTCGGTACGAAACCTCCACCACCATTTCCCGAGTAAAGCCCAATTTTTCGCTTTCAAAGACCCAATATTAAGACCCCCCTCCCCGTACGGTAACAACATGTTGTCCCGCTTAACCCAAGACATCTTATTTCCCTCCCCCGTCCCGCCCCAAAAAAAGATACGACGCAAACCTTCGAGCAAATTGGTGACGCACGCCGGAGCACGGAAGACGGAGAAAAAGTACAACGGTAAGCTGTTAAGGATCGATTTGATGAGAGTCAAACGCCCCCCGAACGACACTGTCTTAGATTTCCAACTCGAAAACCGTTTCTGGAATTTCTTAACTACGGGTTCCCAATCGTCAATCTTGTTCATCTTTTTCCCTACCGGAATCCCGAGGTAAGTAAAAGCCAGGCTATCACTTTTGCACTTAAATCGGTTTGCCATATTAACAACATCCTCGACTAGAACATTCACACCATACAAAACGCTCTTTTCAAAATTAATTTTAAGACCTGAGACGTCTTCAAAACATTTAAGGAGTTTCAAACAATTACTTATGTTCGTTCTTGACCATTCACCTATGAAGATCGTATCGTCCGCATATTGGAGGTGTGAAACCGGTACTTTGTCTTTTCCCACTTTTACTCCGTAAAACAGCCCTTTTTCAATCGCATCATTAGTAAGTATGTTTAGGCCTTCCCCTGCAATGATAAAAAGAAAAGGAGAAAGGGGATCGCCTTGACGTATACCTCTTTGAAGCTTAAATTCCTCCGTCGGTGAGCCATTAACTAGGATTGAGATTGAGGCCGATTTGAGACAAGCTTCGATCCATCTAATCCATTTTAAGCCGAACCCCATACGAGCCATCATTGAAAATAGGAACTTCCAATTCACACTATCGAACGCTTTTGCAAAATCCGCCTTAAAAATGAAGCTCTTACTTTGGTTTCTTTTCAAGTCTGCTATGCTTTCATTTAAGACTAAGATCCCATCTAAAATGGAACGCTCCGAGAGAAACGCACTTTGTTCAGTTCCGATAAGTTTGGGTAAAACCGTGTGAATTCTATTAGCTAATATTTTCGCCACTATTTTGTAGTAACTATTTATTAAGCTTATCGGGCGATAATCGTTAAGTTCCGTAGGGTCCTTCGATTTTGGAATTAGTGTCATGAAGGAAGCGTTACACCCATTCGATATCTCGCACTTATCCCAGAACCATTCGATAGCTTTCATAAGATCAGACTTGATTATATTCCAAAATTTTTTAAAAAACTTGAAATTAAACCCGTCGGGTCCCGGTGCTTTCGATCCGTCACAACCTTTAATCGCCGTCACTACCTCTGCCTCATCAAAACGTCTTTCCAGGGACTGCGCCTCCTCGTTCGATAGCCTTCTACTTGTTTTCTCAGGGATTGCAGGCCGTATTGCATCGTGTTCCTTGAATTGGAGTTCAAAAAATCTATGAATTTCATTCTTGACCTGTGATGACCCGGAAATTTCTGACCAAATTTAAACTTAATCTTTGTATGATTAACATTTCCGACACGATAAGCAAATTCTCTAAAACTGAATCTCAAAATTTTTGAACTACTTTTATATATTTAAATACCCTTCGGTTGTTTTCGACGATTCGCGAACAATTATATGTAAATAGATACATATATACTATAACTTAAAAAAAATAACAATGTATTAATTGTTTGATACCGTACATTAAACTTATTGGTTTAAATATCTAATTGAATATATATGATAGGTTGAAATATTTATTATTAAAATTAATTATAAATAACTTCCAATGTGTATTTAAAAACTGATCTATGTATATCAAAGAAAGATATATTGTGATGCCCCGTACAAAACCATTGTGTACGAATCATCAACAACAGGATCATTACAAGGTTAAGTACTATATGCTGTAATTAAAGAAGTTGCATTCATGATAAAAAGGTGATGTCATAACCGACATCAAATGTTTTACATTCCAAAAACATGCTTCGCTAAGTAGAAGCAATAAATAAGTGTACGTGACCCCAAAGGTCGTTACATAACATAGTTTCAAAAGTAAATAAGTTTGAATGCAAGATAAGTAGTCATGCGATAACAACTCTAAGCAGCGGGTTCTACAGCACGACTAGTACACAGCGGAAGCAACCTCAAGCACCTGAGAAATACATGCTTAAAAACGTCAACACAACGGTTGGTGAGCTATAGTTTAAGTATAACAGTATGTAAGGTAGGCCACGAGATTTCAGTGCTACAAAGAGCGTTTCAAAACAGTATGATAAAGTATATGTTAACCGTGGGCACTTGGTAACTAACTTAACGTTTAAAATACCCCCTGAAAGTACACTTGGCGAGTGCGTATGTTTACGAAGTATTAAACACTCGTTTACTGCTAGCGCGACTAGCCCGAGTGGGGATGTCAAACCCTATGGATCCATATCTAAGATTCGCGTTCACCGGTTCATAAACCAATGATTAAACGTTACCGAGCTAAAGGGAATGTTTCTGCCGTTATATAACCCACACATATATAATTTTAAGTACTCGTGCCTAGTATGTAAAACATAAAATCCGCATGTATTCTCAGTTCCCAAAATAAGTTAAAGTAAAAAGGGAATGCTATAACTCACAATGATATGTAGCGGTAAAGTAGTAGTCGGGAAAGGTGTGCAAGTAAATGGTCCGAAGTCCTCAACCTAAGTCAAATAGTACTAAGTCAGTAAATCGTCTTAATAGGTTTAAAAGTATGTATTTAAGGTCTTAAGGGTCATCATCAATCATCATTAAACAAAAGGCGTAAAGTAAGTTTCGTTTATGAAAGTAGTTTTCAATAAAGTCTGACTTCAGTCAGTCACCACGGCCTCTACCCTTACTGAATTAAGGTGAGACCAGTGGCCATGGCTCCGTCTATGAGTCCCTTAAGTGTGGTAAAATTTACAGAAGCAAACTCATCATGGTTTGACCGTGGCGACGGTCTAAGTGCGAGTAGGTCAGAAATTTCTGCACAACGTTAAAGGACATAGTGACGATCGGAGGGCCATAAATCCTAAACCGTAACTCGGATTAAGACGAGTCCTATATGAAAAGTTATCTACACGAACTGAGCTATCTGAAAATCAAGGTTACAGTAGCCCAGGTGTACTGGCCTGTTACAGAAACCAGAAAAACAGAAACTGTACACAGAAAACAGAAAAGTAAATGGACATAGTGACGCTCGGAGGGCCGTAGACTCTAAACCGTAACTCGGATTAAGACGAGTCTTATATGAAAAGTTATCTACTCGAAAATTTCTATCTAAAAATCAAGGTTAGAATAGCCCAGGTCTACTGGTCTGTTCCAGAAGCATCAGGTCAGTAGGTTTTGGACAGAACAGTGAGTTTTTAAGGGTTCCGGTGGTCTTGGTGCTTGATGTTCATCATGGCTCTCATCCTTGATGCATATAGCTTCAAGTGTACAACTCATTGATGTATCTACATCATCTTAACCAAGTCTTGACCATCATAACCCATGTGCAAGTCTAAGACATGAAGCACAACTCACTTAAGAGTTGTATGAAGTTTGATGAACCAAAGTTGCATCAAAGTCTTAGATCTAACACATACATGGACTTTAAAGCTAATAACAAGTTACAAACTTGAAAGTAAACTAACTAATCAAGATCATAAGTAGTAGAACATAGTTCTTAGTTTGATCTTGAAGATCCAAGACTCAAAAGTCTAGATCCAAAGTTATATTTAAAGATAACTAGTTTGTGTGTTCTTGAACTTTCAAAGTTAACTTAATTTGTTCAAGAGATATGAGATCAAGACTAACTTGTAGTACTTGACCATATAAACTAACTACATGAAATTAAAGTGTATAAAATAAAAAAACAAGTTAACTAAACAAGTAATTAGTTCAAGGGTTGCTCATACTTTAAAGATTCAACCAAAGTTGATCTTTAAGTAAAGTAAACTTTAAGTTTACTTTCATGACTTACAAGCATGATTTCAACAACAAGAACTTTATAATCTTTGAAACATTATATGTAGAACATAAACTAGTAAGTTTAGTTCTTGTGTTCTTGATGAATACAAGATATTATGAAGAATCAAAACTAGGAAGTTAGATTCTTGAAAATTAGTAAGTAAGTAACAACAACATGTAACAAGAATCAAACAACAAACAAAGATTGATGATGATGAATGCTTATGAAATCAGTTTTTTTGCAAGGAAAAAGAGGAGAGAAAAGTTCATATTACTTACAAGTAAGTAGAGAAAAGTGAGAGAGAATGGTTGAGAGAAAATGGGAGATGAATGTGTGTTTGAATGAGGTTATACAAGTGAAGTAGTATTACATAAAATGACACAAAAAAAGCACTCCCAAGGCCTCTAAATTTTCGGCCTGCAGCAGCCCACAAAGGGGGGAGAGCTTTGTTTGGTGGATACTAGCATGTGGTTGTCGTTAAAGGTGGTTAAAATGGGTGCATGCATGGGAAGAACAACTAACTTGATTCCTTACTAAGTTAACCAACTAGTTACAAGTTAAAGTGATACTTACACTTTGAAAGAGTGGGCTAACTAAGCCCACTTAAAGGTAGGGTGGGCTTACAAGTCTTAATTCATGAGTCCATTAACTAATCAAAGCCCAAGTTCAAATAAATCACAAGTTAAACCAATTAAAGCCCAAGTAACTAACTAATAGCCTTAGTTAATTAATATGATTAATAAAATTAATCATGAATGTAAATAATATCTAAAAATATTATTCGTGAAAGTTTCGGGTGTCACAAAGACGTTTCGGGCACTTAAAAGTCAAGTACGGGCAATCATGGCAACATGTAAATGTAATAACGTACATTCGTTTAAACACGCGTATTAATAATAGTAATTATTAATAAATAAATGTTGGAAAATCCAGGGTCGTTACATTACCCACCTGTTAAAGAAAATTTCGTCCCGAAATTTAAGCTGAGGTAGATGGAGGAGTTGGGAAAAGGTGAGGATACTTTCGCATCATTTGATCCTCTCGTTCCCAAGTAAACTCAGGTCCTCGTTTGGCATTCCATCGTACCCGTACAATCGGAATCTTGTTGCGTTTCAAAGTTTTGATCTCACGATCCATAATTTCAACAGGTTCTTCCACAAAGTGGAGTTTGTCGTCAATAGTAAGTTCTTCCAATGGTATGATAAGTTCAGGTGCAGCAAGACACTTCTTCAAGTTTGACACATGGAAGGTAGGATGAACTGAGCTCAATTGTGCTGGTAGATCCAAACGGTATGCAACGGGTCCAACACGTTCCAATATTTCAAAAGGACCAATGTATCGTGGGTTTAACTTTCCACGTTTTCTAAAACGTATCACACCCTTCCAAGGTGCAACCTTCAACATTACATGATCACCAACGTTGAATTCAAAGTCTTTACGTTTAAGATCGGCATAACTCTTTTGGCGATCACGGGCAGTCTTAAGTCTAGCTTGGATCTGAGCAATCTTCTCCGTGGTTTCGTGGACTACCTCGGGTCCGGTGATTTGCTTTTCGCCTACTTCGGCCCAACAAATAGGAGATCGACACTTACGACCATACAATGCTTCAAAAGGTGCAGCATTAATGCTAGAGTGATAACTGTTGTTGTACGAGAATTTGGCGAGTGGCAAATGCCTTTCCCAGGCCTTTCCAAAATCAATGACACATGCACGCAGCATGTCCTCCAAGGTCTGAATCGTTCGTTCACTTTGCCCGTCAGTCTGAGGATGATAAGCAGTACTCATGTCAAGACGAGTTCCCATGGCTTCTTGCAAAGAACGCCAAAATCTGGAAGCAAAACGGGGATCGCGATCGGAGATGATCGATAAAGGTACACCATGACGAGATACAACCTCTTTGATGTACAGCTGAGCAAGTCTTTCCATTGTATCAGTTTCCTTCATCGCTAGGAAGTGTGCAGATTTGGTGAGGCGGTCAACAATAACCCAAATAGTATCGCATCCGCCCACCGTCTTCGGCAGCTTAGTAATGAAATCCATTGTGATCCTTTCCCACTTCCATTGTGGGATTTTCGGCTGTTGAAGTAACCCAGAAGGTCTCTGATGTTCGGCCTTAACTTTCGAACAAGTCAAACACTTCCCAACATAAGTTGCAACGTCCTTCTTAAGATTCGGCCACCAATACTGTTCTTTAAGGTCGTGGTACATTTTGCCCTCACCGGGGTGAATCGAATATCTCGACTTGTGTGCTTCATCAAGTATCAGGTTCCGTAGATCTCCATAAAGAGGTACCCAAATTCTTCCGGCATAACATCGGAGTCCAGACTCCCTAACCTCGAATCGAGAGACAAGTATGTTCAAATGTTCGTGAGATATATTCTCCTCCTTGAGAGCCTCAACTTGGGCTACTCTGATCTGGCTATTGAGGTTCGAATGAATGGTGATGTTCAGAGCCCTAACACGAAGAGGTGCCGTCCTCTCCTTTCGGCTTAAAGCGTCAGCTACAACATTGGCCTTGCCAGGGTGATAACGGAGTTCACAATCGTAGTCGTTGAGCATCTCGATCCATCGACGCTGTCTCATATTTAGTTGCTTCTGATCAAAGATGTGCTGGAGACTCTTGTGGTCGGTGAAGATAGTGCTCTTAGTTCCATACAAATAATGTCTCCACAATTTGAGTGCAAAGACAACGGCTCCAAGTTCAAGATCATGTGTAGTGTAGTTTCGCTCGTGAATCTTCAATTGGCGGGAGGCATAGGCAATAACCTTTGATCGTTGCATCAGTACACAACCAAAACCACTCTTCGATGCATCGCAATAAACAACAAAGTCGTCACTGCCTTCAGGAAGTGATAGGATAGGTGCGGAGGTTAACTTCTTCTTCAAAGTTTGGAATGCTGATTCGTGTGCGGGTTCCCAAATGAACTTTTTGGGCTGAGAATACATGCAAATGCTTTATAAACTAATTTACAATATTTATATGCGTGAGTTTCATTTGCTCCCTTTTTAATTGCTTTTGCAATATATATTTTGGGCTGAGAATATATGCACTTTATTTTAAATGCAATGGATACAAGTACATACTAAATTCTACACTGAGTTTGAACCGAAAATCCCTTAGCTTTGGTAACTAGTAACTGCCGGTTATAAGAACTGGTGGGCGCGAGTAGTAGTATATGGATCCATAGGGCTTGATATCCCCGTCCGAGCTAGAGCACTAGCCTTTTAACGGACGTATGCTATTTGAGAAGCGTACACGTTGGTTTGCATGTATTATTAAGATGATTATACAAAGGGTATAAATTATATATACGTTAAGTTTAGTTACCAGGGTGCTCAATTTAGTAGAATAATTTTGATAAACGTTTCTGGATGAAACAACTGAAATCTTGTGATCCATCTTTATATACAGATTATATGAAATGTCCCGTTCTTATTGATTAAAAAACGTTCCATATTAATTGATTTCGTTGCGAGGTTTTGACCTCTATATGAGACGTTTTTCAAAGACTGCATTCATTTTTAAACAAACCATAACCTTTATTTCATCAATAAAAGGTTTAAAAAGCTTTACGTAGATTATCAAATAATGATAATCTAAAATATCCTGTTTACACACGACCATTACATAATGGTTTACAATACAAATATGTTACAACAAAATAAGTTTCTTGAATGCAGTTTTTACATAATATCATACAAGCATGGACTCCAAATCTTGTCCTTATTTAAGTATGCGACAGCGGAAGCTCTTAATAATCACCTGAGAATAAACATGCTTAAAACTTCAACAAAAATGTTGGTGAGTTATAGGTTTAACCTATATATATCAAATCGTAATAATAGACCACAAGATTTCATATTTCAATACACATCCCATACATAGAGATAAAAATCATTCATATGGTGAACACCTGGTAACCGACATTAACAAGATGCATATATAAGAATATCCCCATCATTCCGGGACACCCTTCGGATATGATATAAATTTCGAAGTACTAAAACATCCGGTACTTTGGATGGGGCTTGTTGGGCCCGATAGATCTATCTTTAGGATTCGCGTCAATTAGGGTGTCTGTTCCCTAATTCTTAGATTACCAGACTTAATAAAAAGGGGCATATTCGATTTTGATAATTCAACCATAGAATGTAGTTTCACGTACTTGTGTCTATTTTGTAAATCATTTATAAAACCTGCATGTATTCTCATCCCAAAAATATTAGATTTTAAAAGTGGGACTATAACTCACTTTCACAGATTTTTACTTCGTCGGGAAGTAAGACTTGGCCACTGGTTGATTCACGAACCTATAACAATATATACATATATATCAAAGTATGTTCAAAATATATTTACAACACTTTTAATATATTTTGATGTTTTAAGTTTATTAAGTCAGCTGTCCTCGTTAGTAACCTACAACTAGTTGTCCACAGTTAGATGTACAGAAATAAATCGATAAATATTATCTTGAATCAATCCACGACCCAGTGTATACGTATCTCAGTATTGATCACAACTCAAACTATATATATTTTGGAATCAACCTCAACCCTGTATAGCTAACTCCAACATTCACATATAGAGTGTCTATGGTTGTTCCGAAATATATATAGATGTGTCGACATGATAGGTCGAAACATTGTATACGTGTCTATGGTATCTCAAGATTACATAATATATAATACAAGTTGATTAAGTTATGGTTGGAATAGATTTGTTACCAATTTTCACGTAGCTAAAATGAGAAAAATTATCCAATCTTGTTTTACCCATAACTTCTTCATTTTAAATCCGTTTTGAGTGAATCAAATTGCTATGGTTTCATATTGAACTCTATTTTATGAATCTAAACAAAAAAAGTATAGGTTTCTAGTCGGAAAAATAAGTTACAAGTCGTTTTTGTAAAGGTAGTCATTTCAGTCGAAAGAACGACGTCTAGATGACCATTTTAGAAAACATACTTCCACTTTGAGTTTAACCATAATTTTTGGATATAGTTTCATGTTCATAATAAAAATCATTTTCTCAGAATAACAACTTTTAAATCAAAGTTTATCATAGTTTTTAATTAACTAACCCAAAACAGCCCGCGGTGTTACTACGACGGCGTAAATCCGGTTTTACGGTGTTTTTCGTGTTTCCAGGTTTTAAATCATTAAGTTAGCATATCATATAGATATAGAACATGTGTTTAGTTGATTTTAAAAGTCAAGTTAGAAGGATTAACTTTTGTTTGCGAACAAGTTTAGAATTAACTAAACTATGTTCTAGTGATTACAAGTTTAAACCTTCGAATAAGATAGCTTTATATGTATGAATCGAATGATGTTATGAACATCATTACTACCTTAAGTTCCTTGGATGAACCTACTGGAAAAGAGAAAAATGGATCTAGCTTCAATGGATCCTTGGATGGCTCAAAGTTCTTGAAGCAAAATCATGACACGAAAACAAGTTCAAGTAAGATCATCACTTGAAATAAGATTGTTATAGTTATAGAAATTGAACCAAAGTTTGAATATGATTATTACCTTGTATTAGAATGATAACCTACTGTAAGAAACAAAGATTTCTTGAGGTTGGATGATCACCTTACAAGATTGGAAGTGAGCTAGCAAACTTGAAAGTATTCTTGATTTTATGAAACTAGAACTTTTGGAATTTATGAAGAACACTTAGAACTTGAAGATAGAACTTGAGAGAGTTCAATTAGATGAAGAAAATTGAAGAATGAAAGTGTTTGTAGGTGTTTTTGGTCGTTGGTGTATGGATTAGATATAAAGGATATGTAATTTTGTTTTCATGTAAATAAGTCATGAATGATTACTCATATTTTTGTAATCTTATGAGATATTTCATGCTAGTTGCCAAATGATGGTTCCCACATGTGTTAGGTGACTCACATGGGCTGCTAAGAGCTGATCATTGGAGTGTATATACCAATAGTACATACATCTAAAAGCTGTGTATTGTACGAGTACGAATACGGGTGCATACGAGTAGAATTGTTGATGAAACTGAACGAGGATGTAATTGTAAGCATTTTTGTTAAGTAGAAGTATTTTGATAAGTGTATTGAAGTCTTTCAAAAGTGTATAAATACATATTAAAATACTACATGTATATACATTTTAACTGAGTCGTTAAGTCATCGTTAGCCGTTACATGTAAGTGTTGTTTTGAAACCTTTAGGTTAACGATCTTGTTAAATGTTGTTAACCCAATGTTTATAATATCAAATGAGATTTTAAATTATTATATTATCATGATATTATCATGTATGAATATCTCTTAATATGATATATATACATTAAATGTCTTTACAACGATAATCGTTACATATATGTCTCGTTTAAAAATCATTAAGTTAGTAGTCTTGTTTTTACATATGTAGTTCATTGTTAATATACTTAATGATGTGTTTACTTATCATAGTATCATGTTAACTATATATATATCCATATATATGTCATCATATAGTTTTTACAAGTTTTAACGTTCGTGAATCACCGGTCAACTTGGGTGGTCAATTGTCTATATGAAACATATTTCAATTAATCAAGTCTTAACAAGTTTGATTGTTTAACATGTTGGAAACATTTAATCATGTAAATATCAATCTCAATTAATATATATAAACATGGAAAAGTTCGGGTCACTACAGTACCTACCCGTTAAATAAATTTCGTCCCGAAATTTTAAGCTGTTGAAGGTGTTGACGAATCTTCTGGAAATAGATGCGGGTATTTCTTCTTCATCTGATCTTCACGCTCCCAGGTGAACTCGGGTCCTCTACGAGCATTCCATCGAACCTTAACAATTGGTATCTTGTTTTGCTTAAGTCTTTTAACCTCACGATCCATTATTTCGACGGGTTCTTCGATGAATTGAAGTTTTTCGTTGATTTGGATTTCATCTAACGGAATAGTGAGATCTTCTTTAGCAAAACATTTCTTCAAATTCGAGACGTGGAAAGTGTTATGTACAGCCGCGAGTTGTTGAGGTAACTCTAGTCGGTAAGCTACTGGTCCGACACGATCAATAATCTTGAATGGTCCAATATACCTTGGATTTAATTTCCCTCGTTTACCAAATCGAACAACGCCTTTCCAAGGTGCAACTTTAAGCATGACCATCTCTCCAATTTCAAATTCTATATCTTTTCTTTTAATGTCAGCGTAGCTCTTTTGTCGACTTTGGGCGGTTTTCAACCGTTGTTGAATTTGGATGATCTTCTCGGTAGTTTCTTGTATAATCTCCGGACCCGTAATCTGTCTATCCCCCACTTCACTCCAACAAATCGGAGACCTGCACTTTCTACCATAAAGTGCTTCAAACGGCGCCATCTCAATGCTTGAATGGTAGCTGTTGTTGTAGGAAAATTCTGCTAACGGTAGATGTCGATCCCAACTGTTTCCGAAATCAATAACACATGCTCGTAGCATGTCTTCAAGCGTTTGTATCGTCCTTTCGCTCTGCCCATCAGTTTGTGGATGATAGGCAGTACTCATGTCTAGACGAGTTCCTAATGCTTGCTGTAATGTCTGCCAGAATCTTGAAATAAATCTGCCATCCCTATCAGAGATAATAGAGATTGGTATTCCATGTCTGGAGACGACTTCCTTCAAATACAGTCGTGCTAACTTCTCCATCTTGTCATCTTCTCTTATTGGAAGGAAGTGTGCTGATTTGGTGAGACGATCAACTATTACCCAAATAGTATCAAAACCACTTGCAGTCCTTGGCAATTTAGTGATGAAATCCATGGTAATGTTTTCCCATTTCCATTCCGGGATTTCGGGTTGTTGAAGTAGACCTGATGGTTTTTGATGCTCAGCTTTGACCTTAGAACACGTCAAACATTCTCCTACGTATTTAGCAACATCGGCTTTCATACCCGGCCACCAAAAATGTTTCTTGAGATCCTTGTACATCTTCCCCGTTCCAGGATGTATTGAGTATCTGGTTTTATGAGCTTCTCTAAGTACCATTTCTCTCATATCTCCAAATTTTGGTACCCAAATCCTTTCAGCCCTATACCGGGTTCCGTCTTCCCGAATATTAAGATGCTTCTCCGATCCTTTGGGTATTTCATCCTTTAAATTTCCCTCTTTTAAAACTCCTTGTTGCGCCTCCTTTATTTGAGTAGTAAGGTTGTTATGAATCATTATATTCATAGATTTTACTCGAATGGGTTCTCTGTCCTTCCTGCTCAAGGCATCGGCTACCACATTTGCCTTCCCCGGGTGGTAACGAATCTCAAAGTCGTAATCATTCAATAATTCAATCCACCTACGCTGCCTCATATTCAGTTGTTTCTGATTAAATATGTGTTGAAGACTTTTGTGGTCGGTATATATAATACTTTTGACCCCATATAAGTAGTGCCTCCAAGTCTTTAATGCAAAAACAACCGCACCTAATTCCAAATCATGCGTTGTATAATTTTGTTCGTGAATCTTCAATTGTCTAGACGCATAAGCAATCACCTTCGTTCGTTGCATTAATACACAACCGAGACCTTGCTTTGATGCGTCACAATAAATCACAAAATCATCATTCCCTTCAGGCAATGACAATATAGGTGCCGTAGTTAGCTTTTTCTTCAATAACTGAAACGCTTTCTCTTGTTCATCATTCCATTCAAATTTCTTCCCTTTATGCGTTAATGCGGTCAAGGGTTTTGCTATTCTGGAAAAGTCTTGGATGAACCTTCTGTAGTAACCAGCTAGTCCTAAAAACTGGCGTATGTGTTTCGGAGTTTTCGGGGTTTCCCACTTTTCAACAGTTTCTATCTTTGCCGGATCCACCTTAATACCTTCTTTGTTCACTATGTGACCGAGGAATTGAACTTCTTCCAACCAAAATGCACACTTTGAAAACTTAGCGTACAATTCTTCCTTCCTCAATACTTCTAACACCTTTCTCAAATGTTCACCGTGTTCTTGGTCATTCTTTGAGTAAATAAGTATGTCATCAATGAAAACAATGACAAACTTGTCAAGGTATGGTCCACACACTCGGTTCATAAGGTCCATGAACACAGCTGGTGCATTAGTTAAACCAAACGGCATGACCATAAACTCGTAATGACCGTAACGTGTTCTGAAAGCAGTCTTTGGAATATCATCTTCTTTCACCCGCATTTGATGATACCCGGAACGTAAGTCAATCTTTGAATAAACAGACGAGCCTTGTAGTTGATCAAATAAGTCGTCGATTCTCGGTAGTGGGTAGCGGTTCTTGATGGTAAGTTTGTTCAACTCTCGGTAGTCGATACACAACCTGAATGTACCATCTTTCTTCTTGACAAACAAAACAGGAGCTCCCCACGGTGATGTGCTTGGTCGAATGAAACCACGCTCTAAAAGTTCTTGTAATTGGCTTTGCAGTTCTTTCATCTCGCTGGGTGCGAGTCTGTAAGGAGCACGAGCTATTGGTGCAGCTCCTGGTACAAGATCTATTTGAAATTCAACGGATCGATGTGGGGGTAATCCCGGTAATTCTTTCGGAAATACATCGGGAAATTCTTTTGCAATGGGAACATCATTGATGCTCTTTTCTTCAGTTTGTACTTTCTCGACGTGTGCTAGAACAGCATAGCAACCTTTTCTTATTAGTTTTTGTGCCTTCAAATTACTAATAAGATGTAGCTTCGTGTTGCCCTTTTCTCCGTACACCATTAAGGGTTTTCCTTTTTCTCGTATAATGCGAATTGCATTTTTGTAACAAACGATCTCCGCTTTCACTTCTTTCAACCAGTCCATACCGATTATCACATCAAAACTCCCTAACTCTACTGGTATCAAATCAATCTTAAATGTTTCGCTAACCAGTTTAATTTCTCGATTCCGACATATATTATCTGCTGAAATTAATTTACCATTTGCTAATTCGAGTAAAAATTTACTATCCAAAGGCGTCAATGGACAACTTAATTTAGCACAAAAATCTCTACTCATATAGCTTCTATCCGCACCCGAATCAAATAAAACGTAAGCAGATTTATTGTCAATAAGAAACGTACCCGTAACAAGCTCCGGGTCTTCCTGTGCCTCTACCGCATTAATATTGAAAACTCTTCCACGGCCTTGTCCATTCGTGTTCTCCTGGTTCGGGCAATTTCTAATAATGTGGCCTGGTTTTCCACATTTATAACAAACTACATTGGCATAACTTGCTCCGACACTACTTGCTTCGCCATTACTCGTTCCGACACCATTTGTTCCTTTCGTTCTATTAACCCCTGGTCCGTAGACCTCACACTTCGCCGCGCTATGACCATTTCTTTTACACTTGTTGCAAAATTTGGTGCAGAACCCCGAGTGATTCTTTTCACACCTTTGGCATAGTTGCTTCTGATTGTTGTTGTTGTTGTTGCGGTTATTATTGTTGTTGGGATGATTGTTGTAGTTGCTGTTGTTGTTGTTGTTGTTGTTGTTGGGCCGTTTGTTGTAGTTGCGATTGATGTTGCGATTGTTGGGATAATTGTTGCGATTATTGTTGTAATTGCTGTTGTTGTTGTATTGGTGATTCTTATCACCGTTTTCCTCCCACTTTCTTTTGACTTGCTTCACATTGGCCTCTTCAGCAGTCTGTTCTTTAATTCTTTCTTCAATCTGGTTCACTAGTTTGTGAGCCATTCTACATGCCTGTTGTATGGAGGCGGGCTCGTGTGAACTTATATCTTCTTGGATTCTTTCCGGTAATCCTTTCACAAACGCGTCGATCTTCTCTTCCTCATCTTCGAATGCTCCCGGACACAATAGGCACAATTCTGTGAATCGTCTTTCCTACGTGGTAATATCAAATCCTTGGGTTCGTAACCCTCTAAGTTCTGTCTTGAGCTTATTGACCTCGGTTCTGGGACGGTACTTCTCGTTCATCAAGTGTTTGAATGCTGACCACGGTAGTGCGTACGCATCATCTTGTCCCACTTGCTCTAGATAGGTATTCCACCATGTTAACGCAGAACCTGTGAAGGTATGCGTAGCGTACTTCACTTTGTCCTCTTCAGTACACTTACTTATGGCAAACACCGATTCAACCTTCTCGGTCCACCGTTTCAATCCGATCGGTCCTTCGGTTCCATCAAATTCCAAAGGTTTGCAGGCAGTGAATTCTTTGTAGGTGCATCCTACACGATTTCCTGTACTGCTAGATCCAAGGTTATTGTTGGTATGTAGCGCAGCCTGTACTGCGGCTATGTTTGAAGCTAGAAAAGTACGGAATTCCTCTTCATTCATATTCACGGTGTGTCGAGTAGTCGGTGCCATTTCCTTCAAAATAGTTAAATGGAACAAGTTAATCATACAGAATATTAAGAGTAGTTAATAGTATTTCGTAGCATAATATGAACTCATTTATAAAAGCTTTTTCTTCATATTAGCATTTTATAAGTTTAAATTCGGGTAGTACCTACCCGTTAAGTTCATACTTAGTAGCTAATATACAATTCAACTACTACAATTCTATATGAAAAACTGATTGTAATAATATTTCGCGTTCAAACTTTTATACAATATTTTACAAACTTACAATACCGCTTATTTTACATAAAGCATGAAATATAGCACATAATAACTTTGATACAAGATAGTTGTGAAGACAATTCTAGCTAGTACACAAGTCGTTCGGCAAAGGCAATAAAGACACGTAATTCATACGTCCAGAAACAAGTCATGCATTCTGGTTTTACTAGGACTACTTCCCATCCTTGGTCTTGTGCAACATAACCGTTATGGCCGTTGATAAGACAGCGTGTTGTAACGTCATCAAAGGGACGAGGGTTACGTAATGTCCAACAGTCCCGTAATAATCTAAAAACCTCATTTCTTACCCCAATTACCGACTCCGTCACTTGTGGAAACGTTTTGTTTAATAGTTGTAGCCCGATGTTCTTGTTCTCACTTTGGTGAGAAGCGAACATTACTAATCCGTAAGCATAACATGCTTCTTTATGTTGCATGTTAGCCGCTTTTTCTAAATCACGAAGTCCAATATTCGGATATATTGAGTCAAAATAATTTCTTAACCCGTTGCGTAAAATAGCATTTGGGTTCCCCGCAATATATGCGTCAAAGTAAACACATCGTAACTTATGGGTTTCCCAATGTGATATCCCCCATCTTTCAAACGAAAGTCTCTTATAAACCAAGACATTCTTGGAACGTTCTTCGAATGTCTTACAAACTGATCTCGCCTTAAATAGTTGTGCCGAAGAATTCTGGCCGACTCTAGACAAGATTTCATCAATCATGTCTCCGGGTAGGTCTCTTAAAATATTGGGTTGTCTATCCATTTTGTGTTTTTAAACTGTAAAATAGACAAGAGTTAGATTCATAAAAAAAAATACTTATTAATACAAGCAATTTTTACATATATCATAAAGCATAAGAACACTATATTCCATATATTACACCACACGAATACAACTATCTTATTCCGACTCGCTCGTTTCTTCTTCTTCGGTTTTGGTTCGTTTTGCCAAGTTTCTAGGGATATATGATGTTCCCCTAATACGAGCCGTCGTTGTCCACATTGGTTTAGAAAAACCTGGTGGTTTAGAGGTTCCCGGGTCATTGTTACAACTTAAGGACTTCGGGGGTTGACGATACATATAAAGTTCATCGGGGTTGGAATTAGATTTCTCTATTTTTATGCCCCTTCCCTTATTATTTTCTTTTGCCTTTTTAAATTCAGTTGGGGTAATTTCTATAACATCATCGGAATTCTCGTCGAAATCCGATTCATCGGAGAATTGGTAATCCTCCCAATATTTTGCTTCCTTGGCGGAAACACCATTGACCATAATTAACTTTGGTCGGTTGGTTGAGGATTTTCTTTTACTTAACCGTTTTATTATTTCCCCCACCGGTTCTATTTCTTCATCCGGTTCCGATTCTTCTTCCGATTCCGATTCTTCTTCCGGTTCCGACTCTTCTTCCGGTTCCTCTTCGGGAACTTGTGAATCAGTCCACAAATCATTCCAATTTACATTTGACTCTTCATTATTATTAGGTGAGTCAATGGGACTTGTTCTAGAGGTAGACATCTATCACATAATATCAAACACGTTAAGAGATTAATATATCACATAATATTCATATGTTAAAAATATATAGTTTCCAACAAAAATGTTAAGCAATCATTTTTAAAGAAAACACGGTCGAAGTCCAGACTCACTAATGCATCCTAACAAACTCGATAAGACACACTAATGCAAATTTTCTGGTTCTCTAAGACCAACGCTCGGATACCAACTGAAATGTCCCGTTCTTATTGATTAAAAAACGTTCCATATTAATTGATTTCGTTGCGAGGTTTTGACCTCTATATGAGACGTTTTTCAAAGACTGCATTCATTTTTAAACAAACCATAACCTTTATTTCATCAATAAAAGGTTTAAAAAGCTTTACGTAGATTATCAAATAATGATAATCTAAAATATCCTGTTTACACACGACCATTACATAATGGTTTACAATACAAATATGTTACAACAAAATAAGTTTCTTGAATGCAGTTTTTACATAATATCATACAAGCATGGACTCCAAATCTTGTCCTTATTTAAGTATGCGACAGCGGAAGCTCTTAATAATCACCTGAGAATAAACATGCTTAAAACTTCAACAAAAATGTTGGTGAGTTATAGGTTTAACCTATATATATCAAATCGTAATAATAGACCACAAGATTTCATATTTCAATACACATCCCATACATAGAGATAAAAATCATTCATATGGTGAACACCTGGTAACCGACATTAACAAGATGCATATATAAGAATATCCCCATCATTCCGGGACACCCTTCGGATATGATATAAATTTCGAAGTACTAAAACATCCGGTACTTTGGATGGGGCTTGTTGGGCCCGATAGATCTATCTTTAGGATTCGCGTCAATTAGGGTGTCTGTTCCCTAATTCTTAGATTACCAGACTTAATAAAAAGGGGCATATTCGATTTTGATAATTCAACCATAGAATGTAGTTTCACGTACTTGTGTCTATTTTGTAAATCATTTATAAAACCTGCATGTATTCTCATCCCAAAAATATTAGATTTTAAAAGTGGGACTATAACTCACTTTCACAGATTTTTACTTCGTCGGGAAGTAAGACTTGGCCACTGGTTGATTCACGAACCTATAACAATATATACATATATATCAAAGTATGTTCAAAATATATTTACAACACTTTTAATATATTTTGATGTTTTAAGTTTATTAAGTCAGCTGTCCTCGTTAGTAACCTACAACTAGTTGTCCACAGTTAGATGTACAGAAATAAATCGATAAATATTATCTTGAATCAATCCACGACCCAGTGTATACGTATCTCAGTATTGATCACAACTCAAACTATATATATTTTGGAATCAACCTCAACCCTGTATAGCTAACTCCAACATTCACATATAGAGTGTCTATGGTTGTTCCGAAATATATATAGATGTGTCGACATGATAGGTCGAAACATTGTATACGTGTCTATGGTATCTCAAGATTACATAATATATAATACAAGTTGATTAAGTTATGGTTGGAATAGATTTGTTACCAATTTTCACGTAGCTAAAATGAGAAAAATTATCCAATCTTGTTTTACCCATAACTTCTTCATTTTAAATCCGTTTTGAGTGAATCAAATTGCTATGGTTTCATATTGAACTCTATTTTATGAATCTAAACAAAAAAAGTATAGGTTTCTAGTCGGAAAAATAAGTTACAAGTCGTTTTTGTAAAGGTAGTCATTTCAGTCGAAAGAACGACGTCTAGATGACCATTTTAGAAAACATACTTCCACTTTGAGTTTAACCATAATTTTTGGATATAGTTTCATGTTCATAATAAAAATCATTTTCTCAGAATAACAACTTTTAAATCAAAGTTTATCATAGTTTTTAATTAACTAACCCAAAACAGCCCGCGGTGTTACTACGACGGCGTAAATCCGGTTTTACGGTGTTTTTCGTGTTTCCAGGTTTTAAATCATTAAGTTAGCATATCATATAGATATAGAACATGTGTTTAGTTGATTTTAAAAGTCAAGTTAGAAGGATTAACTTTTGTTTGCGAACAAGTTTAGAATTAACTAAACTATGTTCTAGTGATTACAAGTTTAAACCTTCGAATAAGATAGCTTTATATGTATGAATCGAATGATGTTATGAACATCATTACTACCTTAAGTTCCTTGGATGAACCTACTGGAAAAGAGAAAAATGGATCTAGCTTCAATGGATCCTTGGATGGCTCAAAGTTCTTGAAGCAAAATCATGACACGAAAACAAGTTCAAGTAAGATCACCACTTGAAATAAGATTGTTATAGTTATAGAAATTGAACCAAAGTTTGAATATGATTATTACCTTGTATTAGAATGATAACCTACTGTAAGAAACAAAGATTTCTTGAGGTTGGATGATCACCTTACAAGATTGGAAGTGAGCTAGCAAACTTGAAAGTATTCTTGATTTTATGAAACTAGAACTTTTGGAATTTATGAAGAACACTTAGAACTTGAAGATAGAACTTGAGAGAGTTCAATTAGATGAAGAAAATTGAAGAATGAAAGTGTTTGTAGGTGTTTTTGGTCGTTGGTGTATGGATTAGATATAAAGGATATGTAATTTTGTTTTCATGTAAATAAGTCATGAATGATTACTCATATTTTTGTAATCTTATGAGATATTTCATGCTAGTTGCCAAATGATGGTTCCCACATGTGTTAGGTGACTCACATGGGCTGCTAAGAGCTGATCATTGGAGTGTATATACCAATAGTACATACATCTAAAAGCTGTGTATTGTACGAGTACGAATACGGGTGCATACGAGTAGAATTGTTGATGAAACTGAACGAGGATGTAATTGTAAGCATTTTTGTTAAGTAGAAGTATTTTGATAAGTGTATTGAAGTCTTTCAAAAGTGTATAAATACATATTAAAATACTACATGTATATACATTTTTACTGAGTCGTTAAGTCATCGTTAGCCGTTACATGTAAGTGTTGTTTTGAAACCTTTAGGTTAACGATCTTGTTAAATGTTGTTAACCCAATGTTTATAATATCAAATGAGATTTTAAATTATTATATTATCATGATATTATCATGTATGAATATCTCTTAATATGATATATATACATTAAATGTCTTTACAACGATAATCGTTACATATATGTCTCGTTTAAAAATCATTAAGTTAGTAGTCTTGTTTTTACATATGTAGTTCATTGTTAATATACTTAATGATGTGTTTACTTATCATAGTATCATGTTAACTATATATATATCCATATATATGTCATCATATAGTTTTTACAAGTTTTAACGTTCGTGAATCACCGGTCAACTTGGGTGGTCAATTGTCTATATGAAACATATTTCAATTAATCAAGTCTTAACAAGTTTGATTGTTTAACATGTTGGAAACATTTAATCATGTAAATATCAATCTCAATTAATATATATAAACATGGAAAAGTTCGGGTCACTACATTATACGAAACATTAAAACTATGAGCTCACCAACCTTTGTGTTGACACTTGTTAGCATGTTTATTCTCAGGTTTCCTAGAAGTCTTCCGCTATTTGCTTAGATGTTAGACAAGCTATGTGCATGGAGTCTTACATGACATATTTTTCAAGGAAACGTTGCATTCACCAAATCATCACCATGTATCTTATTTTGATTGCATTGTCAACGGAAGTACTGTTGTAAACTATTATTTATGGTGATTGTCTATATGTAGAAATCATTAGATGTCGAAAACCTTTGATTTAAATATTCATCTATGGTGTGCCTTTTCAAAAGAATGCAATGTTTACAAAACGTATCATATAGAGGTCAAATACCTCGCAATGAAATCAATGAATGACGTGTTCGTCCATATGGATTTGGAGCGATCGTCACAGTTGGTATCAGAGCGTTGGTCCTAGTGAACCAGGTCTTGCATGAGTGTGTCTAACTAATAGTTGTTAAGATGCATTAGTAAGTCTGGACTTCGACCGTGTCTGCATGTTAAAAGTTTTGCTTATCATTTCTTGTCAGAAATTACTTGCTTATCATTCCTAAGTCTAGACACGTCATACTGCATTTACTGCATAGATAGTGTACCGACAAAATTCATATCTTGGCATATCTATTACAGTAAACTTTGACTGCCATCTTTCGAAAATTTCTCCGTAATTTACGGGATTTTGGTATTATATATACATATGTAAATTATGTATTGAAGAGTACCAATCTAAATTCTATAATCTATTTCATATCAAAAATCATCTCTCTAATTATACAAGATGGATCACGTATCTAGTTCAAATTCCTTAAATTCCGACAGCTATTCCGATATGGATATTCACCTGAACTCCGAAGACAGTGTAACCGGAATGGATCAACCAATTAGCCATCATCTATTCTGGATGAATTGGGGATGGGTTCGTAGCTTACTTAGTCATTGGAGACAAGAAGAAGGCGATCCCTTCCATCCACCACATTGCCCTCTTGGCGAAGAACCTGAAGCACTTACTGGCGAACCTGTTCGTAATACCATTTTCTCTCTCATTTCCAGAGTATCTAGTCATGATTATATACTATCTCACATTCTAAATCTTATTCGTTCACTCGTCCGAACCACCGATCATCCCGGTATAATAGAAGAAGTCAACGAGCTTCGCGCTCGGTTAGTGGCTTTGGAGAATATGGTGCGAAGGTTACAAATACCAGCAGCAGGACCAGCAGCATAACCAGTACCACTATCATCAACAACAACAGTACCATTACCACCACCAACAACCACATCCGCATCCCACACCTCAATATCACATCTAAAAACTGTACTTCGGATATCACCATCATACGTACCGTAGATACCAAGGAGTGCCAACAACAATAAATGATGAAGTATTGATTCATACTTCATCGAAGAAATATTCTAAGGCGATTATGTAATCTCTAAAATCTTAGAGATTATTTATCCCAGTTCTAACCGTAAATCAGATGAATAGAAGGAAGAATAGAAACCCTGACAAGAATGATGCGTAAGGTACAAGCTAGACTTGTTTTACCAACAACGTCAATAGTACCCTTAGCCTCACCAGCACAGTCAGTGCTGTCAACATCATTAGAATCATCAGCACCTCTAACATCACAAGCTCCGCCAGTTCAAGAAAGCACCGTGGATATTATTACAAGTCAGCAACGCGTATATTTGTATCAACGAGTTATGAAATATTAACTCATTCCCTCTGAAGAATTTAGATGTATATCTTATATATATTTTAAAACCATCATAAATCTTTTCGTACTAAGCTATTAAGTATGAATTGAAAAAGGGTAAATACTACTAGGTTAAATTCATATTACTAATATGCTATGATGTACATCCTTCGTTAACAACTTAACCTTCGTTAACTACAATCTCTGTTTCAACCAAATGAATTCCATTTCATAATAAACTAAGTGTATTAATCAATTACATGATTGATTTTACATTTTCAATTTCGATATACTTGAAACTTTCCAGAAAACATCATCTGTGTCTTGTAAGGTTAACAAAAATTCCACGAGCACCAACATCCTTCATCGAGGAATATCAATAAGAATAAATAATGAAGTGTTGATTTCATTAGTGAAAAACTCCGCAAAGATTATGTAATCTTTAATGTTTTAGAGATTAATCATTTCTAAGTCAAGCTGAAAATCAAATGAGCTTAATATGATATTAACTCATTAAATCCGTATTACATCTGAAGAAATATACATACATATATTTTCATAAAGACTGTAATGAAAATTCTTTTGTACAAAATATTACTTGTGAAATCTTTAACGGGTAGGTAATTCCCGGGAAATATATAAGTTCACAATTAATATGTTATACTGTACATTCTTCAACTTTGATTCAAAAATTATTAACTATGCTCACAGCGATATACAATCGTTTCCATACAAATTAAATTACATATTCTGATATTGACGGATCAAAATCCAAGTCAAGATTTAACGGGTGACATCATTCTTAGATCTCTACATCTTTCAAAGCTATACTTTGACTTTAAATCTGTGCAAGATCCTTTAGCATTGTTTTTACCGAAAATAACTTTGCAATTCCTTTTCAAAAGTATCCAGTATTATCAACCGTTCAACTAGTCAACGACGACCTTTCAGACTTGTAACTTTGGCATATACATTTTTGTTACTGGGGAACCTTTCATGTTGCACCACATTAAAAGTAAAGGTATCAGCAAATTCATTAATCTGTGACGTAAAGTCTCTCCGAAAAACCATTATAATTGTTCATTGAAACCATATCATGTACTCATCCACATCTTGTAACGGTAATTGCCATTATAACTACCGGGAATTAACAATCAGTATTTTGAATCTCGCAGCATTTTCTACGACAACAGTTATATATAGATAACATCGATCTTCTAGATTTACAGATTTCGAATGTGAAGTTTCTGAAAAACACCTTAAACTACGAACCAGTTCTCGAAATCTTGAAAAATGCTGATGAAGCAGCAAAAACTGTAAACGACCTTAACAGTAAAAAGTTTGATGATAAAGGATAGTGTGCTGGCAAATCTCTGAAAAAGAGAAAGTTTGGAACTTAAAAACGGATTGAGCAAAGTATGAAGGAGGCTGTGGATAAATCACAAGGACAAAACCTGCCTTCAAAGAATCCAAAAGATTCAGTATTTACTGAAGCCATTAACGAATACCTTGCTTCCGAATCTAAACCCTTGCGGGCAATATTCTTCAACATCCTCTGATATTAGAAATTCTAAGATATCATCGTATCTTTCATTATAAATATCCTCCATATTTCTGGAGATAATTTCATAATCATTCGTATCAGAAATCAATTTTCTCCTTGCGATATCTGTGTTACATCATAAAAGAAACTATTTTAGTTTCTAAATTCTGAAACTTTCAAGTTTAAAATATGAATATTTTGGAAGTGGTGTTGGGAGCTGAAGCATGAGTTAGTATAATATAATGACACTTGATCAACGTGATTATATTACAGTAAGTCATGCTGAGTTTCTAATGGAACGTGATAAAGGTTCACAGATCATACCCTCATCATGAACCATGTTACATAACTCTTTCATTCTATTTAACCTCTAAACATATCAAGAAAATATTTTTCTTGATGATTCGGTCTTTTCCAGATATTCTGGTAATTTGACAAATCAATATCGTGCCATTACAATTTCTTTTTTAGAACATTAACTATGTTCATTCCGAACTGTGTAGCTACAAATTATGGACCATTATTCGCTTGACTTAAAGTCGGGAAGAGAACGAAAGCATGAAGCTCCAAAATATAATGGAAAATATGAAGCCCAAAAACAACCCCGAAATTACAAACTGTGTATATCAATGCGTATAGCAATATAAAGACACGGGAGAATGAAAAACAATATAACCCCAAGGTAATAGTAGAAGAAGATAACCTCCTCTGGTGGCAGATGAAAAAGGAGAATGAATGATATGATAGCCAAGAAAATATCAAGAATCAGAACTGGATGAAGCATTTTCACAAATCTTTTGTAAGTATGAAATAAGGAAGAAGATTATAGGAATGGTGAAAATAAATGAAACAGAAGTGGTCAATTTATAAGCGAAATATCAGACATAGCAATCGAGGCAGATTACGCATTTAATCAAAGAAAATCCTAATTTCCGCAAATTCTGAAGAATCAAATCTTATTTAGATTATGAAGATTTTCTATTCCTTAAAATCCGGAAATCAATTGTTACTACATCAAGAGATAAGACGCATCTCTATTCTCCATTTCACTTGATTACGATAACTTCTCTCATACGCTTCGAGTAATTGGATTATTTTATTCATATTATTCAAACATAGATAAAACTCTATTATCAACTCATATTCGTCATTAAAACATTTTTATTGTTAGCCATAACGACCTCACTCAAATTTCGGGACGAAATTTCTTTAACGGGTAGGTACTGTGATGACCCGGAAATTTCTGACCAAATTTAAACTTAATCTTTGTATGATTAACATTTCCGACACGATAAGCAAATTCTCTAAAACTGAATCTCAAAATGTTTGAACTACTTTTATATATTTAAATACCCTTCGGTTGTTTTTGACGATTCGCGAACAATTATATGTAAATAGATACATATATACTATAACTTAAAAAAAATAACAATGTATTAATTGTTTGATACCGTACATTAAACTTATTGGTTTAAATATCTAATTGAATATATATGATAGGTTGAAATATTTATTATTAAAATTAATTATAAATAACTTCCAATGTGTATTTAAAAACTGATCTATGTATATCAAAGAAAGATATATACATATATATAATTTCAAGTTATTTAGTAAACGATAGTAACATTCGTTTGTTAATTCGATTGATATTTAGATAAGTGAACTAAAACGTTTAAGATGAACCAGTAAAACACTAATTTGCTATAGTATTTTCAAATTACTACAGTACCCAAAATGCTATAGTGTTTTCAAAAATCACTATTTGCTACAGTGAAATTGCCTTTGCTACAGTGAATTGCTACAGTCAAAATTGACTTTGCTACAGTGAATTGCTACAGTAAAACACTATTTCAAAATGAAAATATATGTATTATATATATATATATATATATATATATATATATATATTAACAAATAGCGAGACGATGATTTATAGAAGTAAATGACCAAAACACTCAAGTGTATAAGTTACAATTCTAGTGATATAGTTTATAGATAATTTAAGATCATATTTAGACAAATGTACGTGTCACGAAACATAAAATACGAGTTTTCTAAGCGTACGAAAATGCGTTCGAGAAACCGGAAGCGGGACATAAGTCGAGCGTAAACGTACGAGTCATCGGAACGAAAAGTTCAAGTCAACTATGCATGTGAATTAAATATAATATATAATTAATTATATAAATTAAATATATTATATATATATATATATATATAATATAAAAATATGTCTACGAGGAAGAAGTTAAACAAACCTGAGCTGGAAAAAGAGGCCATGCGATCGCATGGCCATTGTGCCTTAGACCCATGCGATCGCATGGAGGGCTGGGACAAGTCAGGATCTATAAATTCAGCCGAAGCCAGTTCATTTTATTTACACACATACATATTACACTCGTATACATATTTATTAATTATATTATTATTATTATTATTATTATTATTATTATTATTATTATTATTATTATTATTATTATTATTATTAAGATTAATATTATTATTAATCTTATTATTATTAGTAGTATTATTATTAATTAGTATTATACATAAAATACTACGACGGGGTCATGAGCGTGTCACTTTCAAAATGGTTTTCAAGCGGGATAGAGCTAAGGAAATTATGGGTTATTGCCAAGGAGATTATGGGTAATGTTCGGGGGTATATTTGTGAATCAAACCTAGTGTTTATCATCTCCGTTGCGTCTACGTACTTTCCTACAATATTGAATCTCAATATTGATACGTTGAAATCTACGGTTATTTGTTAATTCGTGTTTCGATCACATTTTGGTGAACGACTTTATATGCTGCTAAGGTGAGTTTCATATGATCCCTTTTACTCTCTACATTTTTGGGCTGAGAATACATGCAAATGCTTTATAAACTGATTTACAATATTTATATGCGTGAGTTTCATTTGCTCCCTTTTTAATTGCTTTTGCAATATATATTTTGGGCTGAGAATACATGTACTTTATTTTAAATGCAATGGATACAAGTACATACTAAATTCTACACTGAGTTTGAACCGAAAATCCCTTAGCTTTGGTAACTAGTAACTGCCGGTTATAAGAACTGGTGGGCGCGAGTAGTAGTATATGGATCCATAGGGCTTGATATCCCCGTCCGAGCTAGAGCACTAGCCTTTTAACGGACGTATGCTATTTGAGAAGCGTACACGTTGGTTTGCGTGTATTATTAAGATGATTATACAAAGGGTATAAATTATATATACGTTAAGTTTAGTTACCAGGGTGCTCAATTTAGTAGAATAATTTTGATAAACGTTTCTGGATGAAACAACTAAAATCTTGTGATCCATCTTTATATACAGATTATACGAAACATTAAAACTATGAACTCACCAACCTTTGTGTTGACACTTGTTAGCATGTTTATTCTCAGGTTTCCTAGAAGTCTTCCGCTATTTGCTTAGATGTTAGACAAGCTATGTGCATGGAGTCTTACATGACATATTTTTCAAAGAAACGTTGCATTCACCAAATCATCACCATGTATCTTATTTTGACTGCATTGTCAACGGAAGTACTGTTGTAAACTATTATTTATGGTGATTGTCTATATGTAGAAATCATTAGATGTCGAAAACCTTTGATTTAAATATTCATCTATGGTGTGCCTTTTCAAAAGAATGCAATGTTTACAAAACGTATCATATAGAGGTCAAATACCTCGCAATGAAATCAATGAATGACATGTTCGTCCATATGGATTTGGAGCGATCGTCACATGACCAATGTAGGATCCTCTTCCCACACCCCGTTGATATGTAACCCACGTATAGAGTTCTTATTGATTCTTCTTTTAATCGTAGCGTGAAAATATCTCGTGTTTTCCTCCCCTTCCGCAATCCATTTTGATCTTGATTTTTGCTTTAACATGTTTGATTTTATCTTATCTTTCTCTAACCAAATTCGCCTAGCATCCATCCATTTACATCTTTCAACATCTGATATAACCCTATCATTGGCCGCCTGTTCCCAATTCCCAGCCTCTTGTTTTGCCTTTTCTAAATCAGTGTCCAGGTTCTCAAACTCTTCTTTATTCCATCCCTTTAAGGCTTCTTTCACCATCTTGAGTTTCAACCTAAACCTAATGTTAGGTCTTTTAGAATTAACCTCCATATCCCACGTGTTCTTTACCAACGTTTCTGCCCCTTCCCTTTTAATCCAATTATTGAAAACTTTAATTGGCTTAGGGCCGTAGTCTATATGTTTGGATTTTAGGAGTATAGGGCAGTGATCCGAGAACTTCCTGTCCAAAACCATTACCAATAAATCGTTCCATTTTTGTAGCAAAGAGTTAGAGACAAAAAAACGATATAGTTTACTAAATTTCACACCATTGTCACAAATACGGGTGTATTTTTTACCGACTAATGGAACTTCGAAAAGGCCCGAATCATTGATGAACTTATTAAACCTGATTGCCCTATGCCGGATGAACTCGCAATTCCTTCTTTCTTCTTCGTATCGGACCTCGTTGAAATCGCCACATAGGATCCAATCATCATTATCAAACTTCATAAGATCTTCGAGGCTTTCAAGAAATTGTCGTTTTTTGTTATCTTCATGAGGCCCATACACATTTACTATGATAATATCATTACTTTGCCCTTTCAGTTTCCCTTTAATTACTAAATAAAACTCACCTTCCACAGCTTGATCGACTTGAATCATATTGGTATCCCAAATTAAAATCGAGCCACCTGATCTGCCTATGGCTGCCTTTTGTATATAGTTATCGGAGCCCCACAAAGCATCAATAAATCTATCTTCTATAACATCACATTTAGTTTCTTGCATTGCCACTATATACGGTTTTGAATCATCACATAGACTGCGAACCCACCCAATCTTCCCTTTCTTTTTCAATCCACGAATATTAATAGATAAGACTATCATAGGAAAACTAGAGTTATCGAAACGAGTGATACCCGATTACTGCTTTGGAGCCTCCCAATGTAGGCCCAACAACTCTCCAAAACCTCGATGGTTAACAGAGTCTTCACATCCTTCTAATGTCGTTTTGGAGATCGACTTTAGGTTGCTTCTGTTTCGATCTCCACCGTTGTTATGAATCATTACAGCACCTTTTGATTTAGAACCTGATTTGGATTTCGATGCTAATCTCTTCTTCATTTTAATCTCATGAATTTTTCTAGCCACGCTCTTCAGATGGAGAAACCTCGAAGAGCCATTCCACCTTCCAGCCTTTCTCCAAATCGAATCCATCGAGTTGATTTTCCTACCAATTTTTTATTTCTTTTTTGCGAAGCTCGATTTTTGGTGGTTCACACTATGATACTTTGATCTCTTTTTTGAGTGGTCGATGTGTTCGGTGTGACAGTGACTGGATAAGTGGTTATCGCTTGAAGTCTTTTCTTTTGTGCCGGCACTCATTTTATTCCCATTTATCTTGGATTTATTAGGTCCACTATCATTGGGCCCATTTGCTTTAGGCCCACCATTGTCATTTGACTCTTGTGTCTCGTTAGAATCCAGTCCACCATCAGGCCCATTTTCATCAAGGCCCACTTTATGCTTTGCTCCATTAACTTCATTCGGATCTGAATCCCCAGATATATTATCATTAATTAATTTTTCGGTAAAATCAATATCTTTTTCTGTGCCCCCTTCATCACCCTTGTTGACCATTGTCTCTTCATGTGCATCTGCTTTTTCGATATCTACAAACTTGTCACCCTCGACATTATTCGCATTTATTGATTCTTCCACCCTGCTAAAGCTTTCACGCGTCCCTATACACTTGGACCCTTGATCTTCTACTCCTGGATTAGGGTTTTTCACCGGATTTTTGTTCCCCGCCGGCGATGGTTTAGCATGCATCTTGCTTCTGTGTTCATCATCATTATTGATCGATTCAATCTCCGTCTCCCAGTCACTTTCATCAACTTCATCTTTCTCTACTTGAAAGATGTCTCTTGGGTCCTCAAATACATTGGCGTAAAAGATACTCCCATTAGACTTGGATTTTACCCTAATCAATTCATGAATTAGATTAGGACCCATGATATTGACTAATACCCGTCCACAAGTCAGGTTTTGATCTCCTTGGAGTGTGCAGTTTTGTAGGTCATAAATTTTCCCCCACCAAGACGCGATTTTTCTGAATGTAGATTCTTTCCATTATGGAACCGGAACCCCCATTATTGATAACCACGTTAATCTTCCAGGATTTTTGGTTGTATTGCTCCATCTTCGTAGATTTGGAATCCACTTCCTTATTCCATGAGTTTCATCTTCAATTAATTTCTTCGCAAGAGCTTCAGAATTGCAGATAAGCATAACGTCAAGACCCCCCCTGAACTTGATATCTAAATCCCTTAGCCCTTCTACATCACAGATCGTTCTCAATTGGGTTAGGACCTCCATGTTCTTGACGTCACCTATTATCGCCTTTTTGAGAGTTTCCATGTTATCCTTATCATCCTCTAAAGTAACTAATCTTTCTTGTTCAGCCTTCTTCTCCGTATTCACATTCTCACCTCCTGAGTTTCCATCAGCCTGGTGACCTCCTTTCTTTTCCCATCTCATGTTAGACTTATTGCCAGCCACCTCATTATACCTTCTAGAGTCTGTGAAGTTGTTAAGGTTGATTTTTGCCTTCGTAGCATATTCATTCCCACCACCATTATCTGCATTAGCAGTACCTTTGTTGCTTACATTTTCTTTTCCATCCTTACTTCGATCGTATGCTTTGAAGGCTTTTAAAGGCCAGCTATCAATGAACAGGTTGTTGAGTATTCGCAAAAACGTAACTTCATCATTGATGCCCTCAAATCTTATGAAAGCAAATCTCTGCCCGTTGTGAAGCCTCTTTTTAGCAATATACACGTCTCTAATTCCTCCATGTGGTTTAAAAAATTTCCAGAAATCAGGAACTTCCCAAGTTTTCGGAAAGTTGAAAACCATAAACGATGTTATCCTTGGGTTGTTTGATCTCGCCGATCGATCCCTGTTACCGTTACCGTTGCCCCTTCCCCGATCTCCAGCCGCCGGATGCTCACTAGTTGCCCTAGACTTGCTTCGACCTCTTGTGACCGTTTGCCAAATTCCCTCATTTTCTCTCTCTCCATTCTCTCTCTCCATTTTTTTGATTATTAAATAATTGGGTTCTATATCATTACCTGTTCATAAAAAACAAGACATATCTATGGCTTTATTTAGCTGTTGTAGCAAGCACGATTATGTGGCCAATTTCACGCACATGCTGGCATGTTCATTCGCGCGTCAAATGCATGCACGCCAACTTCGTGTATCCATGCGCTAATTTCATGACACTTTAGTGATTTAACTTCATGTGCCACCTTCATCATCTAACTTCATGAGCTGCTTTCATGTGACTCCTTCGTGCGCCACAAACGTGGGAGAACCAAACGTGTGCGAATCGAGTATATATGCGCGAATCATAGATGCACGAACACTCGATTAACCTTGTAGATTAAGCACTGCTGATCTAAACTTCGCGACATGCCTGTTAGCTTTATTCAAGTTGTCATAGTTTTAAGCAAGTTTGCGCTTCTGTAGCAAGGCTTTTTGCGCAAATACATATACAAAGAAGTATCGCGCTGATTTTAATGCGGCGCGAGCCAAGTCACGCTTGGAGATCCGCCCAAAATGGTCTCACAAATCATGAAGATCAATATTCTTATATGTAAATAGTTTTATTCTTAAACAAAAAGTATTCATGTAATATAATCATTATAGATTACACAAACAGTCCTTATTTATGATGTTTGATAATAAAACTAAAAACTTCCATAGTTTTTGTTGAGAAAAGATAATCCTTTTAAAAAAAGAATGTGCCTTAGTAAAACCCCCAACAGTATTCATTGTTTATTGAAATCGAAATATGCAAAATCTACATGCGTTATGATGAGTGGATATAAAGTCGAGCCGCTAACTAGACTACATCGACATGTGCGAACCGTTGGCGCTAAACCGTAGGCGCGAGCGCGAATCGTATGCGCTGAACGTCATGTATGTGCTAAACCGTATATACATGTATAAGCGTACTTGCGCTAAATCGATATAGTACGAGTAAGGAAAAATATAAAGGGTTTACATAAATAAACCAAGGCTCCTAGATTAAAAAACCAACTAGGTCAAAAAGTAATGCATATGATTAATTCATTATTATGTCTCATCTTTTATTATTACTTCTTTACTATTATTCACAAATTATATTAAATTGTAAATTATTAATTAATTTTTAATTAAATCTCCATCCATCCTATATTACTCCGTAACTAGTCCAGACCGGCCCGTGCGTTGCGGCGTGGCTTTCGGGCTGCGTATTCATATTTAACGTAGCGTTTTGTATTTACAGAGGGGAACACGACCCATGTGTTAAGCGCCCTTTTAGATGTCGTTGTGTTAAGCGTTTTTTTTAAAGGGTATATGTTTCGAACGTAGTTAATTTTATTTTGTTCAATAAATTTTTTCGAGTGTAACGCTGCTGTCAGAAAAATTTAACTCGCGGCGAGTAGAAAGATACGGGCTGTCGTTGTGTTTAGCGTTTTTTAAAAAGTGTCCGTTTCGAACGTGGTTAGTTTCGTTTTGTTCATAAAATTATTTTGAGTCTGACGCTGCCGTCGAAAAAATTTAACTCGTGGCGAGCGGGAAGATACGGGTTGTCGTTGTGTTTAGCGTTTTTTAAAAATTGTCCGTTTCGCGTATAGTTAGTCCCGTTGGGTTTTTAAGATTTTTTTGTAATGAACGGTGGTCTCGAAAAAATTTAACTCGCACCGAGCGAGAAGATAGGGCCCGTTATAAATTCGGTTGGAATTAGTTTCTTTTATTTTAATAAAATTATATATTTACACTTTTAACTCCTGAGAAAATGTAAACTTGAGGGGGTGTTGTGTAAATATAACCAAAGTTGAAGGACCCTTTGTAATGTGAACGCAAACTCAAAACTACAAATCCGATATACTTTTAATTTAAAATTCATTTGAAACGCTGTGGATTTGATTCATTAAAATTCTAAGTTTAATTTTCATCATCAACGATTTATCGACGTTGTAGGAACAAAGAAAAAAAACTACAGGACCAAACTCCTACTAACCATGAATTTTTTTTAAGAAAAAAAGTAAAAATATACGGAGTACTTAGTAAAAAAGAAGGAACACGTGTAACGTTTACTACGGAGTATTCGAGATTAACAGGCAAACAAATTTGCTGACACCAAAAAACGTGGTTCATGGATCAAGAAAGAAAAGATTTAAAAAGTATTAAAAAGTTCACTAGGCTGGTTTTTTTATAAATACCCAATATTATAATACATTTATATATATAAAGGGTGTAAACAACTGTACATGTAGAAAAAGATAAATAATAAAAGAAATCAATCATGCTTTCATGCGCGTCTTATCAGTCACTTTTGCCAAAAAAAATTCTAATTTTACTTTATTTTGTCGGATAAAACAAAAAGGGCACAACTTTGCACAAAGGCCTACGTCGTAGGTCTGTGACTTGTATCTATAATTTATTCTAGATCTAGTGAAATCACAGTAGGTTTTGACCAAATAGCAGTGGAGTGTCAAATATCAAAATAAATCCTTTATTTCAACTACTTTAAGAGGAGTCCCAACAGTCCTCCCTTTCTTCCTGTCCAGCCAACCGCTCACCTGGACACGTTGTTGGCAGCAATCTGCCGAGGGAGCCGCCTAGGCCACCGCCCTCCACTTCGTCTCTGTGTTCTCCCTTCGGTGAAATCTGTGTGGACGGAAGTAACGGGGGGATTGTTACTATTTTCTATTTTATATATTAACTGTGAAAATGAAATATGAGTTCTGTTGAGTGAAAATGAAAAATGGGTTTAATGAAATATGAGTTCTGTAGATTGAAAATGAAAAATGGGTTTAATGTTAGGTAGGAAAGAAATGGAGAACAGGAAGATGAAGATGCATATAGTGATATTTTTATTTTTTATTTATTTTAATTGTGAGTTTCTGTGGCCAATAATGATTTACGGAGTACATGTTAATTTTATTTTATCTTTTTCATATTTAATTAAATTAATTTTTAATTTAGACATTTGATGTAATTTGTAAATTAATAATTATAGTAATAATAAAAGTATTTTAATTTTAGTTAAAATAATTAAATGTGAGTACCAATTATTGTAAAAAAGTATGTCATTATTGATAATTGATACTCTCCCGTCTCATTTCAATAGTCCAGTTTTAACTTTTAAGGTCTTTTTTTGTTCAACTTTGACATAAAATAACTTTATTTGTGTTATATATTATTTCATGAAAGTTATACCAATGAAAACACATTTGAACATTAATTCATTCATATAAATTTCATCGAATAATATATACGTAACACAAACAAAAAAAATCTTGAGTCAAAGTTTAATACAAAAGACTTTGAAAAAAGAGAGTGAACTGTTGGAATGAGACAGAGGGAGTAGTTTTTAGTTCTGAGCTTAGTCCTGGGAAGGAAGTACTGATATGGTGCCTAGTCCTGGAAAGGAATGAGTGTCACCATTGTTAGCACTCTAAGGAGTAAAACTTACAAGTATTCATAGATCTGAATCACGAATGAGAATAAGAGACGCTAAATTTTTTGTTGCGCGTCTTACGGATGGCGCCATTTGATCAAAGCATAGATCTGCGCCGTTGACAGAAGTACACTTAAATCAATGAAAGAGGGTTTTTGGGAGTCAACGACATCAACACTCTGGTCCGGATACCGTGATAACCCGAATTGAGATTATGATCTCGAGATGGTGGTCGATGGTTGAAGGCCGCCCGGTTGAGTCGGGTAGTGAGGCCGTGAGGGAAAAAAACCTAAAGAGGCAAAAACCCTTTATATGTGTGTGAAGATGGGAGAGAGTGAGCTAGAGTAAGAAAGTGAAGATGGATAAAACGGGATGATGACCCCTCTATTTTATATAGGGGAATTAGGGTTCCTAGGTGTGACGACCTGAAAATTTCCGAACAAATTTAAACTTGATCTTTATATGTTTCCGACACGATAAGCAAAGTCTGTAATGTTGAAATCTCAAAAACTTTGAATTATGTTCATATGACCAATTACCCTTCGACTGTTCTCGACGATTCACGAACCATTAAACGAATATAATTATATACGTATATGTGTATATATATTATAACTTGAAACGTAAGCAAAATATTAGATTTAATACTTTACATGATTGTATCTGTTTTAAAATGTTTATCGATGGAATTAGAAGATAAGATCAAATGATTGATTTATCAAATACATTGAATTATGATTACGAGTCTCTGTTGAGAGGTCCACTTTGATTTAGAAAACCTTTCTTTTTTTTAACGGTATCCGGAATATTTGGTAAAAGTGATTTACAAAAGTATCATTAACGAGAGTTAGTCAAAAAGTTAGTTATCATTTCTGTTTAAATTTCAAAAGTGTACTTTACTATCATTAACTCGTGTCTTTTGATAAATCAACTATTTAGTTTTCATATTAAAAACATTATTTGGTAAAATAACTACTATTATTTAAAACGAGTTAAATTATATAAAACGAACTTTGAAATGTAATCGGTTTTGAAAGACTAAATATTATATCACTAGATAAATATTTTAAACATATATATGATGTACAAATTTACAATTCTATATATATATATATATATATATATATATATATATATATATATATATATATATATTACCTTTGTCATAAAACGTCCTGATTTAAAATAATATATTTTGATAAACAACGAGTCACTGATTTATAGAAGCAAATGACCACAACACTCAATTATATAAGTTACATTTTTCATAAAATAATTTATCAATGACTAAGACTAAATTTTGATAATGGTACGAGTCACTAAATGTAAAAGGCTAATTTTCTCAGCGTACGAAACGTCGTTCGAAAAACCGAAAGCGGGACATGAGTCGAGTGATAACGTCCGTGTCATTTGTGTAAAAATTACATTTTTACCATGAACGTAAATATAATATAATATATAAGTAATTATATAAATTAAATATAATATATATATAATAATAATAAATAAAAGCGTCGGCAAAGATTATTGGACAATGTTAGATGCTACTTGTGTTCATGCGACCGCATGATTTAATCAAAGAACCCCCTGCGATGGTGAGGGGAGATGCATAAAGCTCGACGATCTGGTTCATTTCTCATTCCATTCATCTATCTAACTATCTCGTACTCTATCTATATCTATATATTTATTATTATTATTATTATTATTATTATTATTATTATTATTATTATTATTAAGATTAATATTATTATTAATCATATTAGTAGTATTATTATTATTATTATGTATTATACATAAAATACTACGAAAAGGGGTACGCGCGAGCTATTGCAACTTGGGTTTCATGAGTGGGATTGGGCTAAGGAAATTATGGGTTATAGCTATGGAGGTGATGGGTATGGTTCATGGGTATGCTCGTAAGGTCAATATAGTGTTCACCATTTCCGTTGCGTCTACGTATCTTCCTGCAATATTGAATCTCAATATTGATACGTGAGCACTCATAACTTAACTTTTATATATTAATAGTGTACCCCTGACTAGTGCTCGAGTAAATAGGATTATGCATGCTTGTAGTTTTGATATTGTCGCTAGATAGGTTATGTTAAATCCTGAATTAGTTACATATGCGGTTGAGATAAAATATAAGATATGCATGTCGTTGGAAAGCTAGCGAAAAATTAAGAACTTTTGATTATATATCGAATGGTTTCGATGAACGGATTAGAAGTTATCTTCAATTGAATTTTTGTATTATTATTAAAAATGATTATTATTATCGTCGTTATTGTCATCGTTCTAAGTTTTTATCTAATTATTATTATTATTATTATTATTATTATTATTATTATTATTATTATTATTATTATTATTATTATTATTATTATTATTATCATTATTATCATTATCAATAAAAAGTATTATCATTAAAAATTTGTTATTTTATTATTACTATCATTATTATCGTTAAAGTTATAATTAGTATTATTATTATTATTATTATTATCAGTAAGATAGTTATTAGTATTATCATCATAATATTTATTATCATTAATAATATTATAATTAAAAACCAATATTAGTAACACCTAATTATTACGATTACTATTATTATCATTAAAATGAACGCGATATAAAAGACGATTAAAAGCTATTAAATGAATCAATTAGGAAATAATGAGTATGAGTATTATGATGAAATTTAAATATTGTAAGATATGAATTTAGATAAAATTATCGTTCTTATTATAATTACTATTATTAAAAGTATCGTTATTATTAAAACTATCATTTTAACAAAAATTATCATTTTAATAGAAATGTCAATGTTATTATGAAATGTCATTATTATTATCATTTAAATAAAATTATTATTTTAAAGTTAATATTAAAAAGTATCGTAAATATTAAGGTTATCATAATTAGAATTATCACTTTATCATAATATCATTTTTAGTAAATATAAATATTGAAATTTTTATTATTAGAATAATAATAATTATTATTACAAAATAATACAATTTTTACTTATTATTATCAATGTTATTTTATCAAATAAATATGTAATACAAAGATATTTTACTACGTGTAATATAATTACATTAATACTACCTATCATATTATTTTTATGATAATAAATGAACTTTATAAATTTTATTACTTAAGATATATAAAATCATTTTTTTATTATATAAATTTGAATAATAAATGAATTATATTATTTACTCTATTAAATCTTTTAAAAAATATTTAAAAATATAAAACGACGATATTTAAACTATATAATAATCATGTATAAATTTTGAAAATTATTTTGAGTCAAATTGACTTTTGTTGACTTTTGCATATTAGTCTCGAGCATTAGGATTGTGGTACACTATGACTTGACCTAATTTGTTAGACAAATATTGACCAACATATGAATATATTATTAATTTAGGTTCGTGAATCCGAGGCCAATCTTGCATATGTTCAATGACGTTATATGTATTTTTACTACGAAATACAGTATAGTGAGTTCATTTGATTTCCTTTTACTCTTTACATTTTTGGGACTGAGAATACATGCGCTGTTTTTATAACTGTTTCCTAAATGCTTTTGAAATATATTTTTGAACTGAGAATACATGAACTGCTTTTATAAATGATTGACGAAATAGACACAAATATTCAAAACTACATTCTATGATAGAATTATTTGGATTTAGAGGTTCGATTTAGTAGTTAACGGAGAGATGATTTTGCATTGCGTACGCATTAGCTCCCATTTTAACTACCATCGGCGGGATGATTTTGCATTGCACGCACGCACTATCCCCCGATGTATTGTATTGTATTATAGTCGACTTTGTAGTTGGTAACGGAGGGATGATTTTGCATTGCGTACGCATTAGCCCCCGTTTCAGCTACCCTCGGAGGGATGATTTTGCATTGCGTACGCATTAACCCCCGTTGTAAGAATTATCTTGTATTAACTACCACGGTGAGATGATTTTGTCATTGCACTACGCATTAGCTACCGTTGGTGAGTTGTTTGAAAGGTTCCTGTGTTTTTCATATGAATGATTTTACAGCAGGAATAGACCTGCACAGATTGTATTCTAATTATGAGTATCTTGTGGTCTATTATATCATTTAAAAAATGATTGATTATAAAAAACTAATGAACTCACCAACCTTTTGGTTGACACTTTAAAGCATGTTTATTCTCAGGTATTAAAGAATTCTTCCGCTGTGCATTTGCTCATTTTAAAGATATTACTTGGAGTCATTCATGGCATAAATTTTGAAAGACGTTGCATTTGAGTCATTGAGTTCATCAAGATTATTATTAAGTCAATTATAGTTGGATAGTGGATATTATGAAATGGTATGCATGCCTGTCAATTTTTTACGAAAAGAAAGTTTATCTTTTAAAAACGAATGCAATGTTTGTAAAATGTATCATATAGAGGTCAAATACCTCGCGATGTAATCAACTATTGTGAATCGTTTATAATGTATATAAACGGGTCCTTTCAGTTGGTATCAGAGCGGTGGTCTTAGCGAACCAGGTCTTGCATTAGTGTGTCTAACTGATAGTTATTTAGATGCATTAGTGGGTCTGAACTTCGACCGTGTCTGCATGTCAAAAGTTTTGCTTATCATTCCTAGTCGAAAATCATCTACTTACCATCCTTAGGAAATTACCTGCTTATCATTCTTAGTCTAGACACGTCTTACTGCATTGATTGCATGAATAGTGTATAGACAAAAATTCATATCTTAGCGTATTTGTTACTGTAAGCTTTGCCTGCCATATCCCGCAAATTCCTCCGTAATCTATGAAATCTTTTGTTATATATATATGGATATTCTATGTAATTAGAATACCATCCGATAACCGAAAATCATTTCATATCGAAAAATCCTTTATTCAATCGTACGAAATGGAATTCGTCATTAGTTCAAGTTCCTCAGATGTAACAACCCAACCCGTTAACCTTCCGAAAATGTGCCACACAAAAAAAAAATTTCTGGAACAGTTGATCTGGACGGCGTCCAAAAGCTTGGACGGCGTCCAGATGTACTAAAACATTCTGATCAGTTTTTCGAACACACGCGCGCAAAAACCCGCTTCCCGACACTTTTAAACCAAAACACTTTCACAATAGATTACAATAGTTTAAACTAAGAGTTTTTCACAATAAAAACCGAGTTTTACGACACCGGGCCCACATCGACCCAAAATACCACAAGTGACTATTTCGACCCATTAGTTTATACAAAAACATAGACCGAGCATGGGATTGGGGACATGCTACCTAATCGTAATCAAATCCAAAAGCAAGTCTTCTAAAGCAACTACGCAAGTCCACTAGTCCCCGCGCTTACCCGAGCCACTGCATCCGTGCAATCTATAAAAATGTAAACAACGAGAGGGTAAGCTAACGCTTAGTGAATGATAATATACTACATACATATATATGTATAAAATGGACACGCACACAAATATCAAATACCGCATACCGAAGCATCCATGTATAAGGCAACTACACTAAGCATACCGTATGAAAGGACCCGTTCATATACATTATAAACGATTCACAATAGTTGATTACATCGCGAGGTATTTGACCTCTATATGATACATTTTACAAACATTGCATTCGTTTTTAAAAGACAAACTTTCTTTACAACGAAAGTTGACGGCATGCACACCATTTCATAATACATCCAACTATAATTGGCTTAATAATAATCTTGATGAACTCAATGACTCGAATGCAACGTCTTTCAAAATATGCCATGAATGACTCCAAGTAATATCCTTAAAATGAGCTAATGCACAGCGGAAGATTTCTTTAATACCTGAGAATAAACATGCTTTAAAGTGTCAACCAAAAGGTTGGTGAGTTCATAGGTTTATCATAACAATCATTTCAATATATTAATAGACCACAAGATTTTCGTTTATAAATATATGTACACTCGCAAGTGTATAAAAGTATTCTATAAGTTGTAGGCACCTGGTAACAAGCCTTAACGTTCATGTTTTACCCTCTGAAGTACACCAGATCAGGTGTGTTTAAAATAACCTCGAAGTACTAAAGCATCCCATAGTCAGGATGGGGTTTGTCAGGCCCAATAGATCTATCTTTAGGATTCGCGCCTACCGTACATAGACAAGTAGTTTAATGTTACCAAGCTAAGGGTATATTTCTGGTTTAAACCCACGTAGAATTAGTTTTAGTACTTGTACCTATTTCGTAAAACATTTATAAAAACAGCGCATGTATTCTCAGTCCCAAAAATATATATAAAAGGGAGCAAATGAAACTCACCATACTGTATTTCGTAGTAAAAATACATATAACTTCATTTAACAAGTGCAAGGTTGGCCTCGGATTCACGAACGTATCAATATTGAGATTCAATATTGCAGGAAAGTACGTAGACGCAACGGAGATGATAAACACTAGATTGACCTCACGAGCATACCCATGAACCATACCCATCACCTCCATAGCTATAACCCATAATTTCCTTAGCTTCGACTCATTCAAAAAAACTATTTTGAAATCACTCGGACAGCACTCCGTCGTAATATTTTATGTATACTAATAATATCTTGAAATAATACAGAGCAAATATATATATATATATATATATATATATATATATATATATATATATATATATATATATATATAATCGATTGAGAGAGTTTAGAGAAATATATTTTCAAGTTTCTATGAAATAATGAAACCTATTGAATTCTATTTATAATAGATTTTTGAATTATTAAAGTGAATTATTAAAGTATGAATTATTAAAGTGAATTATTAAAGTATGAATTATTAAAGTGAATTATTAAAGTATGAATTATTAAAGTGAATTATTAAAGTGAATTATTAAAGTATGAATTATTAAAGTGAATTATTAAAGTTAAAGTAAATTAAAAGTAAAGTAAAGGTAAAGTTAAAGTATAGTAAAAGTATAAAAACTATGTATGTATAATACGCGTATAAATATATATAATATTAATTTAAATCGTTATATATATTTAATGAAATAAAATATAAATATCGTTATATTTATTATACTGGTTAAGTAATGAGTTGTCAAAAGTGATTCTAGATATTTATAAAAGTTATATACGTTTTAATAATAAAGTTCTTTTTAAACTGAAAACGTCTTTGTACGTTTGAAAATAGATTAATAGAATATTATGGAAACTAATTCTCCACTAACTTTTGTCTAACTTTCGTAAATGACACTTTATGTTTTTATTTATAAATAGCTTTACAAATTATTCTGAATATCGTTAAGAGGAATAGATTTTCTCAAATCATAGTGGACCTCTCAACAGAGACTTGTAATCATAATTCAATGTTTCTGATAATTCAATCATTTAATATATATATTTTTTTTAATTTCATCAAAAATCATATTGAAACAAATACGTTCGTGTAAAGTATTATACGTTTAATACTTTATTAATATTCTCAAGTTATAATATATATATACATATACATATCTATTTATATATAACGGTTCGTGAATCGTCGGAATTTGGTCGAGGTTATAATGAATGTATGAACACAGTTTAAAATTTTTGAGATTTAACTTAACAAACTTTGCTTATCGTGTCGGAATAATATAAAGATTAAAGTTTAAATTTGGTCGGAAATTTCCGGGTCGTCACAGTACCTACCCGTTAAAGAAATTTCGTCCCCGAAATTTGATAGAGGTCGTCATGACTAACAATGAGAATGTTATTATAACGATTATAGAGTTTTATCATGTTCAAGAAGCATGGATAAAATAATTCGATTACTCGAAGCGTGTGAGTGAAGTTATCATAAATGAATGAAATAAGATAATAGTGATTCGTCGTATCTTTTGACGTCATCACGATTGATCTCCGAAAAGAAAATCTTTGCAATCTATATTGGATTTGATTATTCGGCGATTAAGGAAATTATGATCCTCTTCGAATTAATGCGATAATCCATTTTGATTTCTCTGTCGGATATTTCACTATAAATCCACCTCCTTTGTTTTCTTACAACTCACACCTTCTCAACTCATATTTTAAAGTATTTGTCAATATGCTTCATTCAGTGCCGATTCTTGATATACTCCTCACTTTCATATCTGTCGCTCTTCTTTTTCATCTGCCTCCAGAAGAATCTATTTACTTCTACTATACTCTTGGTTTTATAGTGTTTTTAGTTCTCCCGTGTCTTTATATTGCTATATGCATTGATATATACGGTTTGTGATTTCTGGGTTGTTGTTGGGTTTTATATCTTCCCTTATATTTCAAAGTCCTTGCTTCTTCTATAATCATTGTCATCCACAGTTTATGCTCTCTTCTATTTGCTATGATTTATACTCCCATTTCTAGTTCGGAGCTTTGTCCTTTCGTTTCTTCTTCTTGCGATTAAGCACCGCTTGTAATGGTCCAGAATTCGCAGATATAAATTTCGGAATGAACATTGTTAATGTTCTAGGAAGGAAATTGTAATGGCACGATCTTGACTTGTCAAATTACCAGAATACCTCGGAAAAGGCCGAATCATCAAGAAATATTTTCTTGATATTTAGAGATCAAAGAGAATACAAGAGTCGTGTAACATAGCACATGATGACGTTATGATCTGTGAATCATCATGATCCATTTAGAAACTCAGCATGAATTACTGTAATATAATCACGTTGATCAAGTGTCATTATATTATACTAACTCATGCTTCAGCTCCCAACACTTCTTCAAGAATATTCCTATTTTAAACTCGAATGTTTCAGAATTTAGAAACTAAAATAGTTTCTTTTATGATATAATACAGATAGCGCGAAGAGGTAAATGATTTCAGATAAGAATAATTATAAAAATATCTTCAGAAGTATGGATGATATTTATAATGAAAGATACGATGATATCTTAGAATGTCTAATATCAGAGGATGATGAAGGATATTGTCCGCAGGGGTTTAGAGTCAGGAGCAAGGTATTTGTTAATGATTTCAGCAAGTACTGAGTTATTTGGATTCTTTGAAGACAGGTTCAGCCTTTGTGATTTGTCCACAGCCTCCTTCATACTTTGCTCAATCCGTTTTTCAGTTCCAAAGCTTCTCTTTTTCTGAGCTTTGCCAATATACTATCCTTTATCATCCAACTTTTTACTGTTAAGGTCGTTTACAGTTTTTGCTGCTTCATCAGCATTTTTCAAAATTTCGAGAACTGGTTCGCAGTTTAGGGTATTTTTCAGAAATTTCTCATTCAAAGAATGTAAGTCTTGGAGGTAGACGTTGTGTGTATATGTAATTGTTGATGTAGACATGCTGCGAGGTTTCAAAATACTGATTGCTGATTCTCAATAATTGGTATGGCAATTCTTGTTATAAGGTACGAATGAGTATATGATAGGGTTTCGATAATTATAATGATTTTTTTTTTTGGAAAGTCAAAGATCAGTGAAGTTGTTGGTAAGTTTATTGCTAATGTGGTGAATATAAACGATTCCCCGGTAACGTTGGCGAAAGAGCAACGTATCTATCGAGGTTATAATAAGACTGTTTTGATTGAGAAGTCGAAGTTGACTTGCTGGAGCTGTGACAAAACTGTCTATTTTGAAACGGAATTGAAAAGTTATTTTAGCTAGTAAATGCCAAAGGGTCTAACACGGATACGTGTCGAACTATGACTTGGGTTTTGAGAGTTTTTCAGGTGTATAACTGTGGGTAACATGTGGTTGGATCATCATCTCGATTGTTCCTTAGTTGAAGTGTCTTCAGGAATTTCGAAGGGTTTGAGCACATATTGTAATCGTTAATACATATGATGTTCTAACACAGTTTTGAAGTCTAAGTTTAGCTTTGAAAGATATAGGAATCTAAGAGTGATGATACTGGTTATATTTCGAATTGAATTATGCAATTTCAAAATCAAAATATGTAATTGAATTTGAATGAGTATGATTATTTTGATTTATATGAAAGAATGGATATTGTTGTGAAAGTAGGGAGTATAGTTGATGATTGCTGAATCAGTTTCGAAAAATGTAATATATTAATTGTGAATTTATATATCTCTCGGGTATTACCTACCCGTTAAAAAAAAATTTCACAATTAATATTTTGTACAAAAGAAGTTTATTACAGTCTTTATGAAAATATATGTGTATATTTTCTTTAGATGTAATATAGATTTAATGAGTTAATATTAAATTAAACTCATTTGTTTTATGGTTGGAACTAGAATTGAGTAATCCCTAAAACTTTATAAATTGCATAAGTATTTCTTCAATAATATTGAAATTATGAATCATTACTTTGTTATTTGTTGGTTTTCGTGAAATTCTTGTGAACTTCGCAAGGTACGAATGATGTTATTTGAAAAGTTTCGAGTACATCGATGATGAAAGTGTAAAATCAAACATATATTCGAATAATACACTTGATTTATTATGAATTGGAATTTTATTGAATTGAGACAGAGATTGTAATTAACGATGGTTAAGTTGCAGACGAAGGACGTACATCATTGCATATTTGTAATATGAATTAACTGAGTAATTAAGATTCACACATAATAGCTTAGTACGGGAAGATTTATTATGGTTTAAAAATTTATACATATAGAATATACATATAAATCTTTCGATTGGAAATGAGTTAATACTTCATAACTCGTTGATACAATATATTTGTTGTTGATTCGTAATGATGTCCACAATGATTCTTGAACTGACAGAGTTTGTGATGTTACAGGTGCTGTTGATTCTGACGATACTGACGGCACTGACTGTGTTGATGATGCTACGGTCCTGTTGATGCTGTTGGTAAAACAATTCTAGCTTGTAAATCGTACACCATTTTCGATCAAAGTTTCTACTCTACCATCCCCGTTCACTCATCCGATTTACGGTCAGAATTAAATAATCTCTAAGATTTTGGAGATTACATAACTGCCGCAGAGATATCTCTTCAATGAAGTTTATGAATTAATACTTCATCGTTTGTTGTTGTTGATATTCCTGGATATTTACAGGGCGTATGACGTTGATGTTTGAGATACATATTGTGATGTTGCGGTGTGGGATGTGGATGTTGTTGTTGTTGGTGGTGATGGTAATGTTGGTGTTGCTGATGGTGGTACTGTTTATGCTATTGGTGCTGCTGCTGGTATTTGTAACCTTTGCACCATATTCTCCAAAGCCACTACCCGAGCGCGAAGCTCGTTGACTTCTTCTATTACACCGGGGTGATTATCGGTTCGGACGAGCGGATAAATAAAATCTAGAATTTGGTGTAGTATGTAATCGTGACGAGATACTCTAGAAATAAAAGAGAAAATGGTGTTTCGGATAGGTTCGTCGGTAAGTGCTTCAGGTTCTTCGCCAAGAGGGCAATGTGGTGGATGGAAGGGATCACCTTCTTCTTGTCTCCAATGATTAAGGAGGCTACGAACCCATCCCCAATTCATCCAGAATAGATGATGACTAATTGGTTGATCCATTTCGGTCACACTGCTTTCGGAACTTGAGTGGGATTCCATTTCAGAATCCGAGGGACTTGAACTAATGACGAATTCCATTTCGTACGATTGAATGAAGAATTTTTCGATATGAAATGATTTTCCGGCTATCGGGTGGTATTCTAATTATATAGAGCAAAAGGTTTCGTAGATTACGGAGGAATTTACGGAATATGTCAGGCAAAGTTTACAGTAACAGATACGCTAAGATATGAATTAGCAGATACGCTAAGATATGAATTTTGTCTATACACTATTCATGCAATCAATGCAATAAGATGTGTCTAGACTAAGAATGATAAGCAGGTAATTTCCGACAAAAATGATGAGCAAAACTTTTGACATGCAGACACGGTCGAAGTTCAGACTCACTAATGCATCCTAACGACTATCAGTTAGACACACTAATGCAGACCTGGTTCGCTAAGACCACCGCTCTGATACCAACTGAAAGGACCCATTCATATACATTATAAACGATTCACAATAGTTGATTACATCGCGAGGTATTTGACCTCTATATGATACATTTTACAAACATTGCATTCGTTTTTAAAAGACAAACTTTCTTTACAACGAAAGTTGACGGCATGCACACCATTTCATAATACATTCAACTATAATTGGCTTAATAATAATCTTGATAAACTCAATGACTCGAATGCAACGTCTTTCAAAATATGCCATGAATGACTCCAAGTAATATCCTTAAAATAAGCTAATGCACAGCGGAAGATTTCTTTAATACCTGAGAATAAACATGCTTTAAAGTGTCAACCAAAAGGTTGGTGAGTTCATAGGTTTATCATAACAATCATTTCAATATATTAATAGACCACTAGATTTCTATTTATAAATATATGTACACTCGCAAGTGTATAAAAGTATTCTATAAGTTGTAGGCACCCGGTAACAAGCCTTAACGTTTATGTTTTACCCTCTGAAGTACACCAGATCAGGTGTGTTTAAAATAACCTCGAAGTACTAAAGCATCCCATAGTCAGGATGGGGTTTGTCAGGCCCAATAGATCTATCTTTAGGATTCGCACCTAACGTACATAGACAAGTAGTTTAATGTTACCAAGCTAAGGGTATATTTCTGGTTTAAACCCACGTAGAATTAGTTTTAGTACTTGTGCCTATTTCGTAAAACATTTATAAAAACAGCGCATGTATTCTCAGTCCCAAAAATATATATAAAAGGGAGCAAATGAAACTCACCATACTGTATTTCGTAGTAAAAATACATATAACGTCATTTAACAAGTGCAAGGTTGGCCTCGGATTCACGAACGTATCAATATTGAGATTCAATATTGCAGGAAAGTACGTAGACGCAACAGAGATGATAAACACTAGATTGACCTCACGAGCATACCCATGAACCATACCCATCACCTCCATAGCTATAACCCATAATTTCCTTAGCTTCGACTCATTCAAAAAAACTATTTTGAAATCACTCGGACAGCACTCCGTCGTAATATTTTATGTATACTAATAATATCTTGAAATAATACAGAGCAAATAGTTTTTTGAATATATATATATATATATATATATATATATATATATATATATATATATATATATATATATATATATATATATATATATATATATATATATATATATATATATATATATATATATATATATATATATATTTCTCTAAACTCTCTCAATCGATTTATATATATATATATATATATATATATATATATATATATATATATATATATATATATATATATATATATATATATATATATATATATATATATATATATATATATATATATATATATATATATATATATATATATATATATATATATATATATATATATATATATATATATATATATATATATATATATATATATATATATATATATATATATATATATATATATATATATATATATATATATATATATATATATATATATATATATATATATATATATATATATATATATATATATATATATATATATATATATATATATATATATATATATATATATATATATATATATATATATATATATATATAAATCGATTGAGAGAGTTTAGAGAAATATATTTTCAAGTTTCTATGAAATAATGAAACATATTGAATTCTATTTATAATAGATTTTTGAATTATTAAAGTATGAATTATTAAAGTATGAATTATTAAAGTGAATTATTAAAGTATGAATTATTAAAGTGAATTATTAAAGTGAATTATTAAAGTATGAATTATTAAAGTTAAAGTAAATTAAAAGTAAAGTAAATGTAAAGTTAAAGTATAGTAAAAGTATAAAAACTATGTATGTATAATACGCGTATAAATATATATAATATTAATTTAAATCGTTATATATATTTAATGAAATAAAATATAAATATCGTTATATTTAATATACTGGTTAAGTAATGAGTTGTCAAAAGTGATTCTAGATATTTATAAAAGTTATATACGTTTTAATAATAAAGTTCTTTTTAAACTGAAAACGCCTTTGTACGTTTGAAAATAGATTAATAGAATATTATGGAAACCAATTCTCCACTAACTTTTGTCTAACTTTCGTAAATGACACTTTATGTTTTTATTTATAAATAGCTTTACAAATTATTCTGAATATCGTTAAGAGGAATAGATTTTCTCAAATCATAGTGGACCTCTCAACAGAGACTTGTAATCATAATTCAATGTTTCTGATAATTCAATCATTTAATATATATATTTTTTAATTTCGTCGAAAATCATATTGAAACAAATACGTTCGTGTAAAGTATTATACGTTTAATACTTCATTAATATTCTCAAGTTATAATATATATATACATATACATATCTATTTATATATAACGGTTCGTGAATCGTCGGAATTTGGTCGAGGTTATAATGAATGTATGAACACAGTTTAAAATTTTTGAGATTTAACTTAACAAACTTTGCTTATCGTGTCGGAATAATATAAAGATTAAAGTTTAAATTTGGTCGGAAATTTCCGGGTCGTCACACCGTACTACCTCTAAGCAACAAGCTACAGATATCAACAAAGTGTAAGTTCACCAACGACGATGTGAACAACGCCAATAAGCTACACCCGGAGGGTTAGCTACAACACAACAATACATTAATATATAACAATATAAAACGAATAAGGTTAACCCCTTAACCCATTACCGAATACCAAACGCCACAATGAAGATTGGCCGAACTACACGAGCCTTAGTAATCCGAAACCACACGAGATTACTATCTTCACAACATCGAGGTTGGCGAACTACATGAGCCTTAGTAATCCGAAACCACACGAGATTACTACCTCAATAAGATGACCGAACTACACGAGTCGCCATGAATCCGAACTACACGAGATTCATTTCTAATAAGATGACCGAACTACACGTGTCATCGTGAATCCGAACTACACGAGATCCACTTCTCCAATTCAAAACCCACGGTCACGGGATTATAAAATCCACCACATCGGGGTTATCCACATCACAACAATATCAACCCTTCGCCATTGGGGTTATGTACTCCACATCACAAACACGTGTGATAACGTACACACAAAACGTGTACCTCGCCAAAGGTGGTCAACCAAAACGCACAACCGTGCCAATTGGACCTAAACGCAAGTCCATCAAATCCACCTATATGTGAAGTGAGCTCTATAACCGAGAACCACTTCACCCGACCCGCACCCATCCTACACATACATATGCACATAGGATATTAACACTCACCTAGTCGCCTTGATGAATGCTTCCAAGTAATCCGCAACGCGCCAAATGGAAAGTACCTATTCCATTATTACAAACACAACAACACAATTAGGGTTGACTTACAAACCAACCCAATTGACACCTAGTGCAACTTCGACCCATTTGCACTTCCAAGCACGAAACGCGCTCACACTAACCAATAATCACTAACACGAGTGAAAATGGTCCTAACACGCCAATTAAACCCGAACACAAGTGTTAAACACGTGCCATACCTATTTTGACACCAAAACCCTAATTTTGACCCATTTCAAAATTAGTTAGCCAAACTCACCCAAAAGAGTTTCACCACTTCCATAATCACTAAACATAGTGATTAAACTCAAGATCAAACCCTAATAAACGCTAAAATGTTAACCAACCCAAAACCCGCCAAGTGACAAGATTAACAAGTCACCATGAACTTACTTCATCATCTAAAAGGGTTTCTCAACAAACTAGCTCAAAACCCTAACTTGAACATCAAATCTAACAAATGAAATTCGGAGTTTGAGCTTACCAATACCACCACAACGTAGCTAGGAGCGAGATGAACAACTTTAGAACCCGAGCTTTTGCGAGAATCCGACTCCTTCTTCTCCAAATCCACCTCTCTCTCTCTAAAACTCTCCTCTCTCTTGATAAGGTTGACAGTGTTTGTGAGGATGAAATATCATCCACAAATGACCAAGGAACCAGCCTTAAAGGCTCCAAACCGGCACCCATGTAAATTTACCAAAATACCCCCTTTTAAAATAAAATAACAGCTGGCCCGTAGTTATGTTGGACGGCGTCCCAACCATTGGACGGTGTCCTAACTTTCATTCTTGGACGATGTCCCAACATTTGGACGGCGTCCCATTTGTCTGAAATAGAAATCAAGGTCTTACAACTCTCCCCCACTTAAACATGATCGCGTCCTCACGATCTGCAACACGTAACTGAACAGACCTCACTCAACGGTCCTCAAACATAGCCCCAATCCGAGTTTCCTAGGCAACTCTTCCCCATGAATCACCTTTAACAACCGAAATCGTCGCACGCGATTTATCAAATCACACTTCGAGCACCAAGACCATGCTCCATCCCTCACATCAGGAAAAACTCAACCAATCTCGAACCGAGATATCAAACCTCTAGCGTACCATTACCAAGTACAATGCTAAAAGCAACCAAGTCTCAATCCTAAAGTCAACAATCCGAAACGATGAAGACCGATCCAAACGAATCCTTACGGATAACACCAATCACTAACATCCCTTGTAGTGCGCAATACGACCAATGCACAACTACCGTAACATCATAACAAACGTTTTAAACCTATAGCGCCCAAGACGATCATGTCAACTCTAGATCCCAAGGTGTACAAAATCAACGATCGTCACAATCGTAACAACACGTGAGCGAAACACGGCTATCGCATCACTAATCACACAACATGGTCCTCGCGACCCCACCATCGGCGTATAAAACAACCGATAGTTCCCACAACATGGTCCGTACGACCTCACCATTGGTGCATAAAACAACCAATAGATCAAACCACACGGTCCTTACGACCCCACCATCGATGTATAAAACAACCGATAGATCACACCACACGTAGGCTGGCCGAAAACACACGCGCCTTAGTGAATCCGAACTACACGCGACTCACTACCTTCACCACAACAACAATCGGGATTGGCCGAACTACACGCGCCTTAGTGAATCCGAACTACACAAGAGTCACTATCCCGGAGGAATGACCGAACTACACGAGTCATTTGTGAATCCGAACTACATGAGACTAACTCCTCAATATAATGACCGAAACCATACGAGTCATTTGTGAATCCGAACTACACGCAACTCACTTCCACAATAAGATGACCGAAACCACACGCGTCATCGTGAATCCGAAACCACACGCGATCCACTACTATGATGAAGTCAGCGGACCCGAAGATCATGCTTCACCAATCTCAACACCAGATGAAGTCAGCAGACCCCGAAGGTCATGCTCCACCGATATAACATGTGATGACCCGAAATTTTTTGACTTATTTAAACCAATTCTCTATACGATTTATTATTTTAACACGTTAAACAAAGTCTGTTAGATTGAGTCTCAAAATTTTAGAACTGTTACATATATACAATTACCTTTGACTACTCTCGACGATTCATAAACAATTATATGTATGTATATATATATGTACAAGTAAAAACGACTTTCCTACAGTAAAAATTACTTTGCTACAGTAAAACACAATTTGCTACAGTAAAACACTATTTGCTACAGTGAAACCGTATTTTGCTACAGTGCTACAGTGAAAACGAGTTTGCTACAGTGATTTGCTACAGTAAAACACTATTTTGCTACAGTGCTACAGTGAAAACGAGTTTGCTACAGTGATTTGCTACAGTAAAACACTATTTGCTACAGTAAACACTATTTGCTACAGTAAAACACTATTGCTACAGTACACTATTTGCTACAGTACACACTATTTGATGTCGACGAACTAGCAAACAAAAACAGAAAAGGCGCCCATGCGATCGCATGGCAAAAACACTGAAAACTCATGCGCTCGCATGAGCTACAGTAAATCGAAAAGTATTATAAAAGGTCAGTTTTGCTCGACGAAATATTTCATAAATATATATGTACGTAAATTTTATAATTATAATTATAATTATAATTTTAATTTTAAGTTTAATAATAATAAAGTATATTCGAGGGTATTTTTAATTAGGGTTTCAAACCGTTTTAAAATAAGGAAATATTGGGTATTGTTCGGGGTATTGTTCTTGAATCCAAGACCAACCATACAGTCGTCTACCATCATTACGTCTACGCAATTTGCCTACAATATTGAATCGCAATATTGAACTGTGAGTTATAGTCTCCCTTTTTAAATACTTTAAATATTTTTGGGCTGAGAATACATGCAATTTATTTTAAACGCAATAAGACACAAGTACATACAAAATTCTACACTGAGTTAAACCGAAAATCCCTTAGCTTTGGTTACTAGTAGCTGCCAGTACATAGGATATGGACTGGTGGGCGCGAATAATTGTATATGGATCCATAGGGCTTGACATCCCCGTCCGAGCTAGAGCGCTAGCCTTTTAACGGACGTATGTTATTTGAGTTTAAGACACGTTGGTTTGCGTGTATTAAAACGAATGGGGTAATTATCACTATAGCGTTAAGTTTAGTTACCAGGGTGCTCTGTTACGTAGAATCTATTGATAAACTTTTGATGAAATCTTGTGGTCTATCTTTATATATGTTTATGACTCGAGCAATTAAACCTATAACTCACCAACATTCGTGTTGACTTTTTAGCATGTTTTATTCTCAGGTCCTTAGAATGCTTCCGCTGTGATGTGCTTGTTGCCTGCATGGAGTCTCTCATGCTTTGTACAAAGTTTATTGCATTCAAAATAAAACTGCGTTGTGTAATAAATAACTGGACTGTGATGTCAACCTGTAAATTAAAGACTTATGTATTTCGGGGTTTTGCTTATACCTAAGCACTCGCCCACATGTTTATAACTTTCTATGTTTAGAAAGTCACTTATTTTAATGAATGCAATATTTTATCAAAACGTATCATATAGAGGTCAAAACCTCACTGTGGAATCAATGATTAACGTGCCGCGTCAATAGCGATTTTGACGGGTCGTTACAGTTGGTATCCGAGCTTGAGGTCATAGGGAACCAGAAATTACATTAGTGTGTTTAACTAGTAATTGTTAGGATGCATTAGTGAGTCTGGACTATGACCATATCTGTTGTCACTGATTTTTGCTTATTATTTGGTCAAAAACATTATATGTGATATATTTATATGCTAACGTAATTGTTGTTTCAATTATGTGATAGATGACTTCCTCTAATCCTATCATTTTGTACGACTCGGAATCGGACACTGAATCTATTCTATCCACAACTGAAAAGGGCGTTCCAATACCTATTAAAGAAGAAATTGTGTTAGCCGGGGAATCTCAACTCCCGGTAAACCCAGAGGAGGTTCCAGCTCCACCCAGCTTTAGTTTTCCGGAGCCACAGTATCATTGGCATGGACCCATAATCCCTGGAGTAAACGAGGATCGTCCATTTCTAAACAAATATGGACATTGGTCCAGATATACCGCCGACGGGCGGGTTGTGCCGATTACGCCTGGCAGATTTCGGTTCATGACCACCGGTACATATTCTTGCAGTTCGTCATCATATTCTCCTACACATGACTCAGACAGTTCGTCATCAGACGAGATCAGTAAGGAGGAGGATTTCGCTAATGAAATAAAAGAGATCACTAAGGAGAAATTCCAACTTGCAATAGATAATAAAAACAACCACAATAATAAAATGTCCTTAATTATTAAAAAAGAACAGGACCATTCGATCCGTAACCACCCTTATTGTATTAAATCCACTGAGGCAACGGGTACCTCAAAACCCCAACTAAAAATAAAATACACTGCCAGAATGTCTGTCGGACCATGTGCACACAAACAATTGGCAGAGAGAACCAAATGGGAAGAAGTTTCTGATAGTTCTGAATAAACGACCTCGCAACCATAAATCTTCCATGCGCTATTTTATTGCTTATGTGTGCTACTCTATCTTGTTATGTAAAATAAGCATATGTAAAATATCAGTATTGTATGGTATTGTATTATTTTGGTTTATTAATAATAAATGCATGGAATGATTATTTGTATTATTACTACTTCTTATTATTATTATTACATAATAATGTAGTAACTCGCTATAATTTTTCATAGTGGAATATTATTAGGATTTTAGTAGTTAATTCCTTGTACTAGCTATTATGTATGAACTTAACGGGTAGGTAATACCCTAGAAATAATTATAAAATGCTAATAAGAAGAAAAGGCTTTTATAATAATCGGTTCATATTATTAATATGCTACGATTAACTATTGACAACTCATTTTACCTATAATATTCTATATGATTAAATTATATCTGTTGTGTTTATTGAAGAAACATGTCTCAAATGTCGGATGCTGAGTTTGAGCAACTAGTCGAGAAAGGTGTGAATGAAAGAATTGCTGCAGCCGAGGCAGCAAAAGCAGCAGCCAAAGCAGCAGCCGTAAACACAAACTCACGAAACGGATGCTCATACAAAACTTTTCAAGGATGCAAACCACAGACGTTTAGTGGAACCGAGGGACCAGTCGGTCTAACCCGATGGTTTGAAAAGATGGAGTCCGTTTTCAAAATCAGTAATTGTGCGAACGGAGACAAGTCAAAGTATGCTTCGTGTACGTTGCAAGACGGTGCACTTACTTGGTGGAACGATTATGCTAAAGCAGAAGGAATAGATATGGCATATGATATCTCTTGGGAAGAACTGAAAAAGATGCTAATCGAGGAGTACTGTCCTCGAAACGAGATCAGAAAAATGGAATCTGAGTTACGTAATCTGAAGGTTATCGGCGCGAATCTCAATAACTATGAAAAGCGTTTCATGGAACTAGCCTTGTTGTGTCCCGAATTGGTGCCAAACGAGAAACGAAAGATAGAAATGTATATTGACGGTTTATCGATCAATATCAAAGGAAATGTTACATCGTCCAAACCAAATACGATGCAGGAAGCCATGACAATGGCACACCAACTCATGGACCAGATCACAGAGAGTTCGATTAAGGCACCAATTACCGAAGTCAAGACAACTGAAGGAAAGAGGAAATGGGAAGACTATAAGGGCAAAAGTACTCATCTGAAGAAACAATAAACTTTTTAAGGTAAACAAGATGGGGCAACAGCAAGTCCAAACTATAAGGGACCTCATCCGTTCTGCAAAAGATGTTACACACATCATGCAGGCTATTGCCAAGTGGTCTGTGATAAGTGCAACAAGAAAGGACATGTGGCGAAAGATTGTTATGCCACCGTTTCTGAAGTAAAGACAAAATCGACCGATGTCAAGAAATGTTATGGATGCGGGAAGTCTGGTCACTTTATAAATCAATGCCCTGATAAGGAGAAGAACAAAGAACCCGCACGTGGGAGGGCATTTAATGTTAGTGCCAGTAAAGCACGTGAGGATCCTAATCTTGTCACGGGTACGTTTACCGTTAATAATCAACTAGCTTCTATTATGTTTGATACGGGTGCTGATAGAAGTTATATGTGTAAAGACTTTAGTTTTAAACTAAAATGTGCATCATTACCTCTAGACGATAAATATACTATTGAATTAGCTAATGGTAAACTGATAAAAGCCGATAAAATTTGCCATAGTTGCGAAATGAATCTCGCTGGTGAAACCTTCAAAATTGATTTGATACCCGTAGAATTAGGAAGTTTTGATGTAATCGTTGGCATGGACTGGATGTCCAAAACAAGAGCGGAAGTTGTTTGCGCTGAGAAAGCAATCCGCATCCCTCGTAAGGATGAAACGTCATTAATGATTTATGGGGAGAAGAACAACTCAAAACTGAACTTTATCAGCTGTATGAAGGCCCAGAAACTTATAAGAAAAGGTTGTTATGCTATTCTGGCACACGTAAAGAAGATCGATACTGAAGAAAGAAGCATTGATGACATGCCGGTTGTAAGAGAATATCCCGGAGTATTTCCAAAAGAATTACCGGGGCTACCTCCACTCAGATGTGTAGAATTCCAGATTGATCTCATACCAGGAGCTGCACCTGTAGCCCGATCTCCATATAGACTTGCACCTTCAGAAATGCAAGAATTACAAGACCAGTTGCAAGAATTATCGGACCGTGGATTTATTCGTCCTAGTTTTTCACCTTGGGGTGCTCCTATTCTGTTCGTCAAGAAGAAGGATGGATCTATGAGAATGTGCATAGATTACCGAGAATTAAACAAATTAACGATCAAGAATCGGTACCCATTACTGAGGATTGATGATTTGTTTGATCAATTGCAAGGATCAAGTGTTTATTCTAAGATTGATCTACGCTCCGGATATCATCAGTTGAGAGTGAAGGAAGAAGATGTTCCTAAAACAGCGTTCAGAACCCGTTACGGTCACTATGAATTTTTAGTCATGCCTTTTGGATTGACTAATGCTCCAGCAGTATTCATGGATCTAATGAATCGCATCTGTAGACCGTATTTAGACAAATTTGTCATTGTTTTTATCGACGACATATTGATTTACTCGAAGAACAAGGAAGAACATGAGCAACACTTAAGACTGGTACTAGAGATACTCAAGAAAGAAGAATTGTACGCAAAATTTTCGAGGTGTGATTTCTGGTTACAAGAAGTACAATTTTTGGGCCATGTTGTCAGTAAACATGGAATTAAAGTTGACCCCGCCAAGATCGAAGCCATTAGTAAATGGGAAACACCGAAGACTCCAACACAAATCCGCCAATTCTTAGGTCTTGCTGGTTACTACCGAAGATTCATTCAAGATTTCTCTAGAATCGCCAAACCCTTAACTGCATTGACTCAAAAGGGAAAGAAGTATGATTGGTCCACAGAACAGGAATCCTCATTCCATTTATTAAAGAAGAAGTTAACGTCTGCACCCATTTTGTCATTACCGGAAGGAAATGATGATTTCGTGATCTATTGTGATGCTTCACGCCAAGGTTTATGATGTGTATTAATGCAACGCACAAAAGTCATCGCATATGCCTCACGACAACTAAAAATTCATGAAAATAACTATACGACGCATGATTTAGAACTTGGAGCAGTAGTTTTTGCACTCAAAATATGGAGACACTATCTATATGGCACCAAGTGTACAGTGTACACTGACCATAAGAGTCTTCAGCATATTTTTGATAAAAAACAACTCAATATGAGGCAACGTCGCTGGGTAGAGTTGTTAAACGATTACGATTGTGAAATCCGTTACCACCCCGGAAAGGCTAATGTTGTAGCTGATGCCCTAAGTCGAAAAGAAAGAGTAAAACCTCTTAGGGTCCGAGCTTTGAATATTACAATTCATACTGATCTCACAAAGCAAATTCAAGCAGCACAGTTAGAGGCTTTAAAAGAAGAAAATGAAAAAGGCAAAAAGAGCAGAGGGTTAGAAAAACAGCTTGAAGAAAAAGCCGATGGAACCCTGTATTTTGCTGATAGGATATGGGTACCAAAACATGGTAATCTAAGGCAACTAGTACTGGATGAAGCACACAAAACGAGGTACTCAATTCACCCAGGAAATGGGAAAATGTACCACGATCTCAAGAAGTTTTATTGGTGGCCTAATATGAAGACAGAAATTGCTACTTATGTAAGCAAATGTTTGACGTGTGCAAAGGTCAAAGCTGAGCACCAAAAGCCGTCAGGATTACTGCAACAACCAGAAATTCCGCAGTGGAAATGGGAAAGAATAACCATGGATTTCATTACGAAATTGCCAAGGACTACAAGTAGTCATGATACTATTTGGGTGATAGTTGATCGTCTAACTAAATCAGCTCACTTTCTACCAATAAAGGAGACAGACAGTATGGAGAAATTAGCACGCCTATATTTGAAGGAAGTAGTTTCCAGGCATGGTGTACCCATCTCTATCATATCTGATCGCGACACCCGATTCACATCACGTTTCTGGCAGTCATTACAAAAAGCATTGGGAACTCGATTAGATATGAGCACCGCTTATCACCCACAGACAGATGGTCAAAGTGAAAGAACAATACAAACATTGGAAGACATGTTACGGGCATGCGTGATTGACTTTGGAACCAGTTGGGATCGACACTTACCGTTGGCAGAATTTTCATACAATAACAGCTATCATACGAGCATCAACGCAGCGCCATTTGAAGCACTTTACGGTAGAAAGTGCAGATCTCCTATCTGTTGGAGTGAAGTAGGAGAAAGACAACTTACTGGACCAGAAATTATTCATGAAACCACCGAAAAGATCATTCAAATACAACAGCGATTGAAAACGGCCATGAGTCGCCAAAAGAGTTATGCTGATGTAAGAAGAAAACCGCTAGAATTTCAAGTGGGCGACAAAGTCATGTTGAAGGTGTCACCCTGGAAAGGCGTTGTACGATTTTGTAAACGAGGAAAGCTAAGTCCTAGGTACGTAGGACCCTTTGAAATCACCGAAAGAATTGGAGCAGTTGCTTATCGATTAAGGCTACCACAAGAACTTAGTAGTGTTCACGACACATTTCACGTGTCAAATTTGAAGAAATGTTTAGCTGAAGAGGATGTCGTAATTCCTCTTGACGAAATACGAATCAATGATAAACTCCATTTTGTCGAAGAACCTGTTGAAATCATGGACCATGAGGTCAAACAATTAAAACAAAGCAAAATACCGATAGTTAGAGTTCGTTGGAACGCTAGACGAGGACCCGAGTTTACTTGGGAACGTGAAGATCAGATGAAGCAAAAGTATCCACATTTGTTCACTGATATCGCTCATGAAACAGGTACTACTCAAAATTTCGGGACGAAATTTTCTTTAACGGGGAGGTACTGTGATGACCCGAAATTTTTTGACTTATTTAAACAAATTCTCTATACGATTTATTATTTTAACACGTTAAACAAAGTCTGTTAGATTGAGTCTCAAAATTTTAGAACTGTTACATATATACAATTACCTATGACTACTCTCGACGATTCATGAACAATTATATGTATGTATATATATATGTACAAGTAAAAACGACTTTCCTACAGTAAAAATTACTTTGCTACAGTAAAACACAATTTGCTACAGTAAAACACTATTTGCTACAGTGAAACCGTATTTTGCTACAGTGCTACAGTGAAAACGAGTTTGCTACAGTAAATACTATTTGCTACAGTAAACACTATTTGATGTCGACGAACTAGCAAACAAAAACAGAAAAGGCGGCCATGCGATCGCATGGCAAAAACACTGAAAACTCATGCGATCGCATGAGCTACAGTAAATCGAAAAGTATTATAAAAGGTCAGTTTTGCTCGACGAAATATTTCATAAATATATATGTACGTAAATTTTATAATTATAATTATAATTATAATTTTAATTTTAAGTTTAATAATAATAAAGTATATTCGAGGGTATTTTTAATTCGGGTTTCAAACCGTTTTAAAATAAGGAAATATTGGGTATTGTTCGGGGTATTGTTCTTGAATCCAAGACCAACCATACAGTCATCTACCATCATTACGTCTACGCAATTTGCCTACAATATTGAATCGCAATATTGAACTGTGAGTTATAGTCTCCCTTTTTAAATACTTTAAATATTTTTGGGCTGAGAATACATGCAATTTATTTTAAACGCAATAAGACACAAGTACATACAAAATTCTACACTGAGTTAAACCGAAAATCCCTTAGCTTTGGTTACTAGTAGCTGCCAGTACATAGGATATGGACTGGTGGGCGCGAATAATTGTATATGGATCCATAGGGCTTGACATCCCCGTCCGAGCTAGAGCGCTAGCCTTTTAACGGACGTATGTTATTTGAGTTTAAGACACGTTGGTTTGCGTGTATTAAAACGAATGGGGTAATTATCACTATAGCGTTAAGTTTAGTTACCAGGGTGCTCTGTTACGTAGAATCTATTGATAAACTTTTGATGAAATCTTGTGGTCTATCTTTATATATGTTTATGACTCGAGCAATTAAACCTATAACTCACCAACATTCGTGTTGACTTTTTAGCATGTTTTATTCTCAGGTCCTTAGAATGCTTCCGCTGTGATGTGCTTGTTGCCTGCATGGAGTCTCTCATGCTTTGTACAAAGTTTATTGCATTCAAAATAAAACTGCGTTGTGTAATAAATAACTGGACTGTGATGTCAACCTGTAAATTAAAGACTTATGTATTTCGGGGTTTTGCTTATACCTAAGCACTCGCCCACATGTTTATAACTTTCTATGTTTAGAAAGTCACTCATTTTAATGAATGCAATATTTTATCAAAACGTATCATATAGAGGTCAAAACCTCACTGTGGAATCAATGATTAACGTGCCGCGTCAATAGCGATTTTGACGGGTCGTTACATAACACCTTGTTCATGATGAATTCAGCGGACCCCGAAGGTCATGCTCCACCAATTGCATACTCCCATGATGAAGTCAGTGGACTCCGAAAGTCATGCTTCATCAATCAACGCCCTTTTGGCCTCGAACGACGAGTAGCGTAACATCGCGCTCTGCCACGCCATAGTGAATCCTAACGGATACCACTAACCATTCACACACTCGAGCAAGAACCACCTATATCAAACATAGGCACAAAACAAAAATTCACTAGAAGAGAATCCGACACACCTCCCTTAACCGAAGGATTTCACCTTGCTCACCAAACACGTCCATTATCTCTCAATGAGATTTACCACATTACCACCTCGGTGATAATTTAAATCCAAACCATAAGTACAATTTATCCGAAATTGTAATCTACCACAAATCGACCAAACTAGGTCCCAACACAATTTTCGGATCTACCAAAAGTATCATCCGAAGTCTCAAACTAAAACTTCCTCGGGCGGGAGTGTAACTCCCCCACTTGGAACTACATCACATAACTGCATCTCATACAACCGTACCATGCTACCAAAGGTAGACTTTACCAACAATTGGGTTCACACGACCCATCACCACATCTTGCTCCAACCGAGAGCACACGAAGGATTTAAATCAATCCTCAAACACTTCGAACGAAAAGTGTACTACAATTACACAAACCACACCCTCGCAATCATCCAATTGCTCTAGTTTGTCAATTTTCACCTAGTCACTCATGTACCTAAGGGTTTCACTTCGGTACCCTAAGTACAATGTAACCGCAACACAATCGGAGTTGAACACCACGCTAGTAGGTATAAAAGAGGCACCTAATGTCGCGTCATATAAACTCCTTTACCAACATACATCGAGATTCAAAACACTCGATTTCAAGGGTTCCAACCACCCGACGAACATCATAGTTCATCAACTTCCACACTATAGCAAACACGCGCTTAACAATCGAACACCAAAACCCATTTCCATGGCTTGGTAGGAACATTTTCCAGATACTAAGGAATGCTTGGTTGCACCAAGTCTTACGCCCTTCGCCCGACAATCAAACGTCACCATAGGGTACTTCCATTAGGAACGTCACCCAAAACAACAATATGCACAACATAAGGCATTGAATCAACTCTAATTCAAACGGCACTTAATAAATAATCAAAGGACATATTTATTAAAACGAAACGTACCTTAACGTCTCCTTGCCGCACCCGTCCCCGCTAACTTGTGACATTCTGACTTACGATGTCCTTCTTCTTGGCAATTGAAGCACACCATGCCATCACCCTTTGGTACCGAACATTCCCAAGACTTGTGACCCCTCAAGCCACAATTATAACACCTAGACGTACTAGAATCTGATATACTCGTCCGTGTACCACCCGTGCTCACACTCGGACCCTTAGTCCTCTTACTCGGAGCACCATACGAAACAACCCTTCTCTCACTTAAAGGTTCACCAATCCTTGATCGCGTATACGACTCGAAACCTCTAGCCACGGCGAATAATTCCGCAAACGATTTCGCGTGACCCCGGCTAATCTTATTCTTCAAGTCATCATTCAAGGTTCGATAGAAATCTTACATCAACAAACGATCATTCCCCAAATACTCCGGGCAAAAACGAGCCTTTGCCATAAAGGTCATCTTGAGAGTATTCAAATCCATAGAACCCTGTTGCAAATTTCGCAACTCATTACGCAATTCTGACAAGTCGGCCGAAGTCTGGAACTCCTCGAAGAATTCCTTCCTAAACTCGTCCCACGATAACGCCATAAACGCTTCACCGCCGACAAGATCAATCTTACCATCCAACCAATCCTTCGCCCTACCCCGCAACAAACTAGTAGCGAGTCTTGTCCTCTTCTCAGGAGGGTATTCAATAGTACGAAAACACCCTTCAACATCCGAAATCCATGTGGTGCTAACCAAAGGATCCAGTTTCCCGTCATACATCAGAGGTTTAGTTCTCATGAAGCTCTTAAGACAATGCTCCATTTCACCACTATTTCAAAATTCGGAATACCTCCTATCAATTTCTTCTCGAAATGCACTCATTTTCTCCGCAACGGTGACCGCAACTCTAGAGTTAAACTCCTCTTCATTCGTCTCGATCTCGTTTCGCGTCGTCATTCTAAAGAATGCAAAACGATTAGTCTACGAACGTATAAAACCATACGCACAACACCGCCCTATCTTGCTCGACACTCATGGTACATCACTTGTTAAACACGATTTGCACCCGTAATAAGGTTTGCATGTCCTTATTACGCACACACATCGTATCCCCTCATTAGTACAACGACCATCTTGCTCGATGATATTCGCAATGCAACATAAACACAAACATAACACAATCGTATATTAATAATATCCACGTATTAATATACACGTTAGTCCACCTATCAATTAAGGCACTAACCAAATTCCCATTCCGACCCGTAATCCTACAAGTCCCGCAACAAATAAGTACACACAAAAGTCTAAGTCTAGGCACCTATCTCAAGTCACCTAAATCCCTTAGACCATGCTCTGATACCACTTGTAACAACCCAACCCGTTAACCTTCCGAAAATGTGCCACACAAAAAAAAAATTTCTGGAACAGTTGATCTGGACGGCGTCCAAAAGCTTGGACGGCGTCCAGCACTTAAGATTGAGACGGCGTCCAGCCATCTGGGACGGCGTCCAGATGTACTAAAACATTCTGATCAGTTTTTCGAACACACGCGGGCGAAAACCCGCTTCCCGACACTTTTAAACCAAAACACTTTCACAATAGATTACAATAGTTTAAACTAAGAGTTTTTCACAATAAAACCGAGTTTTACGACACCGGGCCCACATCGACCCAAAATACCACAAGTGACTATTTCGACCCATTAGTTTATACAAAAACATAGACCAAGCATGGGATTGGGGACTACGCAAGTCCACTAGTCCCCGCGCTTACCCGAGCCACCGCATCCGTGCAATCTATAAAAATGTAAACAACGAGAGGGTAAGCTAACGCTTAGTGAATGATAATATACTACATACATATATATGTATAAAATGGACACGCCACACAAATATCAAATACCGCATACCGAAGCATCCATGTATAAGGCAACTACACTAAGCATACCGTACTACCTCTAAGCAACAAGCTACAGATATCAACAAAGTGTAAGTTCACCAACGACGATGTGAACAACGCCAATAAGCTACACCCGGAGGGTTAGCTACAACACAATAATACATTAATATATAACAATATAAAACGAATAAGGTTAATCCCTTAACCCATTACCGAATACCAAACGCCACAATGAAGATTGGCCGAACTACACGAGCCTTAGTAATTCGAAACCACACGAGATTACTATCTTCACAACATCGAGGTTGGCGAACTACACGAGCCTTAGTAATCCGAAACCACACGAGATTACTACCTCAATAAGATGACCGAACTACACGAGTCACCATGAATCCGAACTACACGAGATTCATTTCCAATAAGATGACCGAACTACATGCGTCATCGTGAATCCGAACTACACGAGATCCACTTCTCCAATTCAAAACCCACGGTCACGGGATTATAAAATCCACCACATCGGGGTTATCTACATCACAACAATATCAACCCTTCGCCATTGGGGTTATATACTCCACATCACAAACACGTGTGATAACGTACACACAAAACGTGTACCTCGCCAAAGGTGGTAAACCAAAACGCACAACCGTGCCAATTGGACCTAAACGCAAGTCCATCAAATCCACCTATATGTGAAGTGAGCTCTATAACAGAGAACCACTTCACCCGACCCGCACCCATCCTACACATACATATGCACATAGGATATTAACACTCACCTAGTCGCCTTGATGAATGCTTCCAAGTAATCCGCAACGCGCCAAATGGAAAGTGCCTCTTCCATTATCACAAACACAACAACACAATTAGGGTTGACTTACAAACCAACCCAATTGACACCTAGTGCAACTTCGACCCATTTGTACTTCCAAGCACGAAACGCGCCCACACTAACCAATAATCACTAACACGAGTGAAAATGGTCCTAACACGCCAATTAAACCCGAACACAAGTGTTAAACACGTGTCATACCCATTTTGACACCAAAACCCTAATTTTGACCCATTTCAAAATTAGTTAGCCAAACTCACCCAAAAGAGTTTCACCACTTCCATAATCACTAAACATAGTGATTAAACTCAAGATCAAACCCTAATCAATGCTAAAACGTCAACCAACCCAAAACCCTCCAAGTGACAAGATTAACAAGTCACCATGAACCTACTTCATCATCTAAAAGGGTTTCTCAACAAACTAGCTCAAAACCCTAACTTGAACATCAAATCTAACAAATGAAATTCGAAGTTTGAGCTTACCAATACCACCACAAAGTAGCTAGGAGCGAGATGAACAACTTTAGAACCCGGGCTTTTGCGAGAATCCGACTCCTTCTTCTCCAAATCCACCTCTCTCTCTAAAACTCTCCTCTCTCTCTAGATAAGGTTGAGAGTGTTTGTGATGATGAAATATCATCCACAAATGACCAAGGAACCAGCCTTGAAGGCTCCAAACCGACACCCATGTGAATTTACCAAAATACCCCTTTTTAAAATAAAATAACAGCTGGCCCGTAGTTATGTTGGATGGTGTCCCAACCATTGGACGGCGTCCCAACTTTCATTCTTCGATGGCGTCCCAACATTTGGACGGCGTCCCATTTGTCTGAAACAGAAATCAGGGTCTTACATCAGATTCCGAAATGGAATCCCACTCAAGCTCCGAAAGCAGTGTCACCAGAATGGATCAACCAATTAGCCATCATCTATTTTGGATGAATTGGGGATGGGTTCGTAGCTTACTTAATCATTGGAGACAAGAAGAAGGTGATCCCTTCCATCCACCACATTGCCCTCTTGGCGAATAACCTGAAGCACTTACCGGCGAACCTGTCCGAAACACCATTTTCTCTCTCATTTCCAGAGTATCTCGTCATGATTATATACTACATCAAATTCTAGATTTTATTTATCCTCTCGTCCGAACCGACAATCACCCCGGTGTAATAGAAGAAGTCAACGAGCTTCGCGCTCGGGTAGTCGCTTTAGAGCACATGGTGCAAAGGTTACAAACACCAGCAGCAGCACCAGCAGCATAACCAATACCACCATCAGCAACATCAACAGTACCATCACCACCACCAACAGTAACATCCGCATCCCACACTTCAACATCACAATCTATATCCCACGAGCATCAATGTCATACGCTCTATAGACACCAAGGAATACCAACAACAATAAACGATGAAGTGTTGATTCATAACTTCATTGGAGAAACACTCTGCGGCGATTAGGTAACCTCTAAAGTCTTAGAGATTATCTATTATAGCCCTAACCATAAATCAGTTAAGTGAACCAAAATGATAGAAGGAAGAGTAGAAATCCTGACAAGAATGATGCGTAATTTACAAGCTAGACTTGTTTTACCGACAGCATCAACAGTACCGTTAACATCACCAGCACAGTTAGTGCCATCAGCATCGTCAGAATCAGCAGCACCCATAACATCACAAACTCTGCCATTTCAAGAATCACCATGGACATCATTACAAATCAACAACAAGTATGTCAAATCAACAAGTTATGAAGTATTAACTCATTTCCACTGAAGAATTTATATGTATATCTTATATATAAATCTTTAAACCATCATAAATCTTTTCATACTAAGCTATTATGTATGAGTTGAAAAAGGGTAGATACTACTCGGTTTAATTCATATTACTAATATGCTATGATGTACATCCTTCGTCAACAACTTAACCATTGTTAACTACAATCTCTGTTTCAATTCAATGAATTCCAATTCATAATAAATCAAGTATATTATTCAAACATATATTTGATTTTACACTTTTATCATCGATGTACTCGAAACTTTTCAGACAACATCATTCGTATCTTGCGAAGTTCACAAGAATTTCACAAAAACCAACATCATGCATCAACAAATAACAAAGTATTGATTCATAATATCATTGAAATACTTATGTGATTTCTAAAGTTTTAAGAATTATTTAATTCTAGTTTCAACCGTAAATCGAATGAGTTTAATTTAATATTAACTCATTAAATCTATGTTACATCTGAAAAAATATACACATATATATATTTTCATAAAGACTGTAATAAATTCTTTTGTACAAAATATTAATTGTGAATTTTTTTTAACGGTTAGGTAATACCCAAAAGATATATAAATTCACAATTAATACGTTACATTCTTCGAATCTGATTAAGCAAATCATCAACTATACTCCCTAATCTCACAACAATATACGTTCTTGTATAGAAATCAAAACAACCATTCTCACCCAAATTTGATTACGCATTCTGATTCTGACAAATCAAAATTCAAGTCAAGATTTAACAGAAGACATCACTCTTAGATTCCTGCATCTTTCAAAGCTATACTTTGACTTCAAAACTGTTCTAGAACATCATATGAATATTAATGATTACATTCGGTATTCAAACCCTTCAAAATTCCCGAAGGCACTTCAAATAATGAACAATCGAGATGATGATCCAACCACATGTTACCCACCATCTTGTACCTGAAAAACCCTCGAAACCAAATTTATAGTTTAACACATATCCGTGTCAAACCCTTTGGCACTTATTAGCTAAAATAACTTTTCGATCTCTTTTCAAAATAGACAGTTTTGTCACAGCTCCAACAAGTCAACTTCGATTTTTCAGTGGACTAGTCTTATTATAACCTCGATAAATACGTTGCCCTATCACCATCGTTACCGGGGAACCTTTCATATTCCACCATTTTAGCAATAAACTTACCGACAACTTCACTGATCTTTGACTTTCTGAAAAATCATTATATTTATCGAAACCTCATCAGTTACTCATTCGCATCTTGTAACGAGAATTGTCATGCCAATTACTGGGAATCAGCAATCAGTATTTTGAAATCTTGCAGCATGTCTACGCCAACAGTTATAGGTGTATAACTATCTCCTAGACTTATATACTTCGAATGTGAAGTTTTTGAAAAACACCCTAAACTGCGAATTAGTTCTTCAAAATTTGGAAAATGCTGATGAGGTAGCAAAAACTGTAAACGACCTTAACAGTTAAAAGTTTGATGATAAAGAATAGTGTGTTGGAAAAGCTCAGAAAAAGAGAAGGTTTGGAACTGGAAAACGGATTAAGCAAACCATGAAGGAGGCTGTGGACAAATCACAAAGACTAAACCTGCCTTCAAAGAATCCAAATATTTCAGTGTCTGCTGAAATTATTATCGAATACCTTGCTCCTGACTCTAAACCCTTACGGACAATATTCTTCATCATCCTCTGAGATTAGAAATTCTAAGATATCATCGTATCTTTCATTATAAATATCCTCTATATTTTTGAAGATATTTTTATAATTATTCCTATCTGAAATCATTTACTTGTTCGCACTATCTGTATTACATCATAAAAGTGACTATTTTAGTTTCTAAATTCTGAAACTTTTGAGTTTAAAATAGAAATATTTTTGAAGTAGTGTTGGGAACTGAAGCAGGAATTAGTATAATATAATGACACTTGATCAGCGTAATTATATTACAGTAAGTCATGCTGAGTTTCTAAAATGAAACGTGATGATTCACAGGTCATAACGTCATCATGTGCCATGTTACACGACTCTTGTATTCTACTTAAACTCTAAACATATCAAGAAAATATTTTCTTAATGATTCGGTCTTTTCCAGTATATTCTGGTAATTTGACAAATTAAGATTGTGCCATTACAATTTTCTTCTTAGAACATTAACAATGTTCATTCCAAAATTTATATCTGCGAATTCTGGACCATTACAAACAGTGCTTAACCGCAAGAAGAATAAACGAAAGGAAAAATCTCCGAAATAGAAATTGGAGTATAAATCGCAGCAAATAGAAGAAAGCATTAACTGTGGATGTCGATGATTATAGAAGACAGAAGCAGGGACTTTGAAATATAAGGAAAGATATAAAACCCAACAACCACCTAAAAATTATAAACTGTATATATCGATGCATATGGCAACATAAAGACACGGGAGAACTAAAAATACTATAAAACCAAGATTATAGTAGAAGTAAATAGATTCTTTCGGAGGTAGATGAAAAAAGAAGAATGACAGATATGAAAGATAGGAGTATAGCAAGGATCAGAACTGGATGAAGCATATTGACGAATACTTTAAAATATGAGTTGAGGAAGAAAGAATAGAAGGAGTGAGTCGTAAAGAAACGAAAGGGGCTGGATTTATAGTAAAATATCCGACAGAGCAATCAAAATAGATGATCGCATTTAAAGCCGATTCTAATTTCCTTGATTATCGAAGAATCAAATCTCATTATGAAGATTTTCCCCAAACCTCTTGAACTTGGAAATCAATCCTATCTACGTCAAAAGATATGACGAATCTATACCTACTCATTTCACCATTTGGTGATAGCTTCACTCGTACTCTTCATATAATCAAATTGTTTTATCCATATCTCTCAATGATGATAAAACTCTATTTATCAACTCATAATTGTCATAATAACATTCACATTATTAGCAGTGACGACCTCTATCAAAATTCGGGGACGAAATTTCTTTAACGGGTAGGTACTGTGATGACCCAGAAATTTCCGAACAAATTTAAACTTGATCTTTATAAGTTTCCGACACGATAAGCAAAGTCTGTAATGTTGAAATCTCAAAAACTTTGAATTATGTTCATATGACCAATTACCCTTCGACTGTTCTCGACGATTCACGAACCATTAAACGAATATAATTATATATGTATATGTGTATATATATTATAACTTGAAACGTAAGCAAAATATTAGATTTAATACTTTACATGATTGTATCTGTTTTAAAATGTTTATCGATGGAATTAGAAGATAAGATCAAATGATTGATTTATCAAATACATTGAATTATGATTACAAGTCTCTGTTGAGAGGTCCACTTTGATTTAGAAAACCTTTCTTTTTTTAACGGTATCCGGAATATTTGGTAAAAGTGATTTACAAAAGTATCATTAACGAGAGTTAGTCAAAAAGTTAGTTATCATTTCCGTTTAAATTTCAAAAGTGTACTTTACTATCATTAACTCGTGTCTTTTGATAAATCAACTATTTAGTTTTCATATTAAAAACATTATTTGATAAAATAACTACTATTATTTAAAACGAGTTAAATTATATAAAACGAACTTTGAAATGTAATCGGTTTTAAAAGACTAAATATTATATCACTAGATAAATATTTTAAACATATATATGATGTACCAATTTACAATTCTAAATATATATATATATATATATATATATATATATATATATATATATATATATATATATATATATATATATATATATATTACCTTTGTCATAAAATGTCCTGATTTAAAATAATATATTTTGATAAACAACGAGTCACTAATTTATAGAAGCAAATGACTACAACACTCAATTATATAAGTTACATTTTTCATAAAATAATTTATCAATGACTAAGACTAAATTTTGATAATGGTACGAGTCACTAAATGTAAAAGGCTAGTTTTCTCAGCGTATGAAACGTCGTTCGAAAAACCGAAAGCGGGACATGAGTTGAGTGATAATGTCCGTGTCATTTGAGTAAAAATTACATTTTTATCATGAACGTAAATATAATATAATATATAAGTAATTATATAAATATAATATAATATATATATATAATAATAAATAAAAGCGTCGGCAATGATTATTGGACAATGTTAGATGCTACTTGTGTTCATGCGACCGCATGATTTAATCAAAGAACCCCCATGCAATCGCATGGGGGGTTTGGTGAGGGGAGATGCATAAAGCTCGACGATCTGGTTCGTTTCTCATTCCATTCATCTATCTAACTATCTCGTACTCTATCTATATCTATATATTTATTATTATTAATAATAATATTATTATTATTATTATTAAGATTATTATTAATCATATTAGTATTATTATTATTATTATTATTAAGTATTATACCCAAAATACTACGACAAGGGGTACGCGCGAGCTATTGCAACTTGGGTTTCATGAGTGGGATAGGGCTAAGAAAATTATGGGTTATAACTATGGAGGTGATGGGTATGGATCATGGGTATGCTCGTAAGGTCAATCTAGTGTTCACCATTTCCGTTGCGTCTACGTACCTTCCTGCAATATTGAATCTCAATATTGATACGTGAGCACTCATAACTTAACTTTTATATATTAATAGTGTACCCCTGACTAGTGCTCGAGTAAATAGGATTATGCATGCTTGTAGTTTTGATATTGTCATTAGATAGGTTATGTTAAATCCTGAATTATTTACATATGCGGTTGAGATAAGATATAAGATATGCATGTCGTTGAAAAGCTAGCGAAAAATTAAGAACTTTTCATTTAGATGTCGAATGGTTTCGATGAACGGATTAGAAGTTATAGTCAATTGAATTTTTGTATTATTATTAAAAATGATTATTATTATCGTCGTTATTGGCATCGTTCTAAGTTTTTATCTAATTATTATTATTATTGTTATTATTATTATTATCATTATTATCATTATCAATAAAAAGTATTATCATTAAAAATTTGTTATTTTATTATTACTATCATTATTATCGTTAAAGTTATAATTAGTATTATTATTATTATTATTATCAGTAAGATAGTTATTAGTATTATCATCATAATATTTATTATCATTAGTATTATTATAATTAAAAACTAATATTAGTAACACCTAATTATTATGATTACTATTATTATCATTAAAATAAACGCGATATAAAAGACGATTAAAAGCTATTAAATGAATCAATTAGGAAATAATGAGTATGAGTATCATGATAAAATTAAAATATTGTAAGATATGAATTTAGATAAAATTATCGTTCTTATTATAATTACTATTATTAAAAGTATCGTTATTATTAAAACTATCATTTTAACAAAAATTATCATTTTAATAGAAATGTCAATGTTATTATGAAATGTCATTATTATTATTATCATTTATATAAAATTATTATTTTAAAGTTAATATAAAAAATATCGTAAATATTAAGGTTATCATAATTAGAATTATCACTTTATCATAATATCATTTTTGGTAAATATAAATATTGAAATTTTTATTAATAGAATAATAATAATTATTATTACAAAATAATACAACTTTTACTTATTATTATCAATATTATTTTATCAAAAAAATATGTAATACAAAGATATTTTACTACGTGTAATATAATTACATTAATATTACCTATCATATTATTTTTATGATTATAAATGAACTTTATAAATTTTATTACTTAAGATATATAAAAGCATTTTTTTATTATATAAATTTGAATAATAAATGAATTATATTATTTACTCTATTAAATCTTTTAAAAATATTTAAAAATATAAAACGACGATATTTAAACTATATAATAATCATGTAGAAATTTTGGAAATTATTTGGAGTCAAATTGACTTTTGTTGACTTTTGCATATTAGTCTCGAGCATTAGGATTGTGGTACACCATGACTTGACCTAATTTGTTAGACAAATATTGACCAACATATGAATATATAATTAATTTAGGTTCGTGAATCCGAGGCCAACCTTGCACATGTTCAATGACGTTATATGTATTTTTACAACGAAATAGAGTATAGTGAGTTCATTTGATTCTCTTTTATTCTTTATATTTTTGGGACTGAGAATACATGCGCTGTTTTTATAACTGTTTCCTAAATACTTTTGAGATATATTTTTGAACTGAGAATACATGAACTGCTTTTATAAATGATTGACGAAATAGACACAAATATTTAAAACTACATTCTATGATAGAATTAGGGCTGTAAATGAGCCGATCCGAGCCCGAGCTTGGTAGTATTCTAGCTCGGCTCGTTTAGATTTCAGAAAGCTCGAGCTCGGCTCGATTCGAGCCTTAAATTTTGAGCTCGAGCTCGGCTCGTGATTAATTTGAAAAGCTCGATCTCGGATCATTTTAGGCTCGTTAATTATTATCTAATAATATAAAAGCTCGGCTCATAATATAAAAGCTCGACTCGTTAAACAAATCTCAAGCTTCAAACTATGTGTTGCAACTTATTAGTTATTTCTTGTCATGCGTACTACCTGTTAAGTTTAATAAGAGGATAGCGGCTAAGGCCTTCACTCAAATAGAAGTATAAGCTAATCTTAACTCTCCTACCCATTTTATAATGCTTCTCTTCTATTGTAAAATTATCTCTGAGTCGATGTGGGATGGGGAAAGTAGTAGCAATCAAATAAAAGTCCCATTTAAAAGTGCTAATAGTATTTAAATTTAAATAAGAAAATGATGATACAGTACGTATGTGCATTAATGTGTCTATCAACATAAATTTCATAGTTAGATGAAAAAATGATATGATACGTATGTAAATTCATATGTGTATCAACATAAATTCCAATTTGATTGTGAATATAGTTTACGTATCATGTAGCTCGTCATTTACAGCCCAAAATATTATTTATTATCATTATCATTATTATTATTATCATATCTTGTAATATGTAATTAATAACTATAACTATAACTATATGTATAATATTATTACAAAAAATGACATATTTATAGTATATAAATGAAAAGCTCGTTTAGGCTCGCGAGCCTGTTCGAGATCGAGATACGAAGCTCGAGCTCGGGCTCGTTTACTAACCGAGCTTCAAAATTAGTTCAAGCTCAGGCTCGAGCTCATTTAGGCTCGGCTCGAATCGATCTTTTAACGAGTCAAGCTCGAATAGCTCACGAGTAGCTCGGCTCATTTACACCCCTAGATAGAATTATTTGGATTCAGAGGTTCGATTTAGTAGTTAACGGAGAGATGATTTTGCATTGCGTATGCATTAGCTCCCGTTTTAACTACCATCGGCGGGATGATTTTACATTGCACGCACGCACTAGCCCCCGATGTATTGTATTGTATTATAGTCGACTTTGTAGTTGGTAACGGAGGGATGATTTTGCATTGCGTACGCATTAGCCGCCGTTTCAGCTACCCTCGGAGAGATGATTTTGCATTGCGTACGCATTAGCCCCCGCTGTAAGAATTATATTGTATTAACTACCACGGTCAGATGATTTTGTCATTGCACTACGCATTAGCTACCGTTGGTGAGTTGTTTGAAAGGTTCTGGTGTTTTTCATATGAATGATTTTACAGCAGGAATAGACCTGCACAGATTGTTTTCTAATTATGAGTATCTTGTGGTCTATTATATTGTTGAAAATGGTTGATTATGAAAAACTAATGAACTCACCAACCTTTGGGTTGACACTTTAAAGCATGTTTATTCTCAGGTATTAAAGAATTCTTCCGCTTTGCATTTGCTCATTTTTAAGATATTACTTGGAGTCATTCATGGAATAAATTTCGAAAGACGTTGCATTCGAGTCATTGATTTCATCAAGATTATCATTAAGTCAATTATAGTTGGATAGTGGATATTATGAAATGGTATGCATGCCTGTCAATTTTCGACGAAAAGAAAGTTTATCTTTTAAAAACGAATGCAATGTTTATAAAATGTATCATATAGAGGTCAAATACCTCGTGATGTAATCAACTATTGTGAATCGTTTATAATGTATATGAACGGGTCCTTTCACTAGGAGACTTTATGAGCCTTTTCTTAACCAAGCCCAAGTGCATGCCCAATAAGCACACATGATGGGCTATGCACATCATCACTAGTCCCACTTTTTCTTTGTTCTAATTCTTCACCACAGTTAACGGTTATAATACAATTAATCCACACTCTACCAGGCATTTAATTACCTCTTAATTGATTTCATGTTGAATCATTAATCATTCAACGCATTCGTTTCTGACATCTAATTGACATATAATGTTGAACGGTTTAACATGTAGTACTGAACAATTTAGAGCTGATATAATCTGTTAACCATTAAGCACTTGAATATTATGAATATCATCTTTAAATTATATTAAGAATACTTGTTAAAAAAACTACGGAGTATTGTTTACAACATTCATATTGTTTATTCAAAAGGATTATCAAAGATGTAATTGTCATTCATAATCATTTTCATTCAGAACTTTTGAGCTATTCTGATTATGAACTACTGAGTGGTAACGCAGCTTACTAACTAAACACACACTAATTGAACAAACAAAGCAAACATGACAACAATACACAACCACTAAATCAATCATATTGGAGCCATCAAAATCTGGAGTCTTCGTGAAAGACGGGCTAGGCGGCCAACAAAAAAAAAACAAAATTAATCAGCGTTAACCAAGCGATGACGAACTATGTATAACTGTTGAGAACAACACAAAAACACAAGAATATCGGTAAAGACAAGTAAACATGAAATGTTAAAAACGGCTAAACAACATCACTGAAGGCTCAATCCGCCTCTAGTTATTAATACAAGTGGTTAGGTGACAATTAAAATGCAATTATCAGCTAGAAATGAACATTCGATAAAGCATAATACATACAACACATGCATTAGCATGTAAAAATACCCTGCAAGATTACATCTATAAAACTCGAAAAAACATTAGGCGAGAAACTCGAATTATGCTGATAGGATGTTTTAGCCATGATCCTCGTATATATTGGGTTTATAAATTATAAGCTAATGATTCCATTCGATATTGGTCTTCTTCGAGCGCGGGGATATCCATAGAAAGCTAGTGTTTTCTTTTGTGGCCAAAAATAAAGAAAACTTTTATAATTACGGAACACGTTTTCGAATAGAAAACGTCTTCAACAAAGGATACAACGTGATAAACTCCAAAGAGGCTCGCAACTAGAAAACGCCAACCTATCAAACTATCTATATTGAGCCTCAACTTGACCAAACCGAGACAAAAACCCAAACCAAATGGATTAAAACACAAACCGGCTAAGAAACAACGCATACAACAAAAACTACCGACACCAAATTTTCAAATAGAAAAAAACACTAAGAATCACGAAGCCGAGAACACGAGCTCCAATGTCTTTGATGAAAACGCTAAATTTTTCCATCTCTGCGCCTTGAACCAATTTTATCTTCCTCGTTTGTTGATTTTTATTTTTAAGCGACGTACAAGGATTCTCGCTAGGATTCGTGAGAAAATCATTAGCCGATTCGCTCTCCTCGACCATACTCGTCATCAATTTGTCAAAACTCAAAAGCCTCCTTTGACATTTTACCATCCCATATGCCAAAGATCCACCTTTTGTAGCCACATCCAGAGAAACACCCATCTTGACATCTAAACCTCTCAAAAACAAATTGTGACGACCCGAAAATTTTCGACCAAATTTAAATTTAAAATTGATATGATTTTAACCGACGATTCACGAACAAATATTTGTAACTAGACATGAATATATATATATATATATATATATATATATATATATATATATATATATATATATATATATATATATTTTATAATGTGATAAAAATATAATAATAACTTAGTCATAAAACGTTAAATTTAAAATAATATTATTATATATATATATATATATTAGGACGATGATTTTAGGAAGCAAATAACCATAACACTCAAAATTATAAGTTACATTTTAATTAGTATACTCATTGATGAAATAAGTCTAATTATTGATAAAGGTAAACATCGCGAAACGTAAAGTACAAGTTTTCTAAGCGTACGAAAATGCGTTCGAAAAACCGGAACCAGTACGTAAGTCGAGCGTCAACGTATAATTCATCGGTGCTAAAATTACAAATCAACTATGCACGAGAATATAATATAATATTTAATTAATTCTAAAGATTAAATATATTATTTATTAAATAATATATATAAGTATACATAAAATGTGTCGGCAAGATTTATAATGCGATGTGAGCTGGGAAAAGCCACCATGCGATCGCATGGCCTTAAGGCTCAATCCCCATGCGATCGCATGGGGAGGTTTGGTGGCTCAAGTCTATAAAATTCGACGTTTTTGGTTCATTTGTTGCACACTTCTTCCTCTGATCTTCATATTAGTCCGTATTCATTTTATTATTAATTATTATTATTTATATTATTATTGTTATTAAGATTAATATATTTTTTAATCTTATTATTAGTAGTATTAGCATTATTATTATTTATACATAAAATACTACGACGAAGTTCTGCTCGCATGTTTTCAAAACGGGTTTTTCGAGCGGGATGGAGCTAAGGAAATTATGGGTTATTGCTATGGAGGTTATGGGTATGGTTCGGGGGTATAGCTCGTGAGGTCAATCTAGTGTTTATTATTTCTGTTGCATCTACGTACTTTCCTACAATATTGAATCACAATATTGGTACGTGAACATTTACATCTTATCTTTTATATATTAATAGTGTATCAATGTCTAGTGCTCGAGAATATATGTTTATACATGCTTGTATGCTTTAATTTTGTCGTTAGATAGTTTATGATGAATCACGAATTTGATACATATGCTACTGATATAAAGTATATGATATGCATGTTTTTGAAAAGCTGGTGAAAAATTATTAACTTTTCATTTAGAAATCGCATGATTTCGATGAACGAATTAAAAGATATGGTCAACTGAATTATGTTTGACGTTAATTGAAATTGTGTTTGAATCTGTAAATTAATATTTAAACAACTTGTCTATGAGATTGATAAATTGAATTTTTAGATATTACTAATCGATTAAATGAATTTCTATATAAGGCACGTCTCGTTTTGTTGAACAATTGTCAAAGTTGACTGTCTTATTATGTTTTAAAGCTTTATAAACACTATAATATGATTTTACAAGTATTGGAAAGCTATGTGAAATAATAAAATATTTTCGATTGCCATGATAATTCAAATATAATATAGCTCCTGAAATAAATAATATTTTGAGTTTGATAAACTACAAATTCGTTCAATTATCAAGACACATACTATGATAATAAACATGTATAGATTTAAAGATCATATTGGGTCAGGTTGACTTTTGAGATGACTTTTGTTAACTTTTGCATGTCGATCTCGAGCATTAGGATTGTGATACACTATGACCCGACCTAGCTTGTTAAACATTTATTGACCAACATATGTTCTCTAGGTTGAGATCTACTATTATTTTGCATTCCGAGTTTCGGTCACATTTCGGTGAATGACCTTATGTGCTGCTAAGGTGAGTTTCATTTTCTCCCTTTTTAAATACTTTTGCAATCAATATTTTTGGGCTGAGAATACATGCACTTTATTTTAAACGCAATGGATACAAGTACATACTTAATTCTACACTGAGTTTGAACCGAAAATCCCTTAGCTTTGGTAACTAGTAACTGCCGGTTATAAGAACTGGTGGGCGCGAGTAGTTGTATATGGATCCATAGGGCTTGACATCCCCGTCTGTTCCAGGTATAGAAACCCTAGCCTGAACTATAAAACAGACATATACTATTTGAGTTTAGTACACGTTGGATTGCGTGTATTGTACATGTTGGTTGCATGTATGTTAAAACAGAGGTACTTATTATAACGTTAAAGTTTAGTTACCAGGGTGCTCAATCTTGTAGAATATTTTGATAAACGTTTCTGGATGAAACAACTGAAATCTAGTGATCCACCTTTATATACAGAATATGTACAACATTAAAACTATGAACTCACCAACCTTTGTGTTGACACTTTAAAGCATGTTTAATCTCAGGTTTCTAGAAGTCTTCCGCTGTTTACTTATATGTGATACAAGCTATGTGCATGTAGTCATACATGCTTTATTCGAGAAAACGTTGTATTCACAAAATCATCATCATGTATCTTATTTTGACTGCGTTATCAACGAATGTAGTATTGTAAACTATTAATTACGGTGATTGTCTACATGTAGAAATCATCAAACGTCAAAAACCTTGGAATTTGATATTCAATTATGGTGTGCCTTTTTAAAAGAATGCAATGTTTACAAAACGTATCATGTAGAGGTCAGTACCTCATTGTGAAATCGATAATTGATGTATTCATCCAAAGGGATTTGGAAGGATCGTCACAGTTGGCATCAGAGCTTGAGGTCATAGGGAACCAGAATTTGCATTAGTGTTTAACTGGTAATTGTTAGGATGCATTAGTGAGTCTGGACTATAACCGTAGCTATTTTTACCGAGTTTTGCTTATCATTTCTTGTCATAAATTACTTGCTTATCTTTCCTAAGTCTAGACGCATTTTCTTGCATTTATTGCATAGATATTGTACAGACAAATTCATATCTTGGTATATCTGTTACTGTAAACTTTACCTGACATCTTTCGAAAATTCCTCCGTGATTTATGAATACTGGTATTATATATACATATGTAAATGTAAATTATGTATTGAAGAGTACCAATCTAAATTCTATAATCTATTTTATATCAAAAATCATCCCCCTAATTATACAAGATAGATCCCGTATCTAGTTTAAATTCCTTAAACTCCGATAGCTATTCCGATATGGATATTCACTTGAACTCCGAAGACAGTGTAACCGGAATGGATCAACCAATCAGCCATCACCTATTCTGGATGAATTGGGGATGGGTTCATAGCCTACTTAGTCATTGGAGACAAGAAGAAGGTGATCCCTTCCATCCACCACATTCCCCTCTTGGCGAAGAACCTGAAGCACTTACCGGCGAACCTGTTCGTAATACCATTTTCTCTCTCATTTCCAGAGTATCTCGTCATGATTATATACTATCTCAAATTCTAGATCTTATTCGTCCACTCGTCCGAACCAACAATCATCCTGGTGTAATAGAAGAAGTCAACGAGCTTCGCGCTCGGGTAGTGGCTTTGGAGAATATGCTGCAAAGGTTACAAGCACCAGCAGCATCACCGGCATCAACAGTACCACCATCATCAACACCAACAGTACCATTACCACTACCAACAACAACCTCCGCATCCCATACCTCAACATCACAGTTTGTTCCACAAGCATCAACGTCATACGCACCATAGATACCAAGGAATACCAACAACAGTAACCGATGAAGTATTGATTCATAACTTCATTGGAGGAACATTCTGCGGCGATTATGTAATATCTAAAGTCTTAGAGATTATCTATTCTAGTTGTAACCGTAAATCAGATAAGTGGACCAAAATGATAGAAGGAAGAGTAGAAACCCTGACCGGAATGGTGCACGATTTACAAGCTAGACTTGTTTTACCAGTAGCATCAACAATACCGTAAGTATCACCAATACCGGCAAAACCTGTAGCATTACAAGTTTTACCAATTCCATAATCGCCAACATCATCACAAATCAATAACGCGTATATTGTATCAATGAGTTATGAAGTATTAACTCATTTCCCCTGCAGAAATTATATGTATATTTATTAAATATGAATTTTGAAATCAAAATAAATCTTTTCGTACTAAGCTATTACGTTTGAATCTTAACTGGTAGGTACTACTCGGTTAGTTCATATTACTAATATGCAATGATGTACATCCTTCATTAACGACATAACCATCGTTAACTACAATCTCTGTTTCAAATTCAATGAATTCCTGTTCATAATAAACTAAGTGTATTATTTAATTACACGTTTGATTTTACACTTTCATTTTCGATGTACTCGAAACTTTCTAGAAAACATCATTCGTACCTTGCGAAGTTAGCAAGAGTTCCATTAGCACCAACATGATTCACTGAGGAAATATCAATAAAACTGAATAACGAAGTATTGATTACATTAGTGAAATACTCCACGAAGATTATGAAATCTTTAATGTTTTAGAGATTATTCATTTCTAATCCAGCCGAAAATTCAAATGAGCTTAATATGATATTAACTTGTGATGACCCGGAAATTTCTGACCAAATTTAAACTTAATCTTTGTATGATTAACATTTCCGACACGATAAGCAAAGTCTGTAAAACTGAATCTCAAAATTTTTTGAACTATTCAAATACCTTTCAGTTGTTCTCGACGATTCGAGAACAACTATATATATATATATATAGATACATATATATATATATATATATATATATATATATATATATATATATATACTATAACTTAAAAACATAACAATGTATTAATTGTTTAATACCGTACATTAAACTTATTGGTTTAAATATTTATTTGAATATATATGATAAGTTGGAATATTAATTGTATGAATAACTTGCGACGTATATTTAAAACGTGTTTATGAATGTTGAAAATATATATTAACTTGGTCATAAAACGATTTGTTATTATATATATATATCAACAAATAGCGGGACAATGATTTATAGAAGTAAATGACCAAAACACTTAAAAGTTTAAGATATACTTTGAGTGGTATAGTTTATGGATAATTTAAGGCTATATTTTGACAAAGGTACGTGACACGAAACGTAAAATGCAAGTTTTCTCAGCGTACGAAAGGACATTTGAAAAACCGGAACCGAGACATAAGTCGAGTGACAACGTACGAGTCATCGGAACGAAAATTACAAGTCAACTATGCACATGAATTTAATATAATATATAATTAATTATTTAAATTATATATATTATATATATTATATTTAATTATGTCGACAAACAAGAAAACAAAAAATATGTGAGCTGGATCTGACGGCCATGCGATCGCATGAGAAATAGGCATAAAACCCATACGATCGCATGGGCATCAGAATCAGGCCACAATATAAAGCTCAATCATTCGGTTCAGTTTTGCACACACAATTCACTTCTCTCGATCTCTCAAGCATATAAATACAAAAAATATTTATTATTAATTTTATTATTATTATTATTATTATTATTATTAAGATTAATATTATTATTAATCTTATTAATTATTAGTATTATTAATTATTAATTAGTAATATACATAAAATACTACGACGAGGTTATGAGCGTGTCACTTTCAAAAATGGGTTTTTGAGCGGGATAAAGTTAAGGAAATTATGGGTTATAGCTATGGAGGTTATGGGTAATGTTCATGGGTATTATTTACAAGTCAAACCTATTGTTATCATCTATGTTGCGTCTACGTACTTTTCTGCAATATTGAATCACAAAATTGATACGTAAGCATTTATATTTTATCTTTTATATACTAATAGTGTATCCATGTCTAGTGCTCGAGTATATATATTTATGCATGCTCGTATGTAAAATTTCATCGTTAAACAGTTTATGATGAATCACGAATTAAATACATATATTACTGGTAAAAGGTATATGATATGCATGTTTTTGGAAAGCTGGCGAAAAATCAATGACTTTTCATTTAGATATCGAACAGTTTCGATGAACGGATTAAAAGATATGTTCAACTGAATTATGATTGACGTTAATTGAAATTGATTTTGAATCTGCAATTAAGATTTAAACAACTTGTTTACGAGATTGATAAATTGGATTTTTGAATATTACCAACCGAGTAAATGAATCCTTATATAAGGTACGTCTCATTTTGTTAAACAACTGTCAAAATTGACTTTTTGAAACAACTTTGGATAACTTTTGTATGTCGATCTCGAGCATTAGGATTATGATACACTATGACCTGACCTAGCTTGATAGACATTTATTGACCAACATATGTTCTCTAGGTTGAGATCTACGATTATTTGATATTTCGAGTTTCGGTCACATTACGATGAACAACTTTATGTGCTGCTAAGGTGAGTTTCATTGATCCCTTTTTTATTGCTTTTGCAATCTATATTTTTGGGCTGAGAATACATGCACTTTATTTTAAACGCAATGGATACAAGTACATACTAAATTCTACACTGAGTTTGAACCGAAAATCCCTTAGCTTTGGTAACTAGTAACTGCCAGTTATAAGAACTGGTGGGCGCGAGTAGTAGTATATGGATCCATAGGGCTTGATATCCCCGTCCGAGCTAGAGCACTAGCCTTTTAACGGACGTATGCTATTTGAGAAGCGTACACGTTGGTTTGCGTGTATTATTAAGATGATTATACAAAGGGTACAAATTATATATACGTTAAGTTTAGTTATCAGGGTGCTCAATTTCGTAGAATATTTTGATAAACGTTTCTGGATTGAACAACTGAAATCTTGTGATCCAACTTTTATATACAGATTATGCGAAACACTAAAACTATGAACTCACCAACCTTTGTGTTGACACTTGTTAGCATGTTTATTCTCAGGTTTCCTAGAAGTCTTCCGCTGTTTGCTTATATGTTAGACAAGCTATGTGCATGAAGTCTTACATGGCATATTTTTCAAGGAAACGTTGCATTCACCAAATCATCACCATGTATCTTATTTTGACTGCATTGTCAACTGAAGTACTATTGTAAACTATTATTTTAGGTGATTGTCTATATGTAGAAATCATCATATGTTGAAAACCTTTGATTTAAATATTCATTTATGGTGTGCCTTTTCAAAAGAATGCAATATTTACAAAACGTATCATATAGAGGTCAAATACCTCGCAATGAAATCGATGAATGACGTGTCCGTCCATATGGATTTGGAGCGATCGTCACAGTTGGTATCAGAGCGTTGGTCCTAGTGAACCAGGTCTTGCATAAGTGTGTCTAACTGATAGTTGTTAGGATGCATTAGTAAGTCTGGACTTCGACTGTTTCTGCATGTCAAAAGTTTTGCTTATCATTTCTTGTCAGAAATTACCTGTCTATCATCTTAAGTCTAAACGCATCTTATTGCATTGATTGCATAGATAGTGTATAGACAAAATTCATATCTTGGCATATCTATTACAGTAAACTTTGACTGCCGTCTTCCGAAAATTTCTCCGTAATTTACGGGATTTTGCTATTATATATACATATGTAAATTATGTATTGAAAAGTACCAATAAAATTCTATAATCTATTTCATATCAAAAATCATCTCTCTAATTATACAAGATGGATCCTGTATCTAGTTCAAATTCCTTAAATTCCGACAGCTATTCCGATATGGATATTTACCTGAACTCTGAAGAAAGTGTAACCGGAATGGATCAACCAATCAGCCATCACCTATTCTGGATGAATTGGGGATGGGTTCGTAGCCTACTTAATCATTGGAGACAAGAAGAAGGTGATCCCTTCCATCCACCACATTCACCTCTTGGCGAAGAACCTGAAGCACTTACCGGCGAACCTATTCGTAATACTATTTTCTCTCTCATTTCCAGAGTATCTCATCATGATTATATACTATCCCATATTATAAATCTTATTTATTCGATCGTCCGAACCACCGATCATCCCGGTATAATAGAAGAAGTCAACGAGCTTCGTGCTCGAGTAGTGGCTTTGGAGAATATGGTGCAAGGGTTACGAACACCAGCAGCAGCACCCGCAGCATAACCGGTACCATCATCATCCACACCAACATGATCATTACCACCACCAACAACCACATCCGCATCACACGCCTCAACATCACAATTTGTACCTCGGATATCAACATCATACGCACCATAGGTACCAAGAAGTACCAGCAACGACAAACGATGAAGTATGGATTCATAATTTCATCGGAGAAACATTCTACGGCGATTATGTAATTTCTAAAGTTTAGAGATTATCTATTCTAGCCTTAACCCTAAATCAGATAGAGTAGAAACCCTTATCCGAATGGTGTAAGATACAAGTTAGACTTGTTTTACCAACAGCATCAACAGTACCCTTAGCCTCACCAGCACAGTCAGTGCTGTCAACATCGTCAGAATCAGCAGCACCTCTAACATCACAAGCTCCGTCAGTTCAAGAAAGCACCGTGGACATCATTACGAGTCAACAACGAGTATATTGTATCAATGAGTTATGAAGTAATAACTCAATTCATCTAAAGAATTTATATGTATATCTTATATATATAAATTTTAAAACCATCATGAATCTTTTCGTACTAAGCTATTACGTGTGAATTTTAAGGGGTAGATACTACTCAGTTAATTCATATTACTAATATGCTATGATGTACATCCTTCGTTAACAACTTAACCATCGTTAACTACAAATATCTGTTTCAACTCAATGAATTCCATTTCATAATGAACTTAGTGTATTAATCAATTACATGTTTGATTTTACACTTTTATCTTCGATGTACTCGAAACTTTCTAGAAAACATCATTTATATCTTATAAAGTTCATAAGAATTCCACGAGCATCAACATCCTTCACCGAGGAATAAGAATAAATAATGAAGTATTGATTTCATTAGTGAAATACTCCGCGAAGATTATGTAATTCTTAATGTTTTAGAGATTATTCATTCAATTCAAAAATCAAATGAGCTTAATATGATATTAACTCATCAAATCTGTATTACATCTGAAGAAAATATACATACATATATTTTCATAAAGACGGTAAAAAAAAATTCTTTTGTACAAAGTATTAATTGTGAAATCTTTAACGGGTAGGTAATACTCGGGAAATATATAAGTTCACAATTAATATGTTATACTGTACATTCTTTAACTTTGATTCAAAAATTATTAACTATGCTCACAGCGATATACAATCGTTTTCATACAAATTCATTTACATATTCTGATTTTGAAAAATCAGAATCCAAGCCAAGATTTAACAGAAAATATCAATCTTAGATTCTTACATCTTTCAAATGCTATACTTTGACTTCAAAACTGTGCTAGAACATCACTTCTATTCATAAACCCAGAAAAAAAAGAAAAAAAAATTTGTATCGTTCAAAATTCTAGAACATCATATGTATCTTGACAATTACAATCTTCATGCAAACCCTTCAAACTTTTGAAAACACCACGGATTGATAACCAACGATTCGGTTATGATAACTTTGAATGATGATGAAGCAGCAAAAACTGTAAACAACCTTAACAGCCAAAAGTTTGATGATAAAGAATAGTGTGTTGGCAAAGCTCATAAAAAGAGAAGGTTTGGAACTGAAAAACGGATTGAGCAAAGTATGAAGGAGGCTGTGGATAAATCAAAAAAACTAAACCTACCTTAAAAGAATCCAAATTATTCAGTATCTGCTGAAGCCATTAACGAATACCTTGCTTCCGAATCTAAACCCTTGCGGACAATATTCTTCATCATCCTCTGATATTAGAAATTCTAAGATATCATCGTATCTTTCATTATAAATATCCTCCATATTTCTGGAGATAATTCCATAATCATTCTTATCGAAAATCAATTTTCTTCTTGCGATATCTGTGTAACATCATAAAAGAAACTATTTTAGTTTCTAAATTCTGAAACCTTCGAGTTTAAAATATGAATATTTTTGAAGCGGTGTTGGGAACTGAAGCATGAGTTAGTATAATATAATGACATTTGATCAACATGATTATATTACAGTAAGTCATGCTGAGTTTCTAATGGAACGTGATAAAGGTTCACATATCATACCCTCATTATAAACCATGTTACATAACTCTTTCATTCTATTTAACCTCTAAACTATCAAGAAAATATTATCTTAATGATTCGGTCTTTTTCGAGGTATTCTGGTAATTTGACAAGTCAGATTGTGCTATTACCGTTTTTTTAAAACATTAATTATGTTCATTCTGAAATTCATACCTACGAATTCTGGACCATTATTTGCTTGATTTAAAGTCGGGAAGATAAAACAAAAGCATGAAGCTTCAAAATATCAATGGGAGTATAAATCACAGTAAATTGGAGAGAGTATTAACTGTGGATGTCAATGATTATGGAAAGACAGAAGCAGAGACATCGAAATATAAGGAAAGATATAAAATCCAACAACCACCCAGAAATTACAAACCGTGTATATCAATGCGTATAACAATATAAAGACACGGGAGAATGAAAAACACTATAACCCCAAGGTAATGGTAGAAGAAAATAACTTCCTCCGGTGGTAGATAAAAAAGAAGAATGACAGATATGAAAGTTAGGAGTATATCAAGAATCAGAACTGGATGAAGTATTTTGTACAATCTTTTGAAAATAGGAAATGAGGAAGAAGATGTAAGAGTGATGAAAATAATGAAACGGAAGACGTCAATTTATAGCGAAATATCAAACATAGCAATCGAGGCAAATTACGCATTTAATCAAAAGAAATCTTAATTTCCTTAAATTCCGAAGAATCAAATCTTATTTAGATTATGAAGATTTTCTATTCCTTAGATTACGGATATCAATCGTTAATACGTCAAGAGTTAAGACGAATCTCTATTCTACATTTCACTCTTTTACGATAACTTCTCTCATACGCTTCGAAAAATCGGATTATTTTATCCATATTATTTAACGGTGATAAAACTCTATTTATCAACACATATACGGCATGAAAACATTTTTATTGTTAGTCATGACGACCTCAATCAAATTTCGGGACAAAATTTCTTTAACGGATAGGTACTGTGATGACCCGAAAATTTCTGACCAAATTTAAACTTAATCTTTGTATGATTAACATTTCCGACACGATAAGCAAAGTCTGTAAACCTGAATCTCAAAATTTTTTGAACTATTCAAATACCTTTCAGTTGTTCTCGACGATTCGCGAACAACTATATGTATATAGATACATATATATATAAATATATATATATATATATATATATATATATATATATATAAATATATGTATATAGATACATATATATATAAATATATATATATAAATATAAATATAAATATATATATATATATATATATATATAAATATATATATATATATATATATATATATATATATATATATATATATATATAAATATATATATATACATATAGTTGTTCGCGAATCGTCGAGAACAACTGAAAGGTATTTGAATAGTTCAAAAAATTTTGAGATTCAGTTTTACAGACTTTGCTTATTGTTCAAAAAATATTTATATATACTATAACTTAAAAACATAACAATGTATTAATTGTTTAATACCGTACATTAAACTTATTGGTTTAAATATTTATTTGAATATATATGATAAGTTGGAATATTAATTGTATGAATAACTTGCGACGTATATTTAAAACGTGTTTATGAATGTTGAAAATATATATTAACTTGGTCATAAAACGATTTGTTATTATATATATATCAACAAATAGCGAGACAATGATTTATAGAAGTAAATGACCAAAACACTTAAAAGTTTAAGATATACTTTGAGTGGTATAGTTTAGGGATAATTTAAGGCTATATTTTGACAAAGGTACGTGACACGAAACGTAAAATGCAAGTTTTCTCAGCGTACGAAAGGACATTTGAAAAACCGGAACAGGGACATAAGTCGAGTGACAACGTACGAGTCATCGGAACGAAAATTACAAGTCAACTATGCACATGAATTTAATATAATATATAATTAATTATTTAAATTATATATATTATATATATTATATTTAATTATGTCGACAAACAAGAAAACAAAAAATATGTGAGCTAGATCTGACGGCCATGCGATCGCATGAGAAATAGGCATAAAAACCATGCGATCGCATGGACATCAGAATCAGGCCACATTATAAAGCTCAATCATTCGGTTCAGTTTTGCACACACAATTCACTTCTCTCGATCTCTCAAGCATATAAATACAAAAAATATTTATTATTAATTTTATTATTATTATTATTATTATTATTATTATTATTATTATTATTATTATTATTATTATTATTATTATTATTATTATTATTATTATTATTATTAATCTTATTAATTATTAGTATTATTAATTATTAATTAGTAATATACATAAAATACTACGACGAGGTTATGAGCGTGTCACTTTCAAAAATGGGTTTTTGAGCGGGATAAAGTTAAGGAAATTATGGGTTATAGCTATGGAGGTTATGGGTAATGTTCATGGGTATTATTTACAAGTCAAACCTATTGTTATCATCTATGTTGCGTCTACGTACTTTTCTGCAATATTGAATCACAAAATTGATACGTAAGTATTTATATTTTATCTTTTATATACTAATAGTGTATCCATGTTTAGTGCTCGAGTATATATATTTATGCATGCTCGTATGCAAAATTTCGTCGTTAAATAGTTTATAATGAATCACGAATTAAATACATATATTACTGGTAAAAGGTATATGATATGCATGTTTTTGGAAAGCTGACGAAAAATCAATGACTTTTCATTTAGATATCGAATAGTTTCGATGAACGGATTAAAAGATATGATCAACTGAATTATGATTGACGTTAATTGAAATTGCTTTTGAATCTGCAATTAAGATTTAAACAACTTGTTTACGAGATTGATAAATTGGATTTTTGAATATTACCAACCGAGTAAATGAATCCTTATATAAGGTACGTCTCATTTTGTTAAACAACTGTCAAAATTGACTTTTTGAAACGACTTTGGATAACTTTTGTATGTCGATCTCGAGTATTAGGATTATGATACACTATGACCTGACCTAGCTTGATAGACATTTATTGACCAACATATGTTCTCTAGGTTGAGATCTACGATTATTTGATATTTCGAGTTTCGGTCACATTACGATGAACAACTTTATGTGCTGCTAAAGTGAGTTTCATTGATCCCTTTTTTATTGCTTTTGCAATCTATATTTTTGGGCTGAGAATACATGCACTTTATTTTAAACGCAATGGATACAAGTACATACTAAATTCTACACTGAGTTTGAACCGAAAATCCCTTAGCTTTGGTAACTAGTAACTGCCAGTTATAAGAACTGGTGGGCGCGAGTAGTAGTATATGGATCCATAGGGCTTGATATCCCCGTCCGAGCTAGAGCACTACCCTTTTAACGGACGTATGCTATTTGAGAAACGTACACGTTGGTTTGCGTGTATTATTAAGATGATTATACAAAGGGTACAAATTATATATACGTTAAGTTTAGTTATCAGGGTGCTCAATTTCGTAGAATATTTTGATAAACGTTTGTGGATTGAACAACTGAAATCTTGTGATCCAACTTTTATATACAGATTATGCGAAACACTAAAACTATGAACTCACCAACCTTTGTGTTGACACTTGTTAGCATGTTTATTCTCATGTTTCCTAGAAGTCTTTTGCTGTTTGCTTATATGTTAGACAAGCTATGTGCATGAAGTCTTACATGGCATATTTTTCAAGGAAACGTTGCATTCACCAAATCATCACCATGTATCTTATTTTGACTGCATTGTCAACTGAAGTACTATTGTAAACTATTATTTTAGGTGATTGTCTATATGTAGAAATCATCATATGTTGAAAACCTTTGATTTAAATATTCATTTATGGTGTGCCTTTTCAAAAGAATGCAATATTTACAAAACGTATCATATAGAGGTCAAATACCTCGCAATGAAATCGATGAATGACGTGTCCGTCCATATGGATTTGGAGTGATCGTCACATAACTCATTAAATCTGTATTACATCTGAAGAAAATATACATACATTTTCATAAAGACTGTAAGAAAATTCTCTGGTACAAAATATTACTTGTGAAATTTTTTAAACGGGTAGGTAATACCAGGGAAATATATAAGTTCACAATTAACATGTTACACTGTACATTCTTCAATTTTGATTCAAGAATCATTAACTATACTCACTACATTCACAACGATATACATTCTTCCATAAGAATCGTAACAACCATTTTCATACAAATTCGATTACACATTCTGATTTTTGACAGATCAGAATCCGAGTCAAGATTTAACAGAAGATATCACTATTAGATTTTCACATCTTACAAAACCATACTTTGAATTCAAAACCGTGCTAGATCCTTTAACATTATTATTACCGAAAATAATTTTGCAATTCCTTTTCAAAGTAGCCAGTTTTGTCACATCTCCAGAAAATCAACTTCAATTTTTCATTCGAATAAGCCTTATTATAACGATTACCTCTTCGTCATTGTTACATGGGAACCTTTTATATCTCGCCACATTAGCAGTAAACTTACCAACAACTTCATTGATCTTTGACCTTCCGAAAAATCATTATACTCATTGAAACTCCATCATGTACTCATCCACATCTTGTAACAATAATTGCCATACCAACTACAGGGAATTAGCAATCAGTATTTTGAATCTCGTAGTGTTTCTACATCAACAGTTATATGCATACATATAACAATTATCTCTTAGAATTATGATCTTCCATTATGAAATTCTGAAAAGCACCCAGTCTACGAATCAGTTCTCGAAATTTTGAAAAATGCTGATGAAGCAGCAAAAACTGTAAAAGACTTTAACAGCCAGAAGTTTGATGATAAAGAATAGTGTGTTGGCAAAGCTCAGAAAAAGAGAAGGTTTGGAAATGGAAAACGGATTGAGGAAACCACGAAGGAGGATGTGGACAAATCACAAAGACTAAACCTGCCTTCAAAGAATCCAAATAATTCAGTGTCTGCTGAAGTCATTAACGAATACCTTACTTCTGACTCTAAACCTTTACGGACAAATCTTCTTTATCATCCATCGATATTAAAAATTCTAAGATATCATCGTATCTTTCATATAAAATATCCTCGATATTTCTGAAGATATTTTCATAATTATTCTTATCTGAAATCATTTATCTCCTCGCGTTATCTCTACCTTATCATAAAGAAAACTGTTTTAGTTTCTAAATTTTGAAACCTTCGAGTTTAAAGTATGAATTTGAAGTAGTGTAGGGAATTGAAGCATGAGTTAGTATAATATAATGACACTTGATCAACGTGATTATATTACAGTAAGTCATGCTGAGTTTCTAATGGAACATGATAAAGGTTCACAGATCATACCCTCATCATGAACCATGTTACATAACTCTTTCATTCTATTTAACCTCTAAACTATCAAGAAAATATTTTTCTTGATGATTAGGCTTTTTTCGAGGTATTCTGGTAATTTGACAAATCAAGATCGTGCCATAACAATTTCCTTCTTAGAACATTAACTATGTTCATTCTGAAATTCATATCTGCGAATTCTAGACCATTACATACGGTGCTTAATGGATAGAAGAGAAAACAGAGCATGAAGCTCCGAAATAGAAATGGGGGTATAAATAGCAGCAAAAAGAAGAGAGCATTAACTGTGGATGTCGATGATTATAGAAAGACAGAAGCAGGGACTCTGAAAAATTAGGAAAGATGTAAAGCCCGACGACAACACATAAATTACAAACCGTGTATATCAATAAGTATTGCAACGTAAAGACACGGGAGAACTAAAAATACTATAAATTCAAGAGTATAGTAAAAGTGAATAGATTCCTCCGGCGGCAGATGAAAAAGAAGAATGATAGATATGAAAGTTAGGAGTATATCAAGAATCAGAACTGGATGAAGCAAGTTGACGAATACTTTAAAGTTAGAATTGAGGGAGAAAGAAAAAAATGTGTGAGCTGTGGAAATAAGGAAACGAAGGGAGTGAATTTATAGTGAAATATCCGACAGAGCAATTAAAACAGATTATTGCATTTAACCAAAGAAGATCCTAATTTCCTTAATTACCGAAGAACCAAATCTTATTACAAAGATTTTCTCTAAATCTCTTGAATTCCGGAAATCAACCGTGACTACGTCACCAGTTAAGGCGAACATGTATTTACTCATCTTCACTGTTTTGCGATAGCTTCACTCGTACGCTTCACATAATCGAATCGTTTTATCTATATTAGTCAATAATGATGAAACTCTATTATTCAACTCATATTCGTCATGAAAACATTTTTATTGTTAGCTATGACAATCTCTATCAAATTTCGGGACGAAATTTCTTTAACGGGTAGGTACTGTGACGACCCGAAAATTTTCGACTAAATTTAAATTTAAAATTGATATGATTTTGACCGACGATTCACGAACAAATATTTGTAACTAGACATGAATAAAATATATATATATATATATATATATATTTTATAATGTGATAAAAATATAATAATAACTTAGTCATAAAACGTTAAATTTAAAATAATATTATATATATATATATATATATATATATATATATATATATATATATATATATATATATATATATATATATATATTAGGACGATGATTTTAGGAAGCAAATGACCATAACACTCAAAAGTATAAGTTACATTTTAATTAGTATACTCATTGGTGAAATAAGTCTAATTATTGATAAAGGTACACATCGCGAAACGTAAAGTACAAGTTTTCTAAGTGTACGAAAATGCGTTTGAAAAACCGAAACCAGTAAGTCGAGCGTCAACGTACAATTCATCAGTGCTAAAATTACAAATCAACTATGCACGAGAATATAATATAATATTTAATTAATTCTAAAGATTAAATATATTATTTATTAAATAATATATATAAGTATACATAAAATGTGTCGGCAAGATTTATAATGCGATGTGAGCTAGGAGAAGCCACCATGCGATCGCATGGCCTTAAGGCTCAATCCCCATGCGATCGCATGGGGAGGTTTGGTGGCTCAAGTCTATAAAATTCGACGTTTTTGGTTCATTTGTTGCACACTTCTTCCTCTGATCTTCATATTACTCCGTATTCATTTTATTTATTTTATTATTAATTATTATTATTTATATTATTATTGTTATTAAGATTAATATATTTTTTAATCTTATTATTAGTAGTATTAGCATTATTATTATTTATACATAAAATACTACGACGAAGTTCTGCTCGCATGTTTTTAAAACGGGTTTTTCGAGCGGGATGGAGCTAAGGAAGTTATGAGTTATAGCTATGGAGGTTATGGGTATGGTTCGGAGGTATAGCTCGTGAGGTCAATCTAGTGTTTATTATTTCCGTTGCGTCTACGTACTTTCTTACAATATTGAATCACAATATTGGTACGTGAACATTTACATCTTATCTTTTATATATTAATAGTGTATCCATGTCTAGTGCTCGAGAATATATGTTTATACATGCTTGTATGCTTTAATTTTGTCGTTAGATAGTTTATGATGAATCACGAATTTGATACATATGCTACTGATATAAAGTATATGATATGCATGTTTTTGAAAAGCTGGTGAAAAATTATTAACTTTTCATTTAGAAATCGCGTGATTTCGATGAACGGATTAAAAGATATGGTCAACTGAATTATGTTTGACGTTAATTGAAATTGTATTTGAATCTGTAAATTAATATTTAAACAACTTGTCTATGAGATTGATAAATTGGATTTTTAGATATTACTAATCGAGTAAATGAATTTCTAAATCAGGCACGTCTCGTTTTGTTGAACAGTTGTCAAAGTTGACTGTCTTATCATGTTTTAAAGCTTTATAAACACTGTATTATGATTTTACAAGTATTGGAAAGCTATGTGAAATAATAAAATATTTTCGATTGCCATGATAATTCAAATATAATATAGCTCCTGAAATAAATAATATTTTGAGTTTGATAAACTACAAATTCGTTCAATTATCAGGACATATACTATGATAATAAACATGTATAGATTTGAAGATCATATTGGGTCAGGTTGACTTTTGAGACGACTTTTGTTAACTTTTGCATGTCGATCTCAAGTATTAGGATTGTGATACACTATGACCCGACCTAGCTTGTTAAACATTTATTGACCAACATATGCTCTCTAGGTTGAGATCTACGATTATTTTACATTCCGAGTTTCGATCACATTTCGGTGAATGACCTTATGTGCTGCTAAGGTGAGTTTCATTTGCTCCCTTTTTAAATGCTTTTACAATCTATATTTTTGGGCTGAGAATACAAGCACTTTATTTTAAACGCAATGGATACAAGTACATACTTAATTCTACACTGAGTTTGAACCAAAAATCTCTTAGCTTTAGTAACTAGTAACTGCCGGTTATAAGAACTGGTGGGCGCGAGTAGTTGTGTATGGATCCATAGGGCTTGACATCCCCGTCTGGTCCAGGTATAGAAACCCTAGCCTGAATTATAAAACAGACGTATACTATTTGAGTTTAGTACACGTTGGATTGCGTGTATTGTACATGTTGGTTGCATGTATGTTAAAACAGAGGTACTTATTATAACGTTAAAGTTTAGTTACTACGGTGCTCAATCTTGTAGAATATTTTGATAAACGTTTCTGGATGAAACAACTGAAATCTTGTGATCCACCTTTATATACAGAATATGTGCAACATTAAAACTATGAACTCACCAACCTTTGTGTTGACACTTTAAAGCATGTTTATTCTCAGGTTTCTAGAAGTCTTCCGCTATTTGCTTATATGTGATACAAGCTATGTGAATGGAGTCATACGTGCTTTATTCGAGAAAACATTGCATTCACAAAATCATCACCATGTATCTTATTTTGACTGCATTATCAACGGATGTAGTATTATAAACTATTAATTACGGTGATTGTCTACATGTAGAAATCATCAAACGTTAAAAACCTTGGAATTTGATATTCAATTATGGTGTGCCTTTTCAATAGAATGCAATGTTTACAAAACGTATCATGTAGAGGTCAGTACCTCACTGTGAAATCGATGATTGATGTATTCGTCCAAAGGAATTTGGAAGGATCGTCACATAAATTATGAATAGCTTCCCCATATTACAAATCGTCACTGTTGTCTTTAAGTTTACAAGAACCGGATGTGGATGCCTCGCTCACCTTATTTCTTGACCTCAAATCGACTTCGCGCATTAACTTCTTGAAACATAACTATTCCAGACGTACCACGATTTATCAAAACCTTCGCATGAAAGGACCTCGCAATCACAATCGAATTCACGCGTTAATGTTTGATAATAAAAAGCTAATGCTCATTAAATAATGAATTAAATTGGCATAGTCAGCATGTTTAGCTATTTATTTCGGTTCACTAAACATTATAACTTCGGGTAATATCGTATATATGTGACATTTGGAGAGTACGTCAAGGATGTTGATTTGTGGTCGCACCCGCTTGGTGCAAGTGTGTAACCATCAAACGAGTGACTACTGACTTGTCATGGACTCATGGATGCTGATTTATACTCACATCCACCTAGTTACCAACTACTGAGTTACACTTCACTTCGTTTGTGATTAACCTATATTCGTTTATTTTTTATTTTTAATAAAGAGTTAAAGTTATAAATAAGCTATATACTTTCTCAAATGTTCCCATACCGCCATATGCCCATTTGTGTCTCACTGTCGGCTATATACTTTCAAAAAGTGTACGAATGTCAACACTTCGTTCCTGCCTACCCGCTGAACCAGTAAAGTTAATTATTTAACATTTTTTTTCATTGTATAAGGCTACAAATAGGTCATATACATTCAGTTTTGTTCCGATGTAGGCTATATACTTTCAGTTCTTGTTTTGATGTATCACTAACGTGTCATAACTATTTAGAAGCCACATCATCAATTGTTTACGTTGCAGGTAAAAAAAAAGTATTGTGTCTTATATTGGTACACTTTTTGAAAAGATATAACTGACAGTGAGACGCAGATGGATATATAGGCGACATCGAAACATTTAAAAAAGTATATAGCTTATTTGTAGTTTTAACCCTTCATTAATCTATCTATATCTATATATATTCTATCGATTTCTATTAATAATCAATCTATAATTCTATAATAATAATAATCTATAATAAAAAAGGATGAATTAATACTCTCACGGTTTCTCACTTACTAATACAATGACTAATATAGGACAAAAAATCGTTAAACTCATAGCATTAAATTTGACATTTTTGTATTGATTAAATAAATACTCTATAGTATATATATATATATATATAATCATATATATAATCATTAGAAGAAAACTGCTCATTTGTGACGATATTTTAGTGACGACTCAATATTTAGTCACTAATAATGCTATTTAGTTACCATTAAAAAAGTGGTCACTAAATTGTGGTCACTATTTTATTAGTGACCAAACAAATGGTCACTATAGTGACAATTTTGGTATTTTGGTCTCTAAAAATAATTTGTGAAGGATCTACAGTGACGAGAAGTCATCAACCTATTTTGGTCACTAACTTGATTTAGTGACCAATTTAGTGTTATTAGTGATCAATAGCCTTCGTCACTAAAACTCATTTTTCTTGTAGTGGATAGTAAAGTGTTTTAAGAACTTCTCGTTTAGTTCACGGAATTTCAAAAAAATTGACGGAATTGGATTTTAAATCCTTGTACCATTCTGTTTGTTTGAAATTTTTTTGAAAGTAATTAAATTTTTTGAGCTTTTGAGATTTCTTCATCTTTAGAATGTTCATTCCTTTAATATGTTGGTGGAATTGAATTTCTTCCACTTTTGAATCTATGAAAAATGAAAACATCCTCAAATATTTACGTTTATATTTTACGTACATTTTGACTTGCGTTTTCAGCGCTCTTTTTTTGACGCGCGTCTTCCGGAGCGTCTTCTGTCGCACGTCTTCCAGTGCGCAATCCTGCAGCGTTCTGATGCGCGTTCAAGCGATCGTTTTCGCCGTGTGTTTTAGACGCTTTTTTGGTTTGCATTTTCGGTTAGTGTTTTCGATTCGGTTCGTTTTGGGTTTTCGTTTCATGTTTACAACTCGCGAATTTGAGAATTAAAACGCAAATATGAAAATTAAAACTTGAAACTGAAAACCTAAATGTGTATCTGAAAAAATTAGAACGAAAAAAGAAAACTGATATGGCCGAAAAGGGCGGTTTTATTTGAGCGGTGTTGTTAGGTAACATGACATCAGAATCAGTCGATCAAGGTAGCAGACAGTGGTTTATTATTTATATTGTGTGGGGCCTAAATTTACTTTTAACTTTCTAAGGTGTAGATGGTGTAAGTTAACCTAGGGTCATGTTTTTTGAATGGTTTAACGAATTGAAGATCAAGTGGATAATTGTCTTTTGTTTAAATTACCTAGATAAAGGATAGTAGTTGGCTTAAGCTAATGGTCCTAATTTAGGAAAAGTAAAGAAAGTGGAAGGATATCCGGAGTATGCAGATCAGGGAAATGTTGACCAAGATATTAGTTTTGGGTTGGGGGAAGGTAATTATGTTTATGTTAAGGCTATGTTTGGAATGGTGTAGATCTGGTAGGATGAGCCAATTACACAGTCCTACTTGTCTCTATACTCTCAGAGTTCTCGTTGAGTCGTGAAAAGCATGTCACTTGGTTGTATAATTGAAAGGTAACTATACCTTGGAGGTTATCCTAAGTAAAGCACTAGGTTTATTAGTGGGTTGAGTTCTAATCCTAACCCTCGTTATCAGTTTAGTTAACTGAATAACAATGTGTCGTGTTGATTGAACACTGATCACAAACGAAAGGAGTCCGTAGGGTTAAGTTGACAAAACCTTAGAAGAAAACTAACAACCATTTCATCATACTAATGAGATCATATCAATCCAAACATTATACAACATTACAGTTGAGATACCGAAAGTAAAGCAGATAGAAACCTAATAGATACCTAGACAGTTGATATGACTTAGTCTTAGGGCAACAATCAAACAAGAACATGTAATAGGTTTGGGTCATATAGTCAGGGCACTAACTAGATCTAAACAGCTCCTAAGAGGTGTCGTGACCCGTCCTAATCCATCTGGACGAATACATTACATTTGGTTACATCGCGAGGTACTTGACCTCTATATGATACATTTTACAAACATTGCATTCATTTTTAAAAGACAAACTTTCATTACATCGACCGTTGACGGCATGCATACCATTTCATAATATATCCAACTATAATTGACTTAGCAATAATCTTAATGAACTCGACGACTCGAATGCAACGTCTTTTGAAATATGTCATGAATGACTCCAAGTAATATCTCTAATATGAGCAAATGCACAGCGGAAGATTTCTTTAATACCTGAGAATAAACATGCTTTCAAGTGTCAACCAAAAAGGTTGGTGAGTTCATTAGTTTATCATAAATAATCATTTCATAATTTTAATAGACCACAAGATTTCATATTTCCAATTCTCATAAACATACGTCCCATGCATAGAGACAAAAATCATTCATATAGATTGAACACCTGGTAACCGACATTAACAAGATGCATATAAGAATATCCCCTATCATTCCGGGAAATCCTTCGGACATGATAAAAATGAATTCGAAGTACTAAAGCATCCGATACTTTGGATGGGGTTCGTTAGGCCCAATAGATCTATCTTTAGGATTCGCGTCAATTAGTAGATCGGTTTACTAATTCTTAGGTTACCAAGCAAAAAGGGGCATATTCGGCTTCGATCATTCAACCATATAATATAGTTTCGATTACTTGTGTCTATTTCGTAAAACATTTATAAAAATTGCGCATGTATTCTCAGCCCAAAAATATATAGGGTAGAAAGGCAAATGAAACTCACAGTACTGTATTTTGTAGTAAAAATACATATGACGATATTGAACAACTGAACAATGCAGGGTTGGCCTCGGATTCACGAACCTATATCATTTGTATATTTATTAATATACATAATCGTAATCGATCAAATATATATATTATTACCAGTGATATAAATTTTTATATCATTAACTTATATATTTCATTATATATTCATTTTATATATTTTAAATATATTTTTATATAGAAAATCTTTGGTTTGCATCATATTAGTTATAATAATATTAGAATAAGTATAATGATAGTAATAATAATTTTTAATACTAATAATAATATTGATAGTAATAATAATAGTTTTAATAAAAATGATAGATTTAAAAGAAATGTTACTTTTAGTAATAATAACAATAATACTACTTATATTTATAACAATGATACTAATAAATATATTTATGAACATAATAACAAATTGTATTATTTTATAATGAGGGTAGTATTAATATTTATACTTATAATATTAATAATGATGATAATAATAGTTATGAATATGATAATGATACTAATTTTAATGATAAATATAACAAGTTGTATTGTGATAGTAATAATAATATTAATAATACTTAATGTTACTACTTAGTGATAACAATAATAACAATACTAATTATACTAATAATCATATCCTAATGTTAGTAATAAAAATAATAATAATTCTATTAATCATTTTAATACTTATGATAATAATAATAATAATAGTAATACTAATAATAATGATAATAATAACGATACTTTTACTAATAATGATATCTTTATTAATTAATGATAACAACAATAATAGAATTAATAATAATATTAATAAAAACTTTATCAAAATTATACTAACATTAGTAAGAATAAAAGTAACTATAAAAATGATAATAATAATATTATTAATTATAACTATATTAAATTGTATTTTATTATAATAATGTTGATATCTATAATAATAATGATAATGATAATAATATTATTAATGATACTAATAATGATATTAATTACAATAATCGTAAAAATATTAATTTTTCTGTGACTGATAGTTATGACATTGTCTTTAGTGATTACATAATAATATTACTCATTATAAGAGGTCTCCTTGGAACGGTCAATAGGCATACTAGGTCATTCATGTTTCAATTCCTAAGTTCCCTGTCCTAAAAGCGCACTAGATGCCTCTCGGGAACTCCGGCCATTACCAAGTTCATAGAATCTTCATATACAGTATAATCAGGGTGTTGAGTCCCCAAAATAATTAAGGATTTAATTATGACAAAACTGTCATTTATTTGCACTAAAATGTTATGTGCAGCCAGTACAAGTTTGTTTATGTATAGACAACAGATATTGTTGTGTCGAGTGTTTAGTTTGCTACTTAGTCTACCAGCACAAGGTAGACATTATTCTTCAATTAGCATAGGATGTGCACTCAGCAATTCAAGAATATCAAGTGACTCAGTAATGAAGAACCAGTATAGCTGGAATACAGCTTACTACACAAGACAACTATGCTCCATTACAAGCATAGTGGTTTCCTGAGTGGTCTACATCAATTGTACTATTCAACAGAAGTCAAAGACAAAGTTGAACAGAAAAGGACACGCGTCGGTGGCTGATAAGTGACCTTACAAGACCACGTGAGAATGCAAAAGTTTAACGCATGTGCAGACATGTGTTATACTTTGTCAACACCTAGGGAACACAACATTCTATTTGTTTAAACAAATAGTGGTGCCAAACCGAATTGGGGTGTTCCTGCAAGTAGCTACTAAAGAGAAAAGAGGAGAGCACGCTCTCTGATGCAGTTGTCCCCACAAGTACAGACATCCTATGTACCAGTGGACAATAGAACAATTACACGGATAATAGGACTAGTATAAATTGATGTATCCACTATTGTAACAACTAGTGGTGTGAGTTTGTTTATTTAGAGTCCAAAACGTGTAATAGCTTAGAACATCCTCTGTAGCTATACTTAGGTAAATCTGTATCAACCAACTATCATTCTGCCGAGGATAGTTGTAATTCTTTGTGATTTAATCAATAAAGTATAAATCGTTGAAAAATTACCTTTGACTCTATTTAATTTACTTGCTTGAATACTAAACTGTGCCTTAACTGTTAAGTTAATTGAAAGAATTGTATTCACCCCCTCTATAATACTCCTGTTGTTTATCAAAGGACCAACAACTGGTATCAGAGCTTCAGTCTTTATAATTTAATATCTTGGATCTGAATTCTCTCATGGCTGCATATTCAAATACAGCTTACCTTGAAAATAGCTCATCCAATAGACCACCCAAATTTGATGAAGATGAGTATGAAACTTGGAAGGCAAGGTTCATGCTTCACTTGAAGTCTATTGACCCACTCATGCCTGGTATTGCCACAGATGGTCCATTTATCCCAACTGAGACTATTGATAGCATTTCAGCTACTGCTGACAATCCTGCCATTCCTGGCAGAGAGGTTGTTCTCACTCCAGCTAAATGGGATGCTGAGGACAAATGTCGTGTTGGACTTGACCCTAAGATCAGAACTCTGTTAGCTATAACATTACCTAACTACATGTTCAAACTGATTAAGGGAAAACTAAATGCTAAGCTTATGTTAGACTATCTAAATGTTACTTATGAAGGCATGGATGAGGTTAGGCAGAACAAGATTATTGCTTTGAAAAAAGAGTATGAAATGTTCTTTGCCTATAAGAATGAGACCCTTAAGCAAACCTTCATTAGGTTTAACTCCTTAGTTGCTGACTTGCTTACTTTAAAAATCGCATATACTGATTTTGAACAAGTAAACAAATTCATTGACTCACTGTCTGCTAAATGGAAACATGTGACTGACCCTCTAAGAACCACCCAGACTTTAAAGAACTTTAACATGTCTTCTCGCTATGGTACACTCTGGAATCATGAGAAGGCAGAAGCTAAACTTGAAAGAAAACTTTAAATCTGCCCCACCACTTCAAAATCTTCTAAAACAGATGATACTGCTCTTATTGCTGATGCTAAAAAGAAACTCAAAAGGCTTTACTGGTTCAAAAGTTGACAGCAGAAGAAGAGTCAGCTGAAGATGATGTGGAGAGTGGTACTGGGTCTGAAGAGAGCAGTGATGATGAAAATGATGTGGAAGGGTTTGCTGAAGGTATGACTTTGCTGGCTAGGCAGTTTAAAAGGTTTAATTGTAATAGAACCAGCAAGTCATACAAAGGGAGTAAGATGCCGAGTGCTAGGTATAATAGCAAATCAGTCAAAGGTCCTGAATCTGAGTGTTACAATTGTGGGAAGGTTGGACATTTTGCTGCTGAATGCATGTCCAGAAAACCTTCAATCTCACATGCTAACTCTTTCTCAAAAGCTGATAAGTACAAGAACAAGTATAAAGCTATGAAAGCTCAGATGAAGGAGAGTGCAAAGACTGATAAGAATGGAAAGAAGCCAAAAAAGGTTCTAGTTGCTGAGCATCATGATTGGGATGAAACCAGCTCTTCTTCATCTTCTGACAGTGATACTGATGATGATGATGATGCTGGTTATGCTTCTGGTAAAAAGCTGTGTTTGATGGCCAAGGAGTTCGAGGAGTCTAATGAGGATGATAATGGTAGTACATTTGTGTCTGATATGAGGGAAGTTGACCTGAAAAAGGATTCACCTCAATGGAAAACTGAAATGCTGTATAAGGTTGATAATTTTTGAACTTATACTGATGATGAAAAAGCTGAAATGTTTGAATACCTAAGAGTTGATCTATGTAGAGACAGTAAACATGAAGAAGTTTTGAAAAATGATAACAAATCTTTAAATGATAGACTTAAAAGCAAAACTGATGAAATTAAAATCTTGAAGGATGAAATTTCAAAACTTGAAAAACAAAATTTTGCTCTAAATTCCCTTCACGTTGAGGCAGCAGATGTTAAGAACCAGCTAAATGACCTTAAAAAGGTTTTTGCTTTATGGTGTACATTCGCTCAACGCACAGCTAAATGTGTAAATAAGCAGGTGCCTGCCCAAGTTGAAGCCTTCTTTGCTGGTGACTATGCTGCTACTGTTGCTGCTGCTCTTGCAGAAGTTACTTTTATGGACCTCATTCTTGAAACTGATCCTGAAGCTGTCTTGCCAAATACTTTTGCTAAGATAGTTAAGGGTAAAAAGGTCTTAACAAATAAGTTTATCAGACCTACAGAGATCCCACCACCGTCCATGAAAGAAATTTTGGAGAGTGAAGTAAAAGCCAAGGAATCCAGTATTTCAATTGATGAAACTACTGATCCCTCAATCATTTACTATATGACTCCAAAAGAAAGACGCATTAAAAGGGAAATCACTGAAAACAATTAAAGAAAGTCGAAATCAATTGATTCCCCTTCGTGTTCAAATTCCACCAATGTTGAGTCTGCTAATGAAAATTGTACTGGTCAACCAGTAGCTGCTGACAAGCCAGCAAAACGCAATAATGGCAAGTCAAAGGCAACAATCAAGATTCATACTAGTCGACCAGTATCAGCTGACGGGTCAGTAACTTCCCACACTAGCTCGTCGAATAACAAAGGCAAAGCAGTATATCATGATTATGGTACTGGTTCTAAGAAGAAAGCTGCCCTTAAGGGAAAAGCTAAAGTGGATCAAATTGTGGAATCATGTGATGGGTCATCTATCACTGAGATAATGACTGTCAAGCTTGACCAGCTGATGTTAAAGCGAAGGGGTACAAAATACTATTAATTTTTACAAGGAAATACTATTAAATACGATACAATTTTACACAAGTTATTTATTTATTTATTTATTTATAGAGTGGATATACCTAAACCTTGCTACAACACTTATAGGCAGTGTACCTAATCGTACAGTAGTGTAGTTTTTAGTAAGTCCGGTTCGTTCCACAGGGATCTTAGCCAAGTTTAACGCTATATTTTTAAAACTATATTTGTAAATATATAAATATATATAAGCAGTATTATTATTATAAAAAGGGGGTTTTTACCGTTTAATGACTGGTTTGTCGATATTAAAACTTAAGTCGCAGTTAAAACCTAATGTAAAATATTAAATATTTAAAAGACTTAATTTAAAGTGTAAAGTAAATGACAATAATTAAAATGTGATAAATTAAAATGCGATAAATAAAATGAAAATAAATAAAATTGCGATAATTAGAAAGTACGATAATTAAAATGACAATAAATTAAAGTGCGATAATTAAAAGTGCAATTAAATATGAAATAAAGGAATTATGCTTATTTAAACTTCCGTAATCATGATGTTTGACGTGTTGATTTTAGTTTATTACCATGGGTTAATTGTTCTTTGTCCTGGATTATTCAATATGTCCGTCTAGTTTTTATCCATAACAGTCCATCAGTCATAAATATAAAGTGCGAGTGTCCTCGTCAAATTATCCTTATATCTGAAGTCAAATATTCCAAATAATTGGGGACTTAAACTATAATTACACCAAATTTCCTTGTATATAATTCACCCCTGTTTTAATAAGTCCATAGACTATTATTCCATTCCCGTGTCCGGTTAAATGAACGATTATTAGTACTTATAAATATCCCGCCCATCGTGTCCGATCGAGTGTATATGGTAATTTATAGGTACGTCCAATTGTAAATCTTTATATTAAATTAACAAACTATCATTTAATTAAACAAATATAAAGCCCATTAATAACTCATAGTCTAATTTCCACAAATGTCGTTCTTTTGTCCAAACCTCAATTATGGTACAAAGCCCAATTACCCTGTCTTTAATATTTAGCCCAACATCACGATTACTTCGGCTTAAATAAGCATAATAATAACTTAGCTACGAGACATTAATTCAAAAAAAGGTTGAACATAACTTACAATGATTAATAATAGCGTAGCGTTACACGAACAGAATTTCGACTTACACCCTTACAACATTCGCTAACATACCCTTATTATTATTAAAATTAAAATTATAATATATATATATATATATATATATATATATATATATATATATATATATATATATATATATATATATATATATATATATATATAAATACGTTGAGAGATGAAGAAAGAAAAAAATGTGTTTAGAGTTCGAGCAAAGCCTGCCTTTTATAGTAATGTGGCCAGAAAAAGTAGGCCATGCGATCGCATGGCCTGGGAGTGTTAATCCCTTGCGATCGCATGGAAGGTAAATCCATCTCACATTGATTTGTTTCCTAGCTTGCCGACGGTTTTATATAATAATATAATATATATATATATAATTTTAAGAATTAATTATATATTATATTATATTCATGTGCATAGTTCACTTGTAATTTTTAGTCCGTTGCGTTGAGCGTTGAGAGTTGACTCTGGTCCCGGTTCCGGATTTTCGAACGTCCTTTCGTACAATTTAATATATTGTATTTTGCGTTTTGCGGCTTGTACTCTTGTAATTTTGAGATGTTTCTCACCAATAATTTGAACCACTTTGATTGTACTTTGTACTTTTTAGCATTTTGGTCGTTTGCGTCTTCAAATCGTCGAATCTGTCTTTTGTCTTCACCTTTTATTATTTAAACGGATATCACTTGTAAATAGAACAATTGCAACTAAAAGCTTGTATTTCTTGAGGGATAATGCTATGAAATATATATTCATTTTTAGCATTATCAAATATTCCCACACTTGAGCGTTGCTTGTCCTCAAGCAATATAGTCTTGAAATAAAAATACTAGAATCACTTCTTTATTCTTCATACTTTGTACATCAGTGATTTCTATACGGCGGTATAAACAATGATAGTAATGTTGTGGTTTACAGTCCCACATGACTATGAAAATTTAGATCCTTTAGGAAATTGAATCTTTATGAAAACATTTGATCTTTTGTAAATTCAATCTAGCTTTTACCCTAGATAAGTTTTCCGGAATAACCCTTCATCGGTGTTTGCAAAATTGTTTTTGTGGGTTTTGTGGATTTCATATTTGAAAATTTTAGCTCAAAACTTGAGGTTTTGTGTCACCCACTTGCTAATCTTGTATTAGGAAAGCAACACGTCCAGTATACTTGCTCTGTATATAACCTTTCGGTAAACTACCGTCCGGTTGTAAAGGAAAGCGTTGAACAAGTAACTGTTAAGGAAATGTCCCGTTACATGCTTTTGATTATGGTCTATAACGTGTCGGATGCAATTACTATCCTTGGTAGGAGCAATAGTAAAGATCACCCAATAGTTTTTCGTTCTGGCACAAGGTCCTGTCTTCGACCATGCTATGCAACCACCGTTCTTACGGTTGACACCCGATTTGGTTCAGGTGACCTAATGAATTCCAGGTGAATTCCTAGGATTTTACGTTCAATGGTAATGAACGCATTGAAAATAGGGTTTTCAGAAAACAAATCGGTTTGTAATTTGATCAAAATATTTTCTCGTTCAAGCTCGAGTTTAGATATCATTGAATTCCATGAGTTTGAATTCTCAATCTTTAAGGTCAATCTCAAGGATTGAGTAATATCAGTCTTAAAACCTGATTTTTAATCTTTAAGGAGATTATCTTTTCTGGGGGTTTGATTCATTAGTCTTATCAAGCTAATTTGCACGGCGCCCTCCCCATTTTACGAGACAGATCCTCTCATGGTTAGGATAAGTCTGATCACTTGGCGACCCTATTTGATGCTGAGGTCCGTGGATTTCCAGCTGATTTTTGAGAAAACTTTTCAAGGTTTTTTGTAGACTCTACAACTGGTCTGGACGACAACTTCCTGACCTAAATCAAGAAGCACGTGTCTTTTTCGGAAGACTTTACTTCCTTTTAATGATGGAATTGATTCATCGTGTAGATCCATCTTTCTTTCAAATATATTATAAGAAATTGGGTAAAACTGATAAAATTGTCCAAAACAAAGTATCTTTAGTTATTTGTACAAAAATATGTGATATATGTTTTAAATAACTTGGTAAATTTTTCCACACTTGGCTTTTATTTTCCTTTCTTTGCCTTTTTATTGTCCTCTATTCCATTTTAAATGAATTCTAACATTTTGAGTTGTTTCTCAATTTATGTCCTTTCCGAGGTAACAATAATTTCGGTGTTAACACCTAGTTTTACCGTTCATAAATATGTATAAACATGATTTTGAATTCATTTATTTGAAAATTTTGAAAATTTTTACTAGAATTGGGTAGTCAGTATATAAGACTAGGGCTGTTCTTTATTATCAGAGAGCACTAGATTCTAATACAACTACTGTGTTACTAGTATTTTTAATGGTCACCAAGTGTATAAGTTAAAATTTTAAAAATTAGAAAGAATTTAATCCCTTCCCACACTTAAGATCTTACAATGCCCTCATTTGCAAGAAATCAGTAACAATTTAAATTATTGAGGTGATTAGCGTAGAAAAATGATTAAATTTTACCAAAGTTTCCAAACATATTGGCGTTTGTTTGCTGAATGATAAATGGTGCACATCATTTGTTCATTCCGTCTTGTTGTTACATCACATTTGTTTTTCGTTTTGTCGTCAAAATTAGTAGCTTTTGCTGAACTTAATGCCAGTCTTTGAAAATGCGTTGTTTTACCCTGTTGTGTACAATTGACAATATACATATATACAAATAATAACATGCATGGTAATTTAAAATGGGACTTAACATCCCACTTTCAAATCAAATATGAAATATTAGTACAATATAATAAAAATATTAAACATTACAATAAAAGTATCACAATATCATAGGTTTAAACATAAATAAATAGAAATAATAAAAAATAAAAATCATAGAAATCACCAACGGGAACTATATCAATCTGGATAGGGGTTCCAGTTCATGTCGTCGGTCGGGTTCCATGGTTGGTGATAGGTGTACTGGTAGGCCTTGTTAGGGTCGTAGAGAGTAAATGGTGGTCTCATCTCGGGCTAGTGTGGAGGATAGTAAGCGGGTCGGGTCGGTACGTAGTGATCCTGAGGTGATAGCCGACTCATGATCTGACGCTGATGATAGTCCCATCTATCATGCTGTCGTTGCCTAGAATGCTCGTACTCATTCCGGGCTTTCCACTGCTCTAACCGACTAAATCTATCCTCGTTTGTCATTTCTACCTCATCTATACGCTGGTAGACGTCAGTCATAGCCCCCCTAATGACATCCCTAATGTCATCCACTTCCTCCATTTCCTCATCTGAACCTCTCTCTACCTGTGGATGATTACCATCATAGGGTACTGCCTAGTTGCGTCTGCTCTTTAATACCTTAGCACCCTGATAGACCCTCAATCCTAAAGGCTCAACCTGTTCCCTACATACCAAAAGTGGACCCCCTTGATCTCTATCTACACCCAAATACTCTCCAATGAGAGTAACAAAAATACCTCCTCCTATTACTCCCCCTTCCTGTATTCCTTCCACCATCTTAGACAAATAAAAACCAACACAGTAAGGGATATTAACAAAGCCTCTTGGGTCTCGAATACACTTAAGGTAAAATAAATCATGTAAGGTCATTTTCTCCTTGTTGTGACCTCTCTGTGTAATCGAGTTAGCTAGAAATCTATGAATTATACGAAGCTCAGATATGTTAATATGTAAGTAGGAGTGTGTTCCTGCCCGCCCAAAAACATTATAATCTGACATACGCCTCCAGACGGCGTTAGCATCAAAATTCCTATCTACCCTTACACCATGATAAATCAAGTTTGTACAATCGGGTAATAGTAATTCAGCGGGCATATATATCTGTAAAGCCCTGGCCATGTCCAGCATGGACATCCTATACATCCTACGGCCAAGTATAAATCTAAGAAAACTTCTGTCATCTAACCTATCTACATCCGCATTTAACGCTATAGTACTCATAAGTTCAACGCACCATTCTTTATATACAGGCCTACGAATGGTGAATAAACGTTCTCAATCGGGAAAAGAAGATCTGCCATACCTTTGGATCAGTAGCAGTCTAACACGATTAGCTAGTTGGACCCTTTTCAAAGGCTCCCAATCGATTACCCTTGGCACTTCTACATTTTTTGGTACCAGTTTGAATTTGTTACTTTGATATGTTGGGTAATCTTTCCAGCTTCGATCAAATCTCAGATTAGGATGCAACTGTTCTTCATGAATCGTTGGGTGTTGTACTATTGGATGCATCGGAAATACTACGTAGGCATCAACAGATTCTTGTTGCGGATCATAATAAGGTACGTGTTGATCAGGTTGTTATTGTTATTCCTGTTGTTGCTCCGGTTCATATTGCATTTCTGGTTCAAGTTCTGGAGCAGGTTGTCTAGATGATGATGATGCACCATCAGTATCGGTATTTCTCTACAAAACACATTAAACACAAAATTTGTGCATCCAAATATGCATTAGTGTTAGCAAAATAACAACTTGAAACAATTACAATAACATGTTTAATCAAAATTAAACTTATACCCATTTTCACAATTTTAACAATTCTATACTTTTTCAAATAAGCATATATGAAAATGTTTACAAAGTTCATAAGCATTCTACTCAAATAACATGTTAAAATAACCATTACTAGTAATTAAACAAGTTTCAAATGGCATTTACATCAATTTAATCAAGTTCATGAATTTTAGACCTAAAAAGTCCACTTTAATTCTCAAAAATCATGTTTAGGATCAACGTTTGGATCATTTAGCTACCTAAACATGTTACACTACTTAATTTAGCAATAATTCATGACAAAAATCGGCCATAACCTGTTTATATCAAAAAGCCCCAAATTACTCAAGAACACAAACCCTAGATTCCTAAAAATTTTAAAGTTTTTGGCTTCAAATCATGTTAAATAGCATCAATCTAGGTTATACATGCATAATATACTAACAATTTAACTCTAATTACACTAGAAATTAACAAAATCAAATTAGGTAAAATATTGGTAATTATCATAAAAACTAAGAATTTTAAGAGTTTAGGGGTGTAATTTTTACCTTCTTGTTGAAAAATCCGAACCTAGGCATGATTGTAGCGAAGTTTTGTGAGAAATTTGGTGAAATTTGGGTGAAAATTGGTGATTTTAGGGTGATATGTGTGTATGTGTTCGTATGTATGTGTGTGTTGGAGAAGGCAGAACAGAGAGCTCGTGCCTTTATGTTTCTGCCCAGATATCCTGCCTCAGGCGATCGCATGAGGTAACAGGGTAAATCTCATGCGATCGCATGAGGTCCTCCTTTTTTTATATATAAAACCTTTAACTTATTAAAACAAATAATTAATTAAATTTTAAAAATTTTGTTTTCCTTGTTACCTAGGACGAGGTCTTTTCGGATCGTTGTCCTAGTCCGTCCATCGACAAAATTTTAAAATTTGTCATTTTTAAGCGTTGTTTTAAAAGCAAAGATTTTTGGGTTTTTTAAATGTTTTTAGCATACTTTAATTCAATAAGATTAAAAATAATGATAATAAAAGTTCTCGTCCCTCCCTTGGGTAGAGCAATTTCGGTTCAACGACCTAGTTTTCAACTCACGACGAATTTTAAAAATCAAATTTTTAACTTAGTGAAATAAAGTAAATTTTTGTTTTTAAATTCACACCAAACTTAAATTTAAAATGCATAAAATTAAAAATTCACACCAAATTTATATTATATTTTCGTTTTTATACATACAAACTTATATTAAAAATATTAATTTTTTAAATATGTACAACCTTAAATATATTGATTTTAAAAAGTTTACAATAATAATTTAATATTTATATATTAGTTTTAAAAAATAAAAAAATTAAAATTAAAATTAAAAATCTTTTTGGTCTTTTTTCCCACTTTAATCAATCAAATATTATCAAAAATATACGCCCCTCTTTTCGGTAAAGTTATTTCGGATATATTACCTAGTTTTACTCCTGACGAATTTCTGAAATATTTTGGGTTGATTGATTAAAGATATTTATACCTTAAGAATAAACGGTAAATTTCGCAGTGATGTAATAATTTTTTTTATGATATCAATAATTTCGGTTACGCATACCTAATTTTATTGAATACCAATTTAATACTTTATAGCGAACGATTCAGCGTTTATTATCAAAAGGTTAAAAGCAATAAAAATAAATAAAAACTGTACATACTTACCTATGAGAAAGAATTCTCAGAGACCTGCTTTAGCCGACTCATATGAGAGTCGTGTTATTTGGTTCTCCATAGCTACATAAGCATAACCTCGAATCTTTAATATCTTATCTTCTAAACATATGAATGGTCCTTCTCTGCATAGAGTAACAAATTCGGTATTTGAATATGTTTGATTATTTGAACATTTACCTTCGTGTGACCATTTTCCGCATTTATAACATCTTTCAAGGTGTCGTGATCTTATTTTTGTTGCGGATTTTGATTTTCCTTTACCAAAATGTATCTTATGATGATCTTTTCTGAGTTCTTTTCTTACTCCGTCCATTTTTTCTCTTATGAATGATACCAGTTCACTCGGAAGTGTGTCATTATTACGTTTAGTAATCATAGCGTGTAGCATTAGACCATGGTTCAGATCAAAGGAATTCTTCATCTCGTAAAACCTAAAAAAAAATAAAAATTCAGAATGGGGGGAGAAGACTAGTTCTTTAGGGTCTGCTAGGGAAAGACCATTCGGATTCCATTCTCGGAAACTACACGAAAACATAATATCTAACTCTAATAGAAATAACTATTACCCTAAAAAGATTCGAACCTTCCCACACTTAGTTAGCTGTGGTGTCAAAATTATGATTAACTTCATCTTCAACTTCCATTGGATTATCTATGTAATGTTTAATTCTGTGACCATTAACCTTAAATTCAATCCCATTTGAATTTATTAATTCTACTGTTCCGTACGGGAAAACTCTTTTGACTATGAATGGTCCAGACCATCTTGATTTCAATTTTTCAGGAAATAGCTTGAATCGTGAATTGAAAAGAAAAACTCTGTCTCCTTCTTTAAATTCTTTTGAACTTCTGATTCTTTTATCATGTCATTTCTTCGTTCTTTCCTTATAGATTAACGAATTTTCGTATGCTTCATGTCTTAATTCTTCTAATTCGTTTAGTTGACTTAACCGTAGACGTCTAGCTTCATGTAAATCAAGATTACATGTCTTCAAAGCCCAAAATGCTTTATGCTCAATTTCTACTGGAAGATGACATGCTTTTCCATAAACGAGTCTAAAAGGTGTGTTTCCAATTGGAGTTTTGTAGGCTGTTCTAAAAGCCCAGAGTGCATCCTCTAATTTCATGGACCATTCCTTCGGATTTGATCCTACGGTTTTCTCTAGAATACGTTTTAAAGCTCGGTTGGTATTTTCAACTTGTCCACTTATTTGTGGATGATAAGCGGTTGAGATTTTATGAGTTACTCCATATCTTTTGAGAACTTTCTCAAGTTGATTATTACAAATATGAGTACCCCGATCACTTATTAAAGATTTCGGTGTTCCAAACCTAGCAAAAAGACGTTTTAAAAAGTTAACTACAACTCGTGCATCGTTAGTCGGGAGATCTTGTGCTTCCGCCCATTTAGATACATAATCAATGGCAACGAGAATGTAGAGATTATTATGAGATTTTGGAAATGGACACATAAAGTCAATACCCCAAATGTCAAATACTTCACATACTTGAATGATATTTTGTGGCATTTCATCACATTGACTTATTTTTCCGGCCCTTTGACAAGCATCGCAGGATTTGCAAAGAAGGTGTGCGTCTTTGAAAATTGTAGGCCAATAGAATCCAGCATCGTAAACTTTTCTTGCTGTGAGCTGAGGCCTATAATGCCCTCCTGTTGTTCCTGTGTGACAATGGTTTAAGATTTGACTAGCTTCATCTCCGAATACACATCGGCGTATTATTCCATCGAGACAACTTTTAAACAAATGTGGATCTTCCCAGAAATAGTGTTTTATATCACTAAAGAATTTCTTTCATTTTTGGTACGACAACCCTTTTTCAAAGAATCCAAATACTAAGTAGTTTGCATAGTCTGCAAACCATGGAATTTCACTATAATCTATCTTCAATAGATATTCATCAGGAAAGTTATCTTGTATGGCCGATTCATTGAGAACTTCTAATTCAGGATTTTCAAGACGAGAAAGATGATCAGCGGCGAGATTTTCTGCTCCCTTTTTATCTCGGATTTCAATATCGAACTCTTGTAAGAGTAAGATCCAACAGATTAATTTTAGTTTGGCATCTTGTTTTGAAAATAGGTATCTAAGAGCAGAATGATCGGTATAGACCACCGTTTTTGATAGAACGAGATATGAACGAAATTTGTCAAAAGCAAAGACATTGGCCATGAGTTCTTTTTCAGTAGTTGTATAATTTGTTTGTGCTCCTTGTAATGTATTACTAGCATAATAAATAGGTTGAAATCGTTTTTCAATCCTTTGTCCTAAAAGGGTTCCCATTGCAAAATCACTTGCATCGCACATTAGTTCAAATGGTAGATTCTAATTTGGAGTTATCATGATCGATGCATTAGTGAGTTTTTCTTTAAGAATATTAAAAGATTTAATGCATTCATCTGAAAAGATGAATGGAGCATCCTTTTCTAGGAGTTTATTCATAGGAGTGGCAATTTTAGAAAAATCTTTTATGAAACGTAGGTAAAAACCGGCATGCCCTAGAAAACTCCTAACTCCTCTAACATTGGTGGGATGTGAAAGTTTTGCAATTACATCTACTTTAGCTCTATCCACTTCAATTCCTTCCTTTGAAATTTTATGACCAAAAATGATGCCTTCTTTAACCATGAAATGGCATTTCTCCCAAATAAGTACTAGATTTGATTGTTCGTATATAATAAGCATTCGTTCAAGATTAACTAGACATGATTCAAATGTATCACCGAAAACTGAAAAGTCATCCATGAAAACTTCCATGCATTCTTCTATCATATCGTGAAAAATCTCCGTCATGCACCTTTGAAAGGTTGCAGGGGCGTTGCAAAGTCCAAATGGCATGCGTTTATAAGCAAAAGTACCATAAGGGCACGTGAACGTGGTTTTCTCTTGGTCCTCGGGTGCTATTGAAATTTGAAAATATCCGGAAAAATCGTCAAGAAAACAATAGTAACTATTCTCGGATAATCTTTCCAACATTTGATCAATGAAAGGTAAGGGAAAGTGATCTTTTCTGGTGGCGTCATTTAATTTTCTATAATCAATACAAACACGCCATCCTGTTACAGTCCTAGTAGGGATAAGCTCATTTTTCTCATTTGTGATGACAGTCATGCCACCCTTCTTAGGTACGCATTGAACTGGGCTTACCCATGGACTATCAGAGATTGGATAAATTAAACCTGCATCTAGCAGTTTAATTATTTCTTTCTTAACAACATCTTGCATATTAGGATTTAGTCTTCGTTGGCGTTGCACATACATTTTATGACCTTCTTCCATAAGGATTTTATGAAGGACTTATTCCTTTAATATCATGAATCTTCCATGCAATAGCTGGTTTATGAGCTCTTAGCACAGAAATGAGTTGAGATTTTTCATTTTCAGTAAGAGAAGTCGATATTATTACAGGTAATTCAGATTCACCATGTAAATAAGCATATTCCAAATGGTTTGGAAGTGGCTTTAACTCTAATGTCGGTGGTTCTTCTATCGATGATTTATATCAATATATGTCTTCTTTTTTTAACATTTGAATTTCTTCTGTTGTTGGTTCATATCCATTAGCCATAAGTGTAGCTAACATTTCAGTTTCATCAATTGGTTCAGTTCCTTCACCTAAAGAACATTCTCCTGTTCCTTGTAATTCTGGAAATTCTTCTAACAATTCTGCATGTGAATCTATAGTTTGAATATAATAACATGTATCATCTGCAGATTGCGGTTGTTGTATGGATCTATCAACAGAAAAGGTAACACTCTCGTCCTCTATACTAAGGGTCAGTTTCTTACCAAACACGTCTATTATTGCTTTAGCCGTGTTTAAGAATGGTCTTCCTAATATGAGAGGAACTCGTGAATCTTCTTCCATGTCCAGAATAACAAAATCTACTGGAAATACTAAAGTACCAACTTTAACTAGCATGTTTTCCATTATCCCTCTAGGATATTTTACTGATCGATCGGCTAGTTGTATGCTTATTCGTGTTGGTTTCAATTCTCCAAGGTGTAGATTAGCGTATAGTGAATATGGCATTAAATTTATACTAGCACCTAAGTCTGGCAATGCTTCTATTGAACTAAGACTACCCAGAAAACATGGAATTGTGAAATTCCTGGATCTGATAATTTTTCTGGAATCTTATTCAACAGTACTGCAGAACAATTAGCATTCATAGTAACAGCCGAGAGTTCTTCCATTTTCTTTCTATTTGTGATTAGATCTTTCAAGAATTTAGCATATCTAGGCATTCCAGAAATCACATCAATGAAAGGAAGATTTACATTTATTTGATTAAACATATCCAAGAATTTGGATTGCTCGGCTTCAAGTCTCTTTTCTCATTTTACTCGGGTAAGGAAGTGGTGGTTGGTATGGTTTAACATAAGGTTTAGCCTTAATTGTGTTATCTTCATTAACCTTTTCAACTACCGGTTTTGTTTCCTTATCTTGCTCAGGTTGTGGTTCTTGTGGAGTAGGAATAGAATCATCAGAAATTACAGGTATTTCAGGTGGTTTAAGTGTAATACCACTTCTTTTGGTAATGGTTTTAGCTGTTTCATTCCAGGGGTTAGCATTTGTATCACTAGGTAGACTTCCCGGTTTTCTTTCACCTATTAACCTTGCTAGGTTACTTACTTCTTGTTCCAAATTTTGAATAGAAGCTTGTTGATTTCTAAATGCTTGAGCATTTTGTTCATTGGTTTGTTTCTGAGATGTGAAAAACTGCGTTTGAGATTCAACTAGCTTCGACATCATATCTTCTAAATTTGGCTTTTTATCATCGGTTTATGGTGGTTTGTTTAAAAAAATAGGTCTTTGCTGATTGTAAGTATTATTGGATACTTGTTGATTGCTAGGACCTTGTTGGTTGTTGTATGGAACATTTCGGTTATAATTCTGATTTTGATTGTAAATTGGTCTTGGCGGTTGATAATTATTTTGATACTTATTTCCAGGCCTTTGGTTCATGCATGAAACATTCTCTCTTTGTTCCATTGTTTGTTCAATACTGAGACAATCTTTTGTTAAATGTGGTCCTCCACACTGCTCACAACTAATTCGTATTGAGTGGATATCTCTAGTCATCTTTTCCATTCGTCTCTCGACAACATCTATCTTTGCAGAAATGGAATCAAAGTCATGGCTAGAATCGGCTCTAGCTGCTTTAGATGATCTAACGATATCTTTTTCTTGATGCCACTCATGTGAGTGGAAAGCAGTGTTATCAATAATTTTGTAAGCGTCAGTTGCGGTTTTCTTCATAATGGAACCGCCAGCTGCAATATCGATGTCTTTTCATGTAGTGATGTCGCATCCTTGGTAGAATATTTGTACTATTTGATAAGTGTCTAAACCATGTTGTGGACATCCTCTCAATAACTTTCCAAATCTTGTCCACGCTTCATATAGAGTTTCATTTAGCTTTTGCGTGAACGTAACAATTTCTCCTTGAAGTCTCACGGCTTTAGATGCCGGAAAGAATTGTTTAAGAAATTTTTCAACTAAAACATCCCATGTATCAATCGCCCCTTCAGGTAACGATTCTAACCAATCTTTGGCTTTTCCCTTTAAAGTCCAGGGAAATAACATGAGATATATCTGTTCATCCTCCACTTTTCTTATTTTAAATAGAGTACATATCCTATTAAAGGTAAGAAGATGTTCATTTGGATTTTCCTTCGGCACACCACTAAATTGGCATTGATTAGTTACCATGTGTAGGATTTGTCCTCTGATTTCATAATCTGGCGCATTAATGTCTGGTTGAGTAATTGCATGACATTGGCCAGTGCGTTTAGCTCTCATTCGGTCTTCCATACTTAGAGGTTCCAGATTTTCCATGATTGAATTTGTTGAATCTGAATCACTAGAGGATTCTGATTTAATGGGTTGTTCCTCGACAATCTCTGTTTGAATGATTGGTGGTTCCGGAGGAAAGATTAGTTGTTCAGGATCTCTGAATTGTCCCTGAATATCCTCCGGATTCTCAATTGTGAGGTCGGGTTCAAAAAATGGATTATCGGAAATTTGAATTGGAGTACTTGGTCGACTGGATGACGATTCTAAAGAAAAATCAACGGCGACAATATTGGCTAGATGTCTTGATCGAGTTACAGGTGGTGAATGTTTTGCTCGGTGCATTCACTGAATATCCTATTAGTTATAAAAGATAAAAATTATATAAGTTATCAAATTAATAGATTTTTCTGATTTTGCCCACGTTTCGAATAGCCAATAGATGCTGCAGGTAGCCAGGACCCTTTAAATCGGAAGCCCACAACTCGCCACTAACAAATCCAACTATTATTACGAACCAGAAAATTTTGGATGTCTATCAATTTAACCACTTAAAATAATTTTTCGTCGAAATTTAAAGAAATTTTAGAGAAGAAATAGAAAATTCTATGTCCTAAAAACTAGAGCGTCGATGAAAAAGAAAAAGTGCGTCAAAAAACGTCGAAAAATAAAAGGTCGAAAAATAATAAAAAGAACGTAGCGCGTCGAAACTTAAAAGTCTAAAAACTAAGAATTAAAAGTTACGTCTAAAGGTATTAAAGTTTAAAGAAATTCTATATCCAAAACGTCAATAACTTAAAAAGTACTAAAATTTATAAAACGGCGTCGTAAAATTCTAAAGCACCTAAATCTTAGTCTAAAGAAAAAGCACTTAAGGGATTTTACGGCAAAGCCTAAAAATCTAGAAATAAAAATAACTATGGCAAAAACTATGACTTAAAACTAAATACGATTAAAAAATACAAATATTACGCTAAAACAAATAAAAAGATACAAAATATAAAAATAAACTTAAAGTTGTAAAAAGTACAATTTTTATAAAAATATTATTTTTATATTATTTATTTATAAAAGTATTAATTTTTATATATTAATAAAACTAATTAAACTAAATAATACAAATTAAAAAACTAAAACTAATTAATATATAATTAAAACCCTAATTAGGTTTATATTAATAATTATTATTAATTAAAACCCTAATTTCGTTCAGCTTATGTTTCAGACCTGTCTTTTTGCATCATGCGGTCGCATGAAATCTGTGTTATATAGCCATGCGGTCGCATGGACCGTGGATCCAGGCCAGAAGTTGGGCTGCTAAAGTACCTTGGCCCGATTACTTTTTTTTTTCTGTTTTCTGTTTTATATTTATACAAAATATATATAAAAATTAAATAAAAACTTAATTTTTAAATAAAAATAAAAACTTTATAATTTTATATATTTTAAACAAACTCTTAAAAATATAAATATATATATATATATATATATATATATATATATATATATATATATATATATATATATATATATATATATATATATATATATATATATATATATATATATTTGTATTTTTTTTAAATTAAAACGTATTTTTACAAAAGTAAATTAAAAATCTTTTTTTATAGCGTTTCGCTTTCGGCGTTTAAGCTTTCCCCGGCAGCGGCGCCAAAAATACTTGATGTTAAAGCGAAGGGGTACAAAATACTATTAATTTTTACAAGGAAATACTATTAAAGCGAAGGCAGTGTACCTAATCGTACAGTAGTGTAGTTTTTAGTAAGTCCGGTTCGTTCCACAGGGATCTTAGCCAAGTTTAACGCTATATTTTTAAAACTATATTTGTAAATATATAAATATATATAAGTAGTATTATTATTATTATAAAAAGGGGGTTTTTACCGTTTAATGACCGGTTTGTCGATTTTAAAACTTAAGTCGCAGTTAAAACCTAATGTAAAATATTAAATATATAAAAGACTTAATTTAAAGTGTAAAGTAAATGACAATAATTAAAATGCGATAAATTAAAATGCGATAAATAAAATGACAATAAATAAAATTGTGATAATTAGAAAGTACGATAATTAAAATGACAATAAATTAAAGTGCGATAATTAAAAGTGCAATTAAATATGAAATAAAGGAATTATGCTTATTTAAACTTCCGTAATCATGATGTTTGACGTGTTGATTTTAGTTTATTACCATGGGTTAATTGTCCTTTGTCCTGGATTATTCAATATGTCCGTCTGGTTTTTGTCCATAACAGTCCATCAGTCATAAATATAAAGTGCGAGTGTCTTCGTCAAATTATCCTTATATCCGAAGTCAAATATTCCAACTAATTGGGGACTTAAACTATAATTACACCAATTTTCCTTGTATATAATTCACCCCTGTTTTAATAAGTCCATAGACTATTAATCCATTCCCGTGTCCGGTTAAATGAACGATTATTAGTACTTATAAATATCCCGCCCATCGTGTCCGATCGAGTGTATATGGTTATTTATAGGTACGTCCAATTGTAAATCTTTATATTAAATTAACAAACTATCATTTAATTAAACAAATATAAAGCCCATTAATAACCCATAGTCTAATTTCCGCAAGTGTCGTTCTTTTGTCCAAACCCCAATTATGGTACAAAGCCCAATTACCCTGTCTTTAATATTTAGCCCAACATCACGATTACTTCGGCTTAAATAAGCATAATAATAACTTATCTACGAGACATTAATTTAAAAAGATTGAACATAACTTACAATGATTAATAATAGCGTAGCGTTACAAGGACAGAATTTCGACTTACACCCTTACAACATTCGCTAACATACCCTTATTATTATTAAAATTAAAATTAAAATTAAAATTATAATATATATATATAAATATGTTGAGAGATGAAGAAAGAAAAAAATGTGTTTAGAGTTCGAGCAAAGCCTGCCTTTTATAGGAATGTGGCCAGAAAAAGTAGGCCATGCGATCGCATGGCCTGGGAGTGTTAATCCCATGTGATCGCATGGAAGGTAAATCCAGCTCACATTGATTTGTTTCCTAGCTTGCCGACGGTTTTATATAATAATATAATATATATAATTTTAAGAATTAATTGTATATTATATTATATTCATGTGCATAGTTCACTTGTAATTTTTAGTCCGTTGCGTCGAGCGTTGAGAGTTGACTCTGGTCCCGGTTCCGGATTTTCGAACGTCCTTTCGTACAATTTAATATCTTGTATTTTGCATTTTGCGGCTTGTACTCTTGTAATTTTGAGACGTTTCTCACCAATAATTTGAACCACTTTGATTGTACTTTGTACTTTTTAGCTTTTTGGTCGTTTGCGTCTTCAAATCGTCGAATCTGTCTTTTGTCTTCACCTTTTATTATTTAAACGGATATCACTTGTAAATAGAACAATTGCAACTAAAAGCTTGTCTTTCTTAAGGGATAATGCTATGAAATATATGTTTGTTTTTAGCATTATCACCAGCTCATAGCTGCCATATCTGAAAGTAGACCTGATCTTACTGCCCCCATTTACTCAGTGTATGACCAGTCACAGATACCAAATGTTAGAAAATGCTACAAGTGTGGCAGCAAGTTTCACTTAGCTAACCGGTGTACTCTAACCCTAACCCCATCTGCTGCTGCCTCTTCAAGCAAACCAGCAGACATGAAGAGATCATCAAAGATGACCCTTCCAAAACCCATCCTTGGATGGGTTCCCAAAAAGAACTAATCTCTTAGCTAATGTGCAGGGCATTCAAAACAAGCAAATCTGGTATCTCGATAGTGGATGTTCGAGACATATGACCAGAAGTAAGTCCCTGCTAATGGACTATCAAGAAAAGGATGGTCCAGTTGTTTCATATGGAGATAATTCTTTGGGTTCCACAAAGGGTTTTGGTACTTTAATAAATGAGAATGTTACATTCTCAAATGAAGCATATGTCGTTGGGCTTAAACACAACTTACTCAGCATAAGCCAAATGACGAGCAAAAGTAAGATAGTTCAATTCAGAAGGAAAATTGGCACTATTTTTGATAAGACAGGGAAGCCACTGTTGACAGCTAAAAGACATGAGAACATGTATCAAATTGACATGAACACGATAGTCACAACAACTGATACTTGTTTTTATTCAAAGGCAGCAGACAACCTCAAATAGTTATAGCACAAGAGACTCTCACATCTCAACTTTAAAGATATTCACAGATTATCTAGTAAAAGTTTGGTGTCTGGGCTACCCACAATGTCTTATGTGAAGGACAGATTGTGTCCTGGATGTGAAAAAGGGAAGCATCACCATACCTCATTCAAGTTAAAGCAGATTTCATCTGTTGAGAAAAAATTTCACCTACTTTATATGAATCTTTTTGGTCCTGTTAATATAGCCAGCTGTAGTTGGAAGAAGTATACACTGGTGATTGTTGATGAATACTCCAAATACACTTGGGTATTCTTTTTGAAGCAAAAGAGTGCAGCTGCTGATGAAATTATCAATTTTATCAAAATAATGGAACTACTGAATGGGCAACTGGTGAAGAAACTTAGAAGTGATCATGGTACAAAATTCAGAAATGCTACATTGAAAGAATTTTGTGCTGACAAAGGTATTTCATAAAATTTTTTTGCTGTGAGAACACCTCAACAGAATGGTGTTGCAGATAGAAGAAACAGAACTCTAATTGAAGCAGCAAGATCTATGTTGGCTGAGTCTGGGCTAAAAAATTCATACTGTGCAGAAGCTGTGAACACTGCTTGTTTTACCTAGAATAGATCTTTAATAGTGAAAAGATATCAGAAAACTGCTTATGAAGTTCTTAAAGGCAGAAGACCCTCAATTTCATTTCTTCATGTATTTGGCACTCCCTGTTTCATTCTAAACAATAGGGATCAGCTAGGCAAGTTTGATGCTAAGGCTGATGAAGGTATATTTCTTGGATATTCCAACTTGTCAACGACATATATGATTTTCAATAAAAGAAGGGGTTGTTTTGAAGAATCTATTAATGTTACATTTGATAAAACTGCCCCAACTTCATCTTCTGGTCAAGAAGATGAGGAGTTACTATTTGAAGAGCTAACTTGGCAAGCTCTAGATGATGAAGAATAACCAGCAGCAAATCCCTCACCAATCCATGTTGCTGGGGTCTCTGATGATGAGATGGAACACTCTGTTCCATCTGTGTCTAAACCAGGTGGACCTACTGGCTATACTGATGTTTTACAACTTGAGCATAGGTCTACTGGTTCTGAAAGATCTCAAGCTGGTACTGGTTAAACTCATAATGAACCGCTGTCTCCCACTGCTGCTCATTCCTATGAGCCAGCTGATGATCAAGATGATGTGTGTTCCACAACAAGCTCACCTGTTCATAACACTAGATGGACAAAGGAGCATCTAATTGAACAAGTTATTGGTAATCTGGCCAGTGGTGTTAAAACAAGAAAACATGCAACCAGTAATTTTTGCATGCATGTAAACTTTGTATCTACCATTGAACCTACATGTCCTGAAGAAGCAATCAAAGATCCAAGCTGGGCAGGAGCTATGCAAGAAGAGATCTTCCAGTTTGATAGGAATAAGGATTGGACATTGGTACCTAAACCTGATGATGAAACTAAGAAGATCATTGGTACCAAGTGGATTTTCAAAAATAAGATGGATGAAGATGAGATTGTGATCAGAAATAAAGCTAGATTGGTAGCTCAAGGTTTCAAACAGGAAGAAGGATTGGATTATGGAGAGACTTAAGCACCATTGGCTAGGATGGAAGCTATCAGATTGTTCTTGGAATATGCTGCAAGATGAACTTTTAGGTATTCCAGATGGATGTTAAGTCTGCATTTCTAAATGGGAAGCTGCAAGAAGAAGTTTATGTCAAACAGCCTCCTGGTTTTGTAAGCAGTAAATATCCAGACCATGTCTACAAGTTAGACAAAGCTCTTTATGGCCTCAAACAGGCACCAAGAGCATGGTATGAGACACTTCATGTGTATCTCACTGGTATAGGTTTTAAAGTTGGAATAATTGATACCACTCTATTCTTAAAAGAGATAGATGGTGATCTCTTGCTGGTACAGATATATGTGGGTGATATTATTTATGGATCTAAAAATGAGAAACATTGTCAAGATTTTTCAAAAATTATGTCAAAGACATATGAAATGAGCTTACAAAGAGATTTGCAATACTTTTTAGGATTGCAAATTAAACAACTTGATGATGGAATTTTTATAAGTCAAGATAAATATATCAAAGATATGTTAAACAAATTTGGTCTGACTTGTTTAAAATATATAGGGACTCCAATGGCGGCATCTATCAAAATCGATGCTGATCCTAATGGTGAACCAGCCAATATTACTGAATATAGAGGTATGATTGGGTCCCTACTTTATCTCACAGCCAGCAGACCAAATATTATGTTTGCCACTTGTCTATGTGCCAGATATCAAGCTGATCCTAAAGAGTCACATTTGCTAGCAGTAAAAAGGATATATGGGTATCTAAAAGGTACTGCTAAACGTGGTCTTTGGTATCCTAAAGACCATGATTTTGAGCTAATAGGGTATTCAGATGCTGATTTTTCAGGGTGTAAAATAGACAGGAAAAGTACTACTAGTGGTTGCCAGTTACTGGGTGGTAGGCTAGTCAGCTGGACGAGCAAAAAGCAAAATACTGTATCCACATCTACTGCTGAGGCAGAATTTGTTTCTGCTGGTAGTTGTACTGCTCAAGTACTATGGATGCAAAGTCAGCTGAAGGACTATGGTATTCATGTTACAAAAACTCCAATCTACTGTGACAACACCAGTGCAATTGCTATTACCAACAATCCTGTGATGCATTCAAGGACAAAGCACAATGACGTTCGTTATCACTTCATAAGGGATCATGTTCAAAAAGGAGATGTGGAGCTACATTTTATTTCAACAGACCAGCAGTTAGCAGATCTATTCACAAAGCCCTTAGATGAGAAACATTTTAACTATCTCATCTCTGAGCTGGGTATGCTTGAACTTTAAAATAAAAGGCAATTTTGTTGGTGTGCTGGTTCTACGACATGTGGGACAAACCAGTAAGTCAAAAATTCTTTTCTTACTGTCTACATGTCAAACAATCAGCACAACAAGGTCTTTTATATCATGGTTATTCAATGTCTAAAATGAAATAATAAATAGCTCACAACATTAAATGATACCTTAACACAGAAACTCATTTACTCCCAATGATTTAAAATTAAATTCATGACATCTTAAATGTAACAAAGAATTTTTGTATTTAATACAAATTTTATTTTATGGTCTCTAACTTCATTTTGAATTAAAACCTGCTGTATTTAATGCTTAATGGGAGGTATGAGTGTTCAAGCCGATTATACATCATGTCAACAGTCTGTGTCCCCTCGAAAATGTTCCAGTCTGTCACATCTGCCCACGCGCCTGCAGATGACAGTTGTCATTTTTCTCTCTCCTGCACTTTTTCTACCAATCTGAAAGGTTAAATAAGGCGATCCATTTCTCATAATAACTTTCGATTATTAACTCTTCCATTTACCTTTCAAAAACACACTTTTCTCTCTAAATCCCGAAAATCTTCAAATCATTCATACATTCATCTTCAACAAAATTATCAATGGCAGACCGACAACAATCACCAACCATCGAGAACCAACCAGAGGAACAACAACAACAACAACAACAACAGCAACAACAACCAGAACAACAACCTCCACCGGTCCTGGAGGAACAGGTTGAACAAGGACCATTGTTCAATCTTCATCCAAGCCTTGTTAAGGCTTCTACCACACCTGCACATGATCTCATTCACCTATCAAGAGGCAATGCTGCACATTCTCTCTCCATCCCCAAGTCTAAAGCCAACATAGGCTATAAGACTCTGATCGACTACATCAGGCGATGCCCCTTGGCAAGTGATATTATGCGAGGTGTATATAAAATAGCTTTTAAATTTTAGCAGGAAATACTATTAAATACGATACAATTTTATACAAGATATTTATTTATTTATAGAATGGATATACTTAAACCTTGCTATAACACTTATAGGCAGTGTACCTAATCGTACAGTAGTGTAGTTTTTAGTAAGTCCGGTTCGTTCCACAGGAAATCTTTTTCACAAAGCTTAACGCTATATTAGTTTAAATTTATAAAAATACAAATATATATATAAGTAATATTATTATTATAAAGGGGGTTTTTACCGTTTAATGACCGGTTTGTAGATTTTAAAACTTTAATCGCAGTTAAAACCAAATGTAAAATAATAAATAAATACAAGACTTAATTTAAAGCGTAAAGTAAATAACGATAATGAAATTGCGAATAATAAAAGTGCGATAAAATAAACTTGCGATAATTAAAAAGTACGATAATTAAAAGTGCAATTAAATATAATAACAATAAATAAAAGTGCTATAATTAGAAGTGCAATTAAATATAAAATAAAGGAAATTAAATATGAAATAAAAGAATTATGCTTATTTAAACTTCCGTAATCATGATGTTTGACGTGTTGATTTTAGTTTTATGCCCATGGGTTAATTGTCCTTTGTCCTGGATTATTTAATATGTCCATACGGATTTTGTCCATAATAGTCCATCAGTCATAAATATAAAGAGCGAAAGCCTTCGTCAAATTATTCTTATTCCCGAAGTCAAATATTCCAACTAATTGGGGATTCGAATTGTAACAAGGTTTTAATACTTTGTTTAATGAATACACCAGGTTATCGACTGCGTGTAACCCAAGGTTTTACTACTTTGTTAACAATTACACCAATTACCCTTGAATGTAATTCACCCCTGTTTCAACAAGTCTATTAACTATTAATCCAGTTTCGTATCCGGTAAAATGAATAATTATTGGTATTTATAGATATCCTGCCCACCGTACCCAGTCAAGCGTATGTGGTTATATATAAATACGTCGAATTATAAGTTTGTATATTAAATTAACAAGGTATTGTTTAGTTAATATAAAACCCATTAATAGCCCATAGTCTAATTTCCATAAGTGTCGTTCTTTTATCCAAACCCCAATTATGGTACAAAGCCCAATTACCCAATTTTAGTAATTAGCCCAACATCATGATTACTTCGGTATTAAATAAACATAATAATAACTTAGCTACGAGACATTAAATTAAAAAGGTTGAACATAACTTACAATGATTAAAATTAGCGTAGCGTTACACGGACAGAATTTCGACTTACACCCTTACAACATTCGCTAACATACCCTTATTATTAGGATTAAAATTAAAATTAAAATTAAAATATAAATTATAAATATAAATATTACGTATATAGATAGAGAGATTGATGGATATTGGATGAAAAATTGATCAGAATTCGTTGGGCTTTATAGGGAGTTTCAGTTTTTGGGACTCCGCGACTCGCGGCCCATTCCTTCTTCAAACTCCGCGAGTCGCGGAGTTTGTAATTACAGCTCACTCCATTTTGGCTCTTTGTTTACCGACGGTTTATTATATAAATATAATATATATATAATTTATATAATTAATTATATATTATATTATATTTATATACATAGTTAACTTGTAATTTTTAGTCCGTTGCGTCGAGCGTTGAGAGTTGACTCTGGTCCCGGTTTCGGATTTTCGAACGTCCTTGCGTACAATTTAATATCTTGTACTTTGCGTTTTGAATCTTGTACTCGTGTAATTTCGAGACGTTTCTTATCAATAATTGGAACCTCTTTGATTGTCTTTTGTACTTTTGAGCTTTTTGGTCGTTTGCGTCTTCAATTCGTCGAATCTGTCTTTTGTCTTCACCTTTTATTATTTAAACGAATATCACTTGTAAATAGAACAATTGCAACTAAAAGCTTGTCTTTCTTGAGGAATAATGCTATGAAATATATGTTCGTTTTTAGCATTATCAAATATTCCCACACTTGAGCGTTGCTTGTCCTCAAGCAATATCGTCTTGAAATACTAGAATCACTTCTTTATTCTTCACACTTTGTACATCAGTGATTTCTATACGGCGGTATAAACAATGGTAGTAACGATATGGTTTACAGTCCCACATGACTATAAAAATTTAGATCCATTAAGGAAATTGGATCTTTATGAAAACAATTGATCTTTTGAAAATTAAATCTAGTTTTTACCCTAGATAAGTTTTCCGGAATAACCCTTCACCGGTGTTTGTAAAATATTTTTGTGGGTTTGGTGGGTTTCAGATTTGAAAATTTTAGCTCAAAACTTATGGTTTTGTATCACCCACTTGCTAACCTTGTATTTGGAAAGCAACACGTCCAGTTTACTTGTCCCGTATATTACCTTTCGGTAAACTACCGTCCGGTTGTAAAGGAAAGCGTTGAACAAGCAACTGTGAAGGCAATGTCCCCTGACATGCTTTTAATTATGGTCTATAACGTGTCAGACGCAATTACTATCCTTGGTAGAAGCAATAGTAAAGCTCACCCTTATAATTTGTAGGTTTGGCACAAGGTCCTGTCTTTGACCACTATGCAACCACCGTTCTTACGGTTGACACCCGATTTGGTTCAGGTGACCTAATGAATTCCAGGTGAATTCCTAGGATTTTACGTTCAATGGTAATGAACGCATTGAAAATGGGTTTTTAGAAAACAAATCGGTTTGTAATTTTGATCAAAATAGTTTCTCGTTCAGGCTCGAGTTTAGATATCATTGAATTCCATGAGTTTGTAATTCTCAATCTTTAAGGTCAATCTCAAGGATTGAGTAATATCAGGCTTAAAAGCTGATTTTTGATCTTTTAAGGAGATTATCCTTTCTGGGGATCTGATTCATTAGTCTTATCTAGCTAATTTGTATGGTGCCCCCCATTGTACGAGATAAATCCTTCTCATGGTTAGGATAAAGCTGACCACTTGGCGACCCTGTTTAATGCTGAGGTCCGTGGATTTCCTGCTGATTTTAGTGATGACTTTTCTAGGTTTTTCGTCAACCTACAGTTGGTCTGGACGACAGCTTCCTGACCTAAATCAAGAAGCGCGTTTCTTTTTCAGAAGACTTTACTTCCTTTTAATGATGGAATTGATTCATCGTGTAGATCCATCTCTTCTTTTCTTTCATCGGGTAAAACAGTTTAGTTTAGTCCAAAGCAAAAGTATTTTCAGTTATTTGTACAAAAATATGTGACATATGTTTTGAATAACTTGGAGAATTTTCCCACACTTGGCTTTTATTTTCCTTTTTATTGTCCTCTATTCCATTTTAAATGAATTTTAACATTTTAGTTTATTTATCAATTTATGTCCTTTCCGAGGTAACAATAATTTCGGTGTTAAAACCTAGTTTTATCATTCATAAATATGTATAAACATGATTTTGAGTTCATTTAATTAAAAATTTTGAAAAATTTTACTAGAATTGGGTAGTCAGTATATAAGACTAGGGCTGTTCTTTATTATCAGAGAGCACTAGATTCTAATACAACTACTACTTTACTAGTATTTCTAATGGTAACCAAGTGTATAAAGTAAAAATTTTAAAATCCGAAAGAATTTAACCCCTTCCCACACTTAAGATCTTGCAATGCCCTCATTTGCAAGAAATCAGTAACAATTTAAATTATTGAGGGTGATTTGTGTGAAAATGATTAAATTTTACCAAAGTTTCCAAACATATTTGTGTTTGTTTGCTGAATGATAAATGGTGCACATCATTTGTTCATTCCGTCTTGTTGTTATTTCACATATATTTTGCATCTTGTCGTCAAAATTAGTTGCTTTTGCTGAACTTAATGCCAGTCTTTGAAAATGCGTTGTTTTACCCTGTTGTGTACATAAGATAAACTGCATATATATACATATTTTTGAAGTTTGGTATATTACCCCACATTCAAAAATTATTAAAATCTAAGAATAAAAGTTAGAAAATTATAAAAACTATTACAATATTAAATAAGTATTAAACGTATCAACATTACAAATTACAAAATAAATAAAACTAAGTAGACTAGGGATGATACTGATACCAGTAGGGGTTCCATGCATAACCATAGGTGCTATAAAATGCTTCGGCTGGGTTATACGTAGGATACGGTGGTTGAATCTCTATAGACCAGGGAGGGAATATGGGCGATGGAGTAGGAATATAGTTTCTACCTATATGTTGGCAATAAGCTATGATTTGGTTTTGATGAACTTGCCAATCTTCAAATGCTCTATGTCTAGCATTTTCGTACTCCTGTGAAGCTATAAACCTTTGCATTTCTTGCATTTCATTTCCCCCTCCTACATTACCTTGCTGTTGGTTTCTCTCAACCTGTGGATGTCTACCATGGTATTGTACTGCGGCGTTATTTCGCCTCTTCAAAACTTTCGCACCATGGTATACATTTAAACCTATTGTATCGCGGGGTTCTGGTTCTTCGACTAATAATCCCCCCTGACTTATATTCACACCGAGATATTCAGCAATCAAAGTAATAAATATACCACCTCCTATTATGCTATGCGGTCTCATCCCCCTAACCATAGCTGATAAATAATAACCCACACAATAAGGTATACTTACAGCGCTTTGTGGGTCTCGAATACACATATGGTAAAACAAATCCTGTTCATTTACCTTTTCCTTGTTCTTACCTCTTTGTGTAATCGAATTAGCTAAAAACCTATGAATTACTCTTAATTCAGCTCTATCTATATCCAAATAAGAGTAATTTCCCCCTTTGAATCGGTGATGGCTTGTCATTTGACTCCATACACCATGTGTATCAAAATTTTCATCTATCTTTCTACCATTTAGTATCAACCCTCTACAATCGGCAGATGCTAACTCCTCAGGCGTATATATACGTAAAGCCTGAGCCATGTCTAGTAAAGACATGTGGCGCATCGAACCTCCTAACAAAAATCTAATAAAAGATCGATCGGTTAAACTAGCTACCCGATCATTTAATTCTATACTACACAATAATTCTTCACACCATACTTTATATACAGGTCTACGCATGGTGAATAAACGTACCCAGTCGTTAAAAGTAGAATTACCATACCTCTGTGCAAGTAATTCCCTAATTGGCCCGGCCAATTCTACAGCTTCTAATGGTCCCCATTCTATGACCCTAGGTACCTCAACAACTTTAGAATGAAGAGTATGTAAACCCCTTTGGTATTTTGGATAATCTATCCAAAGTCTGTCAAATCTCAGGTTCGGGTGCAAATCTTCCAAGTGCATATCAGAAAATGTCATGACTGGATGAGGTATATCTTGTTTGTAGTAGTTATCCACCTCCTGTTGTTCCGCATTCTCAGCAGGAGCATTGCGAGCTTGGGATGAAGATTCACCCCTTTCAGTCTGCAAAACACATCAAACACAATTTTTGTGCATCCAAATATGCATTAGTGTCAGCAAAATCATCAATCAAAATAATTACAATGACATGATCAATTTATATCAAACTTAAGCTCATTTTCATATTTTCATCAAATCTACACTTTTTCAAATAAGCATATACGAAAATGTTCGCCAAGTTCATAAGCATTCAACTCAAATAACATGTCAAAATAATCATTACTAGCAATTAAACAAGTTTCAAATGGCATTATCTCTCAAAAATCAAGTTCATGAATTTTAGACTTGAAAAAGTCCACTTTAATTCTCAAAATCATGTTTAGGCTCAAAGTTTGGATCATTTAACTACCTAAACATGTTACACTACTTAATTTAGCAACAATTCATGACAAAAATCGGCCATAACCTGTTTATATCAAAAAGCCCCAAATTGCTCAAGAACACAAACCCTAGATTACTCAAAATTTGAAGTTTAAGGTTTCTAATCATGTTAAATAGCATCAATCTAGGTTATACAAGCATAATACATAAACAATTTAAGCATAATTACACTAAAAAGCATCAAAATCAAATTGGGGAAAAAATTGCTCAAGAACACTAATTTTTGGATTAAATGGTGTTTAGGTGTAGAAATTTACCATTTTTCTTGAGTAATTCCTTGATAGCATCCTTCTCAATATGATTTTAGTAAAAGATTTGATGATTAACGGTCAAAAATTGTGAATTTGGGGGTGTTTTTTTGAGTTTTTGCGGGTTTTATCGCAGTGTTTTCGTGGGTGTGGGTTGTAGACTGATCAGTTCTGCCCCTTTTATTTTTTTTCGGTATTTTTGGAACTCCGCGAGTCGCGGTGTTTTTCCCTTTCAAACTCCGCAAGTCGCGGAGTTTGTATTTTTTTTTTATTAAAAAGGTTTTTGGCATACTTTAATTCAATAAGATTAAAAATAATGATAATAAAAGTTCTCGTCCCTCCCTCGGGTAAAGCAATTTCGGTTCAACGACCTAGTCTTCAACTTACGACGAATTTTAAAAATCATATTTTTAACTTAATGAGATAAAGTAAATTTTTGTTTTTAAATTCACACAACTTAAATATAAAATTCAAAATTAATATTAAAAATTCACACCAAACTTAAAATTTGAAATGCATAAAATTAAAAATTCATATTTTAAAAATTAAAAATTCACACCAAACTTAATTTAAAAATTCATATTATAAATTCACACCAAACTTATATTAATTTTTCAAATATTTACAATTTTAAATATATTGATTTTACAAAGTTTACAATATTAATTTAAGATTTATATATTAATTTTAAAAACATGGTAAAAATAAAATTAAAAATCTTTTTGGCTTTTTATCCCACTTTAATCAATCAAATATTATCAAAAATATGCGCCCCTCTTTTCGGTAAAGTAATTTCGGTTCCATGACCTAATTTAACTCATGACGAATTTTTGAAATATTTTGGGTTGATTGATTAAAGATATTTATACCTTAAGAATAAACGTTAAATTTCGCAGTGATGTAATAAATTTTTGAATGATATCAATAATTTCGGTCGCCAAACCTAATTTTATTCAACACCAATTTAATACTTTATAGCGAACAAATTAGCGTTTATTATCAAAAGGTTAAAAATAAAAATAAAAAAATAAAAACTGTACAAACATACCTGTGAAATAGATTTCTTAGTTATATGATCTATCCCATTCATAAGATAGTCGGTTTAATTGGTTTTCCATGGCTACATAGGCGTAACCTCGAGCATTCAGTGTTTTTTCTTCTAAACATATGAACGGTCCGTCTCTGCATAAAGTAACAAATTCGGTGTTTGAATAGGTTTGATTACTTGAACATTTACCTCCATGTGACCATTTTCCGAATTTGTGACATCTTTCTAGGTGTCGTGCTCTTCTTTTCGCTGCGGATTTTGATTTTCCTTTACCAAATTGGAACTTATTATCTTCGCATCTGGATTCTTTTCTAACTCCGTCCAATCTTTCTCTGATTACTGATACTATTTCACTCGGAAGTGTGTCATTATTACGTTTAGTGATCAAAGCGTGTAGCATTAGACCATGGTTTAGTTCACAGGCAGTCTTTATTTCCTAAAAAAATAAAAATTCAGAATGGGGGGAGAAGACTAGTTCTTTAGGGTCTGCTAGGGAAAGACCGTTCGGGTTCTATTTTCGAGAACTACACGAAAACAGACAATCTAACTCTAATAGAAATACATAAACCCCCTATACTTAGTTAGCTGTGGTATCGAAATTGTGATTAACTTCATTGTCTTCTTCCATCGGACCATGTATGTAATGTTTAACTCTGTGACCATTAACTTTAAATTCAATCCCATTTGAATTTATTAATTCTATCGTTCCGTATGGGAAAACTCTTTTGACTATGAATGGTCCAGACCATATTGATTTCAATTTTCCAGGAAATAGCTTGAATCGTGAATTGAAAAGAAGAACTCTGTCTCCTTCTTTAAATTCTTTTGAACTTCTGATTCTTTTATCATGCCATTTCTTCGTTCTTTCTTTATAGATTAACGAATTTTCGTATGCTTCATGTCTTAATTCTTCTAATTCATTTAGTTGACTTAATCGTAGACGTCCGGCTTCATGTAAATCAAGATTACATGTTTTTAAAGCCCAAAATGCTTTGTGTTCAATTTCTACTGGAAGATGACATGCTTTTCCATAAACAAGTCTAAAAGGTGTGGTTCCAATTGGAGTTTTGTAGGCTGTTCTAAAAGCCCAGAGTGCATTCTCTAATTTAATGGACCATTCCTTCGGATTTGATCCTACGGTTTTCTCTAGAATACGTTTTAAAGCTCGGTTGGTATTTTCAACTTGTCCACTTGTTTGTGGATGATATGCGGTGGAGATTTTATGAGTTACTCCATATCTTTTAAGAACTTTCTCAAGTTGATTATTACAGAAATGAGTACCCCGATCACTTATTAAAGCTTTCGGTGTTCCAAACCTTGCAAAAAGACGTTTTAAAAAGTTGACTACAACTCGTGCATCGTTAGTTGGGAGAGCTTGTGCTTCCGCCCATTTAGATACATAATCAATGGCTACGAGTATATATAGATTATTATGAGATTTTGGAAATGGACCCATAAAGTCAATACCCCAAATGTCAAATACTTCACATACTTGGATGACATTTTGTGGCATTTCATCACGTTGACTTATTTTTACGGCCCTTTGACAAGCATCACAGGATTTGCAAAGAAGGTGTGTGTCTTTGTAAATTGTAGGCCAATAGAATCCAGCATCATAAACTTTTCTTGCTGTTAGTTGAGGCCCATAATGCCCTCCTGTTGGTCCTGTGTGACAATGGTTTAAAATTTTACTAGCTTCATCTCCAAATACACATCGACGTATTATTCCATCGAGACAACTTTTAAACAGATGTGGATCTTCCCAAAAATAGTGTTTTATATCATTGAAGAATTTCTTTCATTTTTGGTACGATAATCCTTTTTCAAGGAATCCACAAACTAAGTAGTTTGCATAGTCTACAAACCATGGAATTTCTTTATAATCTATCTTCAATAGATATTCATCAGGAAAGTTGTCTTGTATGGCCGATTCATTTAGAACTTCTAATTCGGGATTTTCAAGACGAGAAAGATGATCAGCGGCGAGATTTTCTGCTCCTCTTTTATCTCGGATTTCAATATCAAACTCTTGTAAGAGTAAGATCCAACGGATTAATCTTGGTTTAGCATCTTGTTTTGAAAATAGGTATCTAAGAGCAGAATGGTCGGTATAGACCACCGTTTTTGCTAGAACGAGATATGATCGAAATTTGTCAAAAGCAAAGACAATAGCAAGGAGTTCTTTTTCAGTAGTTGTATAGTTCGTTTGTGCTCCTTGTAACGTCTTACTAGCATAATATATAGGTTGAACTTGTTTTTCAATCCTTTGTCCTAAAACGGCTCCCATTGCAAAATCACTTGCATCGCACATTAGTTCAAATGGTAGATTCCAATTTGGTGTTATCATGATCGGCGCATTAGTGAGTTTCTCTTTAAGAATATTAAAAGATTTGATACACTCATCTGAAAAGATGAATGGAGCATCCTTTTCTAGGAGTTTATTCATAGGAGTGGCAATTTTAGAAAAATCTTTTATGAAACGTCGGTAAAAACCGGCATGCCCTAGAAAACTCCTAACTCCTCTAACATTGGTGGGATGTGGAAGTTTAGCAATTACATCTACTTTAGCTCTATCCACTTCAATTCCTTCTTTTAAAATTTTATGTCCAAGAACGATGCCCTCTTTAACCATGAAATGGCATTTCTCCCAATTAAGTACTAGATTTGATTGTTCGCATCTAATAAACATTCGTTCAAGATTAGCTAGACATGTTTCAAATGTATCACCGAAGACTGAAAAGTCATCCATGAAAACTTCCATGCATTCTTCTATCATGTCATGAAAAATCGCCATCATACACCTTTGAAAGGTTGCAGGGGCGTTGCAAAGTCCAAATGGCATGCGTTTGTAAGCAAAAGTACCATAAGGGCACGTGAATGTGGTTTTCTCTTGGTCCTCGGGTGCTATTGGAATTTGAAAATATCCGGAAAATCCATCTAGAAAACAATAGTAACTATTTCCGGCTAATCTTTCCAACATTTGATCAATGAAAGGTAAGGGAAAGTGATCTTTTCTGGTGGCATCATTTAATTTTCTATAATCAATACATACACGCCATCCTGTTACAGTCCTAGTAAGAATAAGCTCATTTTTCTCATTTGTAATGACAGTCATGCCACCCTTCTTAGGCACGCATTGAACTGGGCTTACCCATGGACTATCAGAAATTGGATAAATTAGACCTGCGTCTAGCAGTTTAATAATTTCTTTTTTAAATACATCTTGCATATTAGGATTTAGTCTTCGTTGGCGTTGCACATACATTTTATGACCTTCTTCCATAAGGATTTTATGTGTGCAATACGAAGGACTTATTCCTTTAATATCATGAATCTTCCATGCAATGGCTGGTTTATGAGCTTTCAACACAGAAATGAGTTGTGATTTCTCATTTTCAGTAAGAGAAGACGATATTATTACAGGTAATTCAGATTCACCATGTAAATAAGCGTATTCCAAATGGTTTGGAAGTGGCTTTAACTCTAATTTCGGTGGTTCTTCTATCGATGATTTATATCGATATCTGTCTTCTTCTTTTAGCATTTGAATTTCTTCTGTTGTTGGTTCATATCCATTAGCTATAAGTGTAGCTAACATTTCAGCTTCATCAATTTGTTCTGTTCCTTCTCCTAAAGAACATTCTCCTGTTCCTTGTAATTCTGGAAATTCTTCTAATAATTCTGCATGTGCATCTATAGTTTGAATATAATAACATGTATCATCTGCAGATTGTGGTTGTTGCATTGCTCTATCAACTGAAAAGGTAACACTCTCATCCTCTATACTTAGGGTCAATTTCTTACCGAACACGTCTATCATTGCTTTAGCCGTGTTTAAGAATGGTCTTCCTAATATGAGAGGAACTTGAGAATCTTCTTCCATGTCCAGAACAACAAAATCTACTGGAAATACTAAAGTACCAACTTTAACTAGCATGTTCTCCATTATCCCTCTAGGATATTTTATTGATCTATCGGCTAGTTGTATGCTTATTCTGGTTGGTTTCAATTCTCTAAGGTCTAGTTTAGCGTATAGTGAATATGGCATTAGATTTATACTAGCACCTAAGTCTGCCAATGCTTCTATTGAACTAAGACTACCCAGAAAATATGGAATTGTGAAACTTCCTGGATCAGATAGTTTTTCTGGTATCTTATTCAACAGCACTGCTGAACAATTAGCATTCATGGTAACAGCCGAGAGTTCTTCCATTTTCTTTCTATTTGAGATTAGATCTTTCAAGAATTTAGCATATCTAGGCATTCCTGAAATCACATCAATGAAAGGAAGATTTACATTTATCTGTTTAAACATATCCAAGAATTTGGATTGCTCGGCTTCAAGTTTCTCTTTCTTCATTTTACTCGGGTAAGGAAGTGGTGGTTGGTATGGTTTAACATAAGGTTTAGCCTTAACTGTGTTATCTTCATTAACCTTTTCAACTACCGGTTCTTTTTCCTTATCTTGATTAGGTTGTGGTTCTTGTGGAGTAGGAATAGCTTCATCAGAAGTTACAGGTATTTCAGATGGTTTAAGTGTTGTACCACTTCTTGTGGTAATGGCTTTAGCTGTTTTATTCCGGGGGTTAGCATTTGTATCACTAGGTAGACTTCCCGATTTTCTTTCACCTATTAACCTTGCTAGGTTACTTACTTCTTGTTCCAGATTTTGAATAGAAGCTTGTTGATTTCTAAATGCTTGAGCATTTTGTTCATTAGTTTGTTTCTGAGATGTGAAAAACTGCGTTTGAGTTTCAACTAGCTTCGTCATCATATCTTCTAAATTCGGCTTTTTATCATCGGTTTGTTGTGGTGGTTTGTTTTGAAAATTAGGTCTTTGCTGATTGTAATTATTATTGGATACTTGTTGATTGATAGGACCTTGGTGGTTGTTGTATGGAATATTTCTATTATAGTTCTAGTTTTGATTGTAAATAGGTCTTGGCGGTTGATAATTATTCTGATAATTATTTCCAGGCCTTTGGTTTATGTATGAAATGTTCTCTCTTTGTTCCATTGTTAGTTCAATACTGAGACAATCTTTTGTCAAATGTGGTCCTCCACACTGCTCACAACTAATTCGTATTGAGTGAATATCTTTAGTCATCTTTTCCATTCGTCTCTCAACAGCATCTATCTTTGCGGAAATGGAATCTAAGTCATGGCTAGAATCGGCTCTAGCTGCTTTAGATGATCTAACGATATCTTTTTCTTGGTGCCACTCATGTGAGTGGGAAGCAGTGTTATCAATAATTTTGTAAGCATCAGTTTCGGTTTTCTTCATAATAGAACCACCAGCTGCTATATCTATGTCTTTCCTTGTAGTGATGTCGCATCCTTGGTAGAATATTTGTAGTATTTGACAGGTGTCTAAACCATGTTGCGGACATCCTCTTAATAACTTTCCAAATCTTGTCCACGCCTCATATAGAGTTTCATTTGGCTTCTGTGTAAACGTAACAATTTCTGCTTGAAGTCTTACGGCTTTAGATGCCGGAAAGAATTGTTTAAGAAAATTATCAACTAAAACATCCCATGTATCAATCGCCCCTTCAGGTAACGATTCCAACCAATCTTTGGCTTCTCCCTTTAAAGTCCAGGGAAATAACATGAGATATATCTGTTCATCCTCCACTTCTCGGATTTTAAATAGTGTGCAGGTCCAATTAAAGGTACGAAGATGTTCATTTGGATCTTCCTTCGGCGCACCACTAAATTGGCATTGATTAGTCACCATGTGTAGAATTTGTCCTTTGATTTCATAATCTGGCGCATTAATGTCTGGATGAGTAATTGCGTGACCTTGGCCAGTGCGTTTAGCTCTCATTCGGTCTTCCATATTTAAATGTTCCAGATTCTCCATAATTGAATTTGTTGAATAGGAATCACTAGAGGATTCTGATTTAATGGTTCGTTCCTCAACAATCTCTGTTTGAATGATTGGTGGTTCCGGAGGAAAATTTAATGGTTCAGGATCTACGAATCATCCCTGAATATTCTCCGGATTCTCAATTGTGAGGTCGGGTTCAAAAAATGGATTATCGGAAATTTGAACTGGAGTACTTGGTCGACTGGATGACGATTCTAAAGAAAAATCAACGGCGGTAATATTTGCTAAATGTCTTGATCTAGTTACAGGTGGTGAACGTACAAAAGGTGGTGAACGTCTTGCTCGGTGCATTCACTGAATATCCTATTAGTTTTTTTAAAAAGGAAAGAAAAATTATATAAGTTATCCAATTAATAAACTTTTCTGATTTTGCCCACGTTTCGAATAGCCAAAAGATGCAGCAGAGGGGCAGGATTCGTTTGGTCTCAATATAATTGAGGACTGTTTGACTCCAATAACCCGGTCCACGTACAAATCCAACTATTACTATGAACCAGAAAATTTTGATGTCTATCAATTTAACCACTTAAAATAAATTTTCGTAATTTTAAGAAATTTAGATAAGAAGTAGAATAAAAATCTATGTCCTAAAAACTAGAATAGCGAGAAATAAGAAAGAAAAAGAGCGCGTCTAAAAAGATCGAAAAAGAGAAGGGGTGAAAAATAAAAGGCGTCGAAAAATAAGAAAAAAAATGACTTAAAAACACTCGACTAACCTAACCTTATTACCACAACTAACATAAAATTATAATCGCAAATTGAGATTATTAATTGGAATGATAATTGATACATAGGTAAAAGTCGTCTAAAAATATTAAAGCTTACAGGAAAAACTAAATCTCAAATGGCAATAACTTAAAAAGAAACTAAAACTTAAAAAGGCGTCGCAAAATTCTAAAGTACCTAAATCTTAGTCTAAAGAAAAAGCACTTAAGAGATTTTACGGCAAAGCCTAAAAATCTAGAAGTAAAAATAACTATGGTAAAAACTAAGTTTAAAACTAAATACTAGCAAAGAATACAAATATTACGCTAAAACAATTAAAAAGGGACAAAATATAAAAATATACTAAAAGTTGTAAAAAGTACAATTTTTATAAAAATATTATTTTTATATTATTTATTTTATAAAACTATTAATTTTATATATAATAAAACTAATTAAAATTTAAAATACAATTTAATTTAAAAACTTAAACTAATTATAATAATAATTAAGTAATTAGGGTTTATTAATAATAATAATAATAAAATCCGTAATTAATGCGAAATTAGGGTTCTGTCACGTGTGTCAAGGAGGCTCCGCGAGTCGCGGTATTCGAGGCTGCAAACTCCGCGAGTCGCGGGGTTCCAATTTTCAACTCAGGTACAGTTTAAAATTCGACGCGTTTTTTTGTTTTTGTTTTATATTTTCTGTTTAAATCAAAATATTTATATAATAAAAACTTATATTTAAAAACTAAAATAAAAATAGAACTACTTTATAATTTTAAAAATATCTTAAAAATAGATTTATATATATATTAAATTTTTTTTTTCGGTTTTTTTTATGTTCTAAATAAATACAAAATATTTAAATAAAACTTATATTTTTATAAAATAAAAATAAAGAAACTTTATAAAACTTAAATATTTAACAAACTCTTAAAAATATTTATATTTTTGTTTTCTTTTTATATTTTCGAATAATTAAAAACGTATTTTTTACAAAAACGTATTTTTATAAAAGTAAACTAAAAATAAAAATCTTTTTTTTTATATTAGCGTTGCGCTTCCGGCTTTTAAGCGAACCCCCGGCAGCAGCGCCAAAAATACTTGATATTATGCGAGGTGTATATAAAATAGCTTTTAAATTTTAGCAGGAAATACTATTAAATACGATACAATTTTATACAAGATATTTATTTATTTATAGAATGGATATACTTAAACCTTGCTACAACACTTATAGGCAGTGTACCTAATCGTACAGTAGTGTAGTTTTTAGTAAGTCCGGTTCGTTTCACAGGGAATCTTTTTCACAAAGCTTAACGCTATATTAGTTTAAATTTATAAAAATACAAATATATATATAAGTAATATTATTATTATAAAGGGGGGTTTTTACCGTTTAATGACCGGTTTGTCGATTTTAAAACTTTAATCGCAGTTAAAACCAAATGTAAAATAATAAATAAATACAAGACTTAATTTAAAGCGTAAAGTAAATAACGATAATGAAATTGCGAATAATAAAAGTGCGATAAAATAAACTTGCGATAATTAAAAAGTACGATAATTAAAAGTGCAATTAAATATAATAACAATAAATAAAAGTGCTATAATTAGAAGTGCAATTAAATATAAAATAAAGGAAATTAAATATGAAATAAAAGAATTATGCTTATTTAAACTTCCGTAATCATGATGTTTGACGTGTTGATTTTAGTTTTATGCCCATGAGTTAATTGTCCTTTGTCCTGGATTATTTAATATGTCCATACGGATTTTGTCCATAATAGTCCATCAGTCATAAATATAAATAGCGAAAGCCTTCGTTAAATTATTCTTATTCCCGAAGTCAAATATTCCAACTAATTGGGGATTCGAATTGTAACAAGGTTTTAATACTTTGTTTAATGAATACACCAGGTTATCGACTGCGTGTAAACCAAGGTTTTACTACTTTGTTAACAATTACACCAATTACCCTTGAATGTAATTCACCCCTGTTTCAACAAGTCTATTAACTAGTAATCCAGTTCCGTATCCGGTAAAATGAATAATTATTGGTATTTATAGATATCCCGCCCACCGTACCCAGTCAAGCGTATGTGGTTATATATAAATACGTCGAATTATAAGTTTGTATATTAAATTAACAAGGTATTGTTTACTTAATATAAAACCCATTAATAGCCTATAGTCTAATTTCCATAAGTGTCATTCTTTTATCCAAACCCCAATTATGGTACAAAGCCCAATTATCCAATTTTAGTAATTAGCCCAACATCATGATTACTTCGGTATTAAATAAGCATAATAATAACTTAGCTACGAGACATTAAATTAAAAAGGTTGAACATAACTTACAATGATTAAAATTAGCGTAGCGTTACACGGACAGAATTTTGACTTACACCCTTACAACATTCGCTAACATACCCTTATTATTAGGATTAAAATTAAAATTAAAATTAAAATTAAAATATAAATTATAAATATAAATATTACGTATATAGATAGAGAGATTGATGGATATTGGATGAAAAATTGATCAGAATTCGTTGGGCTTTATAGGGAGTTTCAGTTTTTGGGACTCCGCGACTCGCGGCCCATTCCTTCTTCAAACTCCGCTAGTCGCGGAGTTTGTAATTACAGCTCACTCCATTTTGGCTCTTTGTTTACCGACGGTTTATTATATAAATATAATATATATATAATTTATATAATTAATTATATATTATATTATATTTATATACATAGTTAACTTGTAATTTTTAGTCCGTTGAGTCGAGCGTTGAGAGTTGACTCTGGTCCCGGTTCCGGATTTTTGAACGTCCTTGCGTACAATTTAATATCTTGTACTTTGCGTTTTGAATCTTGTACTCTTGTAATTTCGAGACGTTTCTTATCAATAATTGGAACCTCTTTGATTGTCTTTTGTACTTTTGAGCTTTTTGGTCGTTTGCGTCTTCAATTCGTCGAATCTGTCTTTTGTCTTCACCTTTTATTATTTAAACGAATATCACTTGTAAATAGAACAATTGCACCTAAAAGCTTGTCTTTCTTGAGGAATAATGCTATGAAATATATGTTCGTTTTTAGCATTATCAGCAAGATCTATCACTGGAGTGCCTTCTCGTCTTTATCCAGCCTGTTTGGCCAGATTGTGGTACACCGCCACCATGGCCACCACTCAACAGAATGCTCCATATATTCGTGGAATGGTTACTGAAAACCTAACTTGATCCATAACTGCTAATACTATTCGACGGGCCATTCAATTACCTAGTGGTCCATTTGTCAATTCATCAACTATCGATGAATTCGGGAGGGAAGTGCTGGAAACAATTGGATATATTGGTCCAATTGGTCATACGCCTTTAAGGAAGCATATGCCACCATTGTGGTACTACTTCTTCGGACTGCTGACCCAGTGTATCAGCCAGAAATCCGGTAGCTTCGATCAATGCTCAGACTTTGAGCTTAAGATTGGTCATGGATTGATGTTCAACAGGAACATTGATTATGCAGCCGAGATCTTCCTCAGGTTAAGGGAAATGGTGCTTGCACCCAAAAGAACACATTTAATCCCCTTTTCAAGGTTCTTGAGCCTTGTGTTTGAAAACGAGCTGGGTAATGCTTACCAGCAGATTGCTGATGAATCATTTGACCTGCCTTTAAAGCAAGGGGGATGCCAAAAGATAAACCAACTGCTCCATATGCTGTCTTGATGCCAGCAATGCTTGAGTATCTAGCTGCTCAAGGTTGAGTTGTCCAATCGACTGCCTCTGGTGTTGCACCAGCTGAGGGGGAGAGACCTCAGGGCAAGCCAACTATTAAAAGGAAGAAGCCAGCTACCTCAACAAGTACAGCCACCGTCTCACATACTAGTAAAGTAGTAGTTGTATTAGGATCTAGTGCTCTCTGATAATAAAGAACATCCCTAGTCTTATATACTGACTACCCACTTCTAGTATTGGAATCCGTTGCTTATCTATTTCTTGGTAACAGGCAAATCCAAACGAGCTAAAGCTGGCTCCATGCAAGCCACAGGGGAGATTACCCCAGTCTCAACTGCTGCTTCTGAAAAGAATGTTGCTATGGAACCTGGTGCGTCTCTAGACTAAACAGCAGAAATCTCTAACTTAATTCAAACTATTTTAACTGCTGACTTGAAAAATGAAAGTGGAGTTAAAGGTACAACCTTGACTCCCCAGCTGACTGGTTTTAAAACTAGTGTTAAGAAGAGTAGCATCCTATACTCTTCTATCTAGGCACTTCCACATTTTTCAAAATTAACCTTCAAGAAATATCCTCTGCTGACAGTACAACCAGCAGAGAACATAACTGAACTCCAAAGCAGACTTGAGCTGGCTCCTCATCGTGTTGAATCAGGTCAGGCTACTGCACAACCCAAATGTTACTTGGATCATGATAAGATTCACACTCCTACCTCATTACCAGCTAGAACTCTTACACAATCTGCATCAACATGTGTCGCCAATGAGTCAGCAGAGTCACAACTGCACTTACAGACACCTTACTCTGTCTCAATCAAAGGGCTGACTAAATCACCAGTCTGTCCTCAGAGACCAACAACAGATGCAATTATTGAGTCAAATTTATTTGGTTCTATAGTTGTTAACATAAAATGTTCTTTTGTTTTAGTTCTTAGCAGGGTAGATGAACAGGCAGAGGGGGAGCAAGAAAAGAATGTTATTGTTTCTACTGATGAGCTCTCTGTTTCTGCTACTGGTGTTGGTGCTACTGATTTGTCTACTGGTGGTGCTGATGCTAGTGCTGTTGCCTCTACTGCTGCTGGTACTACTGAAGATATTGTGGCTGCTGGTTCCACTGACCTTACTGTTAATGAGGAGTTAGCTACTACTGATATTTCTGCTACTCCTCCTGCTGTCTCCAGTATTGCTTCTTCAACCACTGATTCTGAGGTGGTTGATGAGATGATAACAGAACCTCCTCCTGCACTTGAAAAAGTTATTGATAATATTGTTAAGGAGGTTATTGATTTCGATGTTACTGGTTCTACCACTGTTACTCCTCCAACTACTGCTACTGAGGAAATTACTATAGGTGGTGACCAGGATGACGTGGTGCTTACTGATGAGCTTATTGCATCATATGCTGCCTATTCTGCACATGTCACTGGTTCTACGGAACCCACTTTGGATGCTGGTACCTCCACTGCTACTACTATTGACACTCCTCAGGCTTCTGCTTCTGGTGAAAAGCCCAAGTATGTGTGCCAGGTACCGGATCCAGATGAAAGTTGTGCCCAACTTCATATATAGGGGAGCCTCTATCACTCCCAAGATTGCCCTACTGGTGGATCAACTGACTATTGATCCTCAAAGTGCTTTGGTATCAGCCAGCAAGTTACCCACAGAGGAGCTGACTGAACTACTATCTCAGCTTGACTAACCAGCTCGTGAAGAGGTATATAAGAGGATGGTCACTCTACAGTAAATTAATGAGCAGCCATACTACCATTACTTTGGTATAGCTCTAGCTGCTTCTCCATAGCCCGGTACTTGGAGGCCTCTCAAGTTCATCATTGATCCTACTACTGGTAAGTATATCATGCGAAATGTTCATGATTCGCCAGTGCCTTCTGATTCATCAGCTTCTTCCTCATCATCTTCTTCATCTGATGATGATGTTGATAAAGGTACTGGTAAGGACGAGCCAGTCATTCATGATAATGTGACTGGCTCCAAGGACAAACCAGTGGATCTCAGTGATGATGATAATGATGATGCTGCATAGGATACCAGCGGTTCTAAACCTTTGGGTGAAGGTAAAAATGGTGGTGATCATGGTGATGAGTCAGATTCTGACCTTCCACCTCCACCACCCCACGGAGGTACTCCTATTGTAGCTTCTAGTGATCACTCCTTAACCAGTAGTTTTGATCCTAATGAGGTGGCTGCTATTTCCACTCTGGCCTCACCAGACATCCAGAGAACCATCCGCGATACTCTCACTGATCGAATGACTGAAGCCATTCGCAGAGCTGGGAATGTTACAACGTCCACTATTGAAGCCCAGCTCAAACAAGTATGTGCTTTTGCAGATCTAGCGGTGGATGCCATTATCCAACACCATGAAGAAGAGGAGGATCTTAAAAAGCGAATCATCTCTCATAATGAGGAGGATCTTAAAAAGCGAATCATCTCTCATAATGAATAGGGTATTAGAAGAGAGGTTGGATTCGCAGGAACAGCAAATGGCTACAATGATTCCTGCCTCTGCTTATGTTCAAATGGTGGAGGTAATGCAACGCATGGCTGCTCTTCAAGCTGATGTAAGAACCAATGTAAATCAAATGGTCATGGGTGTTGCAGGGAATGAAGTTCGTTCTTCAAACCTATGCCTCAGACAATATGGCGTGGATCCCGGTGCCCATCTTTCTCGTGCTGATGCTGACTAGAACAACTTTGCTTTTTCTGTTCCAGAGTCAGATAGTGACCTTGATGCACAGGTTTCCCCAGACCATCCTTATGCCCCTGCTCATGACAAAAAGGGGGAGAAGAAATCTAAGAAGCACAAAAAGAGAAAACAAACTGAGGGGGAGCATGAGCATGAAAAAGCTCCAAAGCAGCAAAGGAGAGATGGTGATGATGGTGTGATGACCCGGGAATTTCTGACTAAATTTAAACTTAATCTTTATATGATTTTGATACAATAAGCAAAGTCTGTAATGATGAGTCTTAGAAAGTTTGATCTGTTTACATGGAATCAATTACCCTTCGACTATTTCCGACGATTCACGAACAATTGTGTGTAATTAAAAATGTAAATATAAATGTATGTATACATATAATAATAAATAGAAATAATACAATATAATTTAAACATTAAAGATTAAATATGAAAAATAAAATATAAAATAATTAAGTTGTAGTTACAATAAATTTATCTATAAATATATGAATGTTATATATAATTATATGTATATTGTAATTATACAAAAATTTAATACTGAAAATAAGTTATTATATAATATATAGTTATATTACATAACCAATAATATGTAATACCATTATATTGAATTTAATTATAAAGATAGTGTTATTATAATGTCGTTATTAATATCAGTAATAGTGTTATTAATATTATTACTTAAAGAATATATAATCTATAGATATGAAATTGATATATATAAAATTATTGTAGTATTCATATTACTAATATTATTATTATCATTAATAATACTAGTATTATTATAATTGGTATTATTATTATTATTAATATTACAATCAGTAATATTAAAGATTACTATTTGTATTTTTAATATATATAAAGATGAAATTTGATGTATATAATTTGTTATATTAAGTATGTTTAGTAGTAATATTATAGTTATTATTTTTATTAATAATATTATCATTTCTATTATTATCTTTAACTGAAATTATAAATTCTCTATACATTTATATTATTATTTGTATTATTATTTATTATTATCAATTATTATTATTAATATAAATAAGAATTATGATTTTTAATATATTTATATTATTAATTAAATTATTGTAATCAAACCAATTAAAGAATCCAAAACAGTTAACATCACGATTAAAATTCTTTCACTTTTGTCTCATATCTCTGATTTTATTAGGATTTCGAATTCAATCACAGTTTCATCCAAAAACCGTTGCAAATCAACATCAACTTTTATGTATATTATTTTTTTTCTTCTTTTCTTTTTCCTATTTTTTTATTTATTTCCGTCTGATTCAAGGATGATATAGTCGATCACTTGTGCTACCAAACAGATGTAATTTTGTCACTTCAACTGTAAATATACCTATTAACTTCTATTTAATACTCTGAAATGCAATTCGATGGGAAAAAGCAAAAATCAAATTATGTTTCTTTTAAAAAACCTACTCGATACCTCTGTATTGATCTTTTTCAGCAATAGCTCGTTTTCAAATAAATTTTAAAAATCTAATAATGCAGTCCTGTTAGGAATTGCCCATTTAATCTATCTGCAAAATCTCACCTTTCAGTTCTTCAAAACGAAAAAGAATTTTTGAGTCAAAGTTTTGAAAATAAAAGTCAAACGAATTGTTCATGAAGAAATTAGAACTTGTTTTTATGTTTTAAGTGAAATTGATGACTGATAAAGTTTTCAGAAGGGATTTAGAACGTATTTCATTAAGAGGTCGTGATCTAAAACGTTCTTAAATTCAAGTTTGATGTTTATTTTTTATTTTTTTGTTTCGCGAACTGCACAGGTCTTTTTCTTTCTTTCTTTTTTTTTATTTTTTATTTTTATTTGATTTAATAAAAGTATCCAAAATAGGTTAATGTTAAATCAATTTCAAGTCTTAAATAGAATTAGTCATTTACGTATATGTTAAAAGGGTTTCTTGGTCGTTGATGTTCTTGAAGAAGAAGTAGAATATAGAACAGATTAATTTTGGGGTTAAATAAATTATTAGGCGGTATTAATCAGAAATAAAAGGGCAGACGAGTGGTTAGAGGGTGGTTTCGAGTTTCGAGAGGTCATGGGTTCGAGTCCCATCTCATGCAATTCTTTTTACATCAGCTTTAAAAGGGTATAAACCTTTAATATTATTTTTTATTATTATTATTATCATCATTTTTATTATTATTGTTACTAGTATTATTATTATTATTATTATTATTATTATTATTATTATTATTATTATTATTATTATTATTATTATTATTATTGTTATTGTTATTGTTATTATTAAAGATTGTTAGTGTTACTAGTACAAGTATTAAAATTATTATTATTATTATTATTACTAAGTAAGTACTAGTTATCATTCATTGTATTATCATAATAATCATTACAAATATGACTAATATCATTATTAATGTTGCAACTAATATTGTTATCATCATAATCTTATCATTTTTTTTATTTATTATTAAAATGATCATTTAAAATATCTACTAAGATTAAAATTGTTATTAAACTTACTACTATTATTAAAAAAATTATTTTTACTAACACTATCATTATTACTTTATAATTACTGGTGAAACTATCATTTTAACAAATAAATCTTTTGTATATCATACATACTTATTACATATACTAGGATTACATTAATATTTTATATAACAAATGATATTTCATGAATACAATACTAATCACATATATAAGTAAATATGTATATTATTATAACTAAATATTAACCATTATTATAATATTATATACACAAAATCAATATATATATACAATACAGTATAAAACATACTATAAGTACATGTTTCAAGATGAAAGTTGCTATAAATCCTATATAACTATAAATATACAAATAATACATAATAAATAAAATTTTGTAATTTACACTATATGTATTAATAAGTATACAATTGATATAGGTTCGTGAATCCGATGCCAACCCTGCATTGTTCAATATAGTCATATGTATTTTTACTACAAAATACATTAGGTGAGTTTCATTTGCCTTTTTACCCTTTATATTTTTGGGCTGAGAATACATGCGCAATTTTTATAAATATTTTACGAAATAGACACAAGTAATTGAAACTACATTATATGGGTGAATGATCGAAGCCGAATATGCCCCTTTTGCTTGGTAACCTAAGAATTAGTAAACCGATCTACTAATTGACGTGAATCTTAAAGATAGATCTATTGGGCCTAACGAACCCCATCCAAAGTACCGGATGCTTTAGTACTTCGATGTTGTTTTTATCATGTCCGAAGGATTTCCCAGAATGATAGGGGATATTCTTATATGCATCTTGTTAATGTCGGGTACCAGGTGTTCACCATATGAATGATTATTTTGTCTTTATACATGGGACGCTTATTTATGAGAACTAGAAATAAAAATCTTGTGGTCCATTAAAATGATGGAAATGATTATTTATGTTAAACTAATGAACTCACCAACCTTTTGGTTGACACTTGAAAGCATGTTTATTCTCAGGTACGAAAGAAATCTTCCGCTGTGCATTTGCTCATCTTAGAGATATTACTTGGAGTCATTAATGACCTATTTCAAAAGACGTTGCATTCAAGTCGTTGAGTTCATCAAGATTATTATTAGGTCAATTATAGATAGATATATTATGAAATGGTATGCATGCCGTCAACTTTCGATGTAATGAAAGATTGTCTTTTCAAAAACGAATGCAATGTTTGTAAAATGTATCATATAGAGGTCAAGTACCTCGCGATGAAATCAACTGTTGTGAATCATTTAAAATCAATATGGACTTCGTCCAGATGGATTAGAATGGGTTATGAAAGTTGGTATCAGAGCGGTGGTCTTAGCGAACCAGGTCTTGCATTAGTGTGTCTAACTGATAGTCGTTAGGATGCATTAGTGAGTCTGGACTTCGACCGTGTCTGCATGTCAAAAGTTTTGCTTATCATTTTTGCCGGAAATCATATGCTTACCATCCTTAGAAAATTACCTGCTCATTATTCTTAGTCTAGACACGTTTTACTGCATTGACTGCATGAATAGTGTATAGACAAAATTCATATTTTAGCGTATCTGTTACTGTAGACCTTGCCTGATATCTCTCGTAAATTTATCCGTAATTTAAGGGATCCTGGTACTATATATATCTATGCATATTATGCATTGAGAATACATCCACCTATCAATTTCTGTCACTAAACTCTTCATACCAAAAATCTTTTCTATAATCGCGTAAGATGGCCTCTACGAATAGACCACGTTCCTCTGACTCCGAAGATAGCGTGACAGGAGCACACCAGCCAATCAACTACCGTGATTACTGGATAAAATGGGGGTGGGTTCGTGACATACTCACCCTATGGAGAAGGGAGGAAGGTACTCCATATCATGAACCGAATCTACCACCTAACCTTGGAGTACTCGACCCGCTCACCGGTGAACCTGTTCGCAACACCGTTTATACCCTTTTTGCAAGAATTTATTATCTTGAGGCTACCATTAACGGAACTAGAGAAGATATCCGACCTCTACCTCACACTGATAACCAACCAGGGTTAGTAGAAGAAGTTAAAGAATTCCGAGATCGAGTGTTAACTTTAGAGAGCACGGTACACAATTTGCAAGCACCAGCAGTATCACCAACACCAGTAACATCACCAGCCTCAGCACCAACATCACTAGTACCACCAACAACAACATCCGCGTCACCAGTTTTGACATCTCATTCTGTACCTCGAGTATAATCATCATTTTATATGACGTTCTACATCATTTATCTTCGTTTGACATATCGATTATGTAATCTCTAATGTTTTATAGATTATATATTCTTGTTCTAACGGTAAATCAAATGAGTTTAATATCATATTGACTCATTAAATCCATGATTACATCTGAAGAATATATATATATATATATATATATATATATATATATATATATATATATATATATATATATATATATATATATATTTTCATAAAGATTGTAATTAAAAATTCTTTCGTACAAAGTGTTAATTGTGAAAATATTTTAACGGGTAGGTAATACCCGATGAATATTTTGATTTCACATTAATAAGTTACATTGTACATTCTTCGAATGATTCAACAGTCATTTACTATCCTACTTACAACCACCGATATACGTATCCGTTCACCACAGAATAATCATTTTCATTCAATTTCATATTTGGATTTTGACCTATCAGAATCCAACAAGTGGCATAATGAAGAAAACATTTGACAGAATAAAATTTGTTAGAAACAAACAAATTAACTATGAGAAATTTTGTTAAGAATCCACGCTAACTGTTCCTAACTAACTGATTACATTTTATTTATCGCAATTTAATTATCGCAATTTACATTCTCGCAATTTTATTTATCGTCATTTAATTTCTGTTATTTATTTTTACGCACTTTAAATATCGGGACACGTATACAATGTTTTGACATATCATATCGACGCATCTATATATATTATTTGGAAAAACAATAGACACTCTATATGCAGTAATGCTGGAGTTAGCTATACAGGGTTGAGGTTAATTCTACAATAATATATATAGTTTGAGTTGTGATCGAGTCTGAGACATGTACATGGGTCACGATACATATTAATTAATTCGAATATTATAAATTAAACTATATATAAATTATTGGACTGTTAATTGTGGACTATCGACTGTGGATGAATAATATTGGACAATTAAAATGAATTAAAATACTGATTATAACATATAAAACTAAATAATTCTTCAAGTTTGCCACTTGATTTCATCTTAAACCTCATTTGTATCTTGAGGATTCCAATCTGCGTTCAAACCTTTCATGATTCTTGAAAACACCTCAATCAGGAGGATGAATCAACCGCACTTCATCTAAGGAAGAAAAGATTGATGCACATAGTTATACACCTGAAAACACTCGGAACCTGAGTAAACATTTAACACTTATCTGTGCTAGCTCCTTTGGTGTCTATATTACCGAAAATAACTTTGCAATCTCTTTCCATAGTAGCCAATTTTGTCACAGCTTCAGCAAATCAATTTTGACTTTTCATTCGAATAAGCCTTATTATAACTTTGATATATACGTTTGCCTTTCGTTACCGTTACTGGAGAACCGTTTATATTCCACCACAATTAGCAGTAAAATTACCAATAGCTTTATTGATTTTTGACTTCCGAAAAATTATTATTTTTATCGAAACCCTATTATATACTCATCCACATCTTATAACGAGAATTACCATATCAATTATCGGGAGTTAGCAATCAGTATTTTGGAAATCTCGCAGCATGTCTACATCAACAGTTATAAGTATACATATAATCCTTATCTCTTAGAATTATGATCTTCCACTCTGAAATTTTGAAAAGCATCCAGTCTACAAATCAATACTCCAAATTCTAAAAAAGTTGAATACAGTAGCAAAAAAAAAACTGTACACGACCTTAACAGTTAAAAGTTTGACGATAAAGAATAGTATGTTGGCAAGCTCAGAAATGTTGGAAGTGGAAAACGGATTGAGCTAATCACGAAAGAGTCTCTGAACAAATCACAAGGACTAAACTTGTACATTAAGAATCCTGATGATTCTGTTTCTGATGAAATCTTTAGCGAATACCTTGCTTCTGACTCCAAACAATTGCGGACAAATTTTCTTCACCATCCTTCGATATTAAAAATTCCAAGATATCATCGTATCTTTCATTATAAATATCCTCCATATTTTTGAAGATATTTTTATAACTATTCTTATCTGAAATCATTAATCTCTTCGTGCTATCAGTGTTACATCATTTAGAAACTGTTAGTTTCTATATTCTGTAAACTTTCGAGCTTAAAATATGAATGTTATTGAAGTAATGTTGGGAACTGATGCATGAGTTAGTATAATATAATGACACTTGATCAACGTGATTATATTAAAGTAAGTCATGCTGAGTTTCTAAATGGAATGTGATGATTCACAGATCATAACGTCATCATGTGCTATGTTACATGACTCTTACATTCTGTCTAATCTATAAACATATCAAGAACATATTTTTCTTGATAGTCCTATCTTTCCTTGAATTCTGGTAATTTAACAAGTCAAATTGTGCTATTACCGTTTCTTTCTTAGGACATTAACAATGTTCATTCTTAAACTTATATCTGCGAATTCTGGACCATTACAAGAGATGCCCAATCGCAAGAAGAAGAAACGAAGGGACAAAGCTCCGAAATAGAAAGGGGGTATAAATCGCAGCAAATAAGAGAGAACATTAACTGTGAATGACAATGATTATAGAAGACGGGAGCAGGGACTCCGAAATATAAGGGAAGATATAAAGCTCGATAACAACACATAAATTACAAACCGTGTATATCAATGTTTATAGCAACATAAAGACACGGGAGGATTAAAAGCATTATAAACCCAAGAGCATAGTAGGATTAGACAGATTCCGCCGGTGGTAGATGAAAAAGGAGAATGATCAATATGAAAGTCAGAAATATATCCAGAATTAAAACTTGATGAAGCATATTGATTGATGATTTGGAAGAATGAATTAAAATATAGAAATTGGAAGTGATGGGAAGTAATGGAACGGAAAACGTAAATTTATAATGGAAATATCAGACGTAGAAATCGGGACAGATCATCGCATTTAATTAAAGAGATCCTAGTTTCCTTAAATCACGAAGAATCAGATCTTATAGATTTCGAAGATTTTCTATAAATCCCATGAATTTCGGAATTCAACCCTGTTTACGTCAAAAGCTAAGGAAAGATCTTATTTTCTTCAATTCACTCTTTTGCGATAGCTTCACTCGTATTCTTAGAATAATTGAATTATTTTATCATTATTATTTAAAGATGATAAACCTCTAATTATCAACTCATATTGGTCATGAAAATATTTTTATTGTAAGCCATGACCACCTCACTCAAATTTCGGGACGAAATTTCTTTTACGGGTAGGTACTGTGATGACCCGGGAATTCTAAATTTAAACTTAATCTTTATATGATTTCGACACAATAAGCAAAGTCTGTAATGATGAGTCTTAGAAAGTTTGATCTGTTTACATGGAATCAATTACCCTTCGACTATTCCCGACGATTCACGAACAATTGTGTGTAATTAAAAATGTAAATATAAATGAATGTATACATATAATAATAAATAGAAATAATACAATATAATTTAAACATTAAAGATTAAATATGAAAAATAAAATATAAAATAATTAAGTTGTAGTTACAATAAATTTATCTATAATATATGAATGTTATATATAATTATATGTATATTGTAATTATACAAAAATTTAATACTAAAAATAAGTTATTATATAATATATAGTTATATTACATAACCAATAATATGTAATACCATTATATTGAATTTAATTATAAAGATAGTGTTATTATAATGTCGTTATTAATATCAGTAATAGTGTTATTAATATTATTACTTAAAGAATATATAATCAATAGATATGAAATTGATATATATATAAAATTATTGTAGTATTCATATTACTAATATTATTATTATCATTAATAATACTAGTATTATTATAATTGGTATTATTATTATTATTATTAATATTACAATCAGTAATATTAAAGATTACTATTTGTATTTTAAATATATATAATGATGAAATTTGATGTATATAATTTGTTATATTAAGTATGTTTAGTAGTAATATTATAATTATTATTTTTATTAATAATATTATCATTTCTATTATTATCTTTAACTGAAATTATAAATTCTCTATACATTTATATTATTATTAGTATTATTATTTATTATTATCAATTATTATTATTAATATTAATAAGAATTATGATTTTTAATATATTTATATTATTAATTAAATTATTGTAATCAAATCAATTAAAGAATCCAAAACAGTTAACATCACGATCAAAATTCTTTCACTTTTGTCTCATATCTCTGATTTTATTAGGAGATCGAATTCAATCACAGTTTCATCCAAAAACCGTTGCAAATCAACATCAACTTTTATGTATATTATTTTTTTTCTTCTTTTCTTCTTCCTATTTTTTTATTTATTTCCGTCTGATTCAAGGATGATATAGTCGATCACTTGTGGTACCAAACAGATGTAATTTTGTCACTTCAACTGTAAATATACCTATTAACTTCTATTTAATACTCAGAAATGCAATTCGATGGGAAAAAGCAAAAATCAAATTATGTTTCTTTTAAAAAACCTACTCGATACCTCTGTATTGATCTTTTCAGCAATAGCTCATTTTCAAATAAATTTTAAAAATCTAATAATGCAGTCCTGTTAGGAATTGCCCATTTAATCTATCTGCAAAATCTCACCTTTCAGTTCTTCAAAACGAAAAAGAATTTTTGAGTCAAAGTTTTGAAAACAAAAGTCAAACGAATTGTTCATGAAGAAATTAGAACTTTTTTTTATGTTTCAAGTGAAATTGATGACTGATAAAGTTTTCAGAAGGGATTTAGAACGTATTTCATTCAGAGGTCGTGATCTAAAACGTTCTTAAATTCAAGTTTGATGTTTATTTTTTTTTGTTTCGCGAACTGCACATGTCTTTTTCTTTCTTTTTTTTATTTTTTATTTTTATTTGATTTAATAAAAGTATCCAAAACAGGTTAATGTTAAATCAATTTCAAGTCTTAAATAGAATTAGTCATTTACGTATATGTTAAAAGGGTTTCTTGGTCGTTGATGTTCTTGAAGAAGAAGTAGAATATATAACAGATTAATTTTGGAGTTAAATAAATTATTAGGCGGTATTAATCAGAAACAAAAGGGCAGACGAGTGGTTAGAGGGTGGTGTCGAGTTTCGGGAGGTCATGGGTTCGAGTCTCATCTAGTGCAATTCTTTTTACAGCAGCTTTAAAAGGGTATAAACCTTTAATATTTTTTTTTTTTATTATTATTATCATCATTTTTATTATTATTGTAACTAGTATTATTATTATTATTGTTATTGTTATTGTTATTGTTATTATTAAAGATTGTTAGTGTTACTAGTACAAGTATTAAAATTATTATTATTATTATTACTAAGTAAGTACTAGTTATCATTCATTGTATTATCATAATAATCATTACAAATATGACTAATATCATTATTAATGTTGCTACTAATATTGTTATCATCATAATCTTATCTTTTTATTTATTTATTATTAAAATGATCATTTAAAATATCTACTAAGATTAAAATTGTTATTAAACTTACTACTATTATTAAAAATATTATTTTTACTAAAACTATCATTATTACTTTATAATTACTGGTGAAACTATCATTTTAACAAATAAATCTTTTGTATATCATACATACTTATTACATATACTAGGATTACATTAATATTTTATATAACAAATGATATTTCATGAATACAATACTAATCACATATATAAGTAAATAGGTATATTATTATAACTAAATATTAACCATTATTATAATATTATATACACAAAATCAATATATATACAATACAATATAAAACATACTATAAGTACATGTTTCAAGATGAAAGTTGCTATAAATCCTATATAACTATAAATATACACATAATACATAATAAATAAAATTTTGTGATTTACACTATATGTATTAATAAGTATACAATTGATATAGGTTCGTGAATCCGAGGCCAACCCTGCATTGTTCAATATAGTCATATGTATTTTTACTACAAAATACATTAGGTGAGTTTCATTTGCCTTTTTACCCTTTATATTTTTGGGCTGAGAATACATGCGCAATTTTTATAAATGTTTTACGAAATAGACACAAGTAATTGAAACTACATTATATGGGTGAATGATCGAAGCCGAATATGCCCCTTTTGCTTGGTAACCTAAGAATTAGTAAACCGATCTACTAATTGACGCGAATCCTAAAGATAGATCTATTGGGCCTAACGAACCCCATCCAAAGTACCGGATGCTTTAGTACTTCGATGTTGTTTTTATCATGTCCGAAGGATTTCCCGGAATGATAGGGGATATTCTTATATGCATCTTGTTAATGTGGGTTACCAGGTGTTCACCATATGAATGATTATTTTGTCTCTATGCATGGGACGCTTATTTATGAGAACTGAAAATGAAAATTTTATGGTCTATTAAAATGATGGAAATGATTATTTATGTTAAACTAATAACTCACCAACCTTTTGGTTGACACTTGAAAGCATGTTTATTCTCAGGTACGAAAGAAATCTTTCGCTGTGCATTTGCTCATCTTAGAGATATTACTTGGGGTCATTCATGACATATTTCAAAAGACGTTGCATTCGAGTCGTTGAGTTCATCAAGATTATTATTAGGTCAATTATAGATAGATATATTATGAAATGGTATGTATGTCGTCAACTTTCGATGTAATGAAAGATTGTCTTTTCAAAAACGAATGCAATGTTTGTAAAATGTATCATATAGAGGTCAAGTACCTCGCGATGAAATCAATTGTTGTGAATCGTTTAAAATCAATATGGACTTCGTCCGGATGGATTAGGACGGGTTATGAAAGATGGTGGTGATGGTGCTGATCAAGGTACTGGCACTAAGCCCAGCAATGCTCATACTGAAGCAGATGTCAAGACTGCTGGTGAATCTCAACCCAGTGTGTCTGCCACATCTGTGGATCATATTAGTTCTGGAAGTAAGCCCAGTGATGTTTCTGAACTGGCTGTTGCTGAATCTTTTGTTGTCTCTCAAACGATCGAAAGAAAAATGAAAAGGAAATTGGAGAGGCATCAGAAGAGACAGCAGGAACTTAACGATGCCTTTAATGCAAAATGGGAGGCCTATGTTGCTCGTAAAAGACACAGAATTGAGCATAGAAGAAGTATAGACCCTGAAAAGATGGATATTCATGATGAACTGCTCAGCATAAACAAATACAAGATAGATGCTCGAAAACGAAATGCTAAGTTCATGGTGAAATATGATAAAAAGAAGGCAAAGCTGTATGCTGAGCGAGCAGACAGGATTAAAAGAATGACACCTAAAGAGATGCAAGATTATTTGCAATCTACTGAGTCAGGAGGAGTTAGAGCTGATGTATTCATGAAATGGCTGGACGCTATGTTAGAAACCAGCCAATCCTCTCGACTAGCATCTTCTGCTCAGCCAGCTGCACCACAACAGCCAGCAGAAGTCATCAACCTTGATGATGATGTTATTGAGGGGGAGTATCTTGCTATCACTCCTTATCTACCTCCACAAGAACCATTATCAACACAAGAACCACCAGCTAAACCCAAGCCAATCGATAAACAAAGAGTAAAATCTGCCCCTAGGGATAATCAGCCCCTAAGGAAAGAGCCCTTATTTGAGGCAGCTGGTAAAGATACTGTGGCAGTTGTGCTAGCTGATACTAATCAGTCAGCTGGTACTGAAGACACAGCAAGGAGTGTTGTGAATGAAGACCCAGCCAGAAGTTTGCGGCTGGGTGTAACAAGTGATGAAGACCCAGCCAAGGTAGCTGAGCTGGGTGCTAAAAAAGATGCTGATTCTGTTGATGCTGCTGATTTCACAATCTGGGGCAGAGGGAGTTCAACGTTTATTCAACCACCTATTCCTTCCCGGACTCTTGCTTACTTTGATAGGACACTGTATGAACTTATTGATTTTGAATCGGTGGGTTCTTCTGGCACAGCAGAATCACGTATGTATCCTCCATCTTCCCCAAAATGTCATGATAAACACACTACTTGGGAAGATGATCCAGCTGCACAGAGTGAGCCAGACTTAAGAAAGATGAATCCAGACAAAAGAGAGGCTTACAGGCTGAAGATCACTGTTCCGGATCTGCTTGAAAAAGAGCAGCAGCTATACCTGAAAGGATACGCCAAATCAGAATGCTGTACCATCCACTTGATCAGCAATTCTACATCAATACTTTGGAATTCGGCATTGAAGTTGGTGTATATCTATACAACAGTGGTCAAAGGCTACATACTGATGTAGAGAAAGCTCTCTTTTATGAGGCTCTACAGCTAGACATGGATCTAAAGCAATATTGTGATGCCATGACTACTAATGAAGGCAGACAGTTGATTGCTACAGCAAAATCCCTCAACATTACTGCCAATGATTATCTTTTGAGTATTCAACTTGAAAGGCAAAGAAGGGAGGATGCTGATGACAAATATGCTGAGAGGCCGAGGCTTTAGGAAGAAGAAGCTAAGTTGGCTGCTGATAGAAAACAAGAGGCTAAGTCCCTCAAGTTAGCTAAAGCCATCGTCAAGGAATAGGACAAGGCATTCGATGAACTGGAAGCTGCTGAAAAGGTACCTACTGTAGCTCCTATAGAAACTGAACGAACATTAGAGCTATCTGATCATTATTATAAGGGCAAGTACAGAGATGTGATGACCAGAAGATCCAATCCAGGTAAGATCATCAACGTGCATAAAGGCACAAAAAGGGCCTTCAGTGTCAGCAGGGAAGGTAATGTTCAGGAGAGGATAGACTACACTGAACTAAGAACCTTAGGATTCAGTGAATGGATGGAGATAATGCAGTACTTTATTGGTAAAGGTAAAAGTGGTATTAAAGATACACTGAAACCTGAACTTCAACAAAGAAGTAAAGTATGGGAACGCACCAGTAGTGAAGGTAGAAGAAGTTCTCTCTCAAAAGCCTAAAGGAAAGAAATCTACTGGTGATGGCCCACACAAAAGAGATCCCATCATTCTACCCCCTCAAGTTCCAGTGTATGACCCTGCTGAGCTACCTTACCTATTCCCTGAAGCCTGGGCAGCCCTCAAAGTAAAGGAAGAAGAGCTATCTGGTGATGAACAAGAGAAAGATAAAGATAAAGATAGATAGCCTTCTTGTAATTAATTGTATCTTTTGTTATTTCATTTTTCATTATACTGTTTTATAAATGTTTGTATATACTCTATTGTAATGAAAATGAAAGGAGTTTATCTTCAAAATCATATCAAATTATAAGATATAGAAAACTCAGCAAAAGATCCCAAAATAAACTTAAAAGGGACAAATTTACTGCCTACTTTTCATTAGTTCCCTTAGTGCTGGCTTTAGTGTTTTCTCTTTATGTCATAGGTTTTGTCATCATCAAATAGGAGGAGATTGTTGAGTCCCTAAAATAATTAAGGATTTAATTATGACAAAACTGTAATTTATTTGCACTAAAATGTTATGTGCAGTCAGCACAAGTTTGTTTATGTATAGACAGTAGATATTGATGTGTCGAGTGTTTAGTTTGCTGCTTAGTCTACCAGCACAAGGTAGATAGTATTCTTCAATTAGCATAGGATGTGTACTCAGCAATTCAAGAATATCAAGTGACTCAGCAATGAAGAACCAATATAGCTGGAATGCAGCTTACTACACAAGACACCTATGCTCCATTACAAGTATAGTGGTTTCCTGAGTGGTCTACATCAATTGTACTATTCAACAGAAGTCAAAGACAAAGTTGAACAGAAAAGAACACGCGTCGGCGACTGACAAGTGACCTTACAAGACAACGTGGGAATGCAGAAGTTTAATGCATGTGCAGACATGTGTTATACTTTGTCAACGCCTAGGGAACACAAAATTCTATTTGTTTAAACAAATAGTGGTGCCAAACCGAATTGGGGTGTTCCTGCAAATAGCTACTAAAGAGGAAAGAGGAGAGCACGCTCTCTGATGCAGTTGTCCCCACAAGTACAGACATCCTATGTACCAGTGGACAATAGAATGATTACATGGATAATAGGACTAGTATAAATTGATGTATCCACTATTGTAACAACTAATGGTGTGGGTTCATTTATTTAGAGTCCAAAACGTGTAATAGCTTAGAACATCCTCTGTAACTATACTTAGGTAAATCTGTATTAACCAACTATCATTCCGCCGAGGATAGTTGTAATTCTTTGTGATTTAATCAATAAAGAATAAAACGTTGAAAAATTACCTTTAACTCTATTTAATTTACTTGCTTGAATACTAAACTATGCCTTAACTGTTAAGTTAATTGAAAGAATTGTATTCACCCCCTCTACAATACTCCTGTTATTTATCAAGGGACCAACACAGGGGTCTTAATCCTATGAAGTAGCTAAGTTCATATGGGTGGACAAGTCCTGATCACAACATAGGTTGGTCAATCCTTAAGATGCTAGCATACAAATCTATCAGACTCACAAGTTCAGCATAACAACAATAATCGTACTAAATTAACATAACTACGCTAACTCAAACTTCTATCATGGAAACATACAGATTAATTAAGCTATCATGGTAATATCGGAATGCATTATTAAACATAAAAGGTAGCAATACATGTTTAATACAAAAGACAAGCGTTTCGGATAAAAACCTGAAAAGGCTGAATAAATCTGCCCGAGATCGCAGGGACTCTGTAACAACCCAATCCATAATCCAACCGTAAACAGCAAAACAAATTTTTTTTTATAGAGAGGGGTGCGCGGTGCGCAACCCCCCTCTGTGCGCGGCGCGCACAAGCTGTTTCAGCATCTGTAAGGATTTTGCATTTTTCGTTTAATGATCTCCCACTTCCCGACATATTTAGACGAAACGCTTTTCACAACACATCAATATAAGTAAAACCAACACGTTTCAATAATAAAACTAGTTTTACGACACCAGGCCCACATATGGCCGCATTACGAGTTTCGTGCAAAATATAAGTTTCGACCACATTAGTTTAAATTCCAAACGACACTTTGAGCATGGTGTTTGGGGGTTACACTACCCAAATCCTGGTCGAACTTCCAAAAGCTAAACCCTCGAGAGCCACTACTAATCCAAACGGATACCTTGGCCCTTGTCCACGCCGGATCCTAAAAAGGTAAACAATGAGGGGGTAAGCTAACGCTTAGTGAATGCAATAATTATACATATGCATTTATAACCTACTTACTTGCAATTCACTTACACAACACAGCATACAAGCTAGAAATTCGACAACCATGCAAACATTATGCATAAACTAATATCTGCAATTCACAATAAGCTAGCAATACCAATAGCATATAGTTCACAATTAAATATGCCAATACAAAATTCACACAACCATGGTTAACCAATCGTACAAGGGAACGGTACTATCGAAAGACAGTCGGAGTTCATAACATCCATTAGTGTACTTAACACCGCGTACTAACTAATCCCCCGGATGATGTCTTAAACACCGCGACTAACTCACCCCCATGATAATGTGGTGTCTTAAACACCGCGACTATCCCACATGTCAATCAAACCCATGAGTGGTGTCTTGAACACCACGACAATCCCACTCCCATGACAATGTGGTGTCTTGAACACCGCGACAATCCCACATGTCAATCAACCCATGAGTGGTGTCTTAAACACCGCGACTAGCCCACTCGTTACGTAGAATGTGGTGTCTTGAACACCGCGACTATCCCACATTTCAAGCTACACAAATAAATACATCATATACATACACGCATAATTATTCCACTCACCTTAATGATTTGGTGACAGTTTATACTTCCACAAGCTTCAAAGCAAAGTACCTAATACAATAAGTACTCAATCAACACACAAACTGGTTGGACTATACACCAACAATTCACTCATGTGCATTTAATGACTTAAATGCATTAAATGCCCCATTACACCAAAACCGTCCATTTAAGGTCAAGACCATCATAAATCACTAAAAGCTAGTGATTAAGGTCCAACAACACTAACTAATACACAAATAGGGTATTTCATACCCATCTTTCCCAACTAGGTCAATTATTACCCATTTGACCATGTTAAAGTCAACACACCCATTTCGGGTCATCCACTAACCCAATTAACACCTATTTGCTTAATAACTTGGTGTGCTAGTAATTAACTAACCTTTTATGACTCATAAGTTCATTTATCATTTCTAACCCTAGGTTAGTCATCTTTGAGTCCTCATGACCCAATCTTACCCAAGAACACCCAAAATCACCAAATATGGGTTTTATGTTCATCACTAACCCAAACCCTAACCCTTAAACAAATTAAAATAAGGAAATCAAGATTAGAGCATATCACCACAATCACAACGTAGCTAGTGATTAAATAAACAACTTTAAAACACGCGATTTGTAGCGACCCCGACAAATCGTCAAGTGACGGCGTCGTCTACATGGGTCCCATTACCTGGTCATAAGTCTTTATGACAACGTTTGACCAAAATATGTCGCCTTCATTTCAACATAAAGATTGTTTCCAAAGTTTAAAAGAATTGTTCAACCAAAAGTTAAGTTACAAGGTTATAAGTACAAATGAAATCTAGGCGACACGGTTTAAAGTAAAGTCATAAGACGCTCCATGAAATGCATGTATACTCGACATCCAATGCAAGTATCAATTAATGAGCGGAAGCATGTATCACATATCGTGCAAGACCTGAGAAAAACATAGAAATCTGTCAACGAAAACGTTGGTGAAATCATAGGTTTAAGTAAGTAAGTACAAGTGAACCACAAGATTTGCATCAAAGAAATAATAGTAATACATTCCAAAAGTTTGTTTCACGAGCACCCAATTATCAAAGCTTAACATTCCATCCATTGTATACCCCATCCATAGTGCTAGAACAAACACTGATTCTCGAAAATATATTTCATCCGTAGACGGTAGCGAACCGTCAAAGATGAGGGTTGTCAACCCATATGGCCATATAACATAAATTCTCGCTTACACCCGGCAAGTGTAACTAATGATAATCGAATTGAGGATTTTTGTTCTAAACTCGTATGTAGAATGTTTGTTTTCCCGTTCTTGTGTTCACTTAGTTCAAAAGAATTGTTTATGTTTTCTCATCCCAAATATAAGTTCAAAAAGAGTAAAAGTGGGACTATGATCTCACCTTGAGTGCAAGAGTTAATAAAGTACTTCAACAAGTAGACGCGTGCAAAGACAAAGCTAGTCTTGACCTAAACATATAGGTTGTATCAATAACGGTAAACACAAACGGTTAAAGATGTTCAATTAGTCCTATGGCTCGTTACGACTCGATTAATATAGCATGTGAATCAATTAGTCAAGTTTCATGCACGATACAAGTAACTAAGCATGTTAGAACGATCGTATAATTGTTTGGTTAAGTTTGACTAAAAGTCAAACTTGGTCAAAGTCAAGGTCAACGGGGTCGGGTCGAGTATCCGACAATTTTCCCATGATGAGAAATCATTTATGAGCAGAATGGCCAAGTTTCATGTTAATCGGAGTTACGGTTAAGCGGGAAACATTTTGTGAAAGGAAAAATAAAAACAAAAATGAGCTGGGCATATGCGCGGCGCGCAATGGGTTGCGCGGCGCGCACCCAAGTGTAAATCCTGGTCAGAACTTAACCACGAAGGCAAACATCTGGGATTTCTAATTCTGCGCGGCGCGCGGGTATATGCGCGGCGCGCAATACCTGGGAAACATGCAGTTTGCAGAAAAATGGTCCAAGTCACGAACCAAAACTCAAATTAACATATTTTATGAACCGAAAACATCCAAAATGCATACTATATATCGTTGGAAAGGTAATTTGACAAGGAAAACAACTAAACACGTTTCATCAAACAAAAACATCAATTTCAATAACCGATTTTCCGTCAAGTGATCATTAAGAATCCATTTTCAAAGTTTCAAGTTCATCAAATGCATTTTAAGTTTCGGGAATCCAATTCACACATGTGATATGCCGTTTCGAAGGTAATTAAGCATACAACACAACCTAACACTTACAAGTAACATTAACAAGCATTTAATGCATCAAAAATTCAATTTACTTCTATCAAACCCTAACTCAAAATCACAAATTCAACAATCTTGCATATGAAACTAATCCATGTCAACCTACATACCAATTTGAAGCTAGTGATGTTAGTAACACATTTAATACATGAACTTTAACAAATTAACAACATTTAATCTTCCAAAATCAAAGATTAAGCAAGCACTTTTCATATTCAAGCTAGTTACACCAAAAACAACAAATCGAGCATACAAATTACATACACAACATCACAATGAGCCATAGACACTAATTAACACACTTTTAAGTCAAGAACATGAATTTATAGAAATCTAGTGATTTAGAAATGTTACCCAAATGTGATGAAATTGGTACCAAATCGAAGAGGATGAAGAGAGGATCACGAATATATAATTTGTTTTGATGTTTGATTGCTTGAATGGAAATAGATGATGAATTTAGTGAATGGGTGTTTTGAGTTCAAAAATGGTGGAGAGAAAAGAAAGAAGAAAGTGGGAGGTGAAATGGGTGGATAAGAGGAGGTGTTGACCATTTGACCTAGTCAAATGTTTGGCACCTTGGCGAAACTAGTCCCTCAAGTTTGTTGTCGGGTGCGGGAATTAACCAAACGAAATATTTTAAAACGTTAGAGTAAACGAGTGATGTTATAATTAAATAACGAGAATATTATGAACGTTCGTCAACGGAGTCGACGAATTTAAATACGAAAGATATTATTATATAAAAAAAAACGGTGTTAAAAATAAATTTAACGGAAAAACGCGGGATGTTACATTATCCACACCTCAAAAGAAATTTCGTCCCGAAATTTAGTTGGAAGTAATAGTCGATGTCTCTTACTCGAGACCTAGTGTAGTAACTCTACGAATGATTGAAGGTACTTTCTTGGACATTCCACGAATCCGGATAGTCGGGGTGTTACGTTGTATTAGGGCTTGGTTTTACGATCCACAAGTTCAGCCGGTTTTTCCTATGAGGAGGAGTTTGTCATCAATAGTTGGTGCATCTAGAAGGATTGCACGTTCCTGTTCCGCAGGACACGTTTCTAAGTTTGTTACACGAAATGTAGGGTAAACGGAAACTTAATCGAGTCGGAAGTTCTAAACGATAGGAAGCGGTTCCAATACGCCCCAAGGTTTCAAAAGGTTCGATATTGCGGATATAGCCTTTCTCGATTTCCCAAAATGGATTACACCTTTCCAAGGTGCGGTTTCTCGATATTACGCGGTTACACACTGGGATTTGTGAGGTTTTCATCTAAGTTTGGTATGACTCTTTTGGGCGACTACGGGTCGTCTCGAGCCCTTCTCGGACTTGGATTATCTCAATTGTTGTTTCTTGGATGAGTTAAGATTCGGTGTTTTGTTTGCCACATGCTTTGGTCCAACGAATAGGGGTATGACATTAGCGGTCATATAGGGTTTCGGAAAGTGCGTGTGAACACACGAGTGGTAACTACTGTTGTAAGAGGGATCTACTAAAAGCGACCATGCAAGTTTAAAACATGTCTTTCGAAGACGTAAATCGTTCGTTTGTTCGGTTCATCTGTTTGTGGGTGGTACGCGGTACTCATGTCTAAGCGGGTCTCCAAGGTTTCTTGTAAAACTAGAGGCGAAATGAGTATTTCGATACGGGATAATTGACAAAGATACACCGTGTTGGAATAGAATCTCTTAAGATACGTTTGAACAAGTTAGTTAGGGTTCGAAAAATGTTCGTTAGGACTATTCACCCTCGTGGCGAATACTTATGTAATATGAGGAGTTTCTCTATCCATGGAGAAATGTTACAAGGAGTTTCTTTAAACGGAAATGCGAACGGTAAAGATAGTAGTGAAATGAGGACTTAGAATAGGATGAGTTTACATCTCGAGGTTGCCATAACGTGCCTCTAGTTGTCAAAAGTTGAAGTCTGAAAGAGAAACGAGGTAGTACACGTAGTTGTATAGTTCGGGGTTGAATAATAGTTGACCGATTATCAGAAACACAAGGGCGTTAAGTCAAAGAAGAGTGAAGTATCATTGGATTGTGTGTTATCTTAAATTCCAGTAATATTAGACGGTGACGGTGAAATAACAGAGGTAGGTAGTGTGGTACGGGATGACGAGAAAATTGATCGGATCCACAATTTAGTATTCGAATTCTTCGTGCAAAATAACGAATTTTAGTTATGTTGATTTTTGAGACGAGAGAGTATGCCTTTCGGCGTTCAAGTAGAAATATTTCCATGCTTGAGTTCCATCTGTTGCTATACGATTTTAACTAGAAATGTTGGTGTGAAGAATCACGCTCAAGGTTCGAACACGGAGAGGTTTAGAGTTTTCCTTAGTGAGTTAACGAGTTTAAAAGTCGTGTGACACGAGAAAAGTCAGAAATGAATCTTCGGTAACAACCGGTGAGATCTAAGATTTTTACGAATACAGGTCTGAGTTGGGAGAGTTTCCTGATTACATGTGGCTTGATTTCGAGATTGATTGTAACGACCTGACCATAAACATCATGGTCTAGAAAATTGGACTTCGTTCAACAGAAATTCTCACTCAGAGACTTTGGTATAGAGTTGCTCTTTTCTCAAAAGTTCGAGCGTAAGATGGTGATGTTGTTCGTTTTCCTTCTTTACTTAAATAAGTTAAGATGTCATCTATAAATACGATAACAGATTAGTCTATATGAATTTGCATACGCGGTTCAAGAGGTTTATGGATACGGGCGAGCCCTAAATAAATCAAACGGTACTAAGAGAGATTTACAACTAACGTTGCGAGTTCGGAAAGTGGCTTAGGAGACATCGTCTCACTTAACCCCCAATTGATGATAACCGGAACGGAGGTCGATTTGGAACATACGGGATTCGTGCAAATAATCATGAGGTCATGGATGCGAGGGAGAGGGTATCAGTTTCCAACCGAAAATTTCTTAGTTCACAATAATCTATACATAAATGTAGGGCAACAATTTCTCCTTAATGAATAGGTTTTGAGTTCCTTAGTTCTATTGGTGTCGAGTTCAATTTCTTAACGTATATCCTCCGATAATATTTATAGGCACACAATATTTTTCCGTTGGTCGCTTAAATCGCCTAAATAGTATCTAGGGGAAAAGATGGAAGGTAATGAGTACAAGTCAAAGTATTGGTTGTAAAACGTCTAGCGGTAATCGAATCGAACAAGTATGAAGTATACGGTTTGTTGTGAAGAAACGTACCCGTGACTAGTCCATCGTCGTCTCGGGCATCCTAGGTGTCGATGTTGAAAGTTCAATGGCGTGCGTTGGGGTTGATTTTCTTATTTGGGCACACATTCCTAAAATGACCCAGTTGGCCACATTCGAAGCAAGCACCCGTTCTGTGTGCGTTGGGCATCTTTTGAGCGACGGGTCCTTGGCGCCGGTGGCGAAACCTGCCACATCCTTCAAAGTGATGCTTGTGGCATTCGTTACAAAAAGGTAGTTTTCCGGTATAGCCTTTCTTGTCATTGGAGGCGAAAGGCTTCTTGGAGAGGTTGTTGTGGTTGTGGTTGCTTGATTGAGAGGCTTCCCATGTTCTTTTATTGCCGCTCGATTGGTTCTCGACCATTGGTGCCGGCGTTTCCGTTTCATTTGCCGTGTCTAAAGTATGGCGGGCCATTGTTAAAGCCTCTTGTAGGTTAGTGGGTCGAGGTGTCATTACCCTGTGTTGAATGCTCTTAGGGAGGCCATCCATGTAAAGTTCGACTCTTAGGGATTCGGGAGTCATGATATTTGGACACATTGTGACTAGTTCGGTAAACCGTTGATTATAAGCTTCGAGGTCGTTCCCGACCGTTTTTAAATTCCTTAGACCTTGCTCGAGCCTTCGAGTCTCATCGCGCGGGAAGTATTCGGTGATCATTCTTTCTCTTAATTCGGTCCAAGAGAGTGTAAGGGCTTCATCGATACCCACTGATTGTACATACGTGTTCCACCATGAGAGAGCGATACCGGTAAGAGTGAGGGTGGAAAACTTGACCTTATCTTGGTCCTGACAACCGCTTATGCTAAAAACGGATTCTGTTTGTTCAAACCATCGGGTGAGAGTAACCGATCCTCCGGTTCCATCGAAAGTGGGAGGGCTGTACTTCATGAAGTTCTTGTAGGAGCAACCTTCGCTTGAATTACCGGCTCCACGATTGTTGTTGTTAGAAAAGTGATTGGCCACGGCCGTACCCACGGCGGTGGTTATCATTCGTTGAAGAGCTTGTTCTAGAGTTTCGAGAGGAGTATTGTGTTGACCTTGGTGAGCCATTGTTCCTTCATGAGACAAGAATATCGTTGGTTAGTATTTTCAACAATACTAACCGTGGCATGGAATAAGAATAGAGAGAAAATTTTCCTTGACTCGCCTTAAATTCTCTATGTCATAATGTCGGAACGTCCATGTGAATCACCGTAATATAATCCCGGAAATTATATTACCCTGATTCTCATGTGCATTTAACATTACTTCATAAAGTCAAGGTGGCGCATCAACAAAATTTATCAACGTAAGATCAAGATCGAATACGAGTTAGATATGATAGAAGAGTTCGAGTATAAATGCACAATTAGTCAAATAATTCCTACTTCAGTCTATATGCCGGTTGTAGTCTAGATTCACCTATGTACCCTATGACTCGGGGTGGACACAAATGAACTCTAAATCCCTACAACCAAGGCTCTGATACCACTTGTAGCGACCCCGACAAATCGTCAAGTGACGGCATCGTCTACATGGGTCCCATTACCTGGTCATAAGTCTTTATGACAACGTTTGACCAAAATATGTCGCCTTCATTTCAACATAAAGATTGTTTCCAAAGTTTAAAAGAATTGTTCAACCAAAAGTTAAGTTACAAGGTTATAAGTACAAATGAAATCTAGGCGACACAGTTTAAAGTAAAGTCATAAGACGCTCCATGAAATGCATGTATACTCGACATCCAATGCAAGTATCAATTAATGAGCGGAAGCATGTATCACATATCGTGCAAGACCTGAGAAAAACATAGAAATCTGTCAACGAAAACGTTGGTGAAATCATAGGTTTAAGTAAGTAAGTACAAGTGAACCACAAGATTTGCATCAAAGAAATAATAGTAATACATTCCAAAAGTTTGTTTCACGAGCACCCAATTATCAAAGCTTAACATTCCATCCATTGTATACCCCATCCATAGTGCTAGAACAAACACTGATTCTCGAAAATATATTTCATCCGTAGACGGTAGCGAACCGTCAAAGATGAGGGTTGTCAACCCATATGGCCATATAACATAAATTCTCGCTTACACCCGGCAAGTGTAACTAATGATAATCGAATTGAGGATTTTTGTTCTAAACTCGTATGTAGAATGTTTGTTTTCCCGTTCTTGTGTTCACTTAGTTCAAAAGAATCGTTTATGTTTTCTCATCCCAAATATAAGTTCAAAAAGAGTAAAAGTGGGACTATGATCTCACCTTGAGTGCAAGAGTTAATAAAGTACTTCAACAAGTAGACGCGTGCAAAGACAAAGCTAGTCTTGACCTAAACATATAGGTTGTATCAATAACGGTAAACACAAACGGTCAAAGATGTTCAATTAGTCCTATGGCTCGTTACGACTCGATTAATATAGCATGTGAATCAATTAGTCAAGTTTCATGCACGATACAAGTAACTAAGCATGTTAGAACGATCGTATAATTGTTTGGTTAAGTTTGACTAAAAGTCAAACTTGGTCAAAGTCAAGGTCAACGGGGTCGGGTCGAGTATCCGACAATTTTCCCATGATGAGAAATCATTTATGAGCAGAATGGCCAAGTTTCATGTTAATCGGAGTTACGGTTAAGCGGGAAACATTTTGTGAAAGGAAAAATAAAAACAAAAATGAGCTGGGCATATGCGCGGCGCGCAATGGGTTGCGCGGCGCGCACCCAAGTGTAAATCCTGGTCAGAACTTAACCACGAAGGCAAACATCTGGGATTTCTAATTCTGCGCGGCGCGCGGGTATATGCGCGGCGCGCAATACCTGGGAAACATGCAGTTTGCAGAAAAATGGTCCAAGTCACGAACCAAAACTCAAATTAACATATTTTATGAACCGAAAACATCCAAAATGCATACTATATATCGTTGGAAAGGTAATTTGACAAGGAAAACAACTAAACATGTTTCATCAAACAAAAACATCAATTTCAATAACCTATTTTCCGTCAAGTGATCATTAAGAATCCATTTTCAAAGTTTCAAGTTCATCAAATGCATTTTAAGTTTCGGGAATCCAATTCACACATGTGATATGCCGTTTCGAAGGTAATTAAGCATACAACACAACCTAACACTTACAAGTAACATTAACAAGCATTTAATGCATCAAAAATTCAATTTACTTCTATCAAACCCTAACTCAAAATCACAAATTCAACAATCTTGCATATGAAACTAATCCATGTCAACCTACATACCAATTTGAAGCTAGTGATGTTAGTAACACATTTAATACATGAACTTTAACAAATTAACAAGATTTAATCTTCCAAAATCAAAGATTAAGCAAGCACTTTTCATATTCAAGCTAGTTACACCAAAAACAACAAATCGAGCATACAAATTACATACACAACATCACAATGAGCCATTGATGTTACAGCTAAGGGGTATAAAATACTATTAAATTTTAGCAGAAAATACTATTAAATACGATACAATTTTACACAAGATATTTATTTATTTATAGAATGGATATACTTAAACCTTGCTACAACACTTATAGGCAGTGTACCTAATCGTACAGTAGTGTAGTTTTTAGTAAGTCCGGTTCGTTCCACAGGGAAATCTTTAAACAAAGCTCAACGCTATATTAGTTTACTTTTATAAAAATACAAACATATATATAAGTAATATTATTATTATAAAGGGGGGTTTTTACCGTTTAATGACCGGTTTGTCGATTTTAAGATTTTAGTCGCAGTTAAAACCTAATGTAAAATATAAAATAAATACAAGACTTAAATTAAAGCGTAAAGTAAATAACGATAATGAAATTGCGAATAATAAAAGTGCGATAAAATAAACTTGCGATAATTAAAAAGTACAATAATTAAAAGTGCGATTAAATAACAATAAATAAAAGTGCGATAATTAGAAGTGCAATTAAATATAAAATAAAGGAAATTAAATATGAAATAAAAGAATTATGCTTATTTAAACTTTCGTAATCATGATGTTTGACGTGTTGATTTTAGTTTTATGCCCATGGGTTAATTGTCCTTTGTCCTGGATTATTCAATATGTCCGTCTGGTTTTTGTCCATAACAGTCCATCAGTCATAAATATAAAGTGCAAGTGTCCTCATCAAATTATTATTATACCCGAAGTTAAATATTCCAACTAATTGGGGATTCGAATTGTAACAAGGTTTTAATACTTTTTTTTAATGAATACACCAGGTTATCGACTGCGTGTAAACCAAGGTTTTACTACTTTGTTAACAATTACACCAATTACCCTTGAATGTAATTTCACCCCTGTTTTAATTATTCTAGTGGCTATTAATCCATTCCCGTGTCCGGTTAAATGAACGATTATTCGTACATATAAATACCCCGCCCATCGTGTCCGATCGAGTGTATATGGTAATTTATAGGGACGCCCAATTGTAAATCTTTATATTAACATTAACAAACTTTCATTTAGTTAAACAAATATAAAGCCCATTAATAGCCCATAGTCTAATTTTCACAAGTGTCGTTCTTTTGTCCAAACCCCAATTATGGTACAAAGCCCAATTACCCAATTTTAGTAATTAGCCCAACATCATGATTACTTCGTTTTAAATAAGCATAATAATAACTTAGCTACGAGACATTAATATAAAAAGGTTGAACATAACTTACAATGATTAAAAATAGCGTAGCGTTACACGGACAGAATTTCGACTTACACCCTTACAACATTCGCTAACATACCCTTATTATTAGGATTTAAAATTAAAATTAAAATTAAAATATAAATTATATATATATATCGTATATATTGAGAGATGAGAGAAATAAGATATGAAATTTGATCAGAATTCGGTTTGCTTTATAGCCAGAGTTGAATTTTGGGGCTCCGCGACTCGCGGCAAAAACCCCTTCAATCTCCGCGAGTCGCGGAGATAGTATTTACAGCTCAGTCCTTGGAGTTTTCTCTGCCGACGGTTTGTTATATATAAATATAATATATATATAATTAATATAATTAATTATATATTATATTATATTTATATACATAGTTAACTTGTAATTTTTAGTCCGTTGCGTCGAGCGTTAAGAGTTGACTCTGGTCCCGGTTTCGGATTTTCGAACGTCCTCGCGTACAATTTAATATCTTGTACTTTGCGTTTTGAATCTTGTACTTTTGTAATTTCGAGACGTTTCTTATCAATAATTGGAACCTTTTTGATTGTCTTTTGTACTTTTGAGCTTTTTGGTCGTTTGCGTCTTCAATTCGTCGAATCTGTCTTTTGTCTTCACCTTTTATTATTTAAACGAATATCACTTGTAAATAGAACAATTGCAACTAAAAGCTTGTCTTTCTTGAGGAATAATGCTATGAAATATATGTTCGTTTTTAGCATTATCAAATATTCCCACACTTGAGCGTTGCTTGTCCTCAAGCAATATTGTCTTGAAATACTAGAATCACTTCTTTATTCTTCACACTTTGTACATCAGTGATTTCTATACGGCGGTATAAACAATGGTAGTAACGATATGGTTTACAGTCCCACATGACTATAAAAATTTAGATCCATTAAGGAAATTGGATCTTTATGAAAACATTTGATCTTTTGAAATCTAGTTTTTACCCTAGATAAGTTTTCCGGAATAACCCTTTACCGGTGTTTGCAAAATATTTTTGTGGGTTTGGTGGGTTTCAGATTTGAAAATTTTAGCTCAAAACTTGCGGTTTTGTGTCACCCACTCGCTAACCTTGTATTTGGAAAGCAACACGTCCAGTTTACTTGTCCCGTATATTACCTTTCGGTAAACTACCGTCCGGTTGTAAAGGAAAGCGTTGAACAAGCAACTGTTAAGGCAATGTCCCGTGACATGCTTTTGATTATGGTCTATAACGTGTCGGACGCAATTACTATCCTTGGTAGGAGCAATAGTAAAGCTCACCCTTATAATTTGTCAGTTTGACACAAGGTCCTGTCTTTGACCATGCTATGCAACCACCGTTCTTACGGTTGACACCCGATTTAGTTCAGGTGACCTAATGAATTCCAGGTGAATTCCTAGGATTTTACGTTCAATGGTAATGAACGCATTGAAAATAGGGTTTTCAGAAAACAAATCGGTTTATAATTTTGATCAAAATATTTTCTCGTTTAAGCTCGAGTTTAGATATCATCGAATTCCATGAGTTTGTAATTCTCAATCTTTAAGGTCAATCTCTAGGATTGAGTAATATCAGTCTTAAAAGCTGATTTTTAATCTTTAAGGAGATTATCCTTTCTGGGGATCTGATTCATTAGTCTTATCCAGCTAATTTGCATGGTGCCCCCCCCCCCCCATTGTACGAGATAAATCCTTCTCATGGTTAGGATAAATCTGACCACTTGGCGACCCTGTTTAATGCTGAGGTCCGTGGATTTCCTGCTGATTTTAGTGATGACTTTTCTAGATTTTTCGTCAACCTACAGCTGGTCTGGACGACAACTTCATGACCTAAATCAAGAAGCGCGTGTCTTTTTCGGAAGACTTTACTTCCTTTTAATGATGGAATTGATTCATCGTGTAGATCCATCTCTTCTTTTCTTTCATCGGGTAAAACAGTTTAGTTTAGTCCAAAGCAAAAGTATTTTCAGTTATTTGTTACAGATATATGTGACATATGTTTAAAATAACTTGGTAAATTTTCCCACACTTGGCTTTTATTTTCCTTTTTATCGTCCTCTATTCCATTTTAAATGAATTTTAACATTTTAGTTTGTTTCTCAATTTATGTCCTTTCCGAGGTAACAATAATTTCGGTGTTAAAACCTAGTTTTATCGTTCATAAATATGTATAAACATGATTTTGAATTCATTTAATTGAAAATTTTGAAAAATTTTACTAGAATTGGGTAGTCAGTATATAAGACTAGGGCTGTTCTTTTTTATCAGAGAGCACTAGATTCTAATACAACTACTGCTTTACTAGTATTTTTAATGGTAACCAAGTGTATAAAGTAAAAAATTTTAAAATCCGAAAGAATTTAACCCCTTCCCACACTTAAGATCTTGCAATGCCCTCATTTGCAAGAAATCAGTAACAATTTAAATTATTGAGGGTGATTTGTGTGAAAATGATTAAATTTTACCAAAGTTTCCAAATATATTGGCGTTTGTTTGCTGAATGATAAATGGTGCACATCATTTGTTCATTCCGTCTTGTTGTTATTTCACATATATTTTGCATCTTGTCGTCAAAATTAGTTGCTTTTGCTGAACTTAATGCCAGTCTTTGAAAATGCGTTGTTTTACCCTGTTGTGTACATAAGATAAACTGCAAACATATATACATATTTTTGAAGTTTGGTATATTACCCCACATTCAAAAATTATTAAAATCTAAGAATAAAAGTTAGACAATTATAAAAATGATTACAATATTAACAAAAATATTAAATGTATCAATAATTACAAATTAAAAAAAAAAACAATAAGTAAACTAAGGATGATATTGGTACCAATAGGGGTTCCAGGCATAACCATAAGTGCTATAGAATGCTTCGGCAGGGTCATACGTAGGATATGGTGGCTGCATCTCTATAGACCAAGGAGGGAAGACGGGTTTCGGTGTAGGAATATAGTTTCTACCTATATGTTGGCAATGCGCTATGATCTGGTTCTGATGAACTTGCCAATCTTCAAATGCTCTCTGTCTAGCATTTTCGTATTCCTGAGAAGCTATAAACCTATGCATTTCTTGCATCTCATTCCCCCCTCCTACATTACCTTGCTCCTGGTTTCTCTCCACCTGTGGATGTCTACCATGGTATCGTACTGCGGCGTTATTTCGCCGCTTCAAAACTTTCGCACCATGGTATACATTTAAACCTATAGTATCGCGGGGTTCTGGTTCTTCTACTAATAATCCCCCCCGACTTATATCCACACCGAGATATTCACCAATCAAAGTAATAAAAATACCACCTCCTATTATGCTATGTGGTCGCATCCCCCGAACCATAGCTGATAAATAATAACCCACACAATATGGTATACTTACAGCGCTCTGTGGGTCTCGAATACACATATGGTAAAACAAATCTTGTTCATTTACCTTTTCTTTGTTTTTACCCCTTTGTGTAATCGAATTAGCTAAAAACCTATGTATTACTCTTAATTCGGCTCTATCTATATCCAAATAAGAGTAGTTTCCCCCTTTGAAACGGTGATGGCTTGTCATTTGACTCCACACACCGTGTGTATCAAAATTCTCATCTATCTTTCTACCGTTTAGTATCAATCCTCTACAATCGGCAGACGCTAACTCCTCAGGCGTATATATACGTAAAGCCTGAGCCATGTCCAGTAAAGACATGTGGCGCATCGAACCGCCTAACAAAAATCTAATAAAAGAACGATCGGTTAAACTAGCTACCCGATCATTCAACTCTATACTACATAACAACTCTTCACACCATACTTTATATACAGGTCTGCGTATGGTGAATAAACATATCCAGTCATTAAAAGAAGAATTACCATACCTCTGTACAAGTAATTCCCTAATTGGCCCGGCCAATTCTACAGCTTCTAAGGGTCCCCATTCTATGACCCTCGGTACCTCAACAACCTTAGAGTGAAGAGTATGCAAACCCCGTTGATATTTTGGATAATCTATCCAAAGTCTGTCAAATCGCAGGTTCGGGTGCAACTCTTCCAAATGCATATCGGAAAAGGTCATGACTGGATGAGGTACATCCTGCTTGTAGTAGTTATCTACCTCCTGTTGTTCCAAATTCTCGGCAGGAGCATTGCGGGCTTGGGATGAAGATTCACCCCTTTCATTCTGCAAAACACATCAAACACAAATTTTGTGCATCCAAATATGCATTAGTGTCAGCAAAATCATCAATCAAAATAATTACAATGACATTATCAATTTATATCAAACTTAAGCTTATTTTCACATTTTTATCAAATCTACACTTTTTCAAATAAGCATATACGAAAATTTTCGCCAAGTTCATAAGCATTCAACTCAAATAACATGTCAAAATAATCATTACTAGCAATCAAACAAATCTCAAATGGCATTATCTTTCAAAAATCAAATTCATGAATTTTAGACTTGAAAAAGTCCACTTTAATTCTCAAAATCATGTTTAGGCTCAAAGTTTGGATCATTTAACTACCTAGACATGTTACACTACTCAATTTAGCAACAATTCATGACAAAAATCGGCCATAACCTGTTTATATCAAAAAGCCCCAAATTTGCTCAAGAACACAAACCCTAGATTACTCAAAATTTGAAGTTTAAGGCTTCTAATCATGTTAAACAACATCAATCTATGTTATACAAGCATAATACATAAACAATTTAAGTCTAATTACACTAAAAAGCATCAAAATCAAATTGGGGAAAAAAATAGCTCAAGAACACCAAATTTCGGATTAAATGGTGTTTAGGTGTAGAAATTTACCGTTTTTCTTGAGTAATTCTTAGATAGCATCCTTCTCAACATGATTTTAGCAAAAGATTTGGTGATTAACGGTTAAAAATTGGGATTTTTGGGGTGTTTTTGGGTGTATTTTCGGAGTATTTTCGAGCTGTATTTCGCAGTGTTTTTGAGTGTGGGAGAGTGATCAGTTCGTGCAGCTCTTTTATTTTTTTTCTGGGTTTTGGTCCCTCCGCGAGTCGCGGAGGTTTTGTACTTCAAACTCCGCGAGTCGCGGAGTTTGCTCTTTTTTTTTTTTTTTTTTTTTTATAATCATTAACTTATTAAAACAATTTAGTAATTAATTTTAAAATTTTGTTTCCCTTGTTATTTAGGACGAGATCGTTTGGGATCGATGTCCTAGTCCGTCCTTCGACAAAATTTTAAAATTTGTCTTTTTGTAGCGATTGTTTTAAAAGCTAAGATTTTTGGGTTTTTTAATTTTTTTGGCATACTTTAAATCAATAAGATTAAAAATAATGATAATAAAAGTTCTCGTCCCTCCCTCGGGTAAAGCAATTTCGGTTCAAAGACCTAGTCTTCAACTTACGACGAATTTTAAAAATCATATTCTTAAGTTAATGAGATAAAGTAAATTTTTGTTTTTAAATTCACACAACTTAAATATAAAATTCAAAATTAAAAATTAAAAATTCACACCAAACTTAAAATTTGAAATGCATAAAATTAAAATTTCATATTTTAAAAATTAAAAATTCACACCAGACTTAATTTAAAAATTCAAATATTTACAATTAAAAAAAAATATTGTTTTTACAAAGTTTACAATATTAATTTAAGATTTAAATATTAATTTTAAAAATATGGTAAAAATAAAATTAAAAATCTTTTTGTCTTTTTATCCCACTTTAATCAATCAAATATTATCAAAAATATGCGCCCCTCTTTTCGGTAAAGTAATTTCGGTTCCAAGACCTAATTTAACTCATGACGAATTTTTGAAATATTTTGGGTTGATTGATTAAAGATATTTATACCTTAAGAATAAACGTTAAATTTCGCAGTGATGTAATAAATTTTTGAATGATATCAATAATTTCGGTCGCCAAACCTAATTTTATTCAATACCAATTTAATACTTTTTAGCGAACAAATTAGCGTTTATTATCAAAAGGTTAAAAATAAAAATAAAAATAAAAACTGTACAGACATACCTGTGAAATAGATTTCTTAGTTATATGATCTATTCCATTCATAAGATAGTCGGTTTAATTGGTTTTCCATGGCTCCAAAGGCGTAACCTCGAGCATTCAGTGTCTTTTCTTCTAAACATATGAACGGTCCGTCTCTGCATAAAGTAACAAATTCGGTATTTGAATAGGTTTGATTATTTGAACATTTACCTCCATGTGACCATTTTCCGCATTTGTGACATCGTTCTAGGTGTCGTGCTCTTCTTTTCGCTGCGGATTTTGATTTTCCTTTACCAAATTGTAACTTATTATCTTCGCATCTGGATCCTTTTCTAACTCCGTCCATTCTTTCTCTGATTACTGATACTAATTCGCTCGGTAGTATGTCATTATTACGTTTAGTGATCAAAGCGTGTAGCATTAGACCATGGTTTAGTTCACAGGCAGTCTTCATTTCGTAAAAACCTAAAAAAATAAAAATTCAGAATGGGGGGAGAAGACTAGTTCTTTAGGGTCTGCTTGGGAAAGACCATACGTGTTCCATTTTCGAGAACTACACGAAAACAGACAATCTAACTCTTACAGAAATACATATTATCCTTTAAAGACTTGATTCTCCCCACACTTAGTTAGCTGTGGTGTCGAAATTGTGATTAACTTCGTTGTCGACTTCCATCGGACCATGTATGTAATGTTTAACTCTGTGACCATTAACTTTAAATTCAATCCCATTTGAATTTATCAATTCTATCGTTCCGTATGGGAAAACTCTTTTGACTATGAATGGTCCAGACCATCTTGATTTTAATTTTCCAGGAAATAGCTTGAATCGTGAATTGAAAAGAAGAACTCTGTCTCCTTCTTTAAATTCTTTTGAACTTCTGATTCTTTTATCATGCCATTTCTTCGTTCTTTCTTTATAGATTAACGAATTTTCGTATGCTTCATGTCTTAATTCTTCTAATTCGTTTAGTTGACTTAATCGTAGACGTCCGACTTTATGTAAATCAAGATTACATGTCCTCAAAGCCCAAAATGCTTTGTGTTCAATTTCTACTGGAAGATGACATGCTTTTCCATAAACAAGTCTAAAAGGTGTGGTTCCAATTGGAGTTTTGTAGGCTGTTCTAAAAGCCCAGAGTGCATCCTCCAATTTAATGGACCATTCCTTCGGATTTGATCCTACGGTTTTTTCTAGAATACGTTTTAAAGCTCGGTTGGTATTTTCAACTTGTCCACTTGTTTGTGGATGATATGCGGTGGAGATTTTATGAGTTACTCCATATCTTTTAAGAACTTTCTCAAGTTGATTATTACAGAAATGAGTACCCCGATCACTTATTAAAGCTTTCGGTGTTCCAAATCTTGCAAAAAGACGTTTTAAAAAGTTGACTACAACTCGTGCATCGTTAGTTGGGAGAGCTTGTGCTTCCGCCCATTTAGATACATAATCAATGGCTACGAGTATATATAGATTATTATGAGATTTTAGAAATGGACCCATAAAGTCAATACCCCAAATGTCAAATACTTCACATACTTGGATGACATTTTGTGGCATTTCATCACGTTGACTTATTTTTCCGGCCCTTTGACATGCATCACAGGATTTGCAAAGAAGGTGTGCGTCTTTGTAAATTGTAGGCCAATAGAATCCAGCTTCATAAACTTTTCTTGCTGTTAGTTGAGGCCCATAATGCCCTCCTGTTGGTCCTCTGTGACAATGGTTTAAAATTTTACTAGCTTCATCTCCAAATACACATCGGCGTATTATTCCATCGGGACAACTTTTAAACAAATGTGGATCTTCCCAGAAATAGTGTTTTATATCACTGAAGAACTTCTTTCGTCTTTGGTACGATAATCCTTTTTCAAGGAATCCACAAACTAAGTAGTTTGCATAGTCTGCAAACCATGGGATTTCTTTATAATCTATCTTCAATAGATATTCATCAGGAAAGTTGTCTTGTATGGCCGATTCATTTAGAACTTCTAACTCAGGGTTTTCAAGACGAGAAAGATGATCAGCGGCGAGATTTTCTGCTCCTCTTTTATCTCGAATTTCAATATCAAACTCTTGTAAGAGTAAGATCCAACGGATTAATCTTGGTTTAGCATCTTGTTTTGAAAATAGGTATCTAAGAGCAGAATGGTCGGTATAGACCACCGTTTTTGCTAGAACGAGATATGATCGAAATTTGTCAAAAGCAAAGACAATAGCAAGGAGTTCTTTTTCAGTAGTTGTATAGTTCGTTTGTGCTCCTTGTAACGTCTTACTAGCATAATATATAGGTTGAAATCGTTTTTCAATCCTTTGTCCTAAAACGGCTCCCATTGCAAAATCACTTGCATCGCACATTAGTTCAAATGGTAGATTCCAATTTGGTGTTATCATGATCGGTGCATTAGTGAGTTTCTCTTTAAGAATATTAAAAGATTTGATACACTCATCTGAAAAGATGAATGGCGCATCCTTTTCTAGGAGTTTATTCATAGGAGTGGCAATTTTAGAAAAATCTTTTATGAAACGTCGGTAAAAACCGGCATGCCCTAGAAAACTCCTAACTCCTCTAACATTGGTGGGATGTGGAAGTTTAGCAATTACATCTACTTTAGCTCTATCCACTTCAATTCCTTCTTTTGAAATTTTATGTCCAAGAACGATGCCTTCTTTAACCATGAAATGGCATTTCTCCCAATTAAGTACTAGATTTGATTTTTCGCATCTAATTAGCATTCGTTCCAGATTAACTAGACATGATTTAAATGTATCACCGAAGACTGAAAAGTCATCCATGAATACTTCCATGCATTCTTCTATCATGTCATGAAAAATCGCCATCATACACCTTTGAAAGGTTGCAGGGGCGTTGCAAAGTCCAAATGGCATTCTTTTGTAAGCAAAAGTACCATAAGGGCACGTGAATGTGGTTTTCTCTTGATCTTCGGGTGCTATTGGAATTTGAAAATATCCGGAAAATCCATCTAGAAAACAATAGTAACTATTTCCGGCTAATCTTTCCAACATTTGATCTATGAAAGGTAAGGGAAAGTGATCTTTTCTGGTGGCGTCATTTAATTTTCTATAATCAATACATACACGCCATTCTGTTACAGTCCTAGTAGGAATAAGCTCATTTTTCTCATTTGTAATGACAGTCATGCCACCCTTCTTAGGTACGCATTGAACTGGGCTTACCCATGGACTATCGGAGATTGGATATATCAAACCTGCATCTAGCAGTTTAATAATCTCTTTCTTAACTACATCTTGCATATTAGGATTTAGTCTTCGTTGGCATTGCACATACGTTTTATGACCTTCTTCCATAAGGATTTTATGTGTGCAATACGAAGGACTTATTCCTTTAATATCATGAATCTTCCATGCAATGGCTGGTTTATGAGCTTTCAACACAGAAATGAGTTGTGATTTCTCATTTTCAGTAAGAGAAGACTATATTATTACAGGTAATTCAGATTCACCATGTAAATAAGCGTATTCCAAATGGTTTGGAAGTGGCTTTAACTCTAATTTCGGAGGTTCTTCTATCGATGATTTATATCGATATCTGTCTTCTTCTTTTAGCATTTGAATTTCTTCTGTTGTTGGTTCATATCCATTAGCTATAAGTGTAGCTAACATTTCAGCTTCATCAATTGGTTCATTACCTTCTCCTAAAGAACATTCTCCTGTTCCTTGTAATTCTGGAAATTCTTCTAATAATTCTGCATGTGCATCTATAGTTTGAATATAATAACATGTATCATCTGCAGATTGTGGTTGTTGCATTGCTCTATCAACTGAAAAGGTAACACTCTCATCCTCTATACTTAGGGTCAGTTTCTTACCGAACACGTCTATCATTGCTTTAGCCGTGTTTAAGAATGGTCTTCCTAATATGAGAGGAACTTGAGAATCTTCTTCCATGTCTAAAACAACAAAATCTACTGGAAATACTAAAGTACCAACTTTAACTAGCATGTTCTCCATTATCCCTCTAGGATATTTTATTGATCTATCGGCTAGTTGTATGCTTATTCTGGTTGGTTTCAATTCTCCAAGGTCTAGTTTAGCGTATAGTGAATACGGCATTAGATTTATACTAGCACCTAAGTCTGCCAATGCTTCTATTGAACTAAGACTACCCAGAAAACATGGAATTGTGAAACTTCCTGGATCAGATAGTTTTTCTGGTATCTTATTCAACAGCACTGCTGAACAATTAGCATTCATAGTAACAGCCGAGAGTTCTTCCATTTTCTTTCTATTTGAGATTAGATCTTTCAAGAATTTAGCATATCTTGGCATTCCTGAAATCACATCAATGAAAGGAAGATTTACATTTATCTGTTTAAACATATCCAAGAATTTGGATTGCTCGGCTTCAAGTTTCTCTTTCTTCATTTTACTCGGGTAAGGAAGTGGTGGTTGGTATGGTTTAACATAAGGTTTATCCTTAACTGTGTTATCTTCATTAACCTTTTCAACTACCGGTTCTTTTTCCTTATCTTGATTAGGTTGTGGTTCTTGTGGAGTAGGAATAGTTTCATCAGAAGTTATAGGTATTTCAGGTGGTTTAAGTGTTGTACCACTTCTTGTGGTAATAGCTTTAGCTGTTTCATTCCGGGGGTTAGCATTTGTATCACTAGGTAGACTTCCCGGTTTTCTTTCACCTATTAACCTTGCTAGGTTACTTACTTCTTGTTCCAGATTTTGAATAGAAGCTTGTTGATTTCTAAATGCTTGAGCATTTTGTTCATTGGTTTGTTTCTGAGATGTGAAAAACTGTGTTTGAGTTTCAACTAGCTTCGTCATCATATCTTCTAAATTCGGCTTTTTATCATCGGTTTGTTGTGGTGGTTTGTTTTGAAAATTCGGTCTTTGCTGATTGTAAGTATTATTGGATACTTGTTGATTGCTAGGACCTTGTTGGTTGTTGTATGGAATATTTCGGTTATAATTCTGGTTTTGATTGTAAATCGGTCTTGGCGGTTGATAATTATTCTGATAATTATTTCCAGGCCTTTGGTTTATGTATGAAATATTCTCTCTTTGTTCCATTGTTAATTTAATACTGAGACAATCTTTTGTCAAATGTGGTCCTCCACACTGCTCACAACTAATTCGTATTGAGTGAATATCTTTAGTCATCTTTTCCATTCGTCTCTCGAAAGCATCTATCTTTGCGGAAATGGAATCTAAGTCATTGCTAGAATCGGCTCTAGCTGCTTTAGATGATCTAATGATATCTTTTTCTTGGTGCCACTCATGTGAGTGGGAAGCAGTATTATCAATAATTTTGTAAGCATCAGTTTCGGTTTTCTTCATAATAGAACCACCAGCTGCTATATCTATGTCTTTTCTTGTAGTGATGTCGCATCCTTGGTAGAATATTTGTACTATTTGACAGGTGTCTAAACCATGTTGCGGACATCCTCTTAATAACTTTCCATATCTTGTCCACGCCTCATATAGAGTTTCATTTGGTTTCTGTGTGAACGTAACAATTTCTGCTTGAAGTCTTACGGCTTTAGATGCAGGAAAGAATTGTTTAAGAAATTTGTCAATTAAAACATCCCATGTATCGATCGCCCCTTCAGGTAACGATTCCAACCAATCTTTGGCTTCTCCCTTTAAAGTCCAGGGAAATAACATGAGATATATCTGTTCATCCTCCACTTCTCGTATTTTAAATAGTGTGCAGATCCTATTAAAGGTACGTAGATGTTCATTTGGATCTTCCTTCGGCGCACCACTAAATTGGCATTGATTAGTCACCATGTGTAGAATTTGTCCTTTGATTTCATAATCTGGCGCATTAATGTCTGGATGAGTAATTGCGTGACCTTGGCCAGTGCGTTTAGCTCTCATTCGGTCTTCCATACTTAAAGGTTCCAGATTCTCCATAATTGAATTTGTTGAATCGGTATCACTAGATGATTCTGATTTAATGGTTCGTTCCTCAACAATCTCTGTTTGAATGATTGGTGGTTCCGGAGGAAAGTTTAGTGGTTCAGGATCTATGAACCGTTCCTGAATATTCCCCGGATTCTCAATTGTGAGGTTTGTTTCAAAAACTGGATTATCGGAAATTTGAACTGAAGTACTTGGTCGACTGGATGACGATTCTAAAGAAAAATCAACGGCGGTTATATTTGTTAAACGATGTCTTGATCGAGTTACAGGTGGTGAACGTACAAAAGGTGATGAACGTCTTGCTCGGTGCATGCACTGAATATCCTATTAGTTTTTAAAAAGGAAAGAAAAATTATAATAAGTTATCCAATCAATAGACTTTTCTGGTTTTGCCCACGTTTCGAATAGCCAAAAGATGCAGCAGAGGGGCAGGATTCGTTTGGTCTCAATATAATTGAGGACTGTTTGGCTCCAATAACCCGGTCCACGTACAAATCCAACTATTACTACGAACCAGAAAATTTTGATGTCTATCAATTTAACCACTCAAAATAAATTTTCGTAATTTTGAGAAATTTAGATAAGAAGTAGAAAAAATTCTAAGTCCTAAAAACTAGAATGGCGAGAAATAAGAAAGAAAAAGAGTTCGTCGAAAAAGGTCGAAAAAGAAAAAAATGGTTGAAAAATAAAAGGTGACGGAAAAATAAAAGAAACTTATAAAAACTTAAAAATACTTAACTAACCTAACCTTATTACTACAACTAACTTAAAATTATAATCGCAAATTGAAATTACTAATTGGAATGATAATTGGTACATAGTAAAAGGTCTAAAAATATTAAAGCTTACAGGAAAAACTAAATCCCAAATAGAAATAACTTAAAAAGAAACTAAAACTTAAAAAGGCGTCGCAAAATTCTAAAGCACCTAAATCTTAGTCTAAACAAAAAGCACTTAAGGAATTCTACGGCAAAGCCTAAAAATCTAGGAGTAAAAATAACTATAGCAAAAACTTAGTTTAAAATTAAATATGAGCTAAAAAATACAAATATTACGCTACAACGATTAAAAAGGTACAAAATATAAAAATATACAAAAAGTTGTAAAAAGTACAATTTTTATAAAAATATTATTTTTATATTATTTATTTAATAAAACTACTAATTTTACAATTTAATTAAACTAAAATATAAATTAAATAAAAAGTAAAAATAAAACTAAAACTAATAATAATAATAATAATAATTAGGTTAAATAATAATTATAATTAATAATATCCCGTAATTAATGCAGATTTAGGGTTCTTTGTCGCGTGTCAGAGTTACTCCGCGAGTTGCGGTGATTAATGAAGAAAACCCCGCGAGTCGCGGGGTTCAGAATTTCAGTTGACAGCTGATAATTTCAACGCGTTTTTCTTTATTTATTTTTTTATTTTATTTTCTGTTTTCTGTTTTTTTGATTAAATAAAAGATATTTAATAAAAGTTATATTTTTATAAATTAAAATAAAGATAAAGAAACTTATAAAACTTAAATATTTAACAAAATCTTACAAATACTTATATTTTTGTTTTTCTTTTTATATTTTTTTAAAACGTATTTTTACAAAAACAAATTTTAATAAAAGTAACTAAAAATCTCTTTTTTTTTTTTTTTTTATATTAGCGTTGCGCTTCCGGCGTTTAAGAGATTCCCCGGCAGCGGCGCCAAAAATACTTGATGTTACAGCTAAGGGGTATAAAATACTATTAAATTTTAGCAGAAAATACTATTAAATACGATACAATTTTACACAAGATATTTATTTATTTATAGAATGGATATACTTAAACCTTGCTACAACACTTATATGCAGTGTACCTAATCGTACAGTAGTGTAGTTTTTAGTAAGTCCGGTTCGTTCCACAGGGAAATCTTTAAACAAAGCTCAACGCTATATTAGTTTACTTTTATAAAAATACAAACATATATATAAGTAATATTATTATTATAAAGGGGGGTTTTTACCGTTTAATGACCGGTTTGTCGATTTTAAGATTTTAGTCGCAGTTAAAACCTAATGTAAAATATAAAATAAATACAAGACTTAAATTAAAGCGTAAAGTAAATAACGATAATGAAATTGCGAATAATAAAAGTGCGATAAAATAAACTTGCGATAATTAAAAAGTACGATAATTAAAAGTGCGATTAAATAACAATAAATAAAAGTGCGATAATTAGAAGTGCAATTAAATATAAAATAAAGGAAATTAAATATGAAATAAAAGAATTATGCTTATTTAAACTTCCGTAATCATGATGTTTGACGTGTTGATTTTAGTTTTATGCCCATGGGTTAATTGTCCTTTGTCCTGGATTATTCAATATGTCCGTCTGGTTTTTGTCCATAACAGTCCATCAGTCATAAATATAAAGTGCAAGTGTCCTCATCAAATTATTATTATACCCGAAGTTAAATATTCCAACTAATTGGGGATTCAAATTGTAACAAGGTTTTAATACTTTGTTTAATGAATACACCAGGTTATCGACTGCGTGTAAACCAAGGTTTTACTACTTTGTTAACAATTACACCAATTACCCTTGAATGTAATTTCACCCCTGTTTTAATTATTCTAGTGGCTATTAATCCATTCCCGTGTCCGGTTAAATGAACGATTATTCGTACATATAAATACCCCGCCCATCGTGTCCGATCGAGTGTATATGGTAATTTATAGGGACGCCCAATTGTAAATCTTTATATTAACATTAACAAACTTTCATTTAGTTAAACAAATATAAAGCCCATTAATAGCCCATAGTCTAATTTTCACAAGTGTCGTTCTTTTGTCCAAACCCCAATTATGGTACAAAGCCCAATTACTCAATTTTAGTAATTAGCCCAACATCATGATTACTTCGTTTTAAATAAGCATAATAATAACTTAGCTACGAGACATTAATATAAAAAGGTTGAACATAACTTACAATGATTAAAAATAGCGTAGCGTTACACGGACAGAATTTCGACTTACACCCTTACAACATTCGCTAACATACCCTTATTATTAGGATTTAAAATTAAAATTAAAATTAAAATATAAATTATATATATATATCGTATATATTGAGAGATGAGAGAAATAAGATATGAAATTTGATCAGAATTCGGTTTGCTTTATAGCCAGAGTTGAATTTTGGGGCTCCGCGACTCGCGGCAAAAACCCCTTCAATCTCCGCGAGTCGCGGAGATAGTATTTACAGCTCAGTCCTTGGAGTTTTCTCTGCCGACGGTTTGTTATATATAAATATAATATATATATAATTAATATAATTAATTATATATTATATTATATTTATATACATAGTTAACTTGTAATTTTTAGTCCGTTGCGTCGAGCGTTAAGAGTTGACTCTGGTCCCGGTTCCGGATTTTCGAACGTCCTCGCGTACAATTTAATATCTTGTACTTTGCGTTTTGAATCTTGTACTTTTGTAATTTCGAGACGTTTCTTATCAATAATTGGAACCTTTTTGATTGTCTTTTGTACTTTTGAGCTTTTTGGTCGTTTGCGTCTTCAATTCGTCGAATCTGTCTTTTGTCTTCACCTTTTATTATTTAAACGAATATCACTTGTAAATAGAACAATTGCAACTAAAAGCTTGTCTTTCTTGAGGAATAATGCTATGAAATATATGTTCGTTTTTAGCATTATCAGCCATAGACACTAATTAACACACTTTTAAGTCAAGAACATGAATTTAAAGAAATCTAGTGATTTAGAAATGTTACCCAAATGTGATGAAATTGGTACCAAATCGAAGAGGATGAAGAGAGGATCACGAATATATAATTTGTTTTGATGTTTGATTGCTTGAATGGAAATAGATGATGAATTTAGTGAATGGGTGTTTTGAGTTCAAAAATGGTGGAGAGAAAAGAAAGAAGAAAGTGGGAGGTGAAATGGGTGGATAAGAGGAGGTGTTGACCATTTGACCTAGTCAAATGTTTGGCACCTTGGCGAAACTAGTCCCACAAGTTTGTTGTCGGGTGCGGGAATTAACCAAACGAAATATTTTAAAACGTTAGAGTAAACGAGTGATGTTATAATTAAATAACGAGAATATTATGAACGTTCGTCAACGGAGTCGACGAATTTAAATACGAAAGATATTATTATATAAAAAAAAAACGGTGTTAAAAATAAATTTAACGGAAAAACGCGGGATGTTACACGATTTGGCCCGAAATCAACTTCTTCCTTCTCAATTCGAGCTTTCTCTCTCTCTCAAAGTGTTTCTCACTCTAGAACTTGATTTGGAAGAGATGATGTGGTTGGTGATAAAGTTAAGTGTGTTTCAACCACCACCAATCTGGCCTTTACAGCCCCAAACTCGTCCTCAGGTGAAAAGATGACAATACCCTTCATTTAGCTTTTATTTAAAAAGCAGAAAACTGTGCCCAGGGCAATGCGCGGCGCGCTCCCTTAGGTGTGCGCAGTGCGTACAAGTGTTCTGAATGGATTCTGACCCAATTTAATTACACACTGCTACCCACACTCTATGTTCCCTAATTACAACTCTGTACAATAATTATTCGGGTCTTACAGACTCGCCGGGATATCCTCCGAAAAATAAAAGCTAAGATAGCTACTACTAGAAACTAACTAAAAAGCTTAAAAATACAAAGTGAAGTACAAATTGAGTGTGTGTTGAAATGGATGGAAGGAGCCCTTTAAATAGACTTGGATTTTGCCTGCAAACGGTTGGCAGGCCGTTTGCAAGGGCCGTTTGGATTGGTCAGCCGTTTTTTATGCCCGTTTGCTCGACCCGTGTGGCAAGCCGTTTTCCATTGTGGTAGGCCATTTGGTAGGCCGTTTGGCAGGACGTTTGGTGCCCTGGTCAGCTTTGTTTCCTAGATCGTAACTTGACTTTCATCATTTTCGCTCTAGATTATTCGTTTTAGCTCTGTTTTACTTGATTCTTTTTGCATCGCCTTCGTAATTACTTATTCTACAAAATCAACCGACAAAGTGATAATTTGACGAAAAAGCCTGAAACTTTATTGATTTAGGGCCTAATATCGGGGGTAAAAACGTGACTATTTGGCCGATATCAAAAACGTCAAATTTTTATATAACTTTTTAGTTATATGTAAAATGGAATTCAATTCCATTTCATGTCAATAAAAAAAATACATTTTTCACATTCTACAGAACTTATCAATTCTAATTCCTCCGAATTCCATTTCATTTGACACATTTTATTTCTTCAAAAAATATTCTACCAATCAAACGAAACCTAAGACCATTCTTTACGCTAACTACAATTGTTATGGTCTTGTAGTGTTGTAGGCGGGATTTTTGCTGACATGATATCGTTGTGGGACTGAAGGGGCGAAGTGGTATAACACCTCGCCAAATTCCATTTGACGTGCGTTAATCATCGAGTCCCATAGTAACAGTTACGCCCTCTATATGAGACGTTTTTCAAAATTATTCGCATTTATTGAAAAAAGTTTGACTTAAGACATAAGTCTCCATAAGTAATTAAATACCAAATGTACCGTAGTAAATAAGCAACATTATTTAAATAAATAAACAGTTTTAAATGTAAATATTAAAAGTAGAGTCTTTATGAAAGCATATGAACTCCAATAAGCATGTCATGCGCCTCTAGTTACAGCGGAAGCTATACGTCCAAGGACCTGAGATAAAACATGCAAAACAGGTAAACAATAATGTTGGTGAAGTTACAGGTTTAAGTATTCAGTAATCAGTAATAGACCACGAGATTTCATACAAAACATTGTAAAAGTATATACATTCCAATGAGTACTTGAATACGAAGCTTAACAAAACGAGTAGTATAACACTAAGAAATTTCCTTTACCCCATATAGGTATACACTTTTTCATGTGTACAGTTTACGAAGTAATAAGCACCACAGTATGTAGCAGTGAGGCTGTCAAACCTAATGGATCCATCCCTATGATTCGCGCTTACAAAATAACTATAGTATTCAAGCTAAGGGATTTTTGAACAGAACTTATGTGCAAAAGTTTTTAAATACTCATGTCTAACTTATAAAGCAGTTTGAAAGTAGCATGCATCTCATCCCAAAAGTAAATGTGTAAATGGGACTGTAGACTCACCTTGTGTGTTCTAATAAGTATTGCAAAAGCAAAAAAAAAATGTCTCACAGTTATGACCGTGTAATGCAACCTATACATAATATCATGTGGTCACATAAGTCTATCCCAAATAGATGTTGGTCCATGGTGTGTGTTATCCTAATGTTCAGTCTGGCTCGATTAGGTTGTAAAAGTCAACACATAGTCAACAAGTTCTTGTAGGTCAACAAAAGTCAAACTTGGTCAAGATGGTCAACCTAAGTCAAACCATCAGTAGGTCATGCAATATTGGTCAATAAGTCAAACCAAGTTCAATTGACCACTTTTAGATTTCAGTTTCGCACTTTCAATAGTTTACGGTATGTATCGTGTAAACAGTCCGTTCATGACCAAAACCCAAGAACATGTGCGGCTGATATCGGCCAAAAAGTCACGTTTTTACCCCCGATATTAAGCCTTAAATCAATAAAGTTTCAAACTTTGTCAAAATTATCGCCTTTTCGGTTGGTTTTGTAGATTAAGTAATTACGAGGCAAAAAGAATCAAGTAAAACGGAGCTAAAACGAAGATTCTAGAGCGAAATCGGTGAAAGACAAGAAATCAAGTTATGATCCAGTGATCTCATTTGACCAGGCAAGCCAAACGGCCTGCCAAACGGCTTGCATGTATGTCAAACGGCCTGCCACACGGCCTGATCAAACGGGCACCATAAACGGGAAAAACAAGCAAACGGGCCTAGCAAACGGCTTGCCTAACGGCCTGCCAGCAGTTTGCTGGCAAAAATCATGTCTATTTAAAGGGATCTCTCGATCCATTTCAACACACACTCAATTTGTAATTTACTTTATATTTTCAAGCTTTTAGTTAGTTTTTAGTAGTAGTTGGCTTAGTTTTTATTTTCTGGAGGATATCCCGGCGAGTCCCTGTGATCTCGGTCAGATTTCTTCAGCCTTTTCAGGTTTTTATTCGAAATTGTTGTCTTTTGTATTAAACATTGTTCTTACTTTTTATATTTAATAATGTGTTCCGATATTAACATGATAGCTTAATTAATTTGTATGTTGCCATGATAGAAGTTTGGGTTAGCGTAATTATGTTAATTTAGTATGATTACTGTCGTAATATTGAACTAGTAAGTCTGATAGATTTGTACGCTAGCATCTTAAGAATTGACCAACCTAGGTTGTGATCAGGACTTGTCCACCTATATGAACTTAGCTACTTCATAGGATTAAGACCCCTAGTTATACTGTATCTGAAGATTCTATGAACTCGGTATGGCGGGAGTTCTCGAGAGGCATTTAATGCGCTTTTAGGACACGGAACTTAGGAATTGAGACATGAATTACCTAGTATGACTATTGACGGTTTCAAAGAGACCTCTTAGGAGCTGTTAAGATCTAGTTAGTGCCTTTACTATGTGACCCTAGCCTATTGCATGTTCTTGTTTGATTGTTGCCTTAGGACTAAGTCATATCAACTGTCTAGGTATCTATTAGGTTTCTATCTGCTTTACTTTCAATATATCAATGGTAATGCTATATAATGTTTGAATTGATATGATCTCATTAGTATGATGAAATGGTTGCTAATTTTCATTTAAGGTTTTGCCAACTTAAATCGACGGACCCCTTCCATTTGTGATCAGTGTTCAATGAACACGGCACATTGTTATTCAGTTAAACAAACTGATAATGAGGGTTAGGATTAGAGCTCAACTCACTAATAAACCTAGTACTTTACTGAGGATAACCTCCAAGGTATAGCTACCTTTCAACTATACAACCAAGTGACATACTTTTCACTGCTCAAAGAGAACTCTGAGAGTTTAGAGATAAGTAGGTCTGTGTATTTGGCTCATCCAACTAGATCTACATCACTCCAAACATAGCCTTAAACATAAGCATAATTACCTTTCCCTAACCCAAAACTAATATATTGGTCAATATTTCCCTGATCTGCATACTCCGGATATCCTTCCACTTGATTTACTTCTTCCGCACTTAGGACCATTAGCTTAAACCAACTACTATCCTTTATCTAGGTAATTTTAATAAAAGATAATTATCCACTTGATTTTCAATTCGTTAATCTATTCAAAAACACGACCCTAGGTTAACTTACACCTTCTACACCTTAGAAAGTAAAAGTAAATTTAGGCCTCGCACAAAATAAATAAACAAAACCACTGTTTGCCACGTTGATCAACTGAATCTGACGTCCTGCAGCCTAACGACACCACACGAATAAAACCGTCCATTTCGGTCATATCAGCGGTGAACCTATGGTCTATTGCGGCGCACCTTAAAGCTGAAAATGATATATTCAAAGTCAGTAGTCAAAACCCAAGAATAGGTGCGGCCCACCTATGGTCTATTGCGGCGTACCTATGCCTTATGCAGCGCACCTTTTTATGGCGCACCAAATGCGACGTACCTTTCACTGTTTCGGCCCAATTTTTTAACCGACCTATAAATAGAAAAGAGGAGTGATACGGACGAGACATACGGTTTTATTTGTGCGGTGTCATTAGGTCGCAACACGTCAGAATCAACCACCAAGAGGGGGGGTACTGTTTTAAATTTGTATTTAGCGGGGCCTAAATCGTACTACTCCTTATTATGAGTAAGGGAAGTATGACCTAGAGTCGTATTTTTAAGATATCAGTAGAATCGAACCTATATTAAAGCTTAAGATAGTTATGAAGGAGTAGTGGTTACCTAATTTTGGGGTTTTTTTCTAATTTATAAGACAGATAAAGTAAATGCAATAAAATTCGTAATTCAGATAAGGTTAAAGCAAATGCATACTATAATTTCAACAGTTATTTTGCCGAGATTATGGAATGCTGGCTCATGAATAGGCAGAGGCCTTGTATTAATTACACTGGTCCTAAACGCCCCTGGCGATAGGCTTGAAGATTCTGAATAGACAGGAACGTCCCTTACCTCCGACGCCCGTGCAGTCTGACTACAGGCATACACGTTCAGACGGCTCATCCAATTGAGCGACTCGGTTGGGTGACGTATTAACATTCCACAAAGGTCTAAACTTTCTTAAGCATAATAGAATACATGGTTTACCATATCCGAGAGACGTGATGTGTTTCAATGCTTTCGTTAATGATTGGTTTTAAAAGATAGTTAGGCCCTTAAAAAGAGTTCAACCATAAAGAACACCACGGCCAAGTCAGGTTGACTTCCATGAACACGTTCGGTTATCCTAACGGTCCAATCCTTTATGTGTTTAAACAAACAGTTCCTTAATTAACTAAGAATCCCTCAAGCGGGGTGCAATGCTTGAGACCGCGTTATGGTGCAGTGTACTAATCAACACTGACCGGGTTTCATGGCCTTACTTAGCAGAGGTACAACTTACAACAATTGCTATTCTTCAGCATGCACGTACGAAGTTTATATGCTTGGTGACTACACTAGCATGGTCTAGGACTGACAACGTACTAAGGGTCTAGTCAGATGTTTCACTACAAAAGAGTCCTCAGTCGGAATCCAAAGCTCGATAGACTTACTACAACCAGTGTGCCTCAGTCGATCTTATGTTGTATTCGATAGACTTCTCTTGCCAAGGTGTGACACAGATAGTGTACTCTGAATTGGGGTTCGCGACTTCCCAATAACAGAGCCAATAACTACGTTCTATTAGTTGGAAAAGTGATTGAGTTTAAAGCATAATCGGAAAGCATTTCAACGGCATACACAAACCATAACATTATTTCGCCATTATAACTGCTTACATCATAGCATACACTAAAGATAACTACTCGCTAATCATGGCAACAATATCACAGAACATAATGATAGAAGACATTATATAAAGATAAAGGATAGAAGTACCATTAGATTAAACGAGTCAAAGACCTTGAAAGTATGACTAATATTGTACAAGAGAGAGAAACAAGTGAATTGAAGTGTGTGTTGGAATGAATGACAAAGACCCTTTAAATAAGCTTGGATTTTGCCTGCAAACGGCTGGCAGGCCGTTTGTAGGGGCCGTTTCCCAGGGCAAGCCGTTTGCTAGGGCCATTTATCCTGGCCATTTGGCAGGCCATTTTTGAGCCAGGCATGCCGTTTGGCAGGCCGTTTGGCTTGCCTGGCCAGCTGAAATTCCTAGATCGTAACTTGATTTCTTGTCTTTCACCATTTTTGCTCTAGAATCTTCGTTTTGGCTCCGATTCTCTCGATTCTTCTTGCACCATCTTCGTAATTACTAGTTCTTCAATTCTAACCGACGAAGTGGGTGTTTTGCCAATAAAGTTCGAATCTTTCTTGTTTTTGGGCCTTAATACCGGGGTGAAAACGTGACTTTTTAGCCGATATCAAGGAGGGGGTTTTTGAAGAGCTGCGATTGGGATCCAAAATGGAACCCGAAAATGGTCTATTTCATGATTCCATCAAGATCAAAGCCTAATTCATGTCCCAAGTCAAAGATTAATGAAGCTAGAAGCTAAATCTCCATCATCCATTGTGACGACCCGAAAATTTCCGAACAAATTTAAACTTTATCTTTATATCATTAGATAAATATTTCAAACATATATATTACGTACAAATTTACAATTCTAAATAAAAAATATATATATATATTTTAACTTAGTCATAAAACGTCTTGATTTAAAATAATATATTTTGATAAACAACGAGCCACTGATTTATAGAAGCAAATGACCACAACGCTCAATTTTATAAGTTACATTTTTAAAAGATAATTTATTGATGAGTAAGTCAAATTATTAATAAGGGTACATGTCGCATAACGTAAAAGGCTAGTTTTTTAAATGTACGAAAGTGCGCTCGAAAAACAGAAAGTGGTACATGAGTCGAGTGACAACGTACGAGTCATTTGAACAAAAATTACATTTTTACTACGCACATAAATATAATATAATGTTTAATTAATTCTAAAAATTAAATATATTATATATTAAATAATATATATATATATATATATATATATATATATATATATATATATATATATATATATATATATATATATATATATATATATATATATATATTATAATGAGTGTCGGCAGGTTGTTTGAAATCAAAATGTGCTGGAAAGGGAGCTCATGCGATCGCATGAGTCCTCCCTCACTTTCTCATGCGATCGCATGAGAGGGTAGGTGAGATCAAGTCCTTTAAATATCAAACGAATTCAGTTTGTAATTCATTTCATCAGTCATCTTCGCAGAGATATAAATATATATATATATACTTATTAATATTAATATTATTATTATTAACATTAGTATTATTATTAATCTTATTATTATTAGTAGTAGTATTATACATAAAATACTACGACGGAGTGCTGTTCGAGTAATTTAAAAACGGGTTTTACGAGCGGGGCAGAGCTAAAGAAATTATCGGTTATAGCTATGGAGGTTATGGGTATGGTTCGAGGGTATGCTCGTAAGGTCAATCTTGTGTTTATCATCTCTGTTGCGTCTACGTAATTTTCTGCAATATTGAATCACAATATTGATATGTAAGCATTTATATCTTATCTTTTATATATTAATAGTGTATCCATGTCTAGTGCTCGAGTATATATGTTTATGCATGCTTGTATGCTTTAATTTTGCCGTTAGATAGTTTATGATGAATCACAAATTTGATACATATATTATTGATAAAAGGTATATGATATGCATGTTTTTGGAAAGCTGATGAAAAATTATTAACTTTTCATTTAGAAATCGCGTGATTTTGATGAACGTATTAAAAGATATGGTCAACTGAATTATGTTTGACGTTAATTGAAATTGTGTTTGAAACTGTAAATTAATATTTAAACAACTTGTTTATAAGATTGATAAATTGGATTTCCAAATATTACTAAGCGAGTAAATGAATTTCTATATAAGGCACGTCTCATCTTATTGAACAATTGTCAAAGTTGGCTGTCTTATCATGTTTTAAAGCTTTATAAACACTATAATCTGGTTTTACAAGTATTGGGAAACTATATGAAATGTTAAAATATATCCAATTGCCATAATCATTCAAATACAATATAACTCTTGAGATAAATAATGTTTTGAGTTTAATAAACTATAAATTCGTTTAACTATCAAGACTTATACTATGTTAATATAATAAACATGTATAGATTTAAAGATCATATTGTGTCAGATTAACTTTTGATATGACTTTTGTATGTCGGTCTCGAGCATTAGGATTGTGATACACTATGACCCGACCTAGCTTGTTATATATTTATTGACCAACATATATTCTCTAGGTTGAGATCTACAGTTATTTTGCATTCCGAGTTTCGGTCACATTTCGGTGAATGACCTTATATGCTACTAAGGTGAGTTTCATTTGCTCCCTTTTTATTTGCTTTTGCGATCTATATTTTTGGGCTGAGAATACATGCACTTTATTTTAAACGTAATGGATACAAGTACATACTAAATTCTACACCGAGTTTGAACCGAAAATCCCTTAGCTTTGGTAACTAGTAACTGCCGGTTATAAGAACTGGTGGGCGCGAGTAGTAGTATATGGATCCATAGGGCTTGATATCCCCGTTTGAGCTAGAGCACTAGCCTTTTAACGGACGTAGGCTATTTGAGAAGCGTACACGTTGGTTTGCGTGTATTATTAAGATGATTATACAAAGGGTATAAATTATATATACGTTAAGTTTAGTTACCAGGGTGCTCAATTTCGTAGAATATTTTGATAAACATTTCTGGATGAAACAACTAAAAACTTGTGATTCACCTTTATATACAGATTATGCGCAACATTAAAACTATGAACTCACCAACCTTTGTGTTGACACTTTTAAGTATGTTTATTCTCAGGTTTCTAGAAGTCTTCCGCTATTTGCTTATACGTTATACAAGCTATATGCATGGAGTCATACATGCTTTATTCGAGAAAACTTTACATTCACAAAATCATCACCATGTATCTTATTTGACTGTATTGTTAACGGATGTATTGTTAAAAACTATTATATACGGTGATTGTCTATACGTAGAAATTATCAGATGTTGAAAACCTTGGATTTATATATTCATTTATGGTATACCTTTTTAAACGAATGCAATGTTTGTAAAATGTATCATATAGAGGTCAAGTACCTCGCGATGTAACCAAATGTAATGACTTCGTCCAGATGGATTAGGACGGGGTATCACAGTTGGTATCAGAGCTTGAGGTCATAGGGAACTAGAATTTGCATTAGTGTGTTTAACTGGTAATTGTTAGGATACATTAGTGAGTCTGGACTATGACCGTATCTGTTTTTACCGAGTTTTGCTTATCATTTCTTGTCAGAAATTACATGCTTATCATTCCTAAGTCTAGACACGTCTTACTGCATTTACTACAAAGATAGTGTACCGACAAAATTCATATCTTAGCATATCTGTTACTGTAAACTTTTCCTGACATATTCCGAAAATTTCTCCGTAATTTACGGGATTTTGGTATTATATATACAAATGTAAATTATGTATTAAAGAGTACCAATCTAAATTCTATAATCTATTTCATATCAAAAATCATCTCTCTAATTATACAAGATGGATCCCGTATCTAGTTCAAATTCCTTAAACTCCGACAGCTATTTCGATATGGATATTCACCTGAACTCTGAAGACAGTGTAACCGGAATGGATCAACCAATCAGCCATCACCTACTCTGGATGAATTGGGGATGGGTTCGTAGCTTGCTTAATCATTGGAGACAAGAAGAAGGTGATCCCTTCCATCCACCACATTGCCCTCTTGGCGAAGAACCTGAAGCACTTACCGGTGAACCTGTTCGTAATACCATTTTCTCTCTCATCTCCAGAGTATCTCATCATGATTATATACTCTCTCAAATTCTGGATCTTATTCATCCGCTCATCCGAACCGCCAATCATACCGGTGTAGTAGAAGAAGTCAATGAGCTTCGCGCTCGAGTATTGGCTTTGGAGAATATGGTGCAAAGGTTACAAGCACCGGCAGCATCACCGGCATCAACAGTACCACCATCATCAACACCAACAATATCATTACCACCACCAACAACAACATCCGCATCCCACACCTCAACATCACAATCAGTACCTCAAACATCAACGTCATATGCACCATAGATACCAAGGAATACCAACAACAACAAATGATAAAGTATTGATTCATAATTTCATCAAAGAAATATTCTGCAGAGAATATGTAGTTTCTAAAAAGTTTTAGAGATTACTTATTCTAGTTCTAATTGTAAACCAGATGAGTGAGCGAATAGAAATGATGAAATAAAACCCTGATCTGAATGGTGCACGATTTACAAGCTAGATCTGTTTCACCAGCACCGTCAGTACCGTCAGCATCATTAGCATCAGCAGCATATACAATGTCACAAGCTCCGCCAGATCCATAATCACCGCAAACATCATCACTAATCAACAACGCGTATATTGTATCAACGAGTTATAAAGTATTAACTCATTTCCTCTGAAGAAATTATATGTATATTTTATATATATATATATGAATTTTGTGATCAAAATAAATCTTTTCGTACTAAGCTATTACGTGTGAATCTTAACTAGTAGGTACTACTCGGTTAATTCATATTACTAATATGCTATGATGTACATCCTTCGTTAACGACTTAACCATTGTTAACTACAATCTCTGTTTCAACTCAATGAATTCCATTTCATAATAAACTTAGTGTATTAATCAACTACATATTTGATTTTACATTTTCATTTTCGTTGTACTTAAAACTTTCTAGAAAACATCATTCGTACCTTGCGAAGTTAGCAAGAGTTCCATGAGCACCAACATGATTCACTGAGTAAATATCAATAAAACTGAATAACGAAGTATTGATTACATTAGTGAAATACTCCGTGAAGATTATTAAATCTTTAATGTTTTAGAGATTATTCATTTATAATCCAGCCGAAAATCAAATGAGCTTAATATGATATTAACTCATTAAATCTGTATTACATCTGAAGAAAATATACATAAATATATTTCATAAAGACTGTAATTTTCTGGTACAAAATATTACTTGTGAAAATTTTAACGGGTAGGTAATACCCGAAAGATATATAAATTCACAATTAATATGTTACATTCTTCGATTCTGATTCAGCAAATCATCAACTATACTTACTACTTTCACAACGATATATATTCTTTCATAGAAATCAAAACAACCATTCGCATCCAAATTTGATTACATATTCTGATTTTGAAAAATTAGAATCCAAGCCCAGTTTTAACAGAAAACATCACCCTTAGATTCTTACATCTTTTAAATGCCATACTTTGAATTCAAAACTGTACTAGAGCATCATATGTATACATATAACATTCATCTCTTAGAATTATAAGCTTTCATTCTAAAAATCTGAAAAGCAATCAGTCTACAAATCAATACTCTGAATGTTGAAAAAGCTGATGAAGCAGCAAAAACTGTAAACGACCTTAACAGTAAAAAGTTGATGATAAAGAATAGTGTGTTGGCAAAGCTCAAAAAAAGAAAAGGTTTGGAACTGGAAAACGAATTGAGCAAAGTATGAAAGAGGCTGTGGATAAATCACAAGGACGAAACCTGCCCTCAAAGAATCCAAATGATTCAGTATCTGCTGAAGCCATTAACGAATACCTTGCTTCCGAATCTAAACCCTTGCGGACAATATTTTTCATCATCCCCTGATATTAGAAATTCTAAGATATCATCGTATCTTTCATTATAAATATCCTCCATATTTCTGGAGATAATTCCATAATCATTCTTATCGAAAATCAATTTTCTCCTTATGATATCTGTGTTACATCATAAAAGAAACTCTTTTAGTTTCTAAATTCTGAAACCTTCGAGTTTAAAATATGAATAATTTTGAAGTGGTGTTGGGAGCTGAAGCATGAGTTAGTATAATATAATGACACTTGATCAACGTGATTATATTACAGTAAGTCATGCTGAGTTTCCAAATGAAACATGATGATTCACAGATCATAACATTATCATGTGCCATGTTATACGACTTTTGTATTCTATTTAACCTCTAAAATATCAAGAAAATATTTCTTGATGATTAAGTCTTTTCCAGGGTATTCTGGTAATTTAACAAATCAAAATCGTGCCATTACCATTTCCTTCCTAGAACATTAACAATGTTCATTCCGAAATTTGTATATGTGAATTCTGGACCATTACAAGAGATGCCTAATCACAAGAAGAAGAAACGAAGGGACAAAGCTCTGAAATAGAAATTGGAGTATAAATCGCAGCAAATAGGAGGGAGTATTAACTGTGGATGACAATGATTATAGAAGACAGAAGTAGGGACATTGAAATATAAGGGGAGATATAAAACCCGATAACAACGCATAAATTACAAACCGTGAATATCAATGTTTATCGCAACATAAAGACACGGGAGAATTAGAAGCACTATAACCCCAAGAGCAAAGTAGAAGTAAGCAGATTCCTCTGGTGGAAGTTGGAAAAGGAGAATGATTGTTGTGATAGTAAGGATAAGGACAAGGATCAGAACTAGATTAAGCATTTTCATAATCTTTTGAATTTGAGAATTAAGTATAGGAATGGTAAAAGTGACAAACCAGAAGAAGTTAATTTATAGTGAAATATTTGATAGAGAAATCAAGAAAGATCTCCGCATTTAATTAGAGAGATTCTAATTTTCTTATTCGCCGAAGAATCAAATCTTTTAGATTTAGAAAATTTTTTTTAAATCCCTTGAATCTCGGAATTCAACCAAGACAACATCAAAAGTTAAGACAAAACTTTAGTTCTCATTTCATTCCTTTTAGGATAGCTTCACTCGTACTCTTCAATTAATCAAATCGTTTTATCTATATTACTCAATAGTGATAAAACTCTATATACCAACTCATATTCGTCATAAAAACATTTTTATGATTAGCCATGACGACCACGATCAAATTTCGTGACGAAATTTCTTTAACGGGTAGGTACTGTGACGACCCGAAAATTTCCGAACAAATTTAAACTTTATCTTTATATCATTAGATAAATATTTCAAACATATATATTACGTACAAATTTACAATTCTATATATATATATATATATATATATATATATATATATATATATATATATATATATATATATATATATATATATATATATATATATATATATATATATATATATATATTAACTTAGTCATAAAACATCTTGATTTAAAATAATATATTTTGATAAACAACGAGCCACTGATTTATAGAAGCAAATGACCACAACGCTCAATTTTATAAGTTACATTTTTATAAGATAATTTATTGATGAGTAAGTCAAATTATTAATAAGGGTACACGTCGCGTAACGTAAAAGGCTAGTTTTCTAAACGTATGAAAGTGCGCTCGAAAAACCGAAAGTGGTACATGAGTCGAGTGACAACTTACGAGTCATTTGAACAAAAATTACATTTTAACTACGCACGTAAATATAATATAATATTTAATTAATTCTAAAAATTAAATATATTATATATTAAATAATATATATATATATATATATATATATATATATATATATATATATATATATATATATATATATATATATATATATATATATATATATATATATATATATATGTATGTATTATAATGAGTGTCGGCAGGTTGTTTGAAATCAAAATGTGCTGGAAAGGGAGCTCATGCGATCGCATGAGTCCTCCCTCACTTTCTCATGCGATCGCATGAGAGGGTAGGTGATATCAAGTCCTTTAAATATCAAACGAATTCAGTTTGTAATTCATTTCATCATTCATCTTCGCAGATATATATATATATATATATATATATATATATATATATATATATATATATATATATATATATATATATACTTATTAATATTAATATTATTATTATTAAGATTAGTATTATTATTAATCTTATTATCATTAGTAGTAGTAGTATTATACATAAAATACTACGACGGAGTGTTGTTCGAGTAATTTAAAAATGGGTTTTACGAACGGGGCAGAGCTAAAGAAATTATGGGTTATAGCTATGGAGGTTATGGGTATGGTTCGAGGGTATGCTCGTAAGGTCAATCTTGTGTTTATCATCTCCGTTGCGTCTACGTACTTTTCTACAATATTGAATCACAATATTGATATGTAAGCATTTATATCTTATCTGTTATATATTAATAGTGTATCCATGTCTAGTGCTCGAGTATATATGTTTATGCATTCTTGTATGCTTTAATTTTGTCGTTAGATAGTTTATGATGAATCACAAATTTGATACATATATTATTGATAAAAGGTATATGATATGCATGTTTTTGAAAAGCTGGCAAAAAATTATTAACTTTTCATTTAGAAATCGTGTGATTTTGATGAATGGATTAAAAGATATGGTCAACTGAATTATGTTTGACGTTAATTGAAATTGTGTTTGAAACTGTAAATTAATATTTAAACAACTTGTTTATAAGATTGATAAATTGGATTTCCAAATATTACTAAGCGAGTAAATGAATTTCTATATAAGGCACGTCTCATCTTGTTGAACAATTGTCAAAGTTGGTTGTCTTATCATGTTTTAAAGCTTTATAAATACTATAATCTGGTTTTACAAGTATTGGGAAACTTTATGAAATGTTAAAATATATCCAATTGCCATGATCATTCAAATACAATATAACTCTTGAGATAAATAATGTTTTGAGTTTAATAAACTATAAATTCGTTTAACTATCAAGACTTATACTATGTTAATATAATAAACATGTATAGATTTAAAGATCATATTATGTCAGATTAACTTTTGAGATGACTTTTGTATGTCAGTCTCGAGCATTAGGATTGTGATACACTATGACCCAAACTAGCTTGTTAAACATTTATTGACCAACATATATTCTCTAGGTTGAGATCTACAGTTATTTTGCATTCTGAGTTTCGGTCACATTTCGGTGAATGACCTTATGTGCTACTAAGGTGAGTTTCATTTACTCCCTTTTTAATTGCTTTTGAAATCTATATTTTTGGGCTGAGAATACATGCACTTTATTTTAAACATAATGAATACAAGTACATACTAAATTCTACACCGATTTTGAACCGAAAATCCCTTAGCTTTGGTAACTAGTAACGGCCGGTTATAAGAACTGGTGGGCACGAGTAATAGTATATGGATCCATAGGGCATGATATCCCCGTCCAAGCTAGAGCACTAGCCTTTTAACGGACGTATGCTATTTGAGAAGCGTACACGTTGGTTTGCGTGTATTATTAAGATGATTATACAAAGGGTATAAATTATATATACGTTAAGTTTAGTTACCAGGGTGCTCAATTTCGTAGAATATTTTGATAAACGTTTCTGGATGAAACAACTGAAAACTTGTGATTCACCTTTATATACAGATTATGCGCAACATTAAAACTATGAACTCGCCAACCTTTGTGTTGACACTTTTAAGCATGTTTATTCTCAGGTTTCTAGAAGTCTTCCGCTATTTGCTTATACGTTATACAAGCTATGTGCATGGAGTCATACATGCTTTATTCGAGAAAACTTTGCATTCACAAAATCATCATAATGTATCTTATTTGACTGTATTGTTAACGGATGTATTGTTAAAAACTATTATATACCGTGATTGTCTATACGTAGAAATCATCAGATGTCGAAAACCTTGGATTTATATATTCATTTATGGTATACCTTTTTAAACGAACGCAATGTTTGTAAAATGTATCATATAGAGGTCAAGTACCTCGCGATGTAACCAAATGTAATGACTTCGTCCAGATGGATTAGGACGGGGTATCACAGTTGGTATCAGAGCTTGAGGTCATAGGGAACCAGAATTTGCATTAGTGTGCTTAACTGGTAATTGTTAGGATACATTAGTGAGTCTGGACTATGATCGTATCTGTTTTTACCGAGTTTTGCTTATCATTGCTTGTCAGAAATTACATGCTTATCATTCCTAAGTCTAGACACATCTTACTGCATTTTCTGCATAGATAGTGTACCGACAAAATTCATATCTTAGCATATCTGTTACTGTAAACTTTTCCTGACATATTCCGAAAATTTCTTCGTAATTTACGGGATTTTGGTATTATATATACATATGTAAATTATGTATTGAAGAGTACCAATCTAAATTCTATAATCTATTTCATATCAAAAATCATCTCTCTAATTATACAAGATGGATCCTGTATCTAGTTCAATTTCCTTAAACTCCGACAGCTATTTCGATATGGATATTCACCTGAACTCTGAAGACAGTGTAACCGGAATGGATCAACCAATCAGCCATCACCTACTCTGGATGAATTAGGGATGGGTTCTTAGCTTGCTTAATCATTGGAGACAAGAAGAAGGCGATCCCTTCCATCCACCACATTGCCCTCTTGGCGAAGAACCTGAAGCACTTACCGGTGAACCTGTTCGTAATACCATTTTCTCTCTCATCTCCAGAGTATCTCGTCATGATTATATACTCTCTCAAATTCTGGATCTTATTCATCCGCTCGTCCGAACCGCCAATCATCCCGGTGTAGTAGAAGAAGTCAACGAGCTTTGTGCTCGAGTATTGGCTTTGGAGAATATGGTGCAAAGGTTACAAGCACCAACAGCATCACCGGCATTAACGTTACCACCATCATCAACACCAACAATATCATTACCACCACCAACAACAACATTCGCATCCCACACCTCAACATCACAATCAGTACCTCGAACATCAACGTCATACGCACCATAGATACCAAGGAATACCAACAACAACAAATGATAAAGTATTGATTCATAATTTCATCGAAGAAATATTCTGCAAAGAATATGTAGTTTCTAAAAAGTTTTAGAGATTACTTATTCTAGTTCTAATTGTAAACCAGATGAGTGAGCGAATAGAAATGATGAAATAAAACCCTGATCTGAATGGTGCACGATTTACATGCTAGATCTGTTTCACCAGCACCGTCAGTACCGTCAGCATCATCAGCATCAGCAGCATATACCACGTCACAAGCTCCGCCAGATCCATAATCACCGCAAACATCATCACTAATCAACAACGCGTATATTGTATCAACGAGTTATGAAGTATTAACTCATTCCCTCTGAAGAAATTATATGTATATTTATATATATATATATATATATATATATATATATATATATATATATATATATATATATATATATATATATATATATATATATATATGTGTGTGTGTGAATTTTGAGATCAAAATAAATCTTTTCGTACTAAGCTATTACGTGTGAATCTTAACTAGTAGGTACTACTCGGTTAATTCATATTACTAATATGCTATGATGTACATCCTTCGTTAACGACTTAACCATCGTTAACTACAATCTCTGTTTCAACTCAATGAATTCCATTTCATAATAAACTTAGTGTATTAATCAACTACATATTTGATTTTACATTTTCATTTTCGATGTACTTAAAACTTTCCAGAAAACATCATTCGTAACTTGCGAAGTTAGCAAGAGTTCCATGAGCACCAACATGATTCACTAAGGAAATATCAATAAAACTGAATAACGAAGTATTGATTACATTAGTGAAATACTCCGTGAAGATTATTAAATCTTTAATGTTTTAGAGATTATTCATTTATAATCCAGCCGAAAATCAAATGAGCTTAATATGATATTAACTCATTAAATCTGTATTACATCTGAAGAAAATGTACATACATATATTTTCATAAAGACTGTAATAAAATTTTCTGGTGCAAAATATTACTTGTGAAACTTTTAACGGGTAGGTAATACCCGAAAGATATATAAATTCACAATTAATATGTTACATTCTTCGATTCTGATTCAGCAAATCATCAACTATACTTACTATTTTCACAACGATATACATTCTTTCATAGAAATTAAAACAACCATTCGCATTCAAATTTGATTACATATTCTGATTTTGAAAAATCAAAATCCAAGCCCAGATTTAACAGAAAACATCACCCTTAGATTCTTACATCTTTCAAATGCCATACTTTGAATTTAAAACTATACTAGAACATCATATGTATACATATAACATTCATCTCTTAGAATTATGAGCTTTCATTCTGAAAATCTGAAAAGCAATCAGTCTACGAATCAATACTCTGAATGTTGAAAAAGCTGATGAAGCAGCAACAACTGTAAACGACCTTAACATTAAAAAGTTGATGATAAAGAATAGTGTGTTGGCAAAGCTCAGAAAAAGAAAAGGTTTGGAACTGAAAAACGAATTGAGCAAAGTATGAAGGAGGCTGTGGATAAATCACAAGGACGAAACCTGCCCTCAAAGAATCCAAATGATTCAGTATCTGCTGAAGCCATTAACAAATACCTTGCTTCCGAATCTAAACCCTTGTGGACAATATTCTTCATCATCCCCTGATATTAGAAATTCTAAGATATCATCGTATCTTTCATTATAAATATCCTCCATATTTATGGAGATAATTCCATAATCATTCTTATCGGAAATCAATTTTCTCCTTATGATATCTGTGTTACATCATAAAAGAAATTATTTTAGTTTCTAAATTCTGAAACCTTCGAGATTAAAATATGAATAATTTTGAAGTGGTGTTGGGAGCTGAAGCATGAGTTAGTATAATATAATGACACTTAATCAACGTGATTATATTACAGTAAGTCATGCTGAGTTTCCAAATGAAACATGATGATTCACAGATCATAACATTATCATGTGCCATGTTATACGACTTTTGTATTCTATTTAACCTCTAAAATATCAAGAAAATATTTCTTGATGATTCGGTCTTTTCCAGGGTATTCTGGTAATTTAACAAATCAAAATCGTGCCATTACCATTTCCTTCCTAGAACATTAACAATGTTCATTCCGAAATTTGTATATGCGAATTCTGGACCATTACAAGAGATGCCTAATCACAAGAAGAAGAAACGAATGGACAAAGCTCTGAAATAGAAATTGGAGTATAAATCGCAGCAAATAGGAGGGAATATTTACTGTGGATGACAATGATTATAGAAGACAGAAGTAGGGACATTGAAATATAAGGGGAGATATAAAACCCGATAACAACGCATAAATTACAAACCGTGAATATCAATGTTTATCGCAACATAAAGACACGGGAGAATTAGAAGCACTATAACCCCAAGAGCAAAGTAGAAGTAAGCAGATTCCTCTGGTGGAAGTTGGAAAAGGAGAATGATTGTTGCGATAGTAAGGATAAGGACAAGGAACAGAACTGGATTAAGCATTTTCACAATCTTTTGAATTTTAGAATTAAGTATAGGAATGGTAAAAGTAACAAACCGGAAGAAGTTAATTTATAGTGAAATATTTGATAGAGAAATCAAGGAAGATCTCCGCATTTAATTTGAGAGATCCTAATTTCCGTATTCGCCGAAGAATCAAATATTTTAGATTTAGAAGATTTTCTTTAAATCCCTTGAATCCCGGAATTCAACCAAGACAACGTCAAAAGTTAAGACAAAACTTTAGTTCTCATTTCATTCCATTTAGGATAGCTTCACTCGTACTCTTCAATTAATCAAATCGTTTTATCTATATTACTCAATAGTGATAAAACTCTATATACCAACTCATATTCGTCATAAAAACATTTTTATGATTAGCCATGACGACCACGATCAAATTTCGGGACGAAATTTCTTTAACGGGTAGGTACTGTGACGACCCGAAAATTTCCGAACAAATTTAAACTTTATCTTTATATCATTAGATAAATATTTCAAACATATATATTACGTACAAATTTACAATTCTAAATATATATATATATATATATATATATATATATATTAACTTAGTCATAAAACATCCTGATTTAAAATAATATATTTTGATAAACAACGAGCCACTGATTTATAGAAGCAAATGACCACAACGCTCAATTTTATAAGTTACATTTTTATAAGATAATTTATTGATGAGTAAGTCAAATTATTAAAAAGGGTACACGTCGCGTAACGTAAAAGGCTAGTTTTCTAATAATTTATTGATGAGTAAGTCAAATTATTAATAAGGGTACACGTCGCGTAACGTAAAAGGCTAGTTTTCTAAACGTACGAAAGTACGCTCGAAAAACCGAAAGTGGTACATGAGTCGAGTGACAACGTACGAGTCATTTGAACAAAAATTACATTTTTACTACGCACATAAATATAATATAATATTTAATTAATTCTAAAAATTAAATATATTATATATTAAATAATATATATATATATATATATATATATATATATATGTATGTATATATATATATATGTATGTATATATATATATATATAATGAGTGTCGGCAGGTTGTTTGAAATCAAAATGTGCTGGAAAGGGAGCTCATGCGATCGCATGAGTCCTCCCTCACTTTCTCATGCGATCGCATGAGAGGGTATGTGAGATCAAGTCCTTTAAATATCAAACAAATTCAGTTTGTAATTCATTTCATCATTCATCTTCGTAGAGATATAAATATATATATACACTTATTAATATTAATATTATTATTATTAAGATTAGTATTATTATTAATCTTATTATTATTATTAGTAGTAGTATTATACATAAAATACTACGACGGAGTGCTGTTCGAGTAATTTAAAAACGGGTTTTATGAGCGGGGCAGAGCAAAAGAAATTATGGCTTATAGCTATGGAGGTTATGTGTATGGTTCGAGGGTATGCTCGTAAGGTCAATCTTGTGTTTATCATCTCCGTTGTGTCTACGTACTTTTCTGCAATATTGAATCACAATATTGATATGTAAGCATTTATATCTTATCTTTTATATATTAATAGTGTATCCATGTCTAGTGCTCGAGTATATATGTTTATGCATGCTTTTATGCTTTAATTTTGTCATTAGATAGTTTATGATGAATCACAAATTTGATACATATATTATTGATAAAAAGTATATGATATGCATGTTTTTGGAAAGCTGGCGAAAAATTATTTACTTTTCATTTAGAAATCGCGTGATTTTGATGAACGGATTAAAAGATATGGTCAACTGAATTATGTTTGACGTTAATTGAAATTGTGTTTGAAACTGTAAATTAATATTTAAACAACTTGTTTATAAGATTGATAAATTGGATTTCCAAATATTACTAAGCGAGTAAATGAATTTCTATATAAGGCACGTCTCATCTTGTTGAACAATTGTCAAAGTTGGCTGTCTTATCATGTTTTAAAGCTTTATAAACACTATAATCTGGTTTTACAAGTATTGGGAAACTATATGAAATGTTAAAATATATCCAATTGCCATGATCATTCAAATACAATATAACTCTTGAGATAAATAATGTTTTGAGTTTAATAAACTATAAATTCGTTTAACTATCAAGACTTATACTATGTTAATATAATAAACATGTATAGATTTAAAGATCATATTGTGTCAGATTAACTTTTGATATGACTTTTGTATGTCGGTCTCGAGCATTAGGATTGTGATACACTATGACCCGATCTAGCTTGTTAAACATTTATTGACCAACATATATTCTCTAGGTTGAGATCTACAGTTATTTTGCATTCCGAGTTTCGATCACATTTCGGTGAATGACCTTATGTGCTACTAAGGTGAGTTTCATTTGCTCCCTTTTTAATTGCTTTTATAATCTATATTTTTGGGCTGAGAATACATGCACTTTATTTTAAACGTAATGGATACAAGCACATACTAAATTCTACACCGAGTTTGAACCAAAAATCCCTTAGCTTTGGTAACTAGTAACTGCCGGTTATAAGAACTGGTGGGCGCGAGTAGTAGTATATGGATCCATAGGGCTTGATATCCCTGTCCGAGCTAGAGCACTAGCCTTTTAACGGACGTATGCTATTTGAGAAGCGTACACGTTGGTTTGCGTGTATTATTAAAATGATTATACAAAGGATATAAATTATATATACGTTAAGTTTAGTTACTAGGGTGCTCAATTTCGTAAAATATTTTGATAAACGTTTCTGGATGAAAAAACTGAAAACTTGTGATTCACCTTTATATACAGATTATGCGCAACATTAAAACTATGAACTTACCAACCTTTGTGTTGACACTTTTAAGCATGTTTATTCTCAGATTTCTAGAAGTCTTCTGCTGTTTTCTTATACGTTATACAAGCTATGTGCATGGAGTCATACATGCTTTATTCGAGAAAACTTTGCATTTACAAAATCATCACCATGTATCTTATTTGACTGTATTGTCAATGGATGTATTGATACAAACTATTATATACGGTGATTGTCTATACGTAGAAATCATCAGATGTCGAAAACCTTGGATTTATATATTCATTTATGGTATACCTTTTTAAACGAATGCAATGTTTGTAAAATGTATCATATAGAGGTCAAGTACCTCGCGATGTAACCAAATGTAATGACTTCGACCAGATGGATTAGGACGGAGTATCACATCCATTCTCCATTTTAACCTCACTTAAGTGACTAGAGCTGCTTCTTTCTCCCACTCTCTAAAAAAACACACACACACACACACACCGTACCTTCACCTTCTCCACCTACCAAACCCTAAGTTGCTATATCATGATCTTGAGCTCAAATCAGTTACATCTTTATGTTCCTTGTCTTCTAGTGATTCTTTTGAGGTAGGAATCATGTGATTTCATGCTTTAATCTTTGTGAAAATGGAGTTTTTGAGTTAGGTTTTACTAAAGTGAAATTTTGGGTCAAAATTGCTTGTGTTGATGTTGTTTGTGTTAAAATCTTATGGGTTTTTGTTCCTAAATGTTTTACAAACAAGATGTGGTTAGTTTTAGGGTCGAAAACGAGCTCTATAGCATGAATTGGTGGTTTATGCTTGAAAGTCGTCACTTTTACAGTTGTTGCTGCTAATGAACTACCTTCGGTCGATGGTCGTTGACCATCGATCAATGGTGATTGGCGATTGACCGATGGACTAGACCATCCACCGATGGTGTGATTCCTTATACCATTAGTTAATATCTTATACGATCGACCGATGGGAGGGACCATCGACCGATGGTGTGGTGACAATCGAGTGACCGTCTCTGACAGTCGACCGATGGTCATTAACATTGGAAATTTTACTAAGTGTTGTTTCCTAGCCGTTATGCTGCCTGTTTGTCTAATTTTATTATGAACACCTTAACTATTAGGGTTGTGACATTAGTATGATTATGTATTATGTGTGTCATACGTGGGGACATGTTAAACCATTCCGTTGAATGAAAATGTAGCTTTGTTAAGGGTCGTTAGATGTAGACCGTTTTGTTAATCACTATGATTGGAATAAAGTTACTGACTTGTGTATCTTTACTCAGGTGATAAAGACAAAGAGAAGGCTCAGAAAATTAGACCTCTGAGAACCTTATGTGCCAGTAATTAGTGAGTGTGACTAGCTGGAGATTGATAGTATACAATAACTTGTTATTATATGATTGCCTATGTTGTTGAGATTGACATGCTATTATTGCTAGTTAGTTATGGTTCTATGATGACTACTAGTTGATGCCTTATATGTTGGATCCCAGTGCGTCCCTATCGTGTGGTGGCCTAGGAAGAAGAGATCAACCCGTGATGTGTAAAATCGCGTATATAAATTATGTTGGAAAATACCGGTTTAAAGATTACTACACACTAACGGGCAGTGTACCCGATCGTGCAATAGTATAAAGTAGGTAATTCCGAAATCGTTCCAAGGACAGTTTAAAGTGAGAATTAAGATTGCAACTAATGGAAATAAACTAAGTTAATCTATTAAAGTTGAAAGTACGAGATAATGGTTTTTGTGGCTATTTAACGATTAGCCAAATCAAGATTTGATCGAAAGTGAAAACAATATTTTTGAATTTTAGATTTATAAAATTAACACAAGAAAACAAATAAGATAGTTTTAATATCAAATGGAATGAAAATGCTAGTCTAGACCTTTTACCCTCGGAATTGGATGTTTTTATACTTTAGCCCGATTTAAGACTCAATACAAGCAAATTACTCAGTCGACCCGCCAATAGTTCTCTTTAGCAAGTACTCAAACTAAAATTAATAGGTGTAGGGTTCCCTAGCACCTAAGACCTTTTCGTTTGTGAGTAATTAATTAACTAGATCAAAGATTTGAATAACAATTGCCTTTGCGTTCACTCTACACAATTCACCCCTATATCGTCTAACCGTTTAGCGTAATTTACCCCCTTGGTCCGGTTTAGCATACAATCAATTAAGACAAATCAATTGTAAACTAGTGTATTAAATCAACAAGAGTTCTCTTTATCAAACAAATACACTAATCAATCAAGTTCATAAAGTTAAACATCAATAAGAATCGATCTTTTATTCAAACTATTGAAATAAACATGCATAAATTAATAAATCATAAATCATAACACCCAAAACCTCAGTTATTAATCTAGACAAGCATTGAAAACTTAGCCAACAATCATGGCTGAAAACAAAATCATAAATAACAATTAAGATAATTCATTATGTTTGATAAGAATTCAACCTAGTTGAAATCGTGATCTTGATCGATAGATGAATCGAAACGCGTTCCCGGAATGATTGAGTTGATTAGATGATATTGAGATTCCCCAAAAGTCACCAAAAATCGCCCCAAAGCTGCTGGAATTCGTCTGGATAAAAGTGTGTAAAAGTTAGGGTTTAAATTCCCTATTTATAGACCAAAAACCGCCATCAGATACGACCCGCGTCGCGGCCTGACAAGCAGCGCCGCGGCTTAACTCTTACCAAAACTCCTCCTTGTTTCAATAAGCTTGACCCTCAAAATTAGTTTTAACCCGCGCCGCGGGCTCCAAAGTCGCGCTGCGGCTTAACATGTGCTCAGATTCCTCCTTAATTTTTCACCATAAAATGCCCAAAACCAATTTGCAACTTCATATTAAGGCACCGCTGATAAAATAACATAGAATATACCTAAAATGATCTAAAAAACGTATAAAAGATCTTCTCGGCTCTCAAATCATAATCCTCCAAATAATCGCGAATAATAACCAAAAACGTATCCGAATGGACTAATAATGAATGATATTGCCATGATAAATATATGAGAAATGTGCACTATCAAATCACCTCACACTAGAGTCTTGCTTATCCTCAAGCAAATTCGACTCGAAAATAATCTTCTACCAAATGATAACGTCTTCATAAATGTAAGTAGAACCAACAAACATGAACCAAATGAGCAACTAGCGTGGGTACGATTTTAATAGAAAAAATTAACCATGTGACTTCCACTTGTAATCCCAAATTCTCCAACATCCCCAAATAAAGAATCGGCACAAAATAATAACTCGAACAAAGTGCCAAAGATGTAATCCAAATAAATGTAGAGAATCTCGAACCTGATAATGTCTTCAAATATATGATACGTGGATACAATTGGAAACCATGAGCCGAAAATAAATGAAACTCTCGAACCAAAGAACTATACGAACCATGCGGGCTACCCCGCGATTGGTTAAGCTAATGCCTCCCACGGTATCTAACTTCGCTAGATGTCGGTAAGAAAATAATGTGCTTAGGAGGATACACATTAAGTCCGGATATCATCGATAATCATGAGGTGGTCATCTAATCCGTTAAGTCTATCATAAAGATTGAAGTTCATCAGTCTTAAAAGCTGATATCTTACCTTTCCGGAGGTTATCCAACTAGGAATCTGATCAATCACAGATTTGTGTATCATGGTGCGCTCCCCATTTGACGAGACAGATCTCCCTCATCGAGATAAGTCTGACTACCAGTTTCCCTGTTTGATGTTGAGGCCTGGTAGATTTCCAGTCGATGTTAGAAATGACTTTTCAAGACTTTTCGTCACCCTGCAACTGGTCTGGACTACAACTTCTGAAATAAATCAGCAAGTGTATCGATTTGGAGACTTTACTCCTAGGGTTATATAAAGTGGTCGGACGCAAAATTGTCCTTGTTAGGAGAAACAATGAGGATCGCCCTATTAAAGTTTTCGATCTAGCGAATGGCCCGGTTTTGACCACACGATCTAATCACCGTTCATACGGTTGACACCCGCCTTGGTGCAAGTGACCTACTATTGAATTCTTAAAGAATTCGTAGGATTTCACATTCAATGGTAATGAACGTGGTTGGAAATAATTCCAAGTTGCCTACTTCCCACATGACAAGCTTTTCTGCTTGAAAGGTAGGAAGTAGATACTACCCTTCCGATAAATCGCAAAAACCTTTGGGTGCCACAGCTTTTGGCTATGGGTTGTGTTGTCTAAGCAAACACAAGCACGTAGCTATTGTTCCTAAAATGGACAACACTGGTGAAGCTCAAGGCTCCTCTTCCCACAGTATCACACCATTAGATGATGTAATAATAAAATGGTATAGTTTCGGAAGTCTGCTATACCAAGTAACCAAAAGTTTTTGATCTGGCACGTGATTCGGTCACAATCACGCTATGCAATCATCGCTCTCTCATGGTTTACACCCGTTTTGGTAAAGGTGACCTACTATTGAGTTCCCTGAACTCGTAGGATTTCATGTCCAAGAAAATGAACATGTGGAACAATTAGGTTTTGGCCGAATTTTCAATTGATTTTCTACTTTTTTTTTACTTTTAAGCTAACTTTTCTATTTTTTTATTTTACCCCTAATTTTTCAAATTTTTTTTTACGACCAAAACCCGTGAAACATCAAGTCTCTTTATATCAAAACTAATATGATGATGACTCAATTAACAACCAACCCGAGAGATTTTACATCCCCCACCCCACACTTGAGATCAAGTAATGTCCCCATCACTTGAGATCAAAAATAGATTAAAATCGAAAGGATAATGTGAGAAAATGTAAAAACTTATCGAGTTTAACCACGGATCGCGGAATGACAGTGACATATGGCGTTGAACTGACTGCCAGCATAAGAACACCGTCCATTCCCGATCATCACACCGATATCATCAATCATGTAGTTTTGCTGAACTTAATGCCAAACTTGAAAATTCGTTTCACCAACCAACCTAATAAAAGAAAAACAAAAGAACTACATAAACGGGATAAGGTGGCACCACCCGGTAATCAAAACGCCTTATCCCCAAATAAGTCTTACAGTACATAATCAAAGTAAATAGTTAAATAAGTACAGACCAATAAAGAAAAGTTCGAAACAATTACAACAAACGTGATTTTTATTACCGAGTCGTTCACTCGACTCATCCCCCAAATCAATCGTTTTTCATATCGAAGTCGAGGTTAACCTCTTCTTCGATTTCTAGTGGACCATCCACATAGTGTTTGACCCGATGGCCATTCAACTTGAAACCTTCACCATTCGAATCATACAATTCCACCGTACCATATGGGAACACCTTCCTAACCACAAACGGTCCCGACCAACGGGACTTAATCTTTCCCGGTGACAATTTGAAACGCGGATTATAAAGAAGGACACAGTCGCCTTCCTTAAATTCTTTCGAACCTTTGATCCGATTGTAATGCCACCTGTTCGTCTTTTCCTTATAGATGAGTGAGTTTTCATAGGTATCATGCCTCAACTCATCTAATTCGTTCAATTGGGTCAACCTAAGGCGACCCGCCTCATGATAATCGAGATTGCATGCCCTAAGAGCCCAATGTGCTTTGTGCTCAATCTCCAACGGGAGATGACATGCTTTGCCATAAACCAAGCGAAAAGGAGTGGTCCTGATAGGAGTCTTATAGCGGTACGAAACGCCCACAATGCATCATCGAGTTTGTTGGACCATTCCTTTGGATTCGAACCAACGGTCTTTTCAAGAATACGTTTAAGAGACCGATTGGTATTTTTAACTTGCCCACTAGTTTGCGGGTGATAAGAGGTAGAAATCTTATGGATTACTCCATATCTTTTCAAAACCTTCTCCATTTGCGCATTGCAAAAGTGGGTACCCCTATCACTAATGAGGGCCTTTGGAGTACCAAAACGGGCGAAAATCCCCATTAAGAACGTGATTACAACTCGTGCATCATTAGTAGGGAGAGGCTTTGCCTCCGCCCATTTGGACACCTAATCGATTGCAACGAGTATGTAAAGATAATTATGAGATTTCGAAAACGGGCCCATGAAATCAATTCCCCAAACGTCAAACACCTCGCATACTTGAATGCTTTGTTGAGGCATTTGGTGATTTGCCCGGCCTGTTGACAAGCATCACAAGAGTTACAAATGACATGGGCATCCTTAAAAATACTATGCCAATAAAATCCGGCCTCATAAACCTTATTCCCCGTGATTTGGGGACTAAAATGCCCACCCATTGGGCCACGATGGCTCTCCAACAAAATATGAGTGCGTTCCTCACCAGAAATGCATCTTCGAATGACTCCATCTGGACAACAACGAAAAAGATAGGGATCTTCCCAAAAATAATGTTTAAGGTCACTGAAGAATTTCTTCCTCTTTTGATGTGACCACCCTTTCTCCAAGAACCCCCAACGAGATAATTAGCTCTGTCCACATACCATGGCTCATCCACCTTGTCCAACTTCATGAGATACTCGTCGGGAAAATCATCATGAATACTCGACTCATGAAGGACTTCGAGATTCGAATTCTCGAGTCTAGACAAGTGGTCAGCCGCGAGATTTTCAGCACCCTTCTTATCCCGGATCTCGATATCGAACTCTTGCAAAATCAAGATCCATTTAAGCAGACGAGGTTTGGTATCCGGTTTCGAAAATAGGTACTTTAGAGCAGAATGGTCCGTAAAAACAATAGTCATAGACAAGACTAAGTAGGACCGGAACTTATCGAACGAAAATACCACCGCAAGGAGCTCTTTTTCAGTGGTAGTGTAATTCAATTGTGCTCCTTGCAAGTTCTTGCTTTCATAATAGATGGGTCAGAAATGTTTCTCGACCTTCTGGAACAAAACAGAGCCAACAGCAAAATCCGATGCATCACACATAAGCTCGAACGGAATGGACCAATTCGGAGCAATTATGATAGGTGCATTGATGAGTTTCTCCTTAAGAAGTTTGAATGCCTTTTGGCACTCTTCGGAGAAGTTCCAAGGTGTGTCTTTTTTGAGGAGTTTGTTCATTGGGTTAGCGATTTTGGAAAAATCCTTAATGAACCGCCGGTAAAAACCGGCGTGCCCGAGAAAACTCCGAACACTCTTAACATCGGTGGGAGGTGGAAGGTTCTTAATAGCAGTTACCTTTGTGGGATGCACCTCAATACCATTCTTAGAAATCTTGTGCCTGAGGACGATTCCCCCTTGTACCATGAAATGGCACTTTTCCCAGTTGAGCACAAGATTAGATTTCTCACACCTTACCAATATCCGTTCTAAATTAAGAAGGCATGAATCGAAAGTGTCACCGAAGACCAAAAAGTCATCCAAGAACACCTCCATGCAATCTTCTATCATATCATGGAATATGGCCATCATGCACCTTTGAAAAGTGGTCGGAGCGATACAAAGGCCAAAGGTTATGCGACGGTATGAGAATGTGCCATACGGGGACGTGAAAGTGGTTTTCTCCTGGTCCTCGGGCGAGATAGGAATTTGAAAATAGCCCGAAAAACCATCAAGAAAACAATAAAAGCTGTTTCCCGCTAACCTCTCTAGAATTTGATCCATGAAAGGTAGCGGGAAGTGGTCTTTGCGTGTGGCGTCGTTTAACTTACGATAGTCAATACAAACACGCCACCCCGTAATAGTCTGAGTGGAAATTAAATCATTTTTATCATTGGTGGTAACAGTCATACCACCTTTCTTAGGTACATAGTGTACCGGGCTAATCTACGGACTGTTAGAAATCGGGTAAATCAGACCTGCATCGAGGAGCTTCACGATCTCTTTCTTCACGACATCTTGCATGTGAGGGTTCAACCTCCTTTGACGTTGCACCACAAGTTTGGAGTTATCCTCCATTAGGATTTTGTGGGTGCAATAGGAGGGACTAATACCCTTGATGTAGTGAATTTTCCACGCAATGGCCGGTTTATGGGCCTTTATCATGGTTACAAGCTCAGTTTTCTGACCTGTAGTAAGAGAAGAAGAAATAATTACCGGGAGCTTAGATTCCTCCTACAAATAAACATATTTTAAATGATCTGGAAGTGGCTTCAATTCTAACTCGGGAGGTTCTTCAATTGAAAACTTGCTCCGGTAATCAGCATCACGATCGAGTCCTTTGAATTCCTCCTCAGTCGGCTCATAGCCATTTTCCATCAAGGCGGTTAAAATATCCACCTCTTCAATCTGCAACTCTTCATCAATTTTAACCAATGAGCATTCTCGTGAACCCTGTAACTCTGGGAATTCCTGCAAAAACTCAGACTGGATATCCACAGTGTTAAGAAAATTACATGTATCATCAGTGTAGGCAGGGTATTTTAAAGCATGGTCAATTGAGAATGTTGCACTCAAGTCATCTATCCTAAGGGTCAACTTTTGGCCATAAACAACGATGATACACCTAGCAATATCAAAAATGGCCAACCCAAAATAAGTGGAATCCTTTCATCCACTTCCATATCCAACACCACAAAATAGGCCGGGAAAACCAACGACCCGGTCTTAACAAGCATATTCACTATAATTCCAAGAGGGAATTTAATAGAGCGGTCAGCTAGCTGAATAGCCATACGCGTGGGTTTTAACTCCCCGGGGTCTAGCTGTAAATAAATAGAATAAGGCATTAAATTTATGCTAGCCCCCAAATCCGCCAACGCCATCACACAGTCTAAATTACCAAGTAAACAAGGAATGGTAAAACTTCCAGGATCCTCAAGCTTCTCGGGAAGCTTGTTTGCTACTACCGCTGAGCATGTGGCATTCAACCTGACTGAAGACACGTTCTCCAGCTTCTTCCTGTTAGTTAGAAAATCCTTAAGAAACCTTGTATACTTTGGCATACCTACAATCACATCAATAAAAGGCATATTTATGTTAACTTTTTTAATCAAGTCCATGAACTTGGACTTTTCTGCCTCCAGCTTCTCCAATCTCTGCTTCCTCGGGAATGGGAGCGGTGGTTGATACTCTTTAACTACCGGTTTAGCAGCAACGGTTTCTGGTACCCTCACAACCTTCTCAATCACCTGTTCCGGCTCCTTTCCCCCCTCCGATTCACTAATAACAACCGGCTCTCTATCCTTAGCTAACGGCACTCGCAAATCATACTCATCGGGCTTCCTTGGTGAATCATATGCTAAACCACTTCGGGTGGTGATAGCATTAACGTACCCATTTTTCGGGTTAGTATTTGTTTTACTCGGTAACTCCCCCGGTTTCCTCTCATTACTCTGATTAGCAAGCTGACCAATTTGTTTCTCTAAATTCTGAATAGTTGCTTGTTGATTTCGAAACATTTGATCATTCTTCTCATTGTTTTGGGTAACAATGGTAACAAGCTGAGTTTGAGATATCACGAGCTTTTCAATCATAGCTTCAAGGTTGGACTTTTTCTCTTCAGCTTGGGGCTTTTGAAAGTAACCGGGAGCTTGTTATTGAAATCCTCCATTAGATCCCGGCTAAAATCTCGAACCCTGATTACCTTGAGGATTATAAGGATTGTTGAAATTCCTATTGAACTGAGCACATCCCTGAAACCGATTGTTGTTCTGTTGACTAATAAAAGCGATCTCTTCTTTTTGATTCATAGTCAACCCCGCATCACAATCTTTTGCTAAATGTAGTCCCCCACAATATTCACAACCAACCTTCATACCATGAATATCCTTATCCAACTTCTCTAAATGCCTACCAAATTTATCTAACTTAGCATTTATAGACCCATAATCATCATACGCACCAGTGGTTTCTGTACACTTAACTGAAGCTGAACGGGATGACTCATGATCTTGATGCCATTCGTGAGTGTAGGCAACTTGCTTTTCAATAATCTCTAACGCCTCTTCTTCTGTCTTATCCATCAAAGTACCTCCTGCTGCTTGATCAATACTCTGAAGAGTTGGTATGTCACAACCTTTGTAGAAAATCTGGACCTTTTGTAAATCATTCAACCCGTGTTGTGGACATGAGCGTAACATATTATAATAACGGTCCTAAGCATCAAATAATGTCTCACTGATCTTTTGTCTGAATTGCGAAATTTCTGCTTGAAGTCTAGCAGCTCGAGACGCAGGGAAAAACTTTGATAAGAACTTATCTACTAACCCATCCCAAGAGGTAATCGCTCCCTCGAGTTGCTTATCTAACCATCTCTTAGCTTCTCCCTTAAGAGTCCAGGGAAAAAGCCTTGTCTTAATCGAAGTATCAGCAACCTCATTCAGCTTGAATAAGTTGCAAACATCATTGAAAACATGAAGATGCTCGTTAGCATCCTCACTATCCTTGCCATGAAATTGGCAATCAGAAGAAATCAAACTCAGAATTGGACCTGTGATTTGGAAAGGCTGAGTGATGTTTGGTTGAGTAATCGAATTTCCTTGACCAGCTCGGGTGGCCTTCAACTTTTTTGCCATAATCTGAGGACGAGGTGGTTGATCAGCAATCTCTTCAGCCTCAAAAATATCTAATGAAACGTAATTGTCTTCCTCTTCGTTGATTTCAGGTGGTGTATTGGGCACCGCAGTCTCAAAACTACTACCCAAAGGAATTATATTATCACTTGAAGAAGCTGATGAATCTACTGTAGACTGTTGCTCTTGACTTAACGCTCGAAATAACTCTCTTTCGGGTTCGTCAAATGGTCGAAGAATCGGAGAATCTGAAGAACGCGTACGTGGCATACACTACCTGCTATCTTGCAAAACACAAACGATAAAACGATTAAACGCACCGACTCAAGAAATATCTAAAATCTAAGAAAATAAATCCTAATTAATCACAAATAGATAGGAATCTCAAATTGACACAACTGTCCCCGGCAGCGGCGTCAAAAACTTGATGTGTAAAATCGCGTATATAAATTATGTTGGAAAATACCGGTTTAAAGATCACTACACACTAACGGGCAGTGTACCCGATCGTGCAATAGTATAAAGTTGGTAATTCCGTAATCGTTCCAAGGACAGTTTAAAGTGAGAATTAAGATTGCAACTAACAGAAATAAACTAAGTTAATCTATTAAAGTTGAAAGTACGAGATAATGGTTTTTGTGGCTATTTAACGATTAGCCAAATCAAGATTTGATCGAAAGTGAAAACAATATTTTTGAATTTTAGATTTATAAAATTAAGACAAGAAAACAAATAAGATAGTTTTGATATCAAATGAAATGAAAATGCTCGTCTAGACCTTTTACCCTCGGAATTGGATGTTTTTATACTTTAGCCCGATTTAAGACTCAATACATGCAAATTACTCAGTCGACCCGCCAAGAGTTCTCTTTAGCAAGTACTCAAACTAGAATTACTAGATGTAGGGTTCCCTAGCACCTAAGACCTTTTTGTTTGTGACTAATTAATTAACTAGATCAAAGATTTGAATAACAATTGCATTTGCGTTCGCTCTACACAATTCACCCCTATATCGTCTAACCGTTTAAACTTAATTTACCCCCTTGGTCCGGTTTAGCATACAATCAATTAAGACAAATCAATTGTAAACTAGTGTATTAAATCAACAAGAGTTCTTTTTATCAAACAAATACACTAATCAATCAAGTTCATAAATTTAAACATCAATAAGAATCGATCTTTTATTCAAGCTATTGAAATAAACATGCATAAATTAATAAATCATAAATCATAACACCCAAAACCTCGGTTATTAATCTAGACAAGCATTGAAAACTTAGCCAACAATCATGGCTGAAAACAAAATCATAAATAAACAATTAAGATAATTTATTATGTTTGATAAGAATTAAACCTAGTTGAAATCGTGATCTTGATCGATTGATGAATCGAAACGCGTTCCTGGAATGATTGAGTTGATTAGATGATGTTGGGATACCCCAAAAGTCACCAAAAATCGCCCCAAAGCTGCTGGAATTCATCTGGATAAAAGTGTGTAAAAGTTAGGGTTTAAATTTCCTATTTATAGCCCAAAAACCGCCATCAGATACGACCCGTACCGCGGCTTGACAAGCCGCGCCGCAGCTTAACTCTTTCCAAAACTCCTCCTTGTTTCAATAAGCTCGACCCTCAAAATTAGTTTTAACCCGCACCGCGGGCTCCAAAGCCCCGCTGCGGCTTAACACGTGCTCAGATTCCTCCTTAATTTTTCACCATAAAATGCCCAAAACCAACTTGCAACTTCATATTAAGGCACCGCTGATAAAATGTAGTGACCCGAACTTTTCCATGATTATATATTAAATGAAAACTATATTTACATGATTAAATGTTTTCAACATGTTAAGCAATCAAACTTGTTAAGACTTGATTAATTGAAATAGGTTTCATATAGACAATTGACCACCCAAATTGACCGGCGATTCACGAACGTTACAAAAACGTAAAAACTATATGATGTTATATATATAGACATATATATGGTTAACATGAAATTATGATAAGTAAGTATCTCACTAGGTATGTTAACAATGAGTGATATACATAAAAATGAGTTTATTGAATTAAGAAACTCGAAATGATATATATAACGATTATCGTTATAACAACGTCTTACTAAATACATATGAATCATATTAATATATTGATACACTATGTTTAAATATGATAAATGATAAGTAAACATATCATTAAGTGTATTAACAATGAAGTACATATGTAAAAACAAGACTACTAACTTAAGGATTTCGAAACGAGACATATATGTAACGATTATCGTTGTAACGACATTTAAATGTATATATATATATATATATATATATATATCATATTAATATATATTAATACATCATAATATCATGATAATGTAATAATTTAACATCTCATTAGATATTATAAACAGTGGGTTAACAACATTTAACAAGATCGTTAACTTAAAGGTTTCAAAACAACACTTACATGTAACGACTAACAATGACTTAACGACTCAGTTAAATGTATATACATGTAATGTATCATGCTGTATTAATACACTTTTGGAAGACTTCAAGACACATATAAAAGTACTTCTATTTAACAAAAATGCTTAAAATTACATCCTCGTTCATTTTCATCAACAATTCTACTCGTATGCACCCGTATTCGTACTCGTACAATACACAGCTTCTAAGATGTATATACTATTGGTATATACACTCAATCATCAGCTCCTTAGTAGCCCATGTGAGTAATTAAACATGTGGGAACCATTATTTGGCAATAGCATGAAATATCTCACAAAATTACAAAAAATATTATAAATCATTCATGAATTATTTACATGAAAACAAACTTACACATCCTTTATATCTAATCCATATACCAACGACCAAAAACACCTAAAAACACTTTAATTCTTCAATTTTCTTCATCTAATTGATCTCTCTCAAGTTCTATCTTCAAGTTCTAAGTGTTCTTCATAAATTCTATAAGTTCTAGTTTCATAAAATCAAGAATACTATCAAGTTTGCAAGATTACTTCCAAGCTTTCTAATCCAATCCAAGTAACCATCTAAGCTCAAGAAATCTTTCTTATTTATAGTAAGATATCTTTCTAATATAAGGTAATACTCAGATTCAAACTTTGATTCAATTTCTATAACTATAACTATCTTATTTTGAGTGGAAATCTTACTTGAACTTGTTTTCGTGTCATGATTCTACTTCAAGAACTTTCAACCCATCCAAGATCCTTTGAAGCTAGATAATTTCTTGTAACTTCCAGTAGGTTTACCTACTAAACTTGAGGTAGTAATGATGTTCATAACATCATTCGATTCATATATATAAAACTACCTTATTCGAAGGTTTAAACTTGTAATCACTAGAACATAGTTTAGTTAATTCTAAACTTGTTCGCAAACAAAGTTAATCCCTCTAACTTGACTTTTAAAATCAACTAAACACATGTTCTATATCTATATGATATGCTAACTTAATGATTTAAAACCTGAAAACACGAAGAACACCGTAAAACCGGACATACGACGTCATAATAACACCGCGGGCTGTTTTGGGTTAGTTAATTAAAAACTATGATAAACTTTGATTTAAAAGTTGTTCTTTTTGGAACATAATTTTTCTTATGAACATGAAACTATATCCAAAAATCATGGTTAAACTCAAAGTGGAAGTATGTTTTTCAAAATGGTCATCAAGACGTCGTTCTTTCGACTGAAATGACTACCTCTTATATTATTGACTTGTAACCTGTATTTCCGACTATAAACTTATACTTTTTCTATTTATATTCATAAACTTAAGTTCAATATGGAACCATATCAACTTGAATCACTCAAAACGAATTTGAAACGAAGAAATGACGGGTAAAACAAAATTAGATAAATTTGCTAGTTTTAGCTACGAAAATTTTGTAACAAATCAAGACTAAACATATCCTAACTAATTTATATTGTATTATACATATTATGAAATCTTGAGATACCATAGACACGTATACAATGTTTTGACATATCATATCGACTCATCTATATATATATATATATATATATATATATATATATATATATATATATATATATATATATTTCGGAACAACCATAGACACTTTATATGCAGTAATGTTTGAGTTAGCTATACAGGGTTGATGTTGATTCCAAAATAATATATATATATACCTTGAGTTGTGATCGAGTCTGAGACTTGTAGACACTGGGTCGTGGATTGATTCGAGATAATATATATTGTTTTATTTCTGTACATCTAACTGTGGACAACTAGTTGTAGGTTACAAATGAGGACAGCTGACTTAATAAACTTAAATCATTTTAAAACGTAATAAAAATGTTGTAAATATATTTCGATCATACTTTGATGTATATGTACATATTGTTATAGGTTCATGAATCGACCAGTGGCCAAGTCTTATTTTCCGACGAAGGAAAAATCTGTGAAAGTGAGTTATAGTCCCACTTTTAAAATCTATTATTTTTAGGATGAGAATACATGCAATTTTATAAATGTTTTACAAAATAGACACAAGTAATCGAAAATACTTTCTATGTTGGATTATTGAACCGAATATGCCCCTTTTTAGCTTGGTAGCCTAAGAATTAGGGAAATGGCCCCTAATTAACGCGAATCCTAAAGATAAATCTATTTGGCCCAACAAGCCTCATCCGAGTTACGGATGCTTTAGTACTTCGATTTATCATATCCGATGAGAGTCCCGAAATGATGGGGATATTCTATATGCATCTTGTTAAGGTCGGTTACCAGGTGTTCAACATATGAATTATTTTTATCTCTATGCAGTTTGCGAAATGCCTAATATGAGATGTGTTATAAAAATGAAATCTTGTGGTCTATTATTATGATTTGATAATATATATGTTAAACCTATAACTCACCAATATTTTTGTTGACGTTTTAAGCATGTTTATTCTCAGGTGATTATTAAGAGCTTCCGCTGTTGCATACTAAAATAAGGACAAGATTTGGAGTCCATGCTTGTATGATATTGTGTAAAAACTGCATTCAAGAAACTTATTTTTGATGTAATATATTCTTATTGTAAACCATTATGTAATGATCGTGTGTAAACGGTATATTTTAGATTATCATTATTTGATAATCTACGTAATGCTTTTTAAACCTTTATCGATAAAATAAAGGTTATGGTTGTTTTAAAAATGAATGCAGTCTTTGAAAAACGTCTCATATAGAGGTCAAAACCTCGCGACGAAATCAATTAATATGGAATGTTTATAATCAATATGAATGGGACATTTCATAAAATAACATAGAATATACCTCAAAATGATCTAAAAAACGTACAAAAGATCTTCTCGGCTCTCAAATCATAATCCTCCAAATAATCGCGAATAATAACCAAAATCGTATCCGAATAGACTAATAATGACGGATATTGCCATGATAAATATATGAGAAATGTGCAATATCAACCCGCGAGTTGAGTTCCTCATGAGGTGGCTAGCATCCATGTTCGTATATGTTTGAATGATGCGTTCGTCGCATGTGAATGATTTATGAATTCATGAATGTGCGAGGAACTTTCGGTTAACCCCAGTCCGATCAACTGGTGGTTGAGGGTTCGGCTAGACCGCCGATGTCTCTGTAGACTACACCCTGGCGATGTTTGTGCTTGATGTGATGACATGATTAGTATAACCGCTGTTATGTACTATTGTCTGTAGTTAGTTGCACTCACTTAGCTGCGTGCTAATTCCCCTCTATCTCTTCCCTGCAGGTTGTTAGCTTTTGTAGATGGTATGTTCGGGAGAAGACGGACGTGATGATGTTATGTTTGACTACTAAAGAACTCTTATGCGTCTTTTCTCAGTTAAAACTATATTTTGTTGTAATGTCACGTGGCACCTGTTTGTAATAGTTTAACATTAGTTGTGTAACGACCTTACTTTTTCCGTTATCTTTTCGCGTTAAATATTTAACTTTCGTTGGTATCCTTGTCACGTCATTTCTAAATGATTAATTATATTATTATAACTTAAATAATATTCCAATATTATTTATTAAATGAAAATGTATTTTTATGTGTTATTACATTCTAGCGTATAACGGTTATTATTAGATAAATCGTCTCGGTTTTCAAACCATCGATTAGATTTTCGAGATTTCTAGATTAGAATTTATTTTAATACAATATTCTAATGTCATATGAGTTAATAAAATATTCCTATATTTTATTTCGTGGATTCCTATCCTTCTCGCGTATTTAAATCGCGTAACGTTATATTTATCGGATCGCGTTCGTTTAATCGTTCGGGCCAAAGTGTAAAATCAAGATTTGATGAGTTAGGCTTATTATCATTATCATTATCATTATTACTAATTTATAACCCGCGAATTCGCAGGATTAATATATTAAAACTTCTGTAATTAACATATAGATTTGCTTTATGAATTTACTTTAAAATTTTCCCAGCTTCCAAGTCATCTGACCCTATTGAGCTTTGATGTACTCCTATATTATTTAACCTGAGAAGACAAGGTAGAAGCTTAGCATATTCATGAATGAAGGGATCAAATATTCAATAGTAAATCGGTAAGCATTTGCCATTTAGACACGACAAAGTATCTATAACATATTCCCGGTTAAATTACTAAGTGCTGCAACAATTATAATAATAATAATTATTATTATTATTATTATTATTATTATTATACATATATCTAATATATAATCGATAAAAGTTATGAATAGTAACTAGAGGTATTTTCGACTTTTCATTTTTTTTATTTTAACTAAATTTCATTTCTCCAACAAAGCCCTCACACTTTTTTCAAAAATTCAAATCGACCCCTCAGACAGGGGTAAAGTGTCAAATAACCATTTTCATAAAAAAAATTCTTAAATAAACTCCACCCAAATATTCAACGGGTCATATCTTCTCGCTCGCAACGAGTTAAATTTTTCCGACACCATCGTTAAACTCGAAATAATTTTAGGAACACAATGTCACTAACTATACCCAAAACGGACGCTTTTTAAAAAACGCTAAATATTTGGGGTATTTTTCATGCACGTTGATTTTGCGTTAAATTTTTAAAAGTCGACAATTCCATAACGAAACGCAGAGATGCACATATATTGTTAATTTTAAATAACATTTAAATCTTTCACGGGTTATACCTTTTAGTTTAACTCGAGTTGCTCTTCAACGACATCTTCGTTAGCCACGAAATAATTTTACAAACTAAACGCAATAAAATAAATTGAAAACTGAACCCCCGGCACGAAGCGAGGGTTCGAAAACTAGTTATTTTTTTTAAAAAGGCAATATGTATATTAATTATATAAATAAATATGTACAATGATGGGTGCAAGAAGCATCGGATACCACACAACACATGTATGTACAATTCTAGTTCACAAATACAAATCGATGATCATGAACTACTCGAAGTGAACTCTGATATATTTAACCGGGGTCGAAGTTTTTGACGTTTGGGGCCCCAAGGTTAGTAGGGTTTAGGATCCATTGTAGCCAATCTTTGTGTAGTTTTCTTGAACGGTTCATAATCCACTCGTAAGACTTTACTTGGATATCGCATTTGATTTTTGCAGCGGACCATGAATCGTTGTTGAAGACTTTTAGATTCCCGTTTTTCCAAATAAAGTAAGCAGTCGTCCACGTAATTGCTTGCCATATTTTATGTAGACTTACGGCTTTAGTTATTGAGTCGACAACAAGCGTCGATTTATTGGCGACTTGACTGACTCTTAGAGCCTAAATTAAATTTCAGGCAGGATTTAAAACCCATGGAAATTTGATTTTACCATTTTCATGGCGTCTTAATTTTTTTTTTTTTTTAATTTTTTTTTTAAAACTTTTTCCCTACTTATTGGCCGGAGGTTCATTCGGAAGCAATCTCTCTATCCGTCGAATAGAGATAGGGATGACTTTCTCTACTTTTGAGAGTGTTTTCACTTTGGGTGGAGAAATGACTCGTCTTTATTCTTGGATAGGGGAAGGATTGTCTACATCTCACCTCCCCCATACACCACTTATGTGGTATTGGGTTTTGTTGTTGTTGTTGTTGTTGTTGTTGCCGGGAGGGTGTTACGGTTTGATCCTTCCAACAAGTCACCGATGTGAATGCTATGATCAAAGCTTAGGTTCCACCAGTTATGAATTCTCGTCCAAACATCTTTTGCGAAATCACAAGATAGTAAAGCATGGGACGTCGATTCGATCACATTATTACATATGGGGCATTATTATTATTATTATTATTATTATTATTATTATTATTATTATTATTATATTATTATTATTATTATTATTATTATTATTATTATTATTATTATTATTATATTAGTACTATTATTATCATTATTATTATTATATTATTGGTAACCATGGCTGTCTGTAATTTTGCAAAGATGGTGCAGACACTTTTACTGAAGTATCCGTTTAAAGCAAAAATGAAGAAAGGAAAAAACAAGAATGAGTTAACTCATCCCTCAACAGTTCATGACTTATGTTCATGATTAAGTTTCATTTTCTTTAGACTTGTTGCCTCTGTAATGTTTTGTACATTTCAACCTTCATTATTTTAATGAAGGTTTTTATCAATATATCCTTTCTTCGCCTAAAAGAAAAAAAAAAATTGAATACCTTTTAATTGTTGAACTGTTGGATTCCATAAACGATAAGCTTAGTGCCAAATTATTAAAGTTGCAAACTAAATCCATAAAACATCTGATTTTATTGCACTTATTATTATTATTATTATTTTTTTTGAAAAGCAAACTTTTATTACTCATAGAAAATATACACAATACATAGTTCGCACAACCATACATCTCACACTATACAAGAGGATGCTAAGATAGTATCCTACTCTAAATCACCACATGTAATTCCAACACAACATGGTCACACAATGAATTTTTTCGGATTTGATAACCACGAATGCCAATCGATCTCTAAAGTTTTGCACCTTTTTGAGATCCACTCAAATGACTTGACTTGTATTTCGTTTAAAGCCACCGGTGGATTCCAACTCGAACTCTTGAAGACTTTCTTGTTCCTATTTTTCCATATGAGATAACCGCATGTCCACTCAACCGCTTGCCACACCTTAGCCCCCTCTTTCGAGATTTGCAAGGATGTTTGACCACGAAAAACGTTGCTAAAGTCCATGGTTACACGAGATAAGCCAAACCAATCGTACACTCGATTCTAAATCTCAACATTATTTCTACAATGAAGAACCGCATGAGCCACCGTCTCTATATCGTCATCACAAAGGACGGAGTGTAGATCAATTCCCCTTTTGTCAAGTTCCGACAATACAGGGATTCGACCCAACAAGGTCCTCCAAATAAAGATACCCACCTTCTTCGGCACTAAATTATTTCTCAAAGTTGCATTCCCCACCTGAGTCGAGTTATTAATTTTTGAGCGAATCAACTTTGAAAGACACTTGGTTGTGAAGAAGCCGTTTGCACCAAAGGTCCAAACCCATCGATCATCACCCGTATTTGTACTCGAATAGCCCTGTAACAATCGCACCAAATCAGTTAATTCTGCTTCCGTTCTACCCCGTGGACTTCGCCTCCAATTCCAGGAACCTGTATACGCCTCGCCATTCCATAACAGTCGGTCTTGAACTGAGATGTCCGGAATCTGCTCCAATCTAAACAGCCTACTGTATTTTTCGCTAAGTGGAATATCAGTCAACCATGAGTCAAGCCAAAACAACGTGTCCCTGCCATTCCCGATCTCTTTTTTAAATGACTTGGTGAAACCGATTCCAAGCTTATCAAGTTCATGACCTGTATTGACAATGGCACTCCAAGTAGACACATGAGATAATTTAAGTAACCCCCCGCCCCAGAATTGAGTAACCCCGATGACCCATAAATGCTTCTAATAACTTTAACCCATAAGGAAGTGGATTCGGTTAGGAACCTCCACCACCACTTACCGATTAAAGCCAGATTAGCAGCTTTTATAGAACCCACATTTAGCCCACCCTCCACGAAGGGACGAATAACATTCTCCCACTTTACCCAAGAAATTTTTGACCCCACCCCCGACTCACCTCAAAAGAAATTACGTCTTACACTCTCAAGTTTTTGAAGCATGGAGGACGGAGCACGGAAGAGCGAGAAGAAATACAATGGCAAACTATTGAGGACCGATTTAATGAGCGTCAACCTCCCACCAAAAGACATCGCACGCGCTTTCCAATCCGACAACCTCTTTTCGAATTTCTCCACCACTGGTTCCCAGTAACATGATTTGTTCATCTTTGCCCCCACCGGGAGACCCAGATACATACACGGGAACTTACCAACATTGCACCCATAAATGCTAGCCATCTCCTCAACCTCCCAAGCCCCCACCCCAGTACCGAAAAGGTTGCTCTTATGATAGTTAATTTTTAGTCCGGAGGCAAGTTCGAAACACTTTAATAATTTCATAAGATTTTCAATATTACTCCTATCCCACTTACCAAAGAATATGGTGTCGTTAGCGTATTGGAGATGGGAAATTGGAATATTATCAACACCCACTTTTGTGACAACCAGGAAATTTCCAACCAAATTTAAACTTTATCTTTATATTATTCCGACACGATAAGCAAAGTTTGTTAAGTTAAATCTCAAGAATTTTAAATTGTGTTCATACATTCATTATAACCTCGACCAAATTCCGACGATTCACGAACCGTTATATATAAATAAATATGTATATATATGTATATATATATTATAACTTGAGAATATTAATAAAGTATTAAACATATAATACTTTACATGAACGTATTTGTTTCAATATGTTTATCGATGGAATTAGAAGATAATATCAAATAATTGATTTATCAGATACATGATGATATGATTACGGGTCTATGTTATGAGGTCCACTGTGATTTAAGAAATCTATTCTTTTTGACAACATTCGAAAAATGGTAAAGTGATTTATGAGTAAGAACGTGAAGTGTAAATAACTTAGATGTTGGATATCGACAAGTTATGTAACTCGACATTTTTCATTAAGATGATTTCATATGTTTATTTAACCTCTGAACTTTATCCCATGCTTCACCAACAAACTGTAATTTAAAAACTTGAAACCTATTATGAATATATATGATTCTACTTTTCTAAAACATTTTATGATATAACGATTTCCATTATTTTAACCTTTAAACAAAATGATTCTTAAAAATATATTTGATTTTGGAAAACAAAATTATTATATTTATTTGATTTAGTTTCAAACGTACAAAAACGTTTTCAGTTTAAAAAGAACTTTATTATTAAAACGTATATAACTTTTATAAATATCTAGAACCACTTTTGACAACTCATTACTTAACCAGTATGATAAAGATAACGATATTTATATTTTATTTTATTAAATATATATAACGATTTAAATTAATATTATATATATTTATACGCGTATTATACGTACATAGTTTTATACTTTTACTATAGTTAAACTTTACCTTTACTTTATTTATACTTTACTTTAACTTTAATAATTCACTTTAATAATTCATACTTTAATAATTCACTTTAATAATTCATACTTTAATAATTCACTTTAATAATTCATACTTTAATAATTCACTTTAATAATTCATACTTTAATAATTCACTTTAATAATTCACTTTAATAATTCATACTTTAATAATTCACTTTAATAATTCAAAAACCTATTATAAATAGAATTCAATAGGTTTCATTATTTTATAAGAAACTTGAAAATATTTTTCTCTAAACTCTCTCAATCGATTTACATATATATATTTACTCCGTATTATTTCAAGATATTATTAGTATACATAAAATATTACGTCAGAGTGCTGTCCGAGTGATTTCGAAATTGTTTTTCGAGTGGGATTGGATTAAGGAAATTATGGGTTATAGCTATGGAGGTGATTGGGTATGGTTCATGGGTATGCTCGTGAGATCAATATAGTGTTTATCATCTCCGTTGCGTCTACGTACCTTTCCTGCAATATTGAATCTCAATATTGATACGTGAGTACTCATAATTTAACTTTTACATACTAATAGTGTATCCCTGACTAGTGCTCGAGTATATAGAATTATGCATGTTTGTACTTTTGATATTGCCTTTAGTTAGGTTATGTTGAATCCTGAATTAGTTATATATGCAACTGAGATAAGGTATAAGATATACATGTCGTTGGAAAGCTAGCGAAAAATTAAGAACTTTTCATTTAGATATCGAATGATTTCGATGAACGGATTTGAAGTTATAGTCCATCGAATTTTTGTATTATTATTAAAAATGATTATTATTATCGTCGTTATTATCGTTGTTCTAGTTTTATCTTATTATTATTATTATTATCTTTATCAATAAAAGGATTTATCATTAAAAATTGTTATTTTTTTTATTATTACTATCGTTATTATCGTTAAAGTTATAATTAGTATTATTATTATTATCCAATTATTATTATTATTATTATTATTATTATTATTATTATTATTATTATTATTATTATTATTATTATTATTATTATTATTATTATTATTATTATTATTATTGGTATTATTATTATTATTATTATCATTATTAATATATATATCATTATTTAAAAATGGTTATTGTTATTGTTATTATTATTATTACTATATTATCATTAAGATAATTATTAGTATTATTGTTAATAATGTTATAGTAACTATCATTATTAATATTAGTGTAATTAAAACAAATATTTGTAACACCTAATTATTTTGATTACTATTATTATCATTATTACGAACACGATATAAAAGATGATTAAAAGCTATTAAACGAAACGATTAGGAAATAATGGGTAAGAGTATCATGATGAAATTAAAATATTATAAGATATTGATTTAGATAAAATTATCGTTCTTATTATTTTTATCATTACTATTATTATTAAAATTATCGTTAGTATTAAAACTATCATTTTAACAAAAATTATCATTTTAATAGAAATCTCATTGTTACTATAAAATATCATTATTATTATTATTATTATTTTAAATAGAATTATTGTTTTAAAGATAATATTAAAAATTATCGTAAATATTAAAGTTATCATAATTAGAATTATCGTTTTATCATAATGTCATCTTAGTAATTATAAATATAGATATTTTTATAATAATAATTATTATTACAAAATAATATAACTTTTACTTACTATCATTATAGATATTATTTTATCAAATAAATATTTGATACAAATATATTTTACTACGTGTAATAACTTACTTTAATAATACCTATCATATTATCTTTATAATATTAAATGAACCCTATAAATTTTATTACTTAATATATATAAAAGTATATTTTATTATATAAATATAATATAAAATTTTATTTATTAATAAATAAATTATATTATTTACTCTAATAAATCTTTTAAAAATATTTAAAAATATAAAACGACGATATTTAAACTATATATTAATCATGTATAGATTTTTGGAAATTATTTTGAGTCAAATTTACTTTTGTTGACTTTTTGCATATTAGTCTCGAGCATTAGGATTGTGGTACACTATGACTTGACCTAATTTGTTAGACAAATATTGACTAACACATAAATATATATAATTAATTTAGGTTCGTGAATTCGAGGCCAATCTTGCACTTGTTCAATGACGTTATATGTATTTTTACTACGAAATACAGTATGGTGAGTTTCATTTACCTTTTTACCCTTTATATTTTTGGGACTGAGAATACATGCGCTTTTATAAATGTTTGACGAAATAGACACAAGTAATTGAAACTACATTCTATGGTTGAATTATCGAAATCGAATATGCCCATTTTTATTAAAGTCTGGTAATCTAAGAATTAGGGAACAGACACCCTAATTGACGCGAATCCTAAAGATAGATCTATTGGGCCTAACAAGCCCCATCTAAAGTACCGGATGCTTTAGTACTTCGAAATTATATCATGTCCGAAGGAGGATCCCGGAATGATAGGGGATATTCTTATATGTATCTAGTTAATGTCGGTTACCAGGTGTTCACCATATGAATGATTATTTTTGTCTCTATGCATGGGACGTATATTTATGAGAACTGGAAATGAAATTCTTGTGGTCTATTAAAATGATGGAAATAAATGATTATGATAAACTAATGAACTCACCAACCTTTTGGTTGACACTTTAAAGCATGTTTATTCTCAGGTGTTAAAGAAATCTTTCGCTGTGCATTTGCTCATTTTAAAGATATTACTTGGAGTCTTTCATAGCATATTTCGAAGAACGTTGCATTCGAGTCATTGAGTTCATCAAAGATCATTATTAAATCAATTTATAGTTGGATAGTGGATATTATGAAATGGTATGCATGCCTGTCAATTTTTGATGTAAAGAAAGATTGTCTTTTAAAAACGAATGCAATGTTTGTAAAATGTATCATATAGAGGTCAAATACCTCGCAATGTAATCAACTATTGTGAATCGTTTATAATGTATATGAACGGGTCCTTTCAGTTGGTATCAGAGCGGTGGTCTTAGCGAACCAGGTCTACATTAGTGTGTCTAACTGATAAGTCGTTAGGATGCATTAGTGAGTCTGGACTTCGACCGTGTCTGCTTGTCAAAAGTTTTGCTTATCATTTCTAGTCAGAAATCATCTGCTTATCATCCATAGGAAATTACCTGCTTATCATTATTAGTCTAGACACGTCTTGCTACATTAATTGCATGAGTAGTGTATAGACAAAATTCTTATCTTAGCGTATCTGCTAAATCATATCTTATCGCATCTGTTACTTTAAACTTTGCCTGACATATTCCGCAAATTCCTCCGTAATCTATGAAATCTTTTGATCTCTATATATAGATATCCTATGTAAATAGAATACCACCCGATAGCCGAAAAATCATTTTATATCGAAAATCCTTTATCCAATCGTACGAAATGGAATTTGTCATCAGTTCAAGTCACTCGGATTCCGAAATGGAATCTCACTCAAGCTCCGAAAGCAGTATGACCGGAATGGATCAACCAATCAGTCATCACCTATTCTGGATGAATTGGGGATGGGTTCGTAGCCTCCTCAATCATTGGAAACAAGAAGAAGGCGATCCTTTCCATCCACCACATTGCCCTCTTGGCGAAGAACCTGAAGCACTTACCGGCGAACCTGTTCGAGACACCATTTTCTCTCTCATTTCCAGGGTATCTCGTCACGATTATATACTACATCAAATTTTAGATTTTATTTATCCGCTCATTCCGACCGACAATCATCCTGGAATAATAGAAGAAGTCAACGAACTTTGCGCTCGGGTAGTGGCTTTGGAGAATATGGTGCAGAGATTACAAACACCAGCAGCAGCACCAGCAGCATAACCAGTACCACCATCATCAACGCCAACAGTACCATTACCACCTCCAACCACAACCGCGTTGTAAACCTTAACTTCATAATATGTCCCACGAGCATTAACGTCATACGCACCATAGATACCAAGGAGTACCAACAACAATAACTGATGAAGTATTAATTCATAACTTCATTGGAGAAACATTTCGCGGCGATTATATAATCTCTAAAGTCTTAGAGATTATCTAATCTAGCCCTAACCATAAATCAGTTAAGCGAACCAAAATGATAGAAGGAAGAGTAGAAACCCTGACAAAAATGGTGTGTGATTAACAAGTTAAACTTGTTTTACCAACAACATCAACAGTACCGTCAACGTCACCAGCATCGTCAGTACAGTCAACATCAGAATCAACAACACCTATAACATCACAAACTCCGTCAGTTCAAGAATCACTGTGGACATCATTACGAATCAATAACGTGTATATTGTATCAACAAGTTATGAAGAATTAACTCATTCCCTCTGAAGAAATTATATATATATATATATATATATATATATATATATATATATATATATATATATATATATATATATATATATATTTTGAAATAAAAAATAAATCTTTCCGTGCTAAGCTATTGTGTGTGAATAATAACTACTCGGTTAATTCATATTACAAATATGCAATAATGTACATCCCTCGCCCGCGACTTAACCATCGTTAACTACAATCTCTGTCTCAATTCAACAAGTTCCAATTCCTAATAAATCAAGTATATATTTGATTTTACACTTCATCATTGATGTAACCGAAACTTTTCAGATAACATCATTCGTACTTTGCGAAGTTCACAAGAATTTAATGAAAACCAACGTCACATCTCAACAAATAACGAAGTATTGATTCATAATTTCAATATTATTGAAGAAATACTTATGTAACCTCTAAAGCCTTCAAGGAATTATTCAATTCTAGTTCCAACCGTAAATCGAATGAGTTTAATTTAGTATTAACTCATTAAAATCTATGTTACATCTGAGGAGAATATATACATATATATTTTCATAAAGACTGTAATAAAATTCTTATGTACAAAATATTAATTGTGAAAATTTTTTAACGGGTAGGTAATACCCGAGAGATATATATAAATTCACAATTAATATGTTACATTCTTCGAATCAGATTAAGCAAATTATCAATTATACTTCCTACTTTCACAATAATATACATTCTTTTATAGAAATCAAAACAACCATACTCATTCAAACCCAATTACATATTCTGATTTTAAAATCTCAGAATTCAATTCGAGATATAACCGGTACCATCACTTTTAGATTCCTACATCTTTCAAAGCTATTCTTTGACTTCAAAAGTGTGTTAGAACATCAAATGTATACAAACGATTACAATCTGTGTTCAAAACCTTTGAAAATCTCTGAAGGCACTTCAAATAATGAGCAATCGAGATGATGATCCAACCACATATTACCCACAGTTATGTACTTAAAAAGCTCTCGAAACCAAAGTCATAATTCAACACATATCTGTGTCAGATCTTTTGGCATTTATTAGCAAAAATAACCTTGCAATTCCTTTGCAAGGTAGCAAATTATATCACAGCTCCAGCAAGACAACTTCGATTTTTTCATTCGGAGTAGCCTTATCATAATTTTGATATATGTGATTACCCTTTTGTTACCAGAGAACCTTTCATATTCCACTACATTAGCAATAAACTTACCAACAACTTCACTGATCTTGGGCATTCTGAAGAATCTTTATATTTATCGAAACCTCATCATTTACTCATCTGCCTCTTGTAACGAGAATTGTCATACGAATCATTGGGAATTAGCAATCAGTATTTTGAAATCTCACTGCATGTTGACACCAACAGTTATACATAACGTCTATTTTCAAGGCTTACATACTTCGAATGTGAAGTTTCTGAAAAACACTCTGAACCGCGAACTAGTTCTCGAAATGCTGATGAAGCAACAAAAACTGTAAACGACCTTAGCAGTAAAAAGTTTGATGATAAAGACTAGTGTATTAACAAAGCTCAGAAATAGAGAAGTTTTGGAACTGGAAAATGGATTGAGCAAAGTATGAAGGAGGCTGTGGACAAATCACAAAGACTGAACCTGCCTTTAAAGAATCCAAATGATTCAGTGTCTGCTGAAGTCATTAACGAATACCTTGCTCCTGACACTAAACCCTTACAGACAATATTCTTCATCATCCTCTGATATTAGAAATTCTAAGATATCATCGTATCTTTCATTATAAATATCCTCCATATTTCTGAAGATATTTCCATAACTATTCTTATCTGGAATCATTTATCTCTTTGCGCTATCTGTATTACATCAAAAAGGAAACTGCTTAGTTCCTATACTCTGTAAACCTTTGAGTTTAAAATATGAATGTTTTTGAAGTAGTGTTGGAAACTGAAGCATGAGTTAGTATAATATAATGACACTTGATCAACGTGATTATATTACAGTAATTCATGCTGAGTTTCTAAATGGAACGCGATGATTCACAGATCATAACATCATCATGTGCCATGTTATATGACTCTTGTATTCTATTTAACCTCTAAAATATCAAGAAAATATTTCTTGATGATTCGGCCTTTTCCAAGGTATTCTAGTAATTTGACAAATCAAGATCGTGCCATCACAATTTCCTTCCTAGAACATTAACAATGTTCATTCCGAAATTCATATCTGTGAATTCTGGACCATTACAAGCGGTGCTTAATCGCAAGAAGAAGAAATGAAAGGACAAAACTCCGAAATAGAAACTGGGGTATAAATTGCAGCAAATAAAAGAGAGCATTAACTGTGGATGACAATGATGATAGAAGATAGAAACAGAGACTTTGAAATATAAGGGAAGATATAAAGCCCAACGACAAACCAAAAATTATAAACCATATATATCGATGCATATAGCAATATAAAGACACGGGAGAACTAGAAACACTATAAACCCAAGAGTATAGTAGAAGTAAATAGATTCTTCCGGCGGTAGATGAAAAAGAAGAATGACCGATATGAAAGTTATAAGTATATCGAGAATCAGAACTGGATGGAGCATATTGATGAATACTTTAAAATATGAGTTGAGGGGGAAAGAATAGAAGGTGATGAAACATGACTAGGAACTTAGAAATCAACAGATTTAACTCACACAATGACGGAATAAGTGAATCAAACCCTCTAGTGAATAGGTTAAGCTTTTTGGGATTAATTTAGTCATACCACAACTAAATCAAGTGTGATTAGATCAACACCTAGAGCTATTATTCACCACCTGGGTGATTTGGGTTGAGAGAGAATCGGAGGAGCTCACCAGATCTGAGTGTGTGTAAAAAATGAGAGGCTTAACCTAAAATGAAGAACATAAGACTTTATATACCCCTGCTGTTGACTCACCCGTACGATTCATCCATCACACATACGAGTTGGCTTCATCAGCCGTACGGGTGATCACTCACTCGTGTCTTCTCATTTAGGTTGTAATTGTGACTTTGCTCAGCATCAACCGTACGTATGAGCCTGTCAGCCGTATGAGTGAGGCTTCACTCGGACGTCTGACTAAGTCTAACATAGTCAAACATCCAAATCTCATTCTTGCAGTTGCTGTAACTACATACAAACATGGATAGGATAATAATGAACGATCATGGTGGCCTGTAAACTGTTGTACCTGCAATGGACGTGGGTAGATGTCTAGGGACTTGCATAAAATGCATCAACAGAAGGTGTGAGTTGTAAGAAAATGAAGGAGGTGAATTTATAAGAAAATCTCCGACAGAACAATTAAAATGGACGATCGCATTTAAAGCGGATCCTAATTCCTTTTGTTACCGAAGAATCAAATCTTATTACAAAGATTTTCTTCAAATCCCTTGAAATCTGGAAATCAATCATATCTACGTTAAATGATAAGATGAATCTACACTTACTCATTTCACTCTTCTATGTTAGCTTCATTCGTACTCTTCATATAAATGGATTGTTTATCCAAATTATTCGCTGATGATAAAACTCTAATTTTCAGCCTGTATGCATCATGAAAACATACTTATTATCATTCACGACCTTTTCACTCAAATTTCGGGACGAAATTTCTTTAACGGGTAGGTACTGTGACAACCCGGAAATTTCCAACCAAATTTAAACTTTATCTTTATATTATTCCGACACGATAAGCAAAGTTTGTTAAGTTAAATCTCAAGAATTTTAAATTGTGTTCATACATTCATTATAACCTCGACCAAATTCTGACGATTCACGAATCGTTATATATAAATAAATATGTATATATATGTATATATATATTATAACTTGAGAATATTAATAAAGTATTAAACGTATAATACTTTACATGAACGTATTTGTTTCAATATGTTTATCGATGGAATTAGAAGATAATATCAAATAATTGATTTATCAGATACATTATGATATGATTACGGGACTATGTTATGAGGTCCACTGTGATTTAAGAAATCTATTCTTTTTGACAACATTCGGAAAATGGTAAAGTGATTTATGAGTAAGAATGTGAAGTGTAAATAACTTAGATGTTGGATATCGACAAGTTATGTAACTCGACATTTTTCATTAAGATGATTTCATATGTTTATTTAACCTTTGAACTTTATCCCATGCTTCACCAACAAACTGTAATTTAAAAACTTGAAACCTATTATGAATATATATGATTCTACTTTTCTAAAACATTTTATGATATAACGATTTCCATTATTTTAACCTTTAAACAAAATGATTCTTAAAAATATATTTGATTTTGGAAAACAAAATTATTATATTTATTTGATTTAGTTTCAAACGTAAAAAAACGTTTTCAGTTTAAAAAGAACTTTATTATTAAAACGTATATAACTTTTATAAATATCTAAAACCACTTTTGACAACTCATTACTTAACCAGTATGATAAAGATAACGATATTTATATTTTATTTTATTAAATATATATAACGATTTAAATTAATATTATATATATTTATACGCATATTATACGTACATAGTTTTATACTTTTACTATAGTTAAACTTTACCTTTACTTTATTTTTACTTTACTTTAACTTTAATAATTCACTTTAATAATTCATACTTTAATAATTCACTTTAATAATTCATACTTTAATAATTCACTTTAATAATTCATACTTTAATAATTCACTTTAATAATTCATACTTTAATAATTCACTTTAATAATTCATACTTTAATAATTCACTTTAATAATTCAAAAACCTATTATAAATAAAATTCAATAGGTTTCATTATTTTATAAGAAACTTGAAAATATTTTTCTCTAAACTCTCTCAATCGATTTACATATATATATTTACTCCGTATTATTTCAAGATATTATTAGTATACATAAAATATTACGTCAGAGTGCTGTCCGAGTGATTTCGAAATTGTTTTTCGAGTGGGATTGGATTAAGGAAATTATGGGTTATAGCTATGGAGGTGATTGGGTATGGTTTATGGGTATGCTCGTGAGATCAATATAGTGTTTATCATCTCCGTTGCATCTACGTACCTTTCCTGCAATATTGAATCTCAATATTGATACGTGAGTACTCATAATTTAACTTTTACATACTAATAGTGTATCCCTGACTAGTGCTCGAGTATATAGGATTATGCATGTTTGTACTTTTGATATTGCCTTTAGTTAGGTTATGTTGAATCCTAAATTAGTTATATATGCGACTGAGATAAGGTATAAGATATACATGTCGTTGGAAAGCTAGCGAAAAATTAAGAACTTTTCATTTAGATATCGAATGATTTCGATGAACGGATTTGAAGTTATAGTCCATCGAATTTTTGTATTATTATTAAAAATGATTATTATTATCGTCGTTATTATCGTTGTTCTAGTTTTATCTTATTATTATTATTATTATTATCTTTATCAATAAAAGGATTTATCATTAAAAATTGTTATTTTTTTTATTATTACTATCGTTATTATCGTTAAAGTTATAATTAGTATTATTATTATTATCCAATTATTATTATTATTATTATTATTATTATTATTATTGGTATTATTATTATTATTATCATTATTAATATATATATCATTATTTAAAAATGGTTATTGTTATTGTTATTATTATTATTACTATATTATCATTAAGATAATTATTAGTATTATCGTTAATAATGTTATAGTAAGTATCATTATTAATATTAGTGTAATTAAAACAAATATTTGTAACACCTAATTATTTTGATTACTATTATTATCATTATTACGAACACGATATAAAAGACGATTAAAAGCTATTAAACGAAACGATTAGGAAATAATGGGTAAGAGTATCATGATGAAATTAAAATATTATAATATATTGATTTAGATAAAATTATCGTTCTTATTATTTTTATCATTACTATTATTATTAAAATTATCGTTAGTATTAAAACTATCATTTTAACAAAAATTATCATTTTAATAGAAATCTCATTGTTACTATAAAATATCATTATTATTATTATTATTTTAAATAGAATTATTGTTTTAAAGATAATATTAAAAATTATCGTAAATATTAAAGTTATCATAATTAGAATTATCGTTTTATCATAATGTCATCTTAGTAATTATAAATATTGATATTTTTATAATAATAATTATTATTACAAAATAATACAACTTTTACTTACTATCATTATAGATATTATTTTATCAAATAAATATTTGATACAAATATATTTTACTACGTGTAATAACTTACTTTAATAATACATATCATATTATCTTTATAATATTAAATGAACCCTATAAATTTTATTACTTAATATATATAAAAGTATATTTTATTATATAAATATAATATAAAATTTTATTTATTAATAAATTATATTATATTATTTACTCTAATAAATCTTTTAAAAATATTTAAAAATATAAAACGACGATATTTAAACTATATATTAATCATGTATAGATTTTTGGAAATTATTTTGAGTCAAATTTACTTTTGTTGACTTTTTGCATATTAGTCTCGAGCATTAGGATTGTGGTACACTATGACTTGACCTAATTTGTTAGACAAATATTGACCAACACATAAATATATATAATTAATTTAGGTTCGTGAATCCGAGGCCAATCTTGCACTTGTTCAATGACGTTATATGTATTTTTACTACGAAATACAGTATGGTGAGTTTCATTTACCTTTTTACCCTTTATATTTTTGGGACTGAGAATACATGCGCTTTTATAAATGTTTGACGAAATAGACACAAGTAATTGAAACTACATTCTATGGTTGAATTATCGAAATCGAATATGCCCATTTTTATTAAAGTCTGGTAATCTAAGAATTAGGGAACAGACACCCTAATTGACGCGAATCCTAAAGATAGATCTATTGGGCCTAACAAACCCCATCCAAAGTACCGGATGCTTTAGTACTTCGAAATTATATCATGTCCGAAGGAGGATCCCGGAATGATAGGGGATATTCTTATATGTATCTAGTTAATGTCGGTTACCAGGTGTTCACCATATGAATGATTATTTTTTGTCTCTATGCATGGGACGTATATTTATGAGAACTGGAAATGAAATTTTTGTGGTCTATTAAAATGATGGAAATAAATGATTATGATAAACTAATGAACTCACCAACCTTTTGGTTGACACTTTAAAGCATGTTTATTCTCAGGTGTTAAAGAAATCTTCCGCTGTGCATTTGCTCATTTTAAAGATATTACTTGGAGTCTTTCATAGCATATTTCGAAGAACGTTGCATTCGAGTCATTGAGTTCATCAAAGATTATTATTAAATCAATTTATAGTTGGATAGTGGATATTATGAAATGGTATGCATGCCTGTCAATTTTTGATGTAAAGAAAGATTGTCTTTTAAAAACGAATGCAATGTTTGTAAAATGTATCATATAGAGGTCAAATACCTCGCAATGTAATCAACTATTGTGAATCGTTTATAATGTATATGAACGGGTCCTTTCAACTTTTACACCCGCAAATAAGTTGGCTCTAACCGCAGCTTTCGTAAGCCAATTTAGTCCCTCCGCAGCGATGATAAAGAGAAAAGGTGACAAAGGGTCACCTTGCCGCACCCCTCTTTCAAGTTTGAATTCACTAGTCGGAGATCCATTAACCAATATTGAGATAGACGCCGATTTTAGACACGAGAGAATCCAATTTCGCCACTTTTCTCCGAAACCCATAATCTTCATCATTTCCAAAAGGAAGTTCCAATTAAGACTATCGAAGGCTTTCTCAAAATCTACTTTGAAGACGAGACTCGCATGTTTATTCTTTTTCAAATAGTCAAGCGTTTCATTTGCAATCAACACCCCATCCAAGATATTCCTCCCTTTTATAAAGGCGCTCTGTTCATAACCGACAAGCAACGGTGCCACCTTTTTTAGCCTATTCGATAGGAGTTTAGCCACGACCTTATAAAAACTACCAATGAGACTTATTGGACGGTAGTCATTAAGGCTCAAAGGCTCCTGTTTCTTTGGTATGAGAGTAACAAAGGACGCGTTGCACCCTGAAGAGATCTCACCGGTTTCCCAAAAAAAATTTATCGCACTTGTAAGGTCTGCCCGAATTATACTCCAATATTTTTTATAAAACCTCATGTTAAAACCATCTGGCCCCGGGGCTTTTGAACTAGCGCAACTTCTTACCGCATCCCAAATTTCGGTGTCCGAGAATTCTTCCTCAAGTGCCATAGCTTCTGGTGCAGATAGACGGCCCACGCCAGTATCATCTGGCCCAATACTGTTCGGCATCTGATCAGACAGCAGGGCCTGCTGGTTGTTTCAACCTTGCTGGACCGAGTTACTGTTACCAGTATCCAGGCCCAATTTTGAGAACATATGGCCCATCAGAAAAGGCCTGCTGATGGGTCTTCATTCCAAACTCCATTTAAATTTAAACCCCGTATATTACAATTGTTATACCTGCGACGAATAGACGAATGAAAAAATTTTGAGTTTTCATCCCCTTCTAGTATCCACCTAATGCGTGCTTTTTGCCTTAACATATTCGATTTAATTTTCTCTTTCTCAATCCACTTCCTTCGACATTCAAGCCAAATTGATCGCTCATTCTCGGTGATAAGGCTTTACTTTCCCACTCGCTAACTTCCTTTCTCAAACTATTAATTTCACTATCAAGAGTACCAAAAGTTTTGATGCTCCAATTTTTAAGACAAGCTTTAACATTCTTTAATTTATCTCTAAAAATACAATCCTTTTTAAACCCCCGAACCGGCATGGACCAAGCTTCTGCAATTATCTCCCCCGCCTCCTCCTTCTCAAACCACACATCGAACACTTTAAAAGGATTAGGACCGTAATCAATTACCTTGTCTCGTAAGACTAGAGGCACGTGGTCCGATAGCTTACGATCCAAGGCAATGATAGACAAATCATCCCATAGATTCAAGAACTTATCCGTGACTAGAAATATGTCTAATTTGCTGAATTTGGTCCCATCATCACTAATTCTGGTGAATCGTTTCCCACTAATTGGAATTTCAATCAATTTGTTTCGCGAGATAAAACTATTAAATCTATTTGCACGATATTGCACAAACTGTGAATTAAGCCTATCAGAACTATCGCGTACCTAATTAAAATCACCACAAATTAACCATGCCGAGTCAATATCTCCCAAAAGGTTATCTAAAGAATCCAACATAATCTTCTTTCCTTCATCATCATGTGGACCATAAATGTTTACAATCAGAGACTCTTGGCCGTTTGATTTCCATTTCCCTCGAATAGCTAGGAAAAACTCACTCCCCATCGCATTGCTTACCTCAAAACATCCTCTGTCCTAGATAAGTAGTAACCCTCCTGATTTCCCAATCACTTCCTTCTGAATATACCCAAAGTTCCCATTCCCCCATAAGGATTCAACCCACTGATCACTCACTGTATGACACCTAGTCTCCTGAAAAGCCGCAACAAAAGGTTTCTCGGACAAACAAATCTCCTTAACCCAACCAAATTTACCCCTAACCGCAAACCCACGTACATTTAAGGATAGTATCTTCATAAAAATAAATACAAAACGAAGGAAATGTTACCAGCAAATTATAATTGCTTTGCAGGCGGCCACCCCAAGCCAATTTGCTCACCATAAGCCCTAAGCTCTTCGCTACTGAAGGAAACCCCAATATCATTACCGACCTTCTGCTTTGACTTGTTTACACTTGACAATTTACGGGGTTTTAATTTCGATTTCCTACTACAAGTTTTACAACAATAAACTGCTGCTTTCTCCTTAATTACACCGCATCTAGCCATGCTTTTGAATCGCATAATCCTAGAGGAAGCATTGCAATTCCCCATCTTCTGCCAATAACATTCGCTGCAATTGGAAACTTCAACAGATTTATTCGAAACTCCAATACCTGAATTTTCCCTTGTCTCTTTCGATTTCTTGGAGTTTAAGCTCGATTTGGATTTCCCAGCCCTAGTTGATTTATTGTAACTCGAGTTTGGAATAAATCTTGGGTCATTACCATTTACCATCAAATTCCCAGTGTCACGATGTTGAGAGTTAATTCTGATGTTGTGCCGATTAATATTATCTGCCATGTTATCATTTTCATTTAACTGAGCTTGCTGAGGATTGGGCTCCATATCCACTTGCCCAACATTAAAATTTGGCCCAACATTTAATTCTGGCCCAACATTAGTTTCTGCCCCAAATACCTCCTTTGCCCTTTCAAATTCATAGGTATCTTTCACCTTTTCGTAACTGTCGTCGCCATTATTGCCTACCTTGGAAGAAGCAAAACCGCCACCCACGTCTGCACTCCTGTCGGCCACCTCCTCGTCATCCACGAAAAGCTCATCTATCCCAAAAAATTCGGACCTTTCATCATTTATAGTATTTTCACCTTTTCCGGCGGTCTTTGCCGGATCATCACCACCATCCAGGTCGTTCCCATCATAATCTTCATCTTCCTGTCTTAAAACTTCATTGAATAAACTGAATTCATCTTCTGAAGAGCCCATGATATCTTCACCTTTTGAGACTAGATCCGAGTCAATATTCGATTCAGAATCAAACATGTATTCCGAATCATCACAATCACTCTCAGACATCACAGCAATATCCGGAGCCTTCTGGATCTCTTCCTCAACGTTTATGAAATAATTTCTGGATTTAAATTTTAGAACTAGTGATCCTTTGACTACCTCAGGTTCATGCAACTTCACAAACACTTTGCCATACGTTAAACTTTGATTGCCCTCCAGGGTGCAGTTCTCGTGTAAATAAACTGTACCCCACCACTCCGCAATAGAAGTGAAGGTTTTTTCTGACCAACATGGTGGGGGTACACCACTAATTTTAATCCACAACATTCTCCCGTCTGGCCAACATGAAAAGTCCCAGATTCTGATCTTGATTAACCATCTTGAAATGGGATGGTTAGCTTCATTTGCCTTTATCGCCTCATCTATGGTAGCAAACACCACTGCTATGTCTAGTCCTCCCAAGAACTTAATCTCTACCTCACAAAGCCCTTCTGCCCTAAGGATCTTCCAAATGTTTTTGAGAATATCACGACTTCTTGCTTCCCCAATAATTGCCTTCTGTAATATCTCTTGATTTTTTGTACTCTCATCATCATTAATAACCACCACTCTTTCCTTCCTGCCCAGCTCATCCGGTTTCTGTTTTCTTTTCTCATTAAGAACATCCCTAAGATCATCCTTCTTTCCCCCCATTGCATCCATGTATGACCGATCATCTTTGAACCTGTTGAAGTTGACGTTTCTAAACCCCGTCTCTTGATGTTTGTTACGAGCCCCATTGATATTAGAATCTGTTCCAGCTGGTTTTGGGGCCCTGGTAGTAGCTTTGAATATTCTGATTTAATCTTGATGCTCTCAAGTGTTCTTAGGAAAAGGTCACCGTCGGTGATGTCAGCAAACCTAACGAAGGCAAACCTTCCACCGTTTCGAAGTCTTTTGGAAGCCATAAACACATCTCTGACTGCCCCATAGGGTTTGAAAAGTTTCCACAGATCCACAACCTTGTAATCTTCTGGAAAGTTGAACAGCATATACGATGTCAATTGGTTTCGTTTTGATCTCATGTTACGATCCTCAATATTGTTGCCATTGTGTCTCCCTTTGAATCTGCCCGATGCCGCCGCCTCCGTGTTCTCCCTCACCGTTTCTCTCACTACTCTCTCTCTCATTATTATTCGTTTTATCAACATTTAATTGAAGATAATATCAATTTTTATTGCACTTATTTTCCTTTTTGCTTTGTAAATTACATACTTTTGGGGCCTAAAAATTCCACAAGGTTTGCATCCAAATGTGTTAAATCTATCATCGGACACTATTCTTACAATCTTATAAACATAGTATATTGCCCAAACGAAAACTATAGATTTAGTACCAAAATCTAATATAATAATTATTTGTAAACAACTCAGCAACATATGCTATCAAACTTAAAAAACAAAACATATCTTAACAATTCCATAAGGGTTTTCACATCATATTTCTTAAACTTATCTAACGGCTTTTCAACTAATGTTCCAACCACCAAATTTGGCACATAAGTGGGTTAAGCCTGCATGATCATCATTGAAGGATTTCAACCTAATATTATTTAATGACAGATAAAAAAAATACATGAGCTTATTTCATTGAAAAATAAGATGTTTAAATCACTCAGATACAATGGAGACCCAAATGGAGATGACTTACTCAGCTCTCTATTTCCTTATGAATACAGTGATAGTCGTACGTATTTATTCAATTCAAATTCGTCTGAAACAGACATGTCCGATTACAGAAAAAGAACAACAACAACATATACAATTAACAAATGAGGTACAATAAACTAAAGACACTAAAATTAAAAATAAGTTGCCAATACCATAATCCAATTATGCTTTGCAAAGTACATGATAAAAATAGCAAAATTTTCGTAGCTATTTTTAATTTTGAAAAATATAAACGGTATAAAAAAATATTTAATCGTTTTGCAATCAGTATGTTATAATCATCATCTGTACGTTTAATTTATTCCATGTCGAAGGTTGGATCATCGGAGTTAGGGCACGAGACCAAATTAGGATATCTGATTTCACCCATCGTAATCAGAAGTTTAATAATATAAAAATCGTCATACAAAAGCATGTGTTCATCGTGATGATCATTAGCAGTAAAAGAATGAAAAACGATATCTTGAAGATGTAGAGGTTTACCGATTAACATCTTGATTCATTTTCTTGAAGGTCCACTAAATCACATTTGGTAGGCAATTTTATTGAATAAAGATTGATTATAGAAAAGGGATAGCAATGTAATTTTCGTATGTCCGTAACGTTTTGATTCCAGCACTCACGTAACCCTTTTTTTCAACGGGTTGGATGAGATGTTAATTTTGAATCCAAAGGGTGATATTTTTGCCAGCTAAGTTTTTTGATGAGGGAATATGTAATAAAAGTTTTGTTATAATATATAATAATATATATAATATAAATATAAATATAAAATATAAATATAAATATAAATATAAATATAAATATAAAATATAAAATATAAATATAAATACAAATATAAATATAATAAAGAAATAAAGAATAAAGATAAAGATTATTACACATGTCCATATAAGATGCACATAACTAATAATGTTGGGTAGTGTTGTATCCCACGTCGGCTGTGGTAGTAAATATTAAGTAGTTTATAATATTTTGGGATTGTAAACAAGAACGATTGTCACTACGGTGCTAATTTAATTTGGTAAAAGGTATTATTTAACTCCCATTCTATATATAGATTAGTAGGATCAAACGACGATTTTGTTAACTCAGAATCAAAACATTCAATGCATTGAATGTCTTTATTTTTTTTTCTTCGAACGTTTTACCGCCAAAATAATAACATTCATCACAAAGTGGCTTTTTTAAATGTTCATATTTTTACCTAAACTTGATGCCTGAAAAAAAATCGAAAAAAATTTACTTCCCCCCAAAAATATGCTCCCCTCTTGATTATGACCATATATATATATATATATATATATATATATATATATATATATATATATATATATATATATATATATAGAGAGAGAGAGAGAGAGAGGCAGGATCAATGGGGAAGTAACCAATCGGAGGGAAGCGGGGTGAAGCAATTTTTTTTTTTTTTTCGTTTTTTGAAAAAACTTTGTTCACGAACATTATAGATTGGATGAAAATAAGAACATTTAGAAAAGACACTTCGTGATGAATGTTATTATTTTGGCGGGAAAACGATCGACAAAAATAACATTCAAGATAATATTGTTCGTGAAGAATGTTAACGTTTTTTTTTTTCTTCATATTTTGTGAAGTAAAATTTAGCCCGATTTAGAGTTTAAGGTTTAGGGTTTAGGGTTAATAAACCCAAAACACCAAACCCTAAACCCTAAACTCTAAACCGTTCGTGTTAAAAACTCAATCTAAATCCTAAATCTAAACCATAAACCCTAAATTTCTAAATCCTAATATCTAAACCCTAATATCTAAACCCTAATGTCTAAAACCTCAACATACGTTCGAAAAACACGATAATTGTTATATATTACTTCTTCGAGCGTTTTCCCGCCAAAATAATAACATTCATCACGAAGTGTCTTTTCTAAATATTCTTATTTTCATCCAATCTATAATGTTCGTGAACAAAGTTTTTTCAAAAAACGAAAAGAAAAAAAATTGCTTCCCCCCGCTTCCTCCCGATTGGTTACTTCCCTCTTGATCCTACCACTATATATATATATATATATACTAGGTTTTTGAGCCCGTGCGTTGCACGGGTGTGTAAAAACCGTGCAAAATATGTAATTTGCAGTTCTTATTGGTAAGTAAATAGCGCTACTAAAAAAATAGAAAAAAATAAGAATTAATTAAGAGCCCTTCGAGTTGAAAATTTTAAAAAGTCTTTTGTGTGTAAGAATCCGTAATGTTGACAAATTTTAAAAATTCCTTTTGAGTTTAAGAGCCCGTGGTGTGTGAAATGCCCCGTCCTAATCCATCTGGACGAATACATTACATTTGGTTACATCGCGAGGTACTTGACCTCTATATGATACATGTTACAAACATTGCATTCGTTTTTAAAAAGACAAACTTTCATTACATCGAAAGTTGACGGCATGCATACCATTTCATAATATATCCAACTATAATTGACTTAACAATAATCTTGATGAACTCAACGACTCGAATGCAACGTCTTTGAAAATATGTCATGAATGACTCCAAATAATATCTCTAAATGAGCAAATGCACAACGGAAGATTTCTTTCATACCTGAGAATAAACATGCTTTCAAGTGTCAACCAAAAGGTTGGTGAGTTCATTAGTTTATCGTAAACATTCATTTCCATCATTTTAATAGACCACAAGATTTCATTTTTCATAAATAACATTACACTCGCAAGTGTATAAAAATTCATTCGTATGATGAACACCTGGTAACCGACATTAACATAATGCATATAGAATATCCCCGGATACTCGCAAGTATGCCATAAATATTGGCAATCGCAATCACCATTTAAATCGAAGTACTAAAGCATTCCAAATTCCAGAATGGGGTTTGTTAGGCCCATAGATCTATCTTTAGGATTCGCGTCAATTAGGGGCCATTTTCCTAATTCTTAGGTTACCAGACTTGAAGGGGCGATATTCGGCATAATAATCCAACCATACAATGTAGTTTCAAGTACTTGTGTCTATTTCGTCAAATATTTATAAAGCAGTGCATGTATTCTCAGCCCAAAAATATATATTGCAAAAGCATTTAAAAAAGGGAGCAAATGAAACTCACAATACTGTATTTCGTAGTAAAAATACATATGACGGCATTGACAACTGAACAATGCAGGGTTGGCCTCGGATTCACGAACCTATATCATTTATATATATATTAACACATATACTTGTAATCGAACAATTATGTATATATTATTATTAGTGATATAACTTTTATATTAGTAACTTATATATTTCATTATTATTATATATTCATTTTTATATATATAAAATATAAATTTTGTTATGTTATACGTGTTAAATATATATATTTATGTATTTCATTTGTTTATCAAAACAGTGGTTCTAATTATACTAAGTTAATATTAGTAGTGATAAAAATAATGATAATAACCTTAATAATATACTTATGTTAATATTAATAGTCCTACTATTTGTAAAATGATAATAATACTAATCATATTCATAATATTGATAATAATATTAAAATGGCAAGATTAATAATATTGTATTACATATAATAATACTAATGATAATGTTAATAATAATATTACTTAATAATAATACTAATAATGATAATAATATTAGTAATAATGATAATAATAATAACAATAATAATAATAATAATAATAATAATCATAATTGTTAACTAAGGTTAATTATTATAATACTTGTATTAATAACAATAAGTAATAATAATAATAATAACAATAGTAATGATAATAATAAGTTTTAAAAATAAAAACTACCTTTAAAGAGTTTCTAAAAAGAAAAGCCCCAAACCGGGCTCGAACCCGCGACCTCTTGTAAACCCAAAACACCCCTAAACCATCACACTGCCGTCTGTTTTTCTGATATAATACGCGTTTAAATTTTATTTAGCCTTCTTCTGTTTCATCTTCTCTTCTCCTTCTCAGTGACCAATTCGACCCAGATCCCATATATTAAATTAGATAACGTGTTTAAACTTAAATTAAGATTTGAAACATAATTATAGACTATCTGTAATTCGTACATCTGTTCAATTAAAAAAAATATATAAAATTAACCTGCTGATGTCGCGTATTTAAAAAAAAAACTCAATAATTGATGTTGATTTTTAGATCGTTTTAGTCATTGATTATAAAACAAATTTTGTTTCAAATGACTATTAGAAACTTCCTGACTCACCAATTGATCAAGAAACATCAGCAAATTCATGAATTTCGCGATGAACTAATTATTTGACTTTTTGAAAAATAAGTTTGACTCGAAAAATTTGAATTCAATATGGAAAATTGGAAATACAAACTTTACAGATCATTTAAACACATTATTTCTAACTGAACTGCATGGTTACATTTTTAAAATTGATTTGAATTTGAGGTATGACTAAAAAGAATTTAAGAACAGAGGACGGAACTATTTTTCTTTATTTTTCTGTAAAATTCGATAATTTGCAAGTTGTAAAAGGTAGTGGAAATTAATAGTTGATGATATAAGGTGGAATGGATTACTTAACACCAGAGTTAATCGATTTATATATAGAATATGGTGTCGACTGAATGTATTATCAAGGACAGAGAAATAAATAAAAAAATAAAAGGTGAATTAATTCCTAACAGAATTTGTCACAATGTGTAAAAGGTCAATCGTGATATCTAACGATTTGGTGACAGAAGACAAATCTGAATGAGACTGGATAGTGATGTCTAACAGGAACGATTCTCTCTTTTTTTTATCAGTATTCTAAATAATAATATAAATATAAATATTTTAATAATAATAATTCTATTAATATTAATAACAATAACTGATAATAATAATGATAATAATCATTATTAATAATAATTTTTAATAATAACAATAATAAAAGTAATAATAATATGAATATAACAATAACAATAAAGATGATAAAAGTATTAATGAAAATAATATTTTTAGATGATAATTTTTAATAAATTGTATTATTGTCTAATACTAAATATGATAATCATATTAATAATGTCATGATAATGAAAGTAATAAGTATAACATTTATATTTTTCTTGTAATTAAATTTATTATATTAATATTACATATTATTAATTATGTAATATAATATATATTAAATAATAGCAATATTAAATATTTAATGCTTTTACATTTTATATATATTATACTATACATATAATCAATAATTATGTGTATTAATCATAGATATATATATATATATGTATATATATAGATTTATATATTTCAACTATTACATATTTAATCATGTATTAATTATCAAGTTTAAGTTTTCTTTCTAAATTACATAGTAGTTTATTAATTTATTTAATTCATAATATGTGATTATTTACATGTATAATTGTTTATATATATGTATTTCTATTTACGATAAATGGTTCGTGAATCTTCGAAAGCAGTCGATAGGTAATTGCATACATGAAAACAGTTCAAAGTTTTTGAGACTTAAACTAACAGACTATGCTTATCGTGTCGAATTCATTTTAAGATTTAAGTTTAAATTTGGTCGAAAATTTCCGGGTCGTCACAGTGTGGACGAATTTTAAAAGTTCTATTGAGTTTAAGAATTCCAATATAATGTTGTTAGATATGTTTATGTTATATCATTACACGAACAATCCAACTAATTTCAAGCAAATCCAACAAAGACAACTTCAATCAAAAGCAATAACGATACTTATCAAGAGAAAAGAGACCAACTCCGAGTCCTGGACGAAGATAAAAAACTAATGATGCCCTATGCAAGGTACAGATTCACAAAATATTAAAATATAATATCAAGAGAAGAGAATGCAGTGATTACCAAAACTAATAGCAAAGTATTTGTTAGCCTCCACTATTTGCTTCGAAAGAGCCAAGGAACATGTCACGAATGACAAAACGCGCGACCAAGTCTGTTCTCTTAGCCTGCAAAAAAATGCCTAACTGGGTGTTGTTCTTGATCCCAATTAAGAATAACATATATGAACAACAAATAATGACCATCCTATTCATAAAAAGTAATTATCTATGCAATCTAAGCTTTGATTTGCAAAGTATTTTTAACAGATATATGACCATGTTTGTTGATACATGGTTATTACAAAAAATCAGTTTGGTAATGCATATTACCAAATTCAAAGGCTCATATCCAGTGGCTTACATTTGTTTTACCCACTTTTAAGCATATTTGAGTATCTAAATAAAACCATCAAAGTGGCGTAGAATATACCTACTTCTAGTAATTATAAACACATTAATCCTTAAACAACAATATATAACTACTGATGTTACTCTGTACTGCAAACAAATTTTTAAACTAAGGTACATAGTAGCAGCAGTGAGAATGTAAAATAGCACCAACAGTAGCAATACAGAATAGCAGCAACAATAATATAAATGAACCAAAATAAAATGAAGTGAGCAATGAAAAAGTACTAACCATTCGATTAATTTAGCATCATGTTCACATATAAGGAAATGGATATACATTTGAATATAAAATGCGCCTACATATAGATAAACTGTATTATATTTGATGATCAAAATGTACCTCCTCGTCAAGTAGGATGAATGCACTCACCCTAATTTCCCCTAATTCATGTGATTTTTCGTCTTGTTCCTCGATGCGAAGGACTTTTATCTTGATCCCAAACTTGACAATTGTATACATTAAATAGATTCATGACTAACAAATGTACTTGGTTGAATAACATGCCAAGATTAATCATACCTTATCTAACAGTGGATGATTTATTCTTAATTATTTTATGTTACCCACCCACATCCAAGATCAACATCCAAAATTTAATTATTCAATGTTACATATCCCAAAGTGAAAGTAGAAAAATATTAAAACATCCTATGAAAGCAAGTTAATGAGACCGATACACTAATAACTAATACTACCAATCTTCCACAGCCCAAATCAGACCTTCACCACCAGATAGTAGGAACAATTTACTACGATATGAAAACGGACATACATGGGTTAAAACATTAACAAAATACATAAAAGAAGTACCTCTATGCTCTATCGAATCAACCATCTGTTGATGCATCTCCTGGCATTTTAAGGACATTATTTTGTGTGATTACTTCCATCTGCTTCGTTGTATGTGATGGAAAATCGTGTGTACTTTTACCAAAACAGATTAACGCAGCGGATAGTTAAAATAATAATCTTTTATTATTTTATGAACAAAATTTAACAAGATTAAATTTTCACTTATTTAATGAAACATGCGCATGATTAATCTTTTCCAATGATCCAGTTACATCATAATAATTGTCATGAATATAAAACAAAAGAGGAGTTAACGATATACCTTTCTTGGAGAATTGATGAGACGGAGAGAAACTTACGATCAAAAGTATGACCGTCTCTTTGGATAGTCCACACTACACTTCAAACGACTGTCAATGGATGCTAGTCCAAACCCAAGTAATATTAATCAACCTTTGGTTAACATTATGAAATCAAAATATGTAATATGTGTTTTAGTTTTCTGAAAGAATTCGATATGAATTAATTTGGTGCGATATATAAAGATATTTTTTCAACACACTCGTGAACCTTTATGAAAAATCCGTGAATTTTAATTAGAACCAATATATATATCATAAAGTCGTATTTCTTAAATACTTCAGGAGTATGCTATGTAACTTATAATTAATAATTTCTATCATGTCACTTTCATGTGAATAGTAAATTAATTAATTTCCATTCATTTACTATTCATATGAATAGTAAATGAATTAATTTCGATTTACTATTTTGTTACTTGAGTAATATATATACATCATATATATATTTTATTTGACGTCTCGGTGTATATGTGTGTGACCCCGAAGGCTCAAATGAGGTTGGCCATATAGTTATATGTTGTACCTTACACATTAATCCTACAGACTCCCACTTGTGCATGGCACAACACCAAGTAACTATACAAATAATGGTAAGCGTCTAGCAACACGTCATTGTCCCCAAATTCATCTGAGGGTAGTTTCTCGAAACTTTTTATGGTAAGTTTTAAATGTCATTCGTCCTTTTGTTTCAGATACTTTAGTTAAACTTGAGATATGGATCATCGGTCATTCTCATTTGTTTAACAATTTTGTTTCTTGATCTTAGAACTGAATTAGATCACCAAACTAATTAAGTATCATCTTAATTACATTTGGGTGCGGCCACACAATTATCTTATTCATTCATCGAGGAGCTCAAAAAGTATCTAACTCCAAACATTTTAGAGGAACAAATCCTATATTGCATGCACGTGTCTATCACGAGCTTTACATTATACCCAATAATGGCCTTTATAACAGCCTTATTCAGGATAGCATTTAACCATATCAAAGTACAATGTTCCACACATCAAAACTGGCGTGCATCTCAAGTCTAAGGACATAAAGACATAATCACTAAAAGATTCACTGCTGACAATGATCCATGTAGTGACATCTCGGTTCGGTCATTCCAACATTCATCATCAATGAATACATATGAATTTTGGTCTCTACAAGTTAACTATTCATCATCAATGAATATAACCAAAAATTCATATTAATCTTAATTCATGTTATTCCCATAACATGATTGATTATGGAGATTTTGAATAATCAACAATTACTCATGGATTAAACATGCTAATATAGAACACAGTGATATATATGAAAATGATCATACCAACTATATATCAATTCATTAAGATAAAACTGTTTAATGTTCCAAAAATATCTAAATATTAAATTACAAATTAAAAAGATCGGCAGCATAACGAAGTCCAATACTACTAGCATGATCATCATGCTTGTTGTGTGTTATGGGCTTCGTGAACGGGTCAGCCACATTATCATCTGTATGAACCTTAAGAATACTAATATCATTCCTCTCAACGACTTTTTGAATGTAGTCAAACTTTCGAAGAATGTGTCTGCTACCTTTACGTACACGTGATTCTTTTGCAAGTATAATAGCACTTGAATTATCACATTACATTTCCATAGGGGATTCAATGTTGGGTACTACTCCGAGTTCAGCAATAAAATTCCTAATCTAGACAGATTCTTGAGCAGCTTCTGAGGCAGCAATGTATTCTGCTTCTGTTGTAGACTGTGCAACTGTGCTCTGCTTTGAGCTTCTCCAATCAACTGCCTCGCCATTCATGACAAAGACATACCCTGACTGGGATCGAGAATCATCTCGATCAGTTTGGAAACTAGCATCTGTATAACATCTAATACTCAACTCTTCTTCCAAACCACCGTAAACCAAGAACATATCTTTAGTTCTCCGCAAATATTTAAGAATGCTCTTAACAGCAATCCAATGTTCTACACCTGGATTCTGTTGATAACGACTCGTCAAGCTAACGAGACATCAGGTCTAGTACATAACATGGCATACATAATGGATCCTATAGCCGAAGCATACAGAACACATTTCATTCGTCTTATCTCATCAGGTGTGATAGAACTTTGAGACTTGCTCAAGGTTATGCCCTTTTGCATGGGCAATGCTCCACGCTTGAAATTTTGCATGTTAAATCTTCGCAAGATTTTGTCAATGTATGTACTTTGACTCAAACCAATAAGCCTTTTGGATCTATTTATATAGATCCTGATTCCAAGAATATACTTAGCTTCTCCAAGATCTTTCATGGCAAAACATTTTCCAAACCAAGATTTGACATCTTGCATAGTTGGAATGTCATTTCCAATAAGTAGTATGTCATTGATAACGCCAAAATTATACATGTTTATTGCCGTTATTTCGATCCAAAGTTGTTCCATTTGTATGTAATTATTGTACGTATGTATTGTAATTCGTGTATTTTTGTAAAAGTCCATTGTGAATGAATAAATGAAGACCAACAGTGAAAACAGAGTTAAAACGAAGATTGAACGCGTAAAACAGGCCGAAACCACTGAAACATGTCCAAATGCGGCGCATCTCTCTTAGATGCGGTGCATCTATACACCAAATAACTCCCGACAGTTTCAGATGTGGAGCATAAAGACTTCTGGACCAAAACAGCCTCAGATGCTGCGCATCTGAGATGGATGCGGCGCATCCAAGCCAGATGTGGCGCATCTGGTCCCCTGCCGATAGTTCTGAGTGCAGAATCGAGCTGGAATCTACTGAGCGTAAAGAGATGCGGCGCATCCCAAACAGATGCGGCGCATCTGGTCAATTTCTGGCCATTTTACCTAACTTTTTAGCCTATTTAAGAGAGCCTTTGGTTACATACTTCATATACCTTCACTACTACGTTCTCCCTCAGTTCTAATACGATTTTCAAGGTTCAAGGAAGGCTGCAAGTCAATCTTCACTCTTTCAACATCAAGATTAAGCTAGGATCGTTTATCGCAATTGGTACTATTGTTCTATATCTTTTTAAACATGAATTCAACTTGTATTTACTGTTTCATTAGTTCTACTATGATTATGTTAGGCTAAAAGCCTTATGTGTTTGCTTCAATGTAAGATTTATGGCTTGAGATTGTTCTATACTTTGATGTTATGCTAGTTATACATATGTTTGATTGATTAAATTATCTAGTTCAACCGTAAGAACCATTGTTATGCTTGTTTAGTTCATTACTTTAATTATATAGATTGCAAACCTATTAATGTGAGTTAACTAGGAAAACAATCTATACTTCAATACACCTAGTAATCTAGACGATTAGATGCATAAACTTAAGTGATTTTGTTATGTGTTTAATTCGATAATTGAATAAGTTCCAAAGCAACATAGTTCTGAAATTACCTCAAGTGATTGTTGTAATTTAGGTTTCACGTGAGTTTAACCGGGTTGAATCTAGTTAGTTAATCAATCTAAATCACCATGTTCTTTCAAAAGCTCCATAGTTGTAATCATCCCTGTATCCTAGTTCAATTATGTAAGTTATGACTTGATTTATGTGAATTTATCAAAGACCATAGCTTATACTTCAACATCTAGTGATCTAGCCACCTATATGTGAGTATAGGATGTTAATTGAACGATATTTAGGATATACAATCATGTAGTTTACTTAGAGTGATCTTAGTAAACTAGGTTTTATGTGAATTCAACCACGAAAGAATCTTGTTGATTAAACATAACTCTTAAGTTTATAGAAATTGTGAATTAGATATAAACTACTCTATTGTAACTATTACATAACGGTTTTAATTATAGAAGAACAATCCCTGCCATTTATCAAGCATAGAAGTAAACATCGCATTCTCATTCTTGTTAATTACTATATTTATTTACTGTTTCGTTAAACGAAAATACAACTTCAAACACAAAATCCCCATTTTAGAATAATTAATCGTGGTAAAATCTTAAAAACAAACTTCTCCCTGTGGATCGAACTGGTCAATTTACTTGCTAGTTACTGCGTGATCGGGTTTTAGTTGCCTGTATTATGTGTTAATTATTAAGCATATTGTCTTCATTTTAAAGGTTACATTTTGACACATCAACTTTTTGGCGCCGCTGCCGGGGAAGCGGTTTTGTTAAAAGATTTTAATAAACTTTGAATTATTCGATCCTTTTATAGGAATTCAATTCCTAGAAAAGTTACTTTTTATTGTAAGCTTGTGTTTTTGCAATTGGTTTGTTTGTGGTGTTGTGATTGCAGGATAAGTATTAGTGCATGAATCTACGTTCTTCCAACTCTAATTTAATTCCTTCATATCCTGAACCTGAAAGAGAACTTCACGAACGCTTAAGAGCTCAAGAAGTAGAATCTCTTGCTCAGGGTTTAGAATCACTTTCATTAGATTCTAACTCTGAACCAATTGTTCAACCAATCATCGAGCCAGTCATTAAAGAAGAGGAAGCGATGACTGCTACAAATCAAACGATGGATGCTTTAATGAAGGCAACAAGGACAGGACAAGGCCACGCGATTATTCAACCTATGATGACTGATGGTTTTGAAATAAAGGGGCAATTTCTTCACATGATGACTAATACATGCCAATTCAGTGGAGCCCCAAATGAGGATGCTAACGAATATCTTCGTAAGTTTGTAAGCATTTGAAAGCTTTTCAAAATCAAAGATGTCTCCGATGAAGTTGCATGTTTAAAAATCTTTCCATGGTCCCTAAAGGATGATGCAAGAGATTGGCTAGACTCATTACGGAAGGTTATATTGAAGATTGGAATGACATGATGGACAAGTTTTTGTCAGAATTCTTCCCTGCTTCAAAAGCAGCAAAATTGCAAAGTGATATAAATCACTTGAAGCAAAAGTCTAACGAGACTCTTTATGAAGCTCGGACCCGATTCAATAAAATGCTTAGGGTATGTCCTCAACACGGGTTGAATACATTCCAAAAGGTCCAAATATTCTACAAAGGAGTCAATGTGGCTACCCGAAAGGAAATAGATGTTGCAGCAGGAGGATCAATCATGAAAAAATGCCCGAAGACGCTCACACAATAATTGCCGATATAGCAGCCCATTCTCACAATTGGCATCAAGAGACGGAGTTCTCTAGATCATCAACAGTTGCTAATGTCAAAAGCAACGATGAAATCGCTGCATTAAAAGTTCAATTGGCAAATCAAGCAAGGCAAATTGAGAAGGTAACCAAAGAAATGCACGCTATCAGGGTAGGGTGTGAATTGTGCCAAGGTCCCCATCTCACTCGAGATTGAGACCAAACGACAATGGAAGAGCAAGCAAATTTCTTAGGTTACTTGCGTAAAGGTGAAATGAATTTTGACGACTTTCCGGCGGTTGATGCAATGAACCGGAAATACCCTCCTGTCAACAGTTATCAAATAGGGGGACCTTCAAGTTCAAATAACAATTATCACAGAGGAAATTCAGGTTACCAAAATAACTGGAATTTTCCAAATCAAAATCAAAGAAATGCACCACCGGGTTACAATCACATAAACAATCGTAATCAACCTCCACGAAATTACCAAAATAATTTCCAACACAATCAACCACAACCACAACCACAAGCACATGTACAACCACAACCCGAGAAGAAATCCGGTTTAGAAGATCTTTTGAGAGATTTTATGGTTAAACACGAGCAAAATGCGAAACTTCAAACTCAGCAAATTCGAATTCAACAAGCTACGATTCAGAATTTAGAAAGGGATGTTGGAAGGATCTCACAGTTACTAGCAGAGAGACCACCTGGTGCTCTCCCCTCAAATACTCAAGTGAATCCCAGTAACAATCAAACAAGGAATGAGCATGTAAATGCTATAACTACTAGAAGTGGTTTAACCACTAACCCGGAGATTCCAAAGTCCCCGAAAGTTCCTTTATCTCCTTCTGTTTTGCAGGTACATGTTGATGTAGATGAGCATGTTGAAAAAGAAAAAGAGAAAAATGATTCACCAGTGGTCATATCGAAGAAAAGTGAAGAACCACAAGTGAAGGTGTACAAGGCACCTATTCCATACCCAAAAGCATTGAAAAAAGACAGACTCGCGAGCCAATATCAGAAATTTGCGGATATGATCAAGCAAATCAGCATTAACATGCCACTCGCGGAGGTTCTTAAGGGTATGCCCCATTACGGGAAGTTTTTGAAAGATCTCATATCCTCGAAGGGTAAATACCACGATGTTTCTGCCACATTCCTCCATGAGGAGTGTTCGGCCATCTTGAAAAAGCAAAATGTACCTCCAAAATTGGGAGATCCAGGTAGTTTTATCATCCCATGTATGATGGGTGATTCGGTAATGTACGATGCACTAGCCGACCTAGGTGCAAGTGTTAACCTAATGCCTTACTCGTTATATTTGAAACTTGACTTAGGAGACTTGAAACCAACCCGGATGGGTATTCGATTAGCAAATCAATCATTTGATACTCCCGTAGGTATAGCCGAGGATATTCTTGTAAAAGTTGGCTCACTTATCTTTTCCGTCGACTTTGTTATTCTAGAAATGCAAGAGGACACAAAAGTTCCTATCATTTTAGGACGTCCTTTCCTTAACACCGCAGATGCTATCATTAATGCCCAAAAAGAACAATTAAGTCTAGGTGTGGGAAACGAGAGAATAATTTGTCATATTGACAAAGCCATGAAAAGACCCACTTCCACCAATGACTCTTGTTTTCAAATTGATGTTATAAATCTTTGTGTTGAGGATGAATTGCAGGAGCTACTTGAAATTGATACATCGGGGTTTGCCCCGGTAAGTGAAAGTGAGTATTTCAATATTGATGAAGCTTTTGATGAGTTGATGAAAGTGGTCACGGATGATGAGACCATGGAAGAAGAAATTTCCAAGGAACAGGAATCATTTGAAGATATCGGAAATAAAGATAGATTCCGAATAAAGAATTCCTTGGAAGAACCACCCGTACTAGAGCTTAAGGAGCTACCCAAACACTTGGAGTATGCTTATCTCGAAGGTACATCTCAATTACCGATGATTATTGCTTCACATCTTTCTGGTAATGAGAAGGATAGTTAATCTCTGTTTTGAAAACCCATAAAAAGGTTATAGCCTGGAAAACGACCGACATTCCAGGGATAAACCCGTCTTATTGTACACATAAAATTCTCCTTAAGAATGACTTCAAACCAGTAGTACAAAGACAACGTAGGCTAAATCCCAACATGAAAGAGGTTATTAAAAAGGAAGTAGTCAAGCTTCTTGACACCGGGTTAATCTACCCCATCTCCGATAGTCCTTGGGTTAGTCCAGTACAAGTAGTGCCCAAAAAGGGGGGTACAACCGTTATTGTAAATGAAAAGGATGAACTCGTTCCAACTAGAACGGTTACCGGCTGGAGAGTCTGTATTGATTATAGACGTCTCAATGATGCCACTAGAAAGGATCATTTTTCGTTGCCTTTTATTGATCAAATGATTGAACGATTAACAGGGAAAGAATACTATTGCTTTCTAGATGGTTTCTCCGGTGACTTCCAAATTCCAATTGATCCCAACGACCAAGAAAAGACCACATTCGCTTGTCCTTTCGGTACCTTTACCTATCGCCGCATGCCATTTGGTTTATGCAATGCACCCAGAACCTTTCAAAGGTGCATGATGGCAATTTTTGATGATATGGTAGAGGATTGTATGGAAGTCTTCATGGATGACTTTTCCGTGTTTGGAGATTCCTTTGAATCGTGTCTTTTTAACCTTGAACGTATGCTTATCCGATGTAAGAAAGCAAACTTGGTCCTAAATTGGGAAAAATGCCACTTCATGGTGAAGGAGGGCATTGTACTTGGTCACAAGATATCTCGTGCGGGAATAGAGGTAGATAAAGCTAAAATTGAAGTTATCTCTAAGCTACATATACCAACAAATGTCAAGGCCATTAGAAGCTTTCTTGGTCACGCGGGATTCTACAGACGATTTATCAAAGATTATTCTAAAATCGCCCGCCCAATGACCAAACTTCTTGAAAAGGATGCTCCATTTGTCTTCGATTCAAATTGCGAGAATGCATTCTCCATTCTAAAGTCAAAACTCACACAAGCTCCCATTATCGTATCTCCGGATTGGAGTATGCCTTTTAAGTTAATGTGTGACGCGAGCGACTATGCCTTAGGTGCTGTCTTGGGACAACGACCCGATAATCATTTTCTTCCAATTTATTATGCGAGCAAAATGCTAACGGGAGCTCAAATTAATTATACCACCACGAAAAAGGAGCTCTTGGCGGTTGTTTATGCGTTTGATAAATTACGGTCATATTTGGTGTTGTCCAAAACCATTGTTTACACGGACCATTCGGCCCTTAGGTACTTATTCTCGAAACTAGATGCAAAACATCGTCTCATACGTTGGGTTCTTTTACTTCAAGAGTTTGACATTGAGATACGTGATAAGAAAGGAGCCGAGAATCTAGCCGCCGACCATTTATCACCACTTGAAAACCCCGAATTAGAAAAACTCGATGATACAATCATCAAGGACACATTTCCTGATGAATCTCTAATGAGGGTTGACAACGAATCTGAAATCCCATGGTTTGCCATTTTTTAAACTATCTTGCGTCAGGCATTCTTCAAAAAGGACTTTCTTATCAACAAAAGAAGAAATTCTTTGCGGATTTGAAGTCCTATTTCTGGGAACATCCCGACCTATTTCGTGTTGGTGCGGATCAAATGATTCGCCGTTGTGTGTACGGAAAAGAGGCTCAACAAATTCTTGAGCATTGTCATCAAGGGCCCACCGGCGGTCATTTCGGACCAAACCACACCGCAAGAAAAATCCTTGACTCGGGCTTTTATTGGCTCACGATCTTTAAAGATGCCCATAATTTCGTTTGGACTTGTAATGCATGCCAACGAACGGGTAACATCACGAAAAAGGATGAGATGCCTCAAACCGGCATCCAAGTTTGTGAAATCTTTGATATTTCGGGAATCGATTTCATGGGACCATTTTTGTAAGTTCCCATAAGTGCAAGTACATCCTAGTAGCCGTTGACTATGTATCTAAGTGGGCTGAAGTGAAAGCTTTACCTACGAATGATGCTAGGGAGGTGGTGAACTTCTTGAAAAATCTCTTCTCGTGCTTTGGAATCCCGAAGGCACTCATATCCGATCGAGGAACACATTTTTCCAACAACCTTCTTGAAAAGGTGTTGAAGAAGTATGACGTAACTCATCGTTTCTCTACTCCGTACCACCCGCAAACGAGTGGTCAAGTGGAGAACACGAATCATGCCTTAAAACGCATACTTGAGAAGACGGTTGATAACAACCCTAAGATTTGGCAACGCAAGTTAGATGATGCGTTGTGGGCCTTTAGGACTGCTTTTAAAACACCAATCGGTACCACACCATTTAGACTTGTTTATGGTAAAGTGTGCCATCTTCCGGTTGAAGTGGAACATAGAGCATACTGGGCATTGAAACTTTGTAATTTAGACATGGAAAAGGCTGGTGAAAACCGATTCATGCAAATGCATGAATTGGAAGAGTTGAGGTTAGAGGCGTACGAGAATTCGAGCTCGTATAAGGAAAAAACGAAAAGGTGGCATGATGCCCGATTGAAAGAAGTGAAAGAGTTTAAAACCGGTGATAAGGTTTTGGTTTTTAACTCACGGTTTAAATTTTCTCCCGGAAAGTTGAAGTCCCGATGGACGGGACCTTATTTGGTGAAACAAGCATTTCCATCGGGATATGTTGAGTTGTTTAGAAACGAAAATACTTTTAAAGTGAATGGTCATCGATTAAAACTCTATTTTGATGGAGTTAATACCACGGTTCAAGATGACATCACTTTCTCCCCCAACGCTAATTAGCTTGGGAAGGAGTCGCGTAAACGACTCACTAATAAACCTCACAAATTGTATATAGTTCCTTCGGTGTGTTCGTTTCTTAGGATTGATTGTTTTGAGTGTTTTGAGTGATTTTTCGAGTTTTAGTACGAACCAAGTTGTTTAGGGACCTTCCGAAATGTTTAATACGCGAAAAAACGTCAAAACTGGTGCAACAGGGCCAGATGCGCCGCATCCAGGCTGGATGCGCCGCATCTGAGGACAAGAAAAATGTCGACAGTTTTTGATGCGCCGAGAAAAGATCATGCGCCGCATTTGGGCCACCAGATGCGCCGCATCTTCTCCAGATGCGCCGCATCTGAGACAGATGCGCCGCATCTGTGTCTGAATGTGGGTTTCTGCCTATTTTTTTTGCACAAATACGGGAGTTTATCATTTTTATTCATTTTTTCACCTACAACTCCGACTTTCATCCCATTTTCTCTCAAGGATTTCATCTCTAAACACTAAATCAACCGATTAAACCCATCTTTGAGCATCTAATCCGTCTATCAACATGAGAAAGGTAAGATTAATCTTCATTTCTTCATGGTTCTTGTGTTCTTCATTCTCAAATTCGGATTTAGCTTGTTCTAGGTGTGGGGATGTTTAAACCTTCATGTTTTGGTCATTATATGCTTGTATTATTGTTACTAATCCTTATTCATGCTCAAATTTCATGCTTAATTACTCAAATTTTCTTTAGAAATTAGGGTTCTTCATGAATTTGGGGATTTTGAAAAAATGACCATTACTTGTTTAAATTGGGATGCTTTAGAGTTCAATTACTAGTATACATTGGCAAATCCGCATGAACCTTAGTTGAAATACACGATTACCCAAATTATTGAATTGTAGGGTTCTTAAATTGGGGATTTTAACTTTTGTTGACTAAGTGAGTGTTCTAAGTGGAATTAAAGCAATTCATTGATTATGCTAAACTCATATACGCCTTAACTTAGTGTTTGTTCGAATTCAAAAGTTTTATTTGTGAAAGTTAAGGATTGTATGCTTAGGCTTTTTGATGAAATTGTATACTTGAGTCGACTTTAGTGTCTAAATGTATGATAACCATTGATTGCATATTGTTTGACATGCTTATTGATGAATGCTAATGGTTTCATATACTTGTTTTGGTGAAACTAATTATGCTAGATATGATTGAACTTATGAAGTGATAAAGATTATGAGTCATATTAGTACATGTTTGTTAAAAATGAGATAAGTACATCCATGATAGAATTATGTTTGACATGAGAGTTTGTGTAATGCGTACGATATAACGTGTTCTACATGGTTTTGGCTTGTGCAATATGAAAGATGTTTTAAATTTATTTAACGCTAATCAACTTGGTTTGTTGTTTTGTTTGTTTGGTTTTGTTGTGTTTTTGTAGACTAGAGCTTCATCATCAAACCCAAAATCAAAGAAGCAAAAAGCCCCGGCAATTATAGATGAGGAAACAAGTGAAGAAGAACATGTTGTTGAAGAGGAAGAAATGGATATTGACAACCGGTAGTTAAATGTCCGTGGATTAACCACTCTAGATCCATGGATCAATGCAGTTTTGAGGCATCCGGAATATCATGAACGGATGAAGGACGGATGAAGGCACTTCTACACAAAGACGTATATCTGGGGAAATATATCGATTGGACACCATTAGAAGAAGCAGGCGAATATCAAAATTTTCGCAACCTTTTCCGAGTAACGTATCAAGGCCATCGAATATATGCATGGGAAAACCTGTTCAGAATGCAAGAAAGAGTGTACCCACTTTTAGTCAAAGAATTCGTTGGTTCACTTAGGGTTGATTACACGTCACCAACATCCGGTACCTTTATGAGATTTCGTCTTGGAGGACAAGACCGAACATTAATACTGCTACAATTTGTAAAGGCGTTGGATATCTATGAAGGGTTGCCACATCAATTGATGCAAAATTACTTTAATCAATGTATATACTATGTTTCTTCTTTTAATCATTCAGAAGCATGGGTGGACATGAGCAATAGCGCATATAGTGCAAGCAAGTAGACTTGTAGCAAGCTACGTACCTACGAGCATCGATGCATCCAAAGATTCATTTCAAGTACCATAAAATGTCGAAAAGACAGTAGCGAAAAAGTTACCAACTTGGATATCTGGTACATTCACGCGATAATGGATCACTCCCATGTTCATATTCCACGAATGATTCTCACTTTCCTTCTCGAAGAAAGGAAAAAGATTACACCAATCATGGGAGGCCATTTTGTAACCAGGATTGCCCAACATTTTTGTATCAATACAAGTGGGTTAGAGAAGAAACATATGATTGCCTTTGATAGAGTAAGCTATACAAGGGCAAACATTTTAACTAGGGGGTCGAACAGCCTTCTAACTAGGTATGTGAATCCCGTGAACAGGCAACCAGAACAACCACAACCGCAGCCAGATCCACAGCCGAATGTTGGAAGTAGTTCAGGTCCGGGAAATGATTGGGAGGATTACATGGCACGACAGTTTTCAAATTTGCGACTCCATAATGATCGAAACACCCAAAAGGTAATTGATCACTACGATACAGGTAACAGGGAGATGTAACATTACATTGATGTAGGGAATGATCGAACGTGGTACACTCAAGCGGGGCAGCAAAATCAGCTTAACTGCATACATGAACAGACTGTGTCATATGCTGCAGATCCCGCTAACTATACCCCCTCTCCTTGGCCTACATACGAACCATGGGTTCGAATGGGTGATCCATATCATGCGCCTTATCCTCCTCCTCCTAACCCGCCTACTGAAGACACTGCTTTCGTCCCTGCTCAAGCAATTTATCAGGGGTACAACCCCTCAATATTTTAGGACGACGACGCGGGAAACCAAAATGAAGGCGGAGCTGGCCCTAGTAACTCTTTTTGGGAATTCTTCTGAAGTTGACATGATTATTGGTGAAGTGTGTGAATGGTTTGATTGATGTTGGTTTGTTTCAAAAATAATTTATCTTTATGTTTGGTGTGTAATAACTTGATAGTATTTTGGATGATTGTAATTTGAATATTTTAGATAATTATAAGTGGGGTTTTTAGTACATGGAGTACACCCCCATTTATTTGTGTGAATTGTATGTTTGCTTTGTTTGAATTAATACAGGTGAGCATTGTGCTATATGCTGCATTTTTTACAAAGACAGGCAGTAAGTTCAGCACATACTTGATCAGTGATTGTTTTGTGGCTGCAAGAAGCGGATGATGTTCTTATGCTGGCATTCAGTTCAGCGCCATCATCCCGTGAATTTCGGTTTTAGACCTTGAAAGTAATAAACTCTCTTACACTCTTTAACCCTCTTGAATTTAAATTTTTTCTGATTTCATGTAACGAGGGGGATACATGAACTCAAGTGTGGGGAGGAAGTTATAAATTCTTTCGGGTTTTTGATTTTGTTTTTGATTTTAGTTAAAAAGGCTTAAAATGGTGAAAAATTTTAAACTTTTATCTTCATAAATTCAAATTTTGTTTAAAATTTATAGATTTTAAAACTAGGTGTATACACCGAAATTATTATCACAAAACAAATTAAGAAACAACCAAATGATTGAGTTTATTTTGTTAAAAAATCATAAAAACTAGTAGTCATATAAAAGATATAATCATCAGGCTATACCACATTCTGAATGAAAAAGAATCATCAAGTAATTTGTTGTTCTAACAATCTAATCCAATGCTCATCTATGTAATGATTGTGAAGGAAGTCAAGTCTTCCAATATGACACACTTGCTAACTTATGTTAGAAGATGTAGTCCAGAACAGTTGTAGATTGACGAAAAATCTTGAAAAGTCATCTCTATCATCGGCTGAAAATCCACCTCACCTCAGCATCAAACAGGGTTTTTGGTGGTTAGACTTATCCTAACCATGAGATGGATCTGTCTCGTACAATGGGGGAGCACATTGCAAATTAGCTTTTAAGACTAATGAATCTAATCCCCAGATGGATGATCTCCGTAAAGATCAACCGTATCTATGTTGACTACGGCCAACATACATATGCCATAACAAATTGAGGTGTGCAAACTCATGGTTCACCGATGATATTTGGACATGATATAGTTTCTTCTAAAAACTTATGCTATTTTATGAACTATATTGTGTAAAACCATTTTTAGGACATCCGATTTCAAGTTCCATGATACTTCAATCATGGGGGCGAGTAGCTTGCTAAGCGCCGACTGAGGCTTCGGTTTTCAGTTACCCTCAACCGAACTTTGAGGTTAAAACCGAAAAACTTGTTAGTGTAAAAACTAACATGTCTAATTTTCAAAATGTAAAAGGTTTTTCGAAAAGGTCCCAATTTCCCTAAGGATCCAAATTTTTAAGAAATGTAGACTTTAAAACCCGCCTTTCGACTTTGGTGTGATTTCATTTCGTGTGTGTACTAAAAGTGTGTGTATTACATTGTGAAATAAATAAAAGCGTGTGTACTCCAAAGGTGTGTGTGTATACTCAAAACGCGTGAGTTTGATTCGTGTGTGAAATAAAAAGTGTGAGTGTATATATTGTGACCCGAGTGTGTGTTCCATATAGCCTGAGTTATTGTGTTACTAAATAACTTGTGTATCTTGTGTACTATATCAAGTGAGTGTGATTCCCATTTTTGTGTTCTCAATTAAATAAGTGTGTTCACTATAGTAAATTTCGATTTCTTGTGAGTCTTGCTTGAGGACAAGCAAGGTTTAAGTGTGGGAATTTTGATAACGCCAAAATTATACATGTTTATTGCCGTTATTTCGATCCAAAGTTGTTCCATTTGTATGTAATTGTTGTACGTATGTATTGTAATTCGTGTATTTTTGTAAAAGTCCATTGTGAATGAATAAATGAAGACCAACAGCGAAAACAGAGTTAAAACGAAGATTGAACGCGTAAAACAGCCCGAAACCACTGAAACAGGTCCAAATGCGGCGCATCTATGCACCAAATAACTCCCGACAGTTTCAGATGCGAAGCATAAAGACTTCTGGACCAAAACAGCCTCAGATGCGGCGCATCTGAGATGGATGCGGTGCATTCAAGCCAGATGTGGTGCATCTGTCCCAGATGCGGCGCATCTGGTCCCCTGCCGATAGTTCTGAGTGCAGAATCGAGCTGGAATCTACTGAGCGTAAAGAGATGCGGCGCATCTGGTCAATTTCTGGCCATTTTACCTAACTTTTTAGTCTATTTAAGAGAGCCTTTGGTTACATACTTCATATACCTTCACTACTACGTTCTCCCTTAGTTCTAATACGATTTTCAAGGTTCAAGGAAGGCTGCAAGTCAATCTCCACTCTTTCAACATCAAGATTAAGCTAGGATCGTTTATCGCAATTGGTACTATTGTTCTATATCTTTTTAAACATGAATTCAACTTGTATTTACTGTTTCATTAGTTCTACTATGATTGGCTAAAAGCCTTGTGTGTTTTCTTCAATGTAAGATTTATGGCTTGGGATTGTTCTATACTTTGATGTTTTGCTAGTTATACATATGTTTGATTGATTAAATTATCTAGTTCAACCGTAAGAACCATTATTATGCTTGTTTTGTTCATTACTTCAATTATATAGATTGCAAACCTATTAATGTGAGTTAACTAGGAAAACAATCTATACTTCAATACACCTAGTAATCTAGACGATTAGATGCATAAACTTAAGTGATTTTGTTATGTGTTTAATTCGGTAATTGAATAAGTTCCAAAGCAACATAGTTATGAAATTACCTCAAGTGATTGTTGTAATTTAGGTTTCACGTGAGTTTAATCGGGTTGAATCTAGTTAGTTAATCAATCTAAATCACCATGTTCTTTCAAAAGCTCCATATTTGTAATCATCCTTGTATCCTAGTTCAATTATGTAAGTTATGACTTGATTTATGTGAATTTATCAAAGACCATAGCTTATACTTCAACACCTAGTGATCTAGCCACCTATATGTGAGTATAGGATGTTAATTGAACAATATTTAGGATATACAATCATGTAGTTTACTTAGAGTGATCTTAGTAAACTAGGTTTTATGTGAATTCAACCACGAAAGAATCTTGTTGATTAAACATAACTCTTAAGTTTATAGAAATTGTGAAATTGATATAAACTACTCTATTGTAACTATTACATAACGGTTTTAATTATAGAAGAATAATCCCTGTCATTTATCAAGCATAGAAGTAAACATCGCATTCTCATTCTTGTTAATTACTATATTTATTTACTGTTTCGTTAAACGAAAATACAACTTCAAACACAAAACCCCCCTTTTAGAATAATTAATCGTGGTAAAATCTTAAAAACAAACTTCTCCCTGTGGATCGAACTGGTCAATTTACTTGCTAGTTACTGCATGATCGGGTTTTAGTTGCCTGTATTATGTGTTAATTATTAAGCATATTGTCTTTATTTTAAAGGTTACGTTTTGACACATCAGTCATCAACATACAAGATCAAGAAGACAACTTTGCTCCCACTAGCTCTAATGTAAACACATGGCTCATCTTGATTTTGAGAAAAACCAAACTCTTTGATTTTCTGATCAAACTTAAGATTCCAGCTCCTGAATGCTTGCTTTAATCCATAAATGGATTTTAGAAGCTTGCATACTTTAGTAGGATGCTTAGGATTCACAAACCCTTCCGGCTGAACCATATATACATCCTCGCTTAGGTCGCCATTTAGGAAAGCGGTTTTGACATCCATTTGCCATATTTCATAATCATGAAAAGCAGCTATGGCAATAAGTATCCTAATTGATTTAATGCTCGCGACTGGTGAAAAAGTTTCATCATCATCAATTCCTTGAGTTTGAGTATAACCTTTTGCCACCAACCGAGCCTTAAAAGTATTTACATTACCGTCCATGTCAGCCTTCTTCTTGAAGACCCATTTACTGCCCAATGTCTTGCAATTGGGTAGAAGATCAATCAAGTCCCATACTTGATTATCTTTCATGGACTGCATCTCTGCCTTCATAGCATCTCGCAATTTGTTAGATTCTGGATCTGACATGGCTTCACTGTAGCTAGAGGGTTCATCATAATCCCCTAGATGAGGTTCATCTGAATTAATCAGAAGATTTAACCTCTCAGGTTCATCATAACCTCTCAAGTCCCATACTTTAATTATCGCATTTTATTTACTGTCATTTTATTCAATTGCACTTTTAATTATCGCAATTTTATTTTATCGCACTTTTATTTATCGCAATTTCATTATCGTTATTTACTTTACGATTTAAATTAAGTTATATTTATTTTTAATTTTTTTTACATTAGGTTTTAACTGTGACTAAAGTTTTAAAATCGACAAACCGGTCATTAAACGGTAAAAACCCCCTTTTATAATAATAATACTACTTATATATTTATTTACAAATATAGTTTTAAAAAATATAGCATTAAACTTGGCGAGTTCCCTGTGGACGAACCGGACTTACTAAAAACTACACTACTGTACGATTAGATACACTGCCTATAAGTGTTGTAGCAAGGTTTAGGTATATCCATTCTATAAATAAATAAATATCTTGTGTAAAATTGTATCGTATTTAATAGTATTTCCTTATAAAAATATAACTATTTTGTATACACCTCTACGTACATCAAGTATTTTTGGCGCCGCTGCCGGGGAAAGTTAAAACGCCGAAAGCGCAACGCTATATAAAAAAAAGATTTTTATTAAGTTTTAGTTTATTTTTGTAAAAATACGTTTTAAATATTAAAAATACAAAAATATAAAAAAAATATCTATATATTTTTAAGAATTTGTTTAAAATATATAAAATCATAAAGTATTTCTATTTCTATTTTTCAAATTATAAGTTTTTATTTATTTTATATAAATATTTTATAAAACAGAAAATTAAAATAAAAAGTAAAAAAATTAAATAAAACAAACTTAACCTGCAAAATTGAACCATTTTCGTTTGAACCTGCAACATCCACACTCGCGGAGTTTTTCTGGCACGTAGCACCGCACTCGCGGAGCCGTCTGACAGGACAAACCCTTAGCCAGCATTAATTACGGATTTAGGGTTAAATTTTTATTATTATTATTATTAAAACTAATTAGGTTTTATTATTTAATTAGTTTTTAGTTTTTAGTTTTAAGTTTTAATTAATTATGTAATTTAAGTTTTATCTAGTTTTATTAACTATTAAATTAATACTTTTATAAAATAAATAATATAAAAATAATATTTTTATAAAAATTAGTAATTTTATCATCTTTTTATAAATTGTATATTTTAATCGTTTAAATCATAATTTGTATATTTATCGTTCGTATTTAGTTTTAAGTCATAGTTTTTGCCATAGTTATTTTTATTTCTAGATTTTTAGGCTTTGCCGTAAAATCCCTTAAGTGCTTTTTCTTTAAAAATTTAGGTACTTTAGAATTTTGCGACGCCGTTTTAAGATTTTAATACTTTTTAAGTTATTACCGTTTTGGATTTAGAATTCCTTTTAAGCTTTAATATTTTTAGACGCAACTTTTAATTCTTAGTTTTTAGACTTTTAAGTTTCGACGCGCTACGTTCTTTTTATTATTTTTTGACCTTTTATTTTTTGACGTTTTTCCGACGCGCTCTTTTTCTTTCTTTTTTTTCGCCGCTCTAGTTTTTAGGACATAGAATTTTCTATTTCTTCTCTAAAATTTCTTTAAATTTCAACGAAAAATTATTTTAAGCAGTTAAATTGATAGACATCCAAATTTTCTGTTTCGTAGTAATAGTTGGATTTGTTAGTGGCTGAGTTGTGAGCTTCCGATTTAAAGGGTTCGGGCTCCCTGCTGCATCTATTGGCTATTCGAAACGTAGGCAAAAGCAGAAAAGTCTATTAATTTGATAACTTATATAATTTTTATTTTTTATAACTAATAGGATATTCAGTGAATACACCGAGCAAAACGTTCACCACCTTTTGTACGTTCACCACCTGTAACTCGATCAAGACATCTAGCAAATATTGTCGCCGTTGATTTTTCTTTAGAATCGTCATCCAGTCGACCAAGTACTCCAATTCAAATTTCCGATAATCCATTTTTTAAACCCGACCTCACAATTGAGAATCCGGAGGATATTCAGGGACAATTCAGAGATCCTGAACCATTAATCTTTCCTCCGGAACCACCAATCATTCAAACAGAGATTGTTGAGGAACCTACCATTAAATCGGAATCCTCTAGTGATTCAGATTCAACAAATTCAATCATGGAAAATCTGGAACCTCTAAGTATGGAAGACCGAATGAGAGCTAAACGCACTGGCCAAGGTCACGCAATTACTCAACCTGACATTAATGCGCCAGATTATGAAATCAAAGGACAAATCCTACACATGGTAACTAATCAATGCCAATTTAGTGGTGCACCGAAGGAAGATCCAAACGAACATCATCGTACTTTTAATAGGATCTGTACATTATTTGAAATCAGAGAAGTGGAGGATGAACAGATATATCTCATGTTATTTCCCTGGACTTTAAAGGGAGAAGCCAAAGATTGATTAGAATCGTTACCTGAAGGGGCGATTGATACATGGGACGTTTTAGTTGAAAAATTTCTTAAACAATTCTTTCCGGTATCTAAAGCCGTAAGACTTCAAGGAGAAATTGTTACGTTCACACAAAAGCCAAATGAAACTCTATATGAAGCGTGGACAAGATTTGGAAAGTTATTAAGAGGATGTCCGCAACATGGTTTAGACACTTGTCAAATAGTACAAATATTCTACCAAGGATGCGACATCACTACACGAAAATACATCGATATAGCAGCTGGTGGTTCCATTATGAAGAAAACCGCAACTGACGCTTACAAAATTATTGATAACACTGCTTCCCACTCACATGAGTGGCACCAAGAAAAATATATCGTTAGATCATCTAAAGCAGCTAGAGCCGATTCTAGCCATGACTTAGATTCTATTTCCGCAAAGATAGATGCTGTCGAGAGACGAATGGAAATGATGACTAAAGATATTCACTCAATACGAATTAGTTGTGAGCAGTGTGGAGGACCACATTTCACAAAAGATTGTCTCAGTATTGAACTAACAATTGAACAAAGAGAGAATGTTTCATACATAAACCAAAGGCCTGGAAATAATTATCAGAATAATTATCAATCGCCAAGACCAATCTACAATCAAAATCAGAATTATAACCAATATGTTCCATACAATAACCAACAAGGTCCTAGCAATCAACAAGTATCCAACAATACTTACAATCAGCAAAGACCTATTTTTCAAAATAAACCACCACAAACCGATGATAAAAAGCCAAATTTAGAAGATATGATGTCGAAGCTAGTTGAATCTCAAACTCAATTTTTCACATCTCAGAAACAAACCAATGAACAAAATGCTCAAGCATTTAGAAATCAACAAGCTTCTATTCAAAATTTGGAACAAGAAGTAAGTAACCTAGCAAGGTTAATAGGTGAAAGAAAATCGGGAAGTCTACCTAGTGATACAAATGCTAACCCCCAGAATGAAACAGCTAAAGCCATTACCACAAGAAGTGGTATTACACTTAAACCACCTGAAATACCTGTAATTTCTGATGACTCTATTCCTACTCCACAAGAACCACAATCTGAGCAAGATAAGGAAACAGAACCGGTAGTTGAAAAGGTTAATGAAGATAACACAGTTAAGGCTAAACCTTATGTTAAACCATACCAACCACCACTTCCTTACCCTAGTAAAATGAAAAAAGAGAGACTTGAAGCCGAGCAATTCAAATTCTTGGATATGTTTAAACAGATAAATGTAAATCTTCCTTTCATTGATGTGATTTCAGGAATGCCTAGATATGCTAAATTCTTGAAATCCACATTTATTTAAAAGTTGTCCCGATGGAATAATACGCCGATGTGTATTTGGAGATGAAGCTAGTCAAATCTTAAACCATTGTCACACAGGACCAATAGGAGGGCATTATGGGCCTCAGCTCACAGCAAGAAAAGTTTACGATGCTGGATTCTATTGGCCTACAATTTTCAAAGACGCACACCTTCTTTGCAAATCCTGTGATGCTTGTCAAAGGGCCGAAAAAATAAGTCAACGTGATGAAATGCCACAAAATGTCATTCAAGTATGTGAAGTATTTGACATTTGAGGTATTGACTTTATGGGTCCATTTTCAAAATCTCATAATAATCTCTACATTCTCGTTGCCATTGATTATGTATCTAAATGGGCAGAAGCACAAGCTCTTCCAACTAATGATGCACGAGTTGTAGTCAACTTTTTAAAACGTCTTTTTGCAAGGTTTGGAGCACCGAAAGCTTTAATAAGTGACCGAGGTACTCATTTTTGTAACAATCAACTTGAGAAAGTTCTCAAAAGATATGGAGTAACTCATAAAATCTTAACTGCTTATCATCCACAAACAAGTGGACAAGTTGAAAATACCAACCGAGCTTTAAAACGTATTCTAGAGAATACCGTAGGATTAAATCTGAAGGAATGGTCCATTAAATCTGCACTCTGGGCTTTTAGAACAGCCTACAAAACTCCAATTGGAACCACACCTTTTAAACTCGTTTACGGAAAAGCATGTCATCTTCCAGTAGAAATTGAACACAAAGCATTTTCGGCTTTGAAGACATGTAATCTTGATTTACATGAAGCCGGACGTATACGATTAAGTCAACTAAACGAATTAGAAGAATTAAGACTTGAGGCATATGAAAATTCCTTAATCTATAAGGAAAGAACGAAGAAATGGCATGATAAAAGAATCAGAAGTTCAAAAGAATTTAAAGAAGGAGACAGAGTTCTTCTTTTCAATTCACGATTCAAGCTATTTCCTGGAAAATTGAAATCAAGATGGTCTGGACCATTCATAGTCAAAAGAGTTTTCCCGTACGGAACAGTAGAATTAATAAATTCAAATGGAATTGAATTTAAGGTTAATGGTCACAGAGTTAAACATTACATAGATAATCCAATGGAAGTTGAAGATGAAGTTAATCACAATTTCGACACCACAGCTAACTAAGTGTGGGGAGAATCAAGTCTTTTAAGGAAAATATATATTTCTGTTAGAGTTAGATATTCTGTTTTCGTGTAGTTTCCGAGAATGGAATCCGAATGGTCTTTCCCTAGCAGACCCTAAAGAACTAGTCTTCTCCCCCCATTCTGAATTTTTATTTTTTTAGGTTTTACGAGATGAAGAATTCCTTTGATCTGAACCATGGTCTAATGCTACACGCTATGATTACTAAACGTAATAATGACACACTTCCGAGTGAACTGGTATCATTCATAAGAGGCAAAATGTATGGAGTAAGAAAAGAACTTAGAAAAGATCATCATAAGATACATTTTGGTAAAGGAAAATCAAAATCCGCAACAAATAGAAGAGCACGACACCTTAAAAGATGTTACAAATGCGAAAAATGGTCACACGAAGGTAAATGTTCAAATAATCAAACATATTCAAATACCAAATTTGTTACTCTATGCAGAGAAGGACCATTCATATGTTTAGAAGAAAAGATATTGAAGATTCGAGGTTATGCATACGTAGCTATGGAGAACCAAATCACACGACTCTCCTATGAGTCGGCTAAAGCAGGTCTCTGAGAATTCTTTCTCACAGGTAAGTATGTACAGTTTTTATTTTTATTGCTTTTAACCTTTTGATAATAAACGCTAAATCGTTCACTATAAAGTATTAAATTGGTATTCAATAAAATTAGGTATGCGTAGCCGAAATTATTGATATCATACAAAAATTTATTACATCACTTCGAAATTTACCGTTTATTCTTAAGGTATAAATATCTTTAATCAATCAACCCAAAACATTTCAAAAATTCGTCAGGAGTAAAACTAGGTAATATAGCCGAAATTACTTTACCGAAAAGAGAGGCGTATATTTTTGACAATATTTGATTGATTAAAGTGGGATAAAAGACCAAAAAGATTTTTAATTTTATTTTTACTTTGTTTTTAAAATTAATATTAAATTATTATTGTAAACTTTTTAAAATCAATATATTTAAGTTTGTAAATATTTGAAAAATTAATATTTTTAATAAGTTTGTATGTATAAAAATATTAATAATATGAATTTTTAATTTTATGCATTTTAAATTTAAGTTTGGTGTGAATTTAAAAACAAAAATTTACTTTATTTCGTTAAGTTAAAATTTTTGATATTTAAAATTCATCGTGAGTTGAAAACTAGGTCGTTGAACCGAAATTGCTCTACCCAAGGGAGGGACGAGAAATTTTATTATCATTATTTTTAATCTTATTGATTTAAAGTATGCCAAAAACATTAAAAAAAAACCCAAAAATCTTTGCTTTTAAAACAACGCTTTAAAATGACGAATTTTTAAAAAAATTTGTCAAGGGACGGACTAGGTCAATGTACCGAAACAACCTCGTCCTAAATAAAAAGGAAAACAAAATTTTAAATTAATCAAGTAATTGTTTTATTAATAAAGGTTTTATATAAAAAAAAAGGGAAAATTTAGCACTCGCGGTACTTTGTGGGTTCCACATCCGCACTCGCGGAGGTCTGGAATCCCAGACCAGATAAACTGGTCGACAGACCAGTTTCCACACACCCACACCCATTTTTTTATTTTTCTGCGAAAAAACCCACAAAACCACTCTCAAATTCGCGATTTTTCACCGTTAAACATCAAATTTTTTGCTAAAATCATGTTGAGAAGGATGCTGCCAAGAAGTTACTCAAGAAAATCGGTAATTTCTACATCTAAACACCCTTTAATTCGGATTATTAGTGTTCTTGAACAAAAATATACCTAATTTGATTTTGATGATTTCTAGTGTAATTATGCTTAAATTGATTGTATATTATGCTTGTATAACCTAGATTGATGCTATTTAACATGATTAGAAGCCTTAAACTTCAAATTTTGAGTAATCTAGGGTTTGTGTTCTTGAGCAAAATTTGGGGCTTTTTGATATAAACGGGTTATGGCCGAATTTTGTTGTTAGTTTATACTAAATTGAGTAGTGTAACATGTTTAGGTTACTAAATGATCAAAACTTTGATCCTAAACATGATTTTCAAGTATTAAAGTATACTTTTTGAATAAAAAATACATGAACTTGATCTAATTCATATGAATGCCATGTGGAACCTGTTTAATTGCTATAATGATTATTTTTGACATGTTTTAGAAGTTAAATGATTTGGAATGTTGTATACATTTTTATATAAGTTTATTTGTAAAAATATAGAATTGTTAGTATTATGAAAATGTGTATAAAGTTTAATATAGTTTAAACATGTCATTGTAATTGTTTTGATTTATGATTTTGCTAACACTAATGCATATTTGAATGCACAAAAATTGTGTTTGATGTGTTTTGCAGACTGAAAGGGATGAATATTCATCCGCATCTCAGGCTCACAATGCTCCTCCTGAGAATGCAGAAGAACATGAGATTAATGACCAATATAGACAAAATTTACCGCATCAATTCATTTCATATTCAAATATAGAATTGGCAGATTTACATCCTAATTTAAGGTTTGATTGACACTGGATAGATTATCCAAAATACCAGAGGAACTTGCACACACTTCAGTCTAATGTTGTTGAAGTACCTAGAGTAATAGATTGGGAACCGTTAGAAACAGTCAGATTGGCCGGTCCAATCAAAGAATTACTTACACAAAGGTATGGTAATTCTACTTTTACTGATTGGAAACGTTTGTTTAATATACGTAGGCGTGTATATAGAGAATGGTGTGTGGAATTATTATGTAGTGTTGAAATAAATGATCAGGTATCTACCTTAACCGATCGTAGTTTTATTAGATTTTTATTAGGTGGTGTGATACGCTATATGTCTCTACTAGACAAGGCTCAGGCTTTGTGTATATATACGCCTGAGGAACTAGCATCTGCAGATTGTCAAAGGTTGATAGTTGAGGGTAGGAGGGTTGATGAGAATTTTGATATGAATGGTGTATGGAGTAGAATGACTAGGCATGTTGTGACTCGAACTTTTCCATGTTTATATATATTAATTGAGATTGATATTTACATGACTAAATGTTTCCAACGTGTTAAGCAATCAAACTTGTTAAGACTTGATTAAATGAAATAAGTTTCATATAGACAATTGATCACCCATGTTGACCGGCGATTCACGAACGTTACAAAATTGTAAAAACTACATGTTGTGGTATATATAGACATATATATATGGTTGATATAAGATTATGATGAGTAAGTATCGCACTAATTATATTAACAATGTGTGATATACATAAGAAATGAGATTACTAAGTTAAGAAACTCGAAATGATATATATAACGATTATCGTTATGATAACGTCTACTAAATACATATGTATCATATTAAGATATTGATACACTATATTTAACATGATAAAATGATATTTAAATATATCATTAAGTGTGTTAACAATGAACTACATATGTAAAAACAAGACTACTAACCCAAGAATTACGAAACGAGACTTATATGTAACGATTATCGTTGTAACGATATTTTAATGTATATATCATATTAAGAGATATTCATATATCATAATATCATGATAATATAATAATATCATGATAATATAATAATTTAACATATCATTTGATATAATAAACATTGGGTTAATGATGTGGTAGCGTGGGGGTACGTGATAGTACTATATTTTACTACGAAATACGTTACAAATTACACAAGTTTTAATTATTTATTTACAAATGGGATATACCTAAACCTTGCTACAACACTATAGGCAGTGTACCTAATCGTAGAGTAGTATAGTTTTTAGTAAGTCCGGTTCGTTCCACAGGGAGCTGGCTTATTTCACACTATATTTTAAACAATTATATTCGTACAAAATAAATTATATTAATATTATATAAAAGGGGGTTTTACCGTTTAATGACCGGTTTGTCAATTTTATATTTTAAGCGAAGCGTAAAGTAAATGACGATATTTAACTAACAATATAAAATAATTAACAATAATTAAAATGACAATAAATAAAAGTACGAGGAAAAATGAAATAAAATATATTATGCTTATTTAAACTTCCGTAATCATGATGGTTGATGTGTTGATTTTAGTTTTATGCCTATGGGTTAATTGTCCTTTGTCCTGGATTATTTAATATGTCCGTCTGGTTTTTGTCCATAACAGTCCATCGGTCATAAATTTAAAGTGCGAGTGTCCTCGTCAATTTATTCTTATACCCGAAGTCAAATATTCCAACTAATTGGGGACTTAAACTGTAACAAGGTTTTAATACTTTGTTTAATAATTACACCAGAATATCGACTGCGTGTAACCCAAGGTTTTAATACTTTGTTATCAATTATGCAAAGTGTCCTTGTACATAATTTCACCCCTTTTTTAATAATTCCATAGACTATTAATCCATTCCCGTATCCGGTTAAATGAACGATTATTCGTACATATAAATATCCCGCCCATCGTGTCCGATCGAGTGTATGTGGTTATTTATAGGTACGTCCAATTGTGAATCTTTATATTAAAATTAACAAACTATCATTTAGTTAAATAATTATAAAGCCCATTAATAGCCCATAGTCTAATTTCCACAAGTGTCGTTCTTTGGTCCAAACCCCAATTATGGTACAAAGCCCAATTACCCCGTCTTTAATATTTAGTCCAACATCATGATTACTTTGGCTCAAATAAGCATATTAATAACTTAAGTACGAGACATTAATTTAAAAAGGAGAACATAACTTACATTGAGTATTTATCGCGTAGTGTTACACGGACAGAATTTCGACTTCAAAAACCCGTAAAAATAACTTTTACATAACCCGAACTAATCTAATATAAAACTACCCTATACTATATATATTGTATATATATTTATTTATTTATTTATTACAGAGTATTATTATTATTATTTATTATCTTTTTACTCGCAGAATTCTTGACCTTTTATAGGCATTTTGGAATTTGGCAGCTCCGCGAGTCGTGGAGTTTTTTGCCTTCAAACTCCGCGAGTCGTGGAGTTTGAAAATCCAGCTCACAAACTTTTGGCTCCTAGCTTGTCGACATAATAAATATATAAATATAAAATATAAATAATTAATATAATTATTTATATATTATATTATATTCTTGTGCATAGTTGACTTGTAATTTTTGGTCCGTTGCGTCGGGCGTTGATAGTTGACTCATGTCCCGGTTCCGGATTTTCGAACGTCCTTGCGTACAATTTAATATCTTGTACTTTGCGTTTTGTAACTTGTACTCTTGTCATTTTTAGACGTTTTTCATCAATAAATTGAACCTTTTGAATTGTATCTTGTACATTTGAGCTTTTTGGACGTTTGTGTCTTCAAATCTTCGTTTTCGCCTTTTGTCTTTGTACTTATTTATTTAAACAATTACAATGAAAATATAATACAATTACATATGAAAACCTATTATTTAGGAGGGATATTGCTATGAAATATATGTTCCTTTTTAGCCTTATCAAATATCCCCACACTTGAGCGTTGCTTGTCCTCAAGCAATACAGAACTTGAAATAAAAACATACATGAATCACTTTTTTATTCATCACACTTTGTACATCAGTGATTTTGATATGGTGGTATAAACAATGATAGTAACGATAGAACCATGGTTAAAGGTGGGTGTGTCATCCACAGTTGCCTCGGGTTTAGGTCAACGACACTTGCAATCAAATAGCCGATTTACTTTCGGTTTCCAAAGCAAAGTGCACATTTGAAAGGCGGTTTACAGTCCCACATGACTATGAAAATTTAGATCCGTTAGGAAATTGGATCTTTATGAAAACATTTGATCTTTTGAAAATTCAAGCTAGATTTTACCCTAGACAAGTTTTCCTGAATAACCCTTCACCGGTGTTTGCAAAATATTTTTGTGGGTTGTGTGGGTTTCAGATTTGAAAATTTTAGCTCAACACTTGTGGTTTTGTGTTACCCACTTGCTAACCTTGTATTAAGAAAGCAACACGTCCAGTTCACTTGTCCCGTATATTACCTTTCGGCAAACTACCGTCCGGTTGTAAAGGAAAGCGTTGAACAAGCAACTGTTAAGGCAATGTCTAATGACATGCTTTTGATTATGGTCTATAAACGTGTCGGATGCTAGTACTATCCTTTGTAGGAGCAATAGTAAAGCTCACCCTATAGTTTTTCGGTATGGCACAAGGTCCTGTCTTCGACCATGCTATGCAACCACCGTTCTTACGGTTGACACCCGATTTGGTTCAGGTGACCTAATGAATTCCAGGTGAATTCCAAGGATTTTACGTTCAATGGTAATGAACGCATTGAAAATGGGTTTTCAGAAAACAAATCGGTTTATAATTTGATCAAAATATTTTCTCGTTCAAGCTCGAGTTTAGATATCATTGAATTCCATGAGTTTGAATTCTCAATCTTTAAGGTCAATCTCAAGGATTGAGTAATATCAGGCTTAAAAGCTGATTTTTGATCTTTTAAGGAGATTATCCTTTATGGGGATCTGATTCATTAGTCTTATCAAACTAATTTGCACGGCGTCCTCCCCATTTTACAAGACAGATCCTCTCATGGTTAGGATAAGTCTGACCACTTGCGACCCTGTTTGATGCTGAGGTCCGTGGATTTCCTGCTAATTTTAGTGATGACTTTTCTAGATTTTTCGTCAACCTACAGCTGGTCTGGACGACAACTTCTTGACCTAAATCAAGAAGCGCGTGTCTTTTTCGGAAGACTTTACTTCCTTTTAATGATGGAATTGATTCATCGTGTAGATCTATCTTTCATTACAGTAAATCGGGTAAAACAGTTAATTTAGTCCAAAACAAAAGCACCTGCAATAAACTTTACAGAAACATGTGATAGATAGTTTTTAATTGAATAACTTGGTACATTCTCCCCACACTTAGTTTCTTTCTTTGCCTTTTTATTCTCCTTTATTCCATTTTAAATGAATTCAAGCGTTTTAGGGTGTTTCTCAATTTATGTCCTTTTCGAGGTAACGATAATTTCGGTATTAACACCTAGTTTTCACCGTTCATAAATATATATAAACATGATTTTAAATTCATTTAGTTGAAAATTTTTCAAATTTTCATAAAATTTGGCAAATAAACCAAGTATAAACCCGAGAGAATTTATAACCCTTCCCCACACTTGAGATCATGCAATGCCCTCATTTGCATGAAATCAGACTATAATTATAAATTCATGAGGGTGATTAGTGTAGAAAAGTAATTAAAAATACCCAGTTTGTAATTACAAAGCTCGTCGAATGATAGATGGCACGCCTCATCGTTCATTCCTTCTTTTGTTATTTCACACATGTTTTTCTTCAAAAACGGTTACTTTTCTGAACTGTTTGCTAATATTTGAAAATGCGTCTTTTACCCTAATTGTGCATTTTTATTAACGAGTTATGCACTAACCCGAACCCCTAATTTAACGTTAAATGGGGTTAGACTTCCCCACACTTAGCTGACGACATGTGAAGTCGGTAGAATGAGTTCCACGAATTAGAGTAGTGAGCCAGTTATTTACATTTCGGGTGGTGTATAATATATCAATGGGTTTAAAGTTTAGACTCACCAGATCGTCACTACTTAATTCTTTTTTAAGTGTAGCTTTTAGTAAATGGATATGTCTCTTTTCTGGTTCTTGGTCAAATGGATCGATATACACCGACATACTTATTTCTATAGGGTGGACAATTCCTAATATTTCCTTCCTTTTATTCTCAGGATCAAAGTTTTCACCTCTATTACCCAATTGGGTGAAATTCGAGGTGTCATTATCTATTACAGCTCGTAGTTCATTTCCGGTGGATGACTCGTCTATTGAGAATATTGGGTTGGAAGGTTGTGGAATGGTGAAGTTCGGTTTGGCCTCGGGGGTAAAAATTTTAACGTTATCGTATTCCCAAGAGTACCAATTTGTCACCCTTACTTCTTCTTTATCCATTGATGGATCGATGATTTCGTCGGTAGAGGCTAATGTGTCGGTATGTTGTGAAATTGGTAAGACTGAATAAAAAGTATCATCGGGATAATTGGTGATTTCGGAGCTCTCGAATTCATCAAAATTCGATGATATGAGATTTTCTTGCACAATACTCCTCAGATCAACAGGTGTGTAGTCTGATAGAGTTTCAGCTTGCCGGTTTACAAACTCTCTCATTTGTTCATTTTGAGCATTGAGTTCTTCGAGTTTGATTTTCATATTGTCTAATAAATTTTCAGACACGTAATTTTCCTCGTCTACTGGTTGTTGAGTTTGGAAATATTCTTGGGAATAATCCCACTTTGAATTGTATTCTTCATAATCATTCCATTCAGGTTCCGTGGGTGCGTAATTTTCCATAGGGACGTAATAATAACATTCCCATGTTGAGTGATAATCTCCACAGATTTCACAACCAGTTATTGTTTCGTCATTCGTGATCCAAGATTGACCGAACGAATTGTCATCAACACCCGTTTAAGAGTATTGATTTAATTGATTTTGGATATCAAAAAGAGTTTCCATAGCCTTGTTTTCAAAATTTTCCATTTTATTGCGATGGCCAAATTTTAGCTACAATGTGGTGCATTTACTAATTATCCTATTAGTTATAAAAATAGAAAAACTTATATAAGTTGTCCAATTAATAGACTTTTCTGCTTTTGCCCACGTTTCGAATAGCCAAAAGATGCAGCAGGGAGCCAGAACCCTTTAAATCGGAAGCTCACAACTCAGTCACTAACAAATCCAACTATTACTACGAAGCAGAAAATTGTCAACGTCCATTAATTTAACCACTTAAATAATTTTTCTTTCCGTTTGAGATAGTAGATAAAAAATAGAGAAAATTTCTAAGTCCTAAAAACTAAAGCGTCGAGAAATAAGAAAGAAAAAGAATGCGCGTCGAAAAACGTCGAAAAATAAAAATAAGAAAGTAGCGAGTCGTGACTTAAAAGGCACTAAAATTTTAAAATCGTCGCAAAATTCTAAAGCACCTAAATCTTAGTCTAAAGAAATAGCACTTAAGGGATTTTACAGCAAAGCCTAAGAATCTATACATATAAAATAACTACGTAAAAACTAATTTTAAAACTAATTGCGAACGAAAAATATATAAAATATTACGATTACACTAAATAAAAGGATACAAATTATAAAAAGTGATAAAATTACTTATTTTTATAAAAAATATTATTTTTATATTTTTATTTTTATATTTTATAAAAGTGTTAATTTTTTATATATTAAAACTAAATATAGTTAATTATAACTAATTAATTTAAAAACTTAAACTAAATAATAATAATAATAAAGTAATTAGGGTTAAATAATAATAATAATTAATAATACCCCGTAATTAATGCGAAATAGGGTTTCTGGTCAGGCTGGTCAGGGCGGCTCCGCGAGTCGTGGAGTTTTTTTTTTTTTAAATTTTATATTGTTTTTCTAAAAATATATAAAAATATATTTATACAAAAATAAATTAAAAATATAGCGTTTCGCCGAGTCCCCGGCAGCGGCGCCAAAAACTTGATGTGGTAGCGTGGGGGTACATGATAGTACTATATTTTACTACGAAATACGTTACAAATTACACAAGTTTTAATTATTTATTTACAAATGGGATATACCTAAACCTTGCTACAACACTATAGGCAGTGTACCTAATCGTAGAGTAGTATAGTTTTTAGTAAGTCCGATTCATTCCACGGGGAGCTGGCTTATTTCACACTATATTTTAAACAATTATATTCGTACAAAATATATTATATTAATAATATATAAAAGGGGGTTTTACCGTTTAATGACCGGTTTGTCGATTTTATATTTTAAGCGAAGCGTAAAGTAAATGACGATATTTAACTAACAATATAAAATAAATAACAATAATTAAAATGACAATAAATAAAAGTACGAGGAAAAATGAAATAAAATATATTATGCTTATTTAAACTTCCGTAATCATGATGGTTGACGTGTTGATTTTAGTTTTATGCCTATGGGTTAATTGTCCTTTGTCCTGGATTATTTAATATGTTCGTCTGGTTTTTGTCCATAACAGTCCATCGGTCATAAATTTAAAGTGCGAGTGTCCTCGTCAATTTATTCTTATACCCGAAGTCAAATATTCCAACTTATTGGGGACTTCAACTGTAACAAGGTTTTAATACTTTGTTTAATAATTATACCAGGATATCGACTGCGTGTAACCCAAGGTTTTAATACTTTGTTATCAATTATGCCAAGTGTCCTTGTACATAATTTCACCCCTGTTTTAATAATTCTATAGACTATTAATCCATTCCCGTATCCGATTAAATGAACGATTATTCGTACATATAAATATCCCGCCCATCGTGTCCGATCGAGTGTATGTGGTTATTTATAGGTACGTCCAATTGTGAATATTTATATTAAAATTAACAAACTATCATTTAGTTAAACAAATATAAAGCCCATTAATAGCCCATAGTCTAATTTCTACAAGTGTCATTCTTTTGTCCAAACCCCAATTATGGTACAAAGCCCAATTACCCCGTCTTTAATATTTAGTCCAACATCATGATTACTTTGGCTCAAATAAGCATAATAATAACTTAAGTACGAGACATTAATTTAAAAAGGAGAACATAACTTACATTGAGTATTTATCGCGTAGTGTTACACGGACAGAATTTCGACTTCAAAAACCCGTAAAAATAACTTTTACATAACCCGAACTAATCTAATATAAAACTACCCTATACTATATATATTATATATATATTTATTTAATTATTTATTACAGAGTATTATTATTATTATTTATTATCTTTTTACTCGCAGAATTCGTGACCTTTTATAGGCATTTTGGAATTTCGCAGCTCCGCAAGTCGTGGAGTTTTTGGCCTTCAAACTCCGCGAGTCGTGGAGTTTTTGGCCTTCAAACTCCGCGAGTCGTAGAGTTTGAAAATCCAGCTCACAAACTTTTGGCTCCTAGCTTGTCAACATAATAAATATAAAAATATAAAATATAAATAATTAATATAATTATTTATATATTATATTATATTCTTGTGCATAGTTGACTTGTAATTTTTGGTCCGTTGCGTTGGGCGTTGATAGTTGACTCATGTCCCGGTTCCGGATTTTCGAACGTCCTTGCGTACAATTTAATATCTTGTACTTTGCGTTTTGTAACTTGTACTCTTGTCATTTTTAGACGTTTTTCATCAATAAATTGAACCTTTTGAATTGTATCTTGTACATTTGAGCTTTTTGGACGTTTGTGTCTTCAAATCTTCGTTTTCGCCTTTTGTCTTCGCACTTATTTATTTAAACAATTACAATGAAAATATAATACAATTACATATGAAAACCTATTATTTAGGAGGGATATTGCTATGAAATATATGTTCCTTTTTAGCCTTATCAGTTAACAACATTAATTGAGATCGTTAACTTAAAGGTTTCAAAACAACGCTTACATGTAACGACTAACGAAGACTTAACGACTCCATTAGAATGTATATACATGTTGTGTTTTGATATGTATTCATACACTTTTGAAAGACTTCAATACACATATCAAAGTACTTCTACTTAACAAAAATGCTTACAATTACATCCTCGTTCAGTTTCATCAACAATTCTACTCGTATGCACCCGTATTCGTACTAGTACAATACACAACTTTTAGATGTTTGTACTATTGGTATATACACTCCAATGATCAGCTCTTAGTAGCCCATTTGAGTCACCTAACACATGTGGGAACCATCATTTGGCAACTAGCATGAAATATCTCATAAAATTACAAAAATATTAGTAATCATTCATGACTTATTTACATGAAAACAAAATTACATATCCTTTATATCTAATCCATATACCAACGACCAAAAACACCTACAAACACTTTCATTCTTCAATTTTCTTCATCTAATTGATCTCTCTCAAGTTCCATCTTCAAGTTCTAAGTGTTCTTCATAAATTCCATAAGTATAGTTTCATAAAAATCAAGAATACTTCCAAGTTTGCAAGTCTAATTCCAAGCTTTCTATTCCATTCCAAGTAATCATCTAAGATCAAGGAACCTTTGTTATTTACAGTAGGTTATCTTTCTAATTCAAGGTAATATTCATATTCAAACTTTGATTCAGTTTCTACAACTATAACAATCTTATTTCGAGTGAAAATCTTACTTGAACTGTTTTCGTGTCATGATTCTGCTTCAAGAACTTTCAAGCCATCCAAGAATCATTTGAAGCTAGATCCATTTTTCTCATTTCCATTAGTTTTATCCAGAAAACTTGAGGTAGTAATGATGTTCATAACATCATTCGATTCATACATATAAAGCTATCTTATTCGAAGGTTTAAACTTGTAATCACTAGAACATAGTTTAGTTAATTCTAAACTTGTTCGCAAACAAAAGTTAATCCTTCTAACTTGACTTTTAAAATCAACTAAACACATGTTCTATATCTATATGATATGCTAACTTAATGATTTAAAACCTGGAAACACGATGAACACCATAATATCGGATATACGCCGTCGTAGTGAAACCGGGGGCTGTTTTGGTTTGGATAATTAAAAACTATGATAAAGTTTGATTTAAAAGTTGTTCTTCTGGGAAAATGATTTTTCATATAAAAATGAAACTATATCCAAAAATCTTGGTTAAATTCAAAGTGAAAGTATGTTTTTCAAAATGGTCATTAAGATGTCGTTCTTTCGACGGAAATGACTACCTCTTTAGTAATTGACATGTAACTTAAATTTCCGACTATAAACCTATAATTTTTCTGTTTGGATTCTTAAATTAGAGTTCAATATGAAACCATAGCAATTTGATTCACTCAAAACGGATTTAAAATGAAGAAGTTATGTTTAAAACAAGATTGGATATTTTTGATCTTTTTAGCTACGGGAAATGTTTAACAAATCTATACAAATCATATCCTAGCTAACTTATATTGTATTATACATGTATTCTAATATATTATGTAATCTTGAGATACCATAGACACGTATGCAAATGTTTTGACATATCATATCGACCCATGTATATATATTATTTGGAACAACCATAGACACTCTATATGCAGTAATGTTGGAGTTAGCTATATAGGGTTGAGGTTGATTCCAAAAATATATATACTTTGAGTTGTGATCTAGCCTGAGACATGTATACACTGGGTCGTGGATTGATTCAAGATAATATATATCGATTTATTTCTGTACATCTAACTGTGGACAACTAGTTGTAGGTTACTAACGAGGACAGCTGACTTAATACATTCAAATCTTTAAAACATAATAAAAATGGTTGTAATTATATTTTGATCATACTTTGATATATATGTACATATTTGTATAGGTTCGTGAATCGATCCGTGGCCAAGTCTTATTTCCGAGGAAGGAAATATCTGTGAAAGTGAGTTATAGTCCCACTTTTAAAATCTAATATTTTTGGGATGAGAATACATGCAGGTTTTATAAATGATTTACAAAATAGACACAAGTACGTGAAACTACATTCTATGGTTGAATTATCGAAATCGAATATGCCCCTTTTTATTAAGTCTGGTAATCTAAGAATTAGGGAACAGACACCCTAATTGACACGAATCCTAAAGTTAGATCTATTGGGCCTAACAAACCCCATCCAAAGTACCGGATGCTTTAGTACTTCGAAATTTATATCATATCCGAATGGTGTCCCGGAATGATGGGGATATTCTTATATATTCATCTTTTTAATGTCGGTTACCAGGTGTTCACCATATGAATGATTTTTATCTCTATGTATGAGATGTGTATTGAAATATGAAATCTTGTGGTCTATTGTTACGATTTGATATATATAGGTTAAACCTATAACTCACCAACATTTTTGTTGACGTTTAAAGCATGTTTATTCTCAGGTGAATACTAAGAGCTTCCGCTGTTGCATACTAAAATAAGGACAAGATTTGGAGTCCATGTTTGTATGATATTGTGTAAAAACTGCATTCAAGAAACATATGTCGATGTAATATATTTCTATTGTAAACCATTATATAATGGTCGTGTGTAAAAAGTATATTTTAGATTATCATTATTTGATAATCTACGTAATATTTTTAAAACCTTTATTAATAAAATAAAGGTTATGGTTGTTTTAAAAATGAATGCAGTCTTTGAAAAACGTCTCATATAGAGGTCAAAACCTCGCAACGAAATCAATTAATATGGAACGTTTATAATCAATATGAACGGGACATTTCAGTTGGTAACCGAGCGTTGGTCTTAGAGAACCAGAAAATTTGCATTAGTGTGTCTTATCGAGTTTGTAAGGATGCATAAGTGAGTCTGGACTTCGACCGTGTTTTCTTTAAAAATGATTGCTTAACATTTTTGTTGGAAACTATATATTATTAACATGTAAATATTATGTGATATATTAATCTCTTAACATGTTTGATATTGTGTGATAGATGTCTACCTCTAGCACAAGTCCCATTGACTCACCTAATAATAACGAAGAGTCGAATATATATTGGCAAGATTCACAAGTTCCCGAAGAACCGGAAGAAGAGGAAACGGAACCGGAAGAAGAGGAACCGGAAGAAGAGGAACCGGAAGAAGAGGAACTGGAAGAAGAAGAGGTTTCGGAGGGGGAATAGTAGGAACCACAGAAAACCGGTCAAATAAAAGAAAATCCTCAACCAATGGACCAAAGTTAATAATGGTCAATGGTGTTTCCGCTAAGGAAGCAAAATATTGGGAAAATTACCAATTTTCTGATGAATCGGATCCTGATGAGGATTCCGATGATGTTATAGAAATTACCCCGACCCAATTTAATGAGGCAAAAGAAAATAATAAGGGAAAAGGCATCAAAATAGAGAAATCTGATTCCGACCCCGATGAACTTTATATGTACCGTCAACACCCGTATTTTCAATATCGTGACAATAACCCGGGAACCTCTAAACCACCAGGTTTTTCTAAACCAATGTGGAAAACGACGACTCGTATTAGAGGAACATCATATATACCTAGAAGATTAGGAAAAAGAACCAAGTCCGAAGAAGAAGAAACCAGTGATTCAGATTAAAGGGGTGTGGGCATGTTGTGTCATAAATGTATTGTAGTGTGCTTGTACTTTTATGTTCTATGTAAAAATTGCTTGTATTGTTTGTTATTACGAATCTAATCCTTGTCTATTTTACAGTATAAAAACAAAATGGACATTAAGGGTAGACAACCGAATATTTTAGAAGACCTACCAGAGGATATGATTGAGGAAATCTTGTGTAGAGTCAGTTAGAATTCATCAGCACATTTAGTTATGGCGAAATTAACTTGTCAAACATTTGAAAGACTTTCCAGAAATGTCTTAGTTTATAAAAGGCTTTCTTTTGATAGGTGGGGTATATCACATTGGGGAGACTTTAAGTTACGTCGTGTTTTCTTTAAAGCGTTAAATGCGGGGAACCCAAATGCAATTTTACACTACGGGTTAAGAACCTATTTTGACTCAACATATCCCAACATAGGATTTCATGAATTAGAAAGAGCTTCTAACATGCAACATAAAGAAGCATGTTATGCTTACGGGTTAGTGATGTTCGCTTCTTACCAAAGTGAGAAAAAGAACATCGGATTGCAGCTTTTAAATAAAACTTTCCCACAAGTGACGGATTCAGTAGTTGGGGGTGAGAAACAAGGTTTTTAGATTATTACGGGGCTGTTGGACATTACGAAACCCTCGTCCTTTTGATGACATTACAACATGCTGCCTAGCTAATGGTCATAACGGTTATTTTCCACAAGACCAAGGATGGGAAGTCGTCTTAGTAAAACCAGAATGCATGACTTGTTTCTGGACTTATGAATTACATGTCTTTATTTCCTTTGCTGAACAACTTGCGTATTAACTAGATTTATCTTCAAAACTGTCCTGTATCATAGTGTACTATATTTCATGTTATATGTAGTATAGCGAAGTTGTAAGTTTGAAGAATATTTGTATGTGATATATTATTATAATCAGTATTTCATATGGAATTGTAGTAGTTGAATTGTATATTAGCTACTAAGTATGAACTTAACGGGTAGGTAGTACCCGGATTTAAAATTATAAAACGCTAATATGAAGAAAAAGCTTTTATAAATGAGTTCATATTATGCTACGAGATACTATTAACTACTCTTAATATTCTGTATGATTAAATTGTTTCATTTGACTATTTTGAAGGAAATGGCACCGACTACTCGACACACCTTGAATATGAGCGAAGAGGAATTTCGTGCCTTTCTTGCTTCAAACATAGCCACAGTACAGGTCGCGCTACATACCAACAATAACTCTGAATCTAGCAATACAGCTAATGGCGCAAGAAATCGTGTAGGTTGCTCCTACAAGGAATTCACTGCCTGCAAACCATCAGAATTTGATGGGACCGAAGGACCAATCGGATTAAAACGGTGGACCGAGAAAGTTGAATCGGTGTTTGCTATAAGTAAGTGTGCTGAAGGAGACAAAGTGAAGTACGCTACGCATACCTTCACAGGTATTGCGTTAACATGGTGGAATACCTATCTAGAGCAAGTGGGACAAAATGCTGCTTACGCGCTACCGTGGTCAGCATTCAAGCACTTGATGAAGGAGAAGTACCGTCCCAGAACCGAGGTCAATAAGCTCAAGTCAGAACTTAGAGGGTTATGAACACATGGATTCAATATTACTTTGTACGAAAGACGATTCACAGAATTGTGCTTATTGTGTCCGAGAGCGTTCGAAGATGAGGAAGAGAAGATCGACGCATTTGTGAAAGGGTTACCGGAGAAAATCCAAGAAGATATAAGTTCACACGAGCCTACCTCCATACAAAAGGCATGTAGAATGGCTCACAAACTAGTGCACCAGATTGAGGGAAGAATTAAAGAACAGGCGGCCGAAGAGGCCAACGTGAAGTTAGTCAAAAGAAAGTGGGAGGAAAACGGTGATAAGAGTCACCAAAACAACAACAACTATCCCAACAATTGCAACATCAATCGCAACTACAACAAACGGCACAACAACAACTACAACAACTACAACAATCATCCCAACAACAATAACAACCGTAACAACAACAATCAGAAGCAGCTATGCCAAAGATGTGAAAAGTATCACTCGGGGTTTTGCACCAAATTTTGCAACAAGTGTAAAAGAAATGGTCATAGCGCGGCTAAGTGTGAGGTCTATGGACGAGGGGTTAACAGAACGACACGAACAAATGGTGTCAGAACGAGTAATGGCAGAGCAAGTAGTGTCGGAGCAAGTTATGCCAATGTAGTTTGTTATAAATGTGGAAAACCGGGCCACATTATTAGAAATTGCCCGAACCAGGAGAACACGAATGGACAAGGCCGCGGAAGAGTTTTCAATATTAATGCGGCAGAGGCACAGGAAGACCCGGAGCTTGTTACAGGTACGTTTCTTATTGACAATAAATCTGCTTACGTTTTATTTGATTCGGGTGCGGATAGAAGCTATATGAGTAGAGATTTTTGTGCTAAATTAAGTTGTCCATTGACGCCGTTGGATATTAAATTTTTACTCAAATTAGCAAACGGTAAATTAATTTCAGCAGATTATATATGCCGGAATCGAGAAATTAAACTGGGTAGCGAAATATTTAAGATTGATTTGATACCAGTAGAGTAAGGAAGTTTTGATGTAATAGTTGGCATGGACTGGCTGAAGGAGATGAAAGCAGAGATCGTATGTTACAAAAATGCAATTCGCATTGTACGAGAAGAAGGAGAACCCTTAATGGTGTACGGAGAAAAAGGCAACACGAAGCTACAACTTATTAGTAATTTGAAGGCACAAAAACTAATAAGAAAAGGTTGCTATGCTGTTCTAGCACACGTCGAGAAAGTATAAACTGAAGAAAAGAGCATCAATGATGTTCCCGTCGCAAAAGAATTTCCCGATGTATTTCCGAAAGAATTACCGAGACTACTGTGATGACCCGGGAATTTCCGACCAAATTTAAACTTAATCTTTATATGATTTCGATACGATAAGCAAAGTCTGTAAAGTTGAGTCTCAAAATTTTGAACTGTCTTCATACAATCAAATTAATTTCGACCATTTCCCACGATTCACGAACTATTACATATAAATAAATAAATATATATATATATTTTAATATATATATATAATACTTTGAAATATAGTTGATTTAATATATGATTTAAATTATAAAATAACATAAGAGATAATAAAATCTATTATATAAAATAAATCTATATATATATATAGATAAAAAGTATATTAAAGATATTTTGTGATTTCGAAGTTATTTAGTAAACAACGGTAACGCTCAATTGTAATTCGATTAATAGTAAACGAGTTAAAAAGGAACTTATATGATTTTAAAATAAACGGTGTTACGAAAATAAGTTATATAAGTTATAGACTTATTAAAAGTCCATTTAGGATCTAAGTATTTAATTTTATCACTTTTTATTTTTCACCCATAAATGAGAGGGAGTGTTGATGTAATTTTTATTTAATAGTTAATGACTGAATTTTATACCACGATGAACGAAATAAAGAAATATAATTACTGTAAAAATTTAGGATTTTTCTGGGACTTTTAATCGTTACCGTTTAACAACGGGGTACGAGATAATACCCATATTTAATTGATGTCGGTAATATAAATCCAAACTTTAGGATGGCTTTACTGTTCTAACCAAGACTTTTGTTATTATTATTATTATTAATTATTAATTATTAATATATTATATTATTATTATTATTATATATACTTAACATATATATGGATGGAGATATAAAGCACAAACAATAAAACCTACGGCTCTCCATCATCCTTATGTATTTTTTTTTTACGAGCTACTGCAGCTCCACCTAGAGTCACCACCACCGGCCACCACTATCCACTATAACAACCACCCCCCACCGCCACCATCGATGGCCTTCAACCAAACGAACACATAACTTAACCTCCTTTTTTTCCGATAACAACACCCAAAAACTATGGTATTCTACATGCTACAGCTCGACTTATTTTCATCAACGCCACCATCATTAGAACCGCCACTGCCTCCACCTCCTGCAACCGGACTACCATCATACAGCCACCATCAAACCCTCATCACCACCCAACACCCACGTTCATCTTCATCATATATTCCGTTTCCATTTTGATTATACGTTGCTGCCACTGTTCTTGTTTCCTGATTCGGGAACGTCATCACCGAGACCCATCACCATCTTCATAGTAAGACCACCATCGTTGCCATTCTTAATCACCTACTGCCATTTCCGTTTACTTATTGAAACCGGCTGTCTTACTATCTGTTCAACCGTAAACCACCACAGCTCCATCTTCAAACTCTCATTACCGCTACAAAACCCATTAACCTACAAAAATTTGTGTGTTACTGCTACAGTATTTTTTATTTCATTAATCAAACCAAATAAACCGTGGTACTGCTGCTATATTCGGTCGTCTATTTCGATTACAAAACCGTCATTGAAACTGTCGAGGCTGCTGTGGAATGATACATGAATGATACAGTAACAATGATGAGAAAGAAGATGAATAGTAATGGGTGTCATCGATAATAAAGTGAAAAGGTTATATAGAACGATGACGGTTTTAGAATGATGATGAAGTTGATGGTACTAGATAGATGAACGGTTGATGATGAGGATCGTGAATGATAATGATAATTAGATATACATATGATTTATGATTATGATTGTTAATGAAGAAGAAAGCAGAAAGATTTGATTTAAAAGAATTTAAAGTGTTAATTAATTCAGAAAGTAATGGATAGCTCATTGGTTTGGAGGTTGTGATGAGAAGCGAGAGGTCGCGGGTTCAATCCCCGGCCATGGCAAAATCTTTTTGTTAAATTAACAATAAATCTATTGGGCCGCCAGTTTCGATGTTGGGCTTTGGATGCTGGGCCGAGATTCTTATCTCAGTTGGGCCGAATTTGAAGTTGGGCCGATGGCAAACAAGACTTAGAATAAGAATTACAGTGTAAAAGAATTTGCGTATGAGGTTTTGTTAGATAAAAAGGAACGGACGAGTGGTCTAGGGTGTTGTGGGTTAAGCGTGAGGTCACGAGTTCGAGTCCTGTCAAGGGCAATTCATTTTACAGAAGGGTATATACTTTATTTTTATTATTATTATTGTTATTATTATTATTATTATTATTATTAATATTAATATTAATACACTAATATAAATATTATACTCACTATTGGCATTATCATTAAAATGAACATTAGGATTATTATTAATATTATTATTAGTATTATTCTTAAAAGTATCATTTTTGAAATTTTTATTATTGACAAAAGTATTTTTTTTCATTCTCATTATCATTATAAGTATTATTATTGATATTATCATTATTATTATTAATATGATTATTAGTATTGTTATTATTAAATTTATTATCATTATTATCATTCGTAATAAAAATAATTATTTTGTTATCACTAAACTATCAATAATATTGCAAATAGATATTTTTATAAACAAATACATTACGCTACATTTATTATTAAAAAGATAATAATTAAACTATATATATAAAAGATATCAATTAATATATAAAAATATATTTTTAGCATATATAAACCCTAATATAAATTATTATTATTAATATGTCATAATGAAAGATAAACACTAGTTAAATAAAATGTATAAATTAAATATATCTATATCTATATAACAAATAATTTAACAAGTATATTATTAAAAATAATAAATATATTTATTAGATTACGATTATGTGTGTTAATATATATACAAATGATATAGGTTCGTGAATCCGAGGTCAACCCTGCATTATTCAGTTGCTCAATGTAGTCATATGTATTTTTACTACAAAATACAATAGGTGAGTTCATTTGCTCCCTTTTTACTCATCAAATTTTTGGGCTGAGAATACATGCAAATACTTTATTAACTGTTTTACAATAATTATATGCGTGAGTTTCATTAATCCCTTTTTAAATGCTTTTGCAATATATATTTTTGGGGCTGAGAATGCATGCGCTGTTTTTTATAAATGTTTTACGAAATGGACACAAGTGATTGAAACTACATTATATGGTTGAATGATCGAAATCGAATATGCCCCTTTTTATATAGTCTGGTAATCTAAGAATTAGGGAACAGAAGCCCTAATTGACGCGAACTCTAAAGATAGATCTATCGGGCCCAACAAGCCCCATCCAAAGTACCGGATGCTTTAGTACTTCGAAATTTATATCATGTCCGAAGGAGGATCCCGGAATGATGGGGATATTCTTATATGTATATTGTAAATGTCGGTTACCAGGTGTTCAATCCATATGAATGATATTTTTGTCTCTATGGATGGGACGTATGTTTATGAGAAATGGAAATATGAAATCTTGTGGTCTATTAAAATTATGAAATGATTATTTATGATAAACTAATGAACTCACCAACCTTTTGGTTGACACTTTAAAGCATGTTTATTCTCAGGTACGAAAGAAATCTTCCGCTGTGCATTTGCTCATTTTAGAGATATTACTTGAAGTCATTCATGATATATTTCAAAAGACGTTGCATTCGAGTCATTGAGTTCATCAAGATTATTATTAAGTCAATTATAGTTAGATACATTATGAAATGGTATGCATGCCGTCAACTTTTGATGTAATGAAATATTGTCTTTTCACAAACGAATGCAATGTTTGTAAAATGTATCATATAGAGGTCAAGTACCTCGCGATGTAATCAACTATTGTGAATCGTTTATAATCGATACGGACTTCATCCGGATGGATTAGGACGGGTCTTCACAGTTGGTATCAGAGCGATGGTCTTAGCGAACCAGGTCTATAATAGTGTGTCTAACTGATAAGTCGTTAGGATGCATTAGTGAGTCTGGACTTCAACCGTGTCTGCCTGTCAAAAGTTTTGCTTATCACTTCGTGTCAAAAATTACCTGCTTATCATTCTTAGAGAATCACTTGCTTATCATTCTTAGTCTAGACACGTTTTACTACATTGATTGCATGATTAGTGTATGGACAAAATTCATATCTTGGCATATCTGCTAATTCATATCTTAACGTATCTGTTATTGTAAACTTTGCCTGACATTTTCTGTAGATTCCTCCGTAACTTATGGGATTTTAGTATTATATATGCATATGTAAATTATGTATTGCAGGGTACTAATCTACATCCTATAATCTATTTCTTATCGAAAATTCTTCATCTGATCGTACGAAATGAATCCTGCAACCAGTTCGAGTCCCTCAGATTCCGATAGCTATTCCGATAGTTATTCCGACAACTATTCCGACATAGATGTTCACCTAAACTCCGAAAACAGTGTCATCGGCATGAATCAACCAATCAGCCATTATCAATTCATTTGATGGGTTCGTAGTCGACTTAATTAATGGAAACGCGCAGAAGGCAATCCCTTCCACCAACCGAATTCACCTCACAATGAACTTGAAGCGTTTACCGGCGAACCTGTTCGAGACACCATTTTCAGTCTCATTTCCAGGGTAACTCGACAAGATTATATTCTATCCACAACTCTGAACCTTATTCATCCGCTCGTTCCGACCGACAATCATCCTGGAGTAATAAGTCAACGAACTTCGCACTCGAGTAATCCATTCAATGAATATGGTGCAAAATGTACTAGCTTCAGCAACATCACCGGCACCAACAGTACCATCAATAACAGCACCAGTACCATCAACAATCCATGCCTCAACATCTCATTTTGTACCTCGAATATAATTATTGTTCTACGAATCGTTCTACATCATTTATCTTCGTTCGACATGGTGAGTATGTAATCTCTAATATGTTAGAGATTATATATTCTTGTTCTAACGATAAATCAAATGAGTTTAATATCATATTGACTCATTAAATCCATGATTACATCTGAAGAAAATATATATGTATATATGTTTTCAAAAAGGTTGTAATTAAAAATTCTTTTGTACAAACTGTTAATGGTAAAAATATTTTAACGGGTAGGTAATACCCAAGGAATATTTAAATTTCACATTAATAAGTCACATTGTACGTTCTTCGAATCTGTTTCAACAGTCATATACTATCCTACTTACATCCACCGATATACGTATCCGTTCACCAAAGAATAACTATTTTCATTCAAATTCAATTTCATATTAGGATTTTAACATATCAGAATCCAACAAGTGGCATAATGAAAAAAAAAAAATGGACACAATAAAAATTGATTAGAAACAGGCTAATTAACAATATGAAATTTTGTTAAGAATCCACGCTAACAAGATCCTAGCTAACTGTTCCTAGCTAACTGTTAATTCCGTATTACATTTTATTTATCGCAATTTAATTATCGCAATTTATTTTATCGCAATTTAATTCTCGCAATTTTATTTATCGTTATTTAATTTCTGTTATTTATTTTACGCACTTTAAATATCGGGACACGTATACAAGGTTTTGACATATCATATCGACGCATCTATATATATTATTTGGAATCACCATAGACACTCTATATGCAGTAATGATCGAATTCTCTATACAGGGTTGAGGTTGATTCTACAATAATATATATAGTTTGAGTTGTGATCGAGTCTGAGACGTATACGGGTCACGACACGTATTAATTAATTCGAATATTATATATGAATTATTGAAATGCTAACTGTGGACTAGTAACTGTGATTATCAACATTGGACAATTAAAATGAATTAAAATATTGATTATAACATATGAAACTAAACAATTCTTCAAGTTTGCCACTTGATTTTATCTTAAACCTCATTGTATCTTGACGATTACAATCTGCATTCAAACCTTTCATGATTCTTGAAAACACCTCAATCGAGAGGATGAACCAACCGCACTTCATCTACGGAAGAAAAGATTGATGAATATAGTTATGCACCTGAAAAATCTCGGAACCTGAGTAAATGTTTAAAACATAACTGTGCTAAATCCTTTGGCGTTGTTATTATCGAAAATAACTTTGCGATCCCTTTTCAAAGTAGCCAATTTTGTCACAGCTCCAACAAGTCAACTTCGACTTTTCATTCGAAGTAGCCATACTATAATCCTGATATATACGATTACCCTTTTGATACGGGAGAATTCTTTTATATTCCACCATATTACCAGCAGACGTACCAACAACCTCGATGCTTCTTGACTTAAATCTCTCTCATAAATCATTATATTTATTCATTGAAACCCTATCATATACTCATCCGCATCTTGTAACGAGAACTGCCATAACAATTACCGGGAATCAGCAATCAGTACTTTGAAAACTCACAGCATATCTACATCAACAGTTATATATATGACATTTAACTCTTGGAATTATAATCTCTTGTTCTGAAATTCTGAAAAGCACTCAGTCACAAATCAATACTATGAATGTTGAAAAAGCTGAATGAAGCAGCAGAAACTGTAGATAACCGTAAACGACCATAATCATTGAAAGTTTGATGATAAAGATTAGTATGTTGGAAAAGCTCAGAAAAGTTGAAACTGGAAAACGGATTGAGCTAACCACGAAGAAGACCAAGGACAAATACAAGTACCATACCATATATTCAAAGAATCCAGGTAATTCTGGATTCGATGAAACCTTCAACGAATATCTTGCTCCGTACTCATGTTAAAATCTTGCGGAAAATCTTCCTCATCAACCATCGAACTTAGAAATTCCAAAATATCATCATAAATATCTTCGATATTTCTGAAGATATTTTCATAATTATTCTTATCTGAAATCATTAATCTCTTCGTGCTATCAGTGTTACATCATATAGAAACTGTTAGTTTCTATATTCTGTAAACTTTCGAGTCTAAAATATGAATGTTTTTGAAGTAGTGTTGGGAACTGATGCACGAGTTAGTATAATATAATGACACTTGATCAACGTGATTATATTACAGTAAGTCATGCTGAGTTTCTAATGAAACGTGATGATGGTTCACAGTAGATCATACCGTCATCATGTGTCATGTTACATAACTCTTTCATTCTACTTAACTTCTGAACATATCAAGAAAATGTATTCTTGATGGATCTATCTTCCGTGATGTTGATAAATTTGAAAATCAAATCGTGCTATCACATTCTTTCCTGCTTAGAACATTATAATCATTCAAAACTCTATATCTACGAATTCTGGACCATTATTCGCTTGATTTAAAGTCGGGAAGAGAAAACAAAAGAATGAATCTCCGAAATAGAAATGGGGGTATAAATCACAGCAAATAGGAGAGAGCAGTAACTGTGAATGACAATGATTATTAAAGACAGAAGCAGGGACTTTGAAATTTAAAGAAAAATATAGAGCCCTATAACAACACATAAATTACAAACCGTGTATGTCAATGTTTATCGCAATGTAAAGACACGGGAGTATGATAAACACTATAACCCCAAGGGTGAAATAGAAGAAAACAGATTCCTCCGGTGGAAGTTGGAAAAGGAGAATGACAGATATGAAAGTCAGGAATATATCCAGAATTAAAACTGGATGAAGCATATTGACTAATGATTTTGAAATATGAATTACAGTATAGAAAATGGGAGAAGTGAAAAACATTGGAACGGGAGAAGCTTAATTTATAACGGAAATATCAGACAGAGTAATCGAGGCAGATCACTGTGTTTAATTATAGTGATCTTAATTTCCTTATTCGCCGAAGAATCAAATCTTATAGATTTCTAAGATTTTCTTTTAAATCCCTTGAATTTCGGAATTCAACCAAGACAATGTCAAAAGTTAAAATACATCTTATTTTTCTAAATCCAACCATGACTAGTCAAAAGTTATGATGAAACTAGTATTTCTCATTTCACCATTTAGTGATAGTTTCATTACTACCTTTCGAGTAATCGAATTGTCTTATCCATATTACTCTATAGTAATAAAACTCTTTTTATCAACTCATATTCGTCAAGAAAACATATTTATTGTTAGCCATGACGACCTCACTCAAATTTCAGGACGAAATTTCTTTAACGGGTAGGTACTGTGATGACCCGGGAATTTCCGACCAAATTTAAACTTAATCTTTATATGATTTCGATACGATAAGAAAAGTCTGTAAAGTTGAGTCTCAAAATTTTGAACTGTCTTCATACAATCAAATTAATTTCGACCATTTCCCACGATTCACGAACTATTACATATAAATAAATAAATATATATATTTTAATATATATATAATACTTTGAAATATAGTTGATTTAATATATGATTTAAATTATAAAATAACATAAGAGATAATAAAATCTATTATATAAAATAAATCTATATATATATATATATATAGATAAAAAGTATATTAAAGATATTTTGTGATTTCGAAGTTATTTAGTAAACAACGGTAACGCTCAATTGTAATTCGATTAATAGTAAACGAGTTAAAAAGGAACTTATATGATTTTAAAATAAACGGTGTTACGAAAATAAGTTATATAAGTTATAGACTTATTAAAAGTCCATTTAGGATCTAAGTATTTAATTTTATCACTTTTTATTTTTCACCCATAAATGAGAGGGAGTATTGATGTAATTTTTATTTAATAGTTAATGACTGAATTTTATACCACGATGAACGAAATAAAGAAATATAATTATTGTAAAAATTTAGGATTTTTCTGGGACTTTTAATCGTTACCGTTTAACAACGGGGTACGAGATAATACCCGTATTTAATTGATGTCGGTAATATAAATCCAAACTTTAGGATGGCTTTACTGTTCTAACCAAGACTTTTGTTATTATTATTATTAATTATTAATTATTAATATATTATATTATTATTATTATTATATATACTTAACATATATATGGATGGAGATATAAAACACAAACAATAAAACCTACGGCTCTCCATCATCCTTATGTATTTTTTTTTTTACGAGCTACTGCAGCTCCACCTAGAGTCACCACCACCGGCCACCACTATCCACTATAACAACCACCCCCCACCGCCACCATCGATGGCCTTCAACCAAACGAACACATAACTTAACCTCCTTTTTTTTCCGATAACAACACCCAAAAACTATGGTATTCTACATGCTACAGCTCGACTTATTTTCATCAACGCCACCATCATTAGAACCGCCACTGCCTCCACCTCCTGCAACCGGACTACCATCATACAGCCACCATCAAACCCTCATCACCACCCAACACCCACGTTCATCTTCATCATATATTCTGTTTCCATTTTGATTATACGTTGCTGCCACTGTTCTTGTTTCCTGATTCGGGAACGTCATCACCGGGACCCATCACCATCTTCATAGTAAGACCACCATCGTTGCCATTCTTAATCACCTACTGCCATTTCCGTTTACTTATTGAAACCGGCTGTCTTACTATCTGTTCAACCGTAAACCACCACAGCTCCATCTTCAAACTCTCATTACCGCTGCAAAACCCATTAACCTACAAAAATTTGTGTGTTACTGCTACAGTATTTTTTATTTCATTAATCAAACCAAACAAACCGTGGTACTGCTGCTATATTCGGTCTTCTATTTCGATTACAAAACCGTCATTGAAACTGTCGAGGCTGCTGTGGAATGATACATGAATGATACAGTAACAATGATGAGAAAGAAGATGAATAGTAATGGGTGTCATCGATAATAAAGTGAAAAGGTGATATAGAACGATGACGGTTTTAGAATGATGATGAAGTTGATGGTACTAGATAGATGAACGGTTGATGATGAGGATCGTGAATGATAATGATAATTAGATATAAATATGATTTATGATTATGATTGTTAATGAAGAAGAAAGCAGAAAGATTTGATTTAAAAGAATTTAAAGTGTTAATTAATTCATAAAGTAATGGATAGCTCATTGGTTTGGAGGTTGTGATGAGAAGCGAGAGGTCGCGGGTTCAATCCCCGGCCATGGCAAAATATTTTTGTTAAATTAACAATAGATCTATTGGGCTGCCAGTTTCGATGTTGGGCTTTGGATGCTGGGCCAAGATTCTTATCTCAGTTGGGCCGAATTTGAAGTTAGGCATATGGCAAACAAGACTTAGAATAAGAATTACAGTGTAAAAGAATTTGCGTATGAGGTTTTGTTAGATAAAAAGGAACGGACGAGTGGTCTAGGGTGTTGTGGGTTAAGCGTGAGGTCACGAGTTCGAGTCCTGTCAAGGGCAATTCATTTTACAGAAGGGTATATACTTTATTTTTATTATTATTATTGTTATTATTATTATTATTATTATTAATATTAATATTAATACACTAATATAAATATTATACTCACTATTGGCATTATCATTAAAATGAACATTAGGATTATTATTAATATTATTATTAGTATTATTCTTAAAAGTATCATTTTTGAAATTTTTATTATTGACAAAAGTATTTTTTTTCATTCTCATTATCATTATAAGTATTATTATTGATATTATCATTATTATTATTAATATGATTATTAGTTTTGTTATTATTAAATTTATTATCATTATTATCATTCGTAATAAAAATAATTATTTTGTTATCACTAAACTATCAATAATATTGCAAATAGATATTTTTATAAACAAATACATTACGCTACATTTATTATTAAAAAGATAATAATTAAACTATATATATAAAAGATATCAATTAATATATAAAAATATATTTTTAGCATATATAAACCCTAATATAAATTATTATTATTAATATGTCATAATGAAAGATAAACACTAGTTAAATAAAATGTATAAATTAAATATATCTATATCTATATAACAAATAATTTAACAAGTATATTATTAAAAATAATAAATATATTTATTAGATTACGATTATGTGTGTTAATATATATACAAATGATATAGGTTCGTGAATCCGAGGTCAACCCTGCATTATTCAGTTGCTCAATGTAGTCATATGTATTTTTACTACAAAATACAATAGGTGAGTTCATTTGCTCCCTTTTTACTCATCAAATTTTTGGGCTGAGAATACATGCAAATGCTTTATTAACTGTTTTACAATAATTATATGCGTGAGTTTCATAATCCCTTTTTAAATGCTTTTGCAATATATATTTTTGGGGCTGAGAATGCATGCGCTGTTTTTTATAAATGTTTTACGAAATGGACACAAGTGATTGAAACTACATTATATGGTTGAATGATCGAAATCGAATATGCCCCTTTTTATATAGTCTGGTAATCTAAGAATTAGGGAACAGAAGCCCTAATTGACGCGAACTCTAAAGATAGATCTATCGGGCCCAACAAGCCCCATCCAAAGTACCGGATGCTTTAGTACTTCGAAATTTATATCATGTCCGAAGGAGGATCCCGGAATGATGGGGATATTCTTATATGTATATTGTGAATGTCGGTTACCAGGTGTTCAATCCATATGAATGATATTTTTGTCTCTATGCATGGGACGTATGTTTATGAGAAATGGAAATATGAAATCTTGTGGTCTATTAAAATTATGAAATGATTATTTATGATAAACTAATGAACTCACCAACCTTTTGGTTGACACTTTAAAGCATGTTTATTCTCAGGTACGAAAGAAATCTTCCGCTGTGCATTTGCTCATTTTAGAGATATTACTTGAAGTCATTCATGATATATTTCAAAAGACGTTGCATTCGAGTCATTGAGTTCATCAAGATTATTATTAAGTCAATTATAGTTAGATACATTATGAAATGGTATGCATGCCGTCAACTGTCGATGTAATGAAATATTGTCTTTTCACAAACGAATGCAATGTTTGTAAAATGTATCATATAGAGGTCAAGTACGTAATCAACTATTGTGAATCGTTTATAATCGATACGGACTTCATTCGGATGGATTAGGACGGGTCTTCACAACTACCTCCACATCGATCTATTGAATTTCAAATAGATCTTGTACCAGGAGCTGCACCAATAGTTCGTGCTCCTTACAGACTCGCACCCAGCGAGATGAAAGAACTCCAAAGCCAACTGCAAGAACTATTAGAACGTGGTTTCATTCGACCAAGCACATCACTATGGGGAGCTCCTGTTTTGTTTGTCAAGAAGAAGGATGGTACATTTAGGCTGTGTATTGACTACAGAGAGTTGAATAAACTTACCATCAAAAACCGTTATCCACTGCCGAGAATTGACGACTTATTTGATCAACTACAAGGCTCGTCGATTTATTCGAAAATCGATTTACGTTCTGGATATCATCAAATGCGAGTAAAGGAGGATGATATTCCAAAAACTGCTTTTAGGACGCGTTATGGTCATTACGAGTTTATGGTTATGCCGTTTGGATTGACTAACGCACCAGTTGTGTTCATGGACCTTATGAACCGAGTGTGTGGGCCATATCTTGACAAGTTTGTCATTGTTTTCATCGATGACATACTTATTTACTCAAAGAATGATCAAGATCACGAAGAACATTTGAGAAAAGTGCTAGAAGTATTGAGGAAAGAAAAACTGTATGCTAAGTTTTCAAAGTGTGCATTTTGGTTGGAAGAAGTTCAATTTCTCGGTCACATAGTGAACAAAGAAGGTATCCAGGTGGACCCGGCAAAGATCGAAACCGTTGAAAAGTGGGAAACCCCAAAAACTCCGAAGCATATACGTCAATTTTTAGGATTGGCAGGTTACTACAGAAGATTCATCCAAGATTTCTCCAAAATAGCAAAACCCTTGACTGCATTAACGCATAAAGGGAAGAAATTTGAATGGAAGGATGAACAAGAGAAGGCGTTTCAGTTATTGAAGAAAAAGCTAACTACGGCACCTATATTGTCATTGCCTGAAGGGAATGATGATTTTGTGATTTATTGTGACGCATCAAAGCAAGGTCTCGGTTGTGTATTAATGCAACGAACGAAGGTGATTGCTTATGCGTCTAGACAATTGAAGATTCACGAGCAAAATTATACAACTCACGATTTGGAATTGGGTGCTGTTGTTTTTGCATTAAAGACTTGGAGGCATTATTTATATGGGGTTAAAAGTATTATATATACCGACCACAAAAGTCTCCAACATATATTTAATCAGAAGTAACTGAATATGAGACAACGCAGGTGGATTGAACTGTTGAATGATTATGATTTTGAGATTCGATACCACCCGGGGAAGGCGAATGTGGTAGCCGACGCTTTGAGTAGAAAGGACAGAGAACCTATACGGGTAAAAGCTATGAATATAATTATTCGTACTAACCTTACTACTCAAATAAAGGAGGCGCAACAGGGGGTTGTAAAAGAAGGAAAGTTGAAGAATGAGATACCCAAAGGATCAGAGAAACATCTTAATATTCGGGAAGACGGAACCCGATATAGGGTTGATAGAATTTGGGTATCAAGGTTTGGAGATGTGAGAGAAATGGTACTTAAAGAAGCACATAAAACAAGATATTTAATACATCCCGAAGCGGGGAAGATGTATAAAGATCTCAAGAAACACTTTTGGTGGCCGAGTATGAAAGCCGATATTGCTAAATATGTAGGAGAATGTTTGACGTGTTCTAAGGTCAAAGCTGAACATCAGAAACCATCAGGTCTACTACAACAACCTGAAATCCAGGAATGGAAATGGGAAAACATTACCATGGATTTCATTACTAAATTGCCAAGAACTGCAAGTGGTTATGATACTATTTGGGTAATAGTTGATCGTCTCACCAAGTCAGCACACTTCCTGCCAATGAGAGGAGATGACAAAATGGAGAAGTTGGTGCGATTGTATTTGAAGGAGGTTGTCTCCAGACATGGAATACCCGTCTCTATTATCTCTGATAGGGATGGTAGATTTGTTTCAAGGTTCTGGCAGACGTTGCAACAAGCATTGGGGACTCGTCTAGACATGAGTACTGCCTATCATCCACAAACTGATGGGCAGAGCGAAAGGACGATACAAACGCTTGAAGACATGCTACGAGCATGTGTTATTGATTTCGGAAATAGTTGGGATCGACACCTACCGTTAGGAGAATTTTCCTACAACAACAGTTATCATTCTAGTATTGAGATGGCGCCGTTTGAGGCACTTTATGGTAGAAAGTGCAGGTCTCCAATTTGTTGGAATGAAGTGGGGCATAGACAGATTACGGGTCCGAAGATAATACAAGAAACTACCGAGAAAATCATCCAAATTCAACAACGATTGAAAACCGCCCAGAGTCGACAAAAGAGCTACGCGGACAGTAAAAGAAAAGATATAGAGTTTGAAATTGGAGAAATGGTCATGCTTAAGGTTTCACCTTGGAAAGGCGTTGTTCGATTTGGTAAACGGGGGAAACTAAATCCAAGGTACATTGGACCATTCAAGATTATAGATCGTGTCGGACCAGTAGCTTACCAACTGGAGCTACCTCAACAACTCGCGGCTGTACATAACACTTTCCACATCTCGAATTTGAAGAAATGTTTTACTAAAGAAGATCTCACTATTCCGTTGGACGAAATCCAAATCAATGAAAAACTTCAATTCATTGAAGAACCCGTCGAAATAATGGATCGTGAGGTTAAGAGACTTAAGCAAAACAAGATACCGATTGTTAAGATTCGATGGAATGCTCGTAGAGGACCCGAGTTCACCTGGGAGTGTGAAGATCAGATGAAGAAGAAATACCCGCATCTATTTCCAGAAGATTCATCAACACCTTCAACAGTTTAAAATTTCGAGACGAAATTTATTTAACGGGTAGGTACTGTAGTGACCCGAACTTTTCCATATTTATATATATTTATTGATATTGATATTTACATGACTAAATGTTTCCAACGTGTTAAGCAATCAAACTTGTTAAGACTTGATTAAATGAAATAAGTTTCATATAGACAATTGATCACCCATGTTGACCGGCGATTCACGAACGTTACAAAATTGTAAAAACTACATGTTGTGGTATATATAGACACATATATATGGTTGACATAAGATTATGATGAGTAAGTATCACACTAAGTATATTAATAATGTGTGATATACATAAGAAATGAGATTACTAAGTTAAGAAACTCGAAATGATATATATAACGATTATCGTTATGATAACGTCTACTAAATACATATGTATCATATTAAGATATTGATACACTATATTTAACATGATAAAATGATATTTAAATATATCATTAAGTGTGTTAACAATGAACTACATATGTAAAAACAAGACTACTAACCCAAGAATTACGAAACGAGACTTATATGTAACGATTATCGTTGTAACGATATTTTAATGTATATATCATATTAAGAGATATTCATACATCATAATATCATGATAATATAATAATTTAACATCTCATTTGATATAATAAACATTGGGTTAACAACATTAATTGAGATCGTTAACTTAAAGGTTTCAAAACAACACTTACATGTAACGACTAACGAAGACTTAACGACTCCATTAGAATGTATATATATGTTGTGTTTCGATATGTATTCTTACACTTTCGAAAGACTTCAAGAAACATATCAAAGTAATTCTACTTAACAAAAATGCTTACAATTACATCCTCGTTCAGTTTCATCAACAATTCTACTAGTATGCACCCGTATTCGTACTCGTACAATACACAACTTTTAGATGTATGTACTATTGGTACATACACTCCAATGATCAGCTCTTAGCAGCCCATGTGAGTCACCTAACACATGTGGGAACCATCATTTGGCAACTAGCATGAAATATCTCATAAAATTACAAAAATATTAGTAATCATTCATGACTTATTTACATGAAAATAAGTTTACATATCCTTTATATCTAATCCATATACCAACGACCAAAAACACCTACAAACACTTTCATTCTTCAATTTTCTTCATCTAATTGATCTCTCTCAAGTTCCATCTTCAAGTTCTAAGTGTTCTTCATAAATTCCATAAGTATAGTTTCATAAAAATCAAGAATACTTCCAAGTTTGCAAGTCTACTTCCAAGCTTTCTAATCCATTCCAAGTAATCATCTAAGATCAAGGAACCTTTGTTATTTACAGTAGGTTATATTTCTAATTCAAGGTAATATTCATATTCAAACTTTGATTCAATTTCTACAACTATAACAATCTTATTTCGAGTGAAAATCTTACTTGAACTGTTTTCGTGTCATGATTCTGTTTCAAGAACTTTCAAGCCATCCAAGGATCCTTTGAAGCTAGATCCATTTTTCTCATTTCCAGTGGTTTTATCCAGAAAACTTGAGGTAGTAATGATGTTCATAACATCATTCGATTCATACATATAAAGCTATCTTATTCGAAGGTTTAAACGTGTAATCACTAGAACATAGTTTAGTTAATTTTAAACTTGTTCGCAAACAAAAGTTAATCTTTCAAACTTGACTTTTAAAATCAACTAAACACATGTTCTATATCTATATGATATGCTAACTTAATGATTTAAAACCTGGAAACACGATGAACACCATAAAATCGAATATACGTCGTCGTAGTGAAACCGGGGGCTGTTTTGGTTTGGATAATTAAAAACTATGATAAACTTTGATTTAAAAGTTGTTCTTCTGGAAAAATGATTTTTCATATGAACATGAAACTATATCCAAAAATCTTGGTTAAACTCAAAGTGAAAGTATGTTTTTCAAAATGGTCATCAAGATGTCGTTCTTTCGACGGAAATGACTACCTCTTTAGTAATTGACATGTAACTTAAATTTTTGACTATAAACCTATACATTTTCTGTTTGTATTCTTAAATTAGAGTTCAATATGAAACCATAGCAATTTGATTCACTCAAAACAGATTTAAAATGAAGAAGTTATGGGTAAAACAAGATTGGATATTTTTGATCTTTTTAGCTACGGGAAATGTTTAACAAATCTATACAAATCATATCCTAGCTAACTTATATTGTATTATACATGTATTCTAATATATTATGTAATCTTAGGATACCATAGACACGTATGCAAATGTTTTGACATATCATATCGACCCATGTATATATATTATTTGGAACAACCATAGACACTCTATATGCAGTAATGTTGGAGTTAGCTATATAGGGTTGAGGTTGATTCCAAAAATATATATACTTTGAGTTGTGATCTAGCCTGAGACGTGTATACACTGGGTCGTGGATTGATTCAAGATAATATATATCGATTTATTTCTGTACATCTAACTATGGACAACTAGTTGTAGGTTACTAACGAGGACAACTGACTTAATACACTCAAATCTTTAAAACATAATAAAAATGGTTGTAATTATATTTTGATCATACTTTGATATATATGTACATATTTGTATAGGTTCGTGAATCGATTCGTGGCCAAGTCTTATTTTCGAGGAATGAAATATCTATGAAAGTGAGTTATAGTCCCACTTTTAAAATCTAATATTTTTGGGATGAGAATACATGCAGGTTTTATAAATGATTTACAAAATAGACACAAGTACATGAAACTACATTCTATGGTTGAATTATCGAAATCGAATATGCCCCTTTTTATTAAGTCTGGTAATATAAGAATTAGGGAACAGACACCCTAATTGACGCGAATCCTAAAGATAGATCTATTGGGCCTAATAAACCCCATCCAAAGTACTGGATGCTTTAGTACTTCGAAATTTATATCATATCCGAAGGGTGTCCCGGAATGATGGAGATATTCTTATATATGCATCTTGTTAATGTCGGTTACCAGGTGTTCACCATATGAACGATTTTTATCTCTATGTATGGGATGTGTATTGAAATATGAAATCTTGTGGTCTATTGTTACGATTTGATATATATAGGTTAAACCTATAACTCACCAACATTTTTGTTGACGTTTAAAGCATGTTTATTCTCAGGTGAATACTAAGAGCTTCCGCTGTTGCATACTAAAATAGGGCAAGATTTGGAGTCCATGTTTGTATGATATTGTGTAAAAACTGCATTCAAGAAACATATGTAAATGTAATATATTTCTATTGTAAACCATTATATAATGGTTGTGTAAACAGTATATTTTAGATTATCATTATTTGATAATCTACGTAATGTTTTTAAAACCTTTATTGATAAAATAAAGGTTATGGTTGTTTTAAAAATGAATGCAGTCTTTGAAAAACGTCTCATATAGAGGTCAAAACCTCGCAACGAAATCAATTAATACGGAACGTTTATAATCAATATGAACGGGACATTTCAAGGCATAACCGATTTCGTGGGGGGAATAACTCTTATACTGATATTGATAGAGCTGAGCTAAGAGTAATCCATAGGTTCTTAGCAAACTCGATTACACAGTGAGGTAAGAACAAAGAGAAAGTAAATGAGAATGATTTATTTTATCTCATGTGTATTCGAGACCCACAGAGCGCTGTGAGTATACCTTATTGTGTGGGTTATTATTTATCAGCTATAGTTAAGAGTATACGGCCTAATGGTATAATCGGAGGTGGTATCTGATGTGTGCGAGGTGTACTAGGAAATAGTATTATTTTTATAACGAAATACTATTAAATATGATACAATTTTACACAAGATATTTATTTATTTATAGAATGGATATACCTAAACCTTGCTACAACACTTATAGGTAGTGTACCTAATCGTACAGTAGTGTAGTTTTTAGTAAGTCCGATTCGTCCACAGGGATACACTTAAACAAGCTTAACGCTATATTAGTTTTAATTTAAAATATATATATATATATATATATATATATATATATATAAGTAATATTATTATTATAAAAAGGAGGTTTTTACCGTTTAATGACCGGTTTATCGATTTTTAAAACTTTAGTCGCAGTTAAAACCTAATGTAAAATATTAAATAAATAAAAGACTTAATTTAAAGCGTAAAATAAATAACGATAATGAAATTGCGATAAATAAAAGTGCGATAATTAAAAAGTACGATAATTAAAAGTGCAATTAAATACAATGACAATAAATAAAAGTGCGATAATTAGAAGTGCAATTAAATATGAAAATAAAAGAATTATGCTTATTTAAACTTCCATAATCATGATGTTTGACGTGTTGATTTTAGTTTATTCTCATGGGTTAATTGTCCTTTGTCCTGGATTATTTAATATGCTCGTCTGGTTTTTGTCCATAACAGTCCATCAGTCATAAATATAAAGTGCGAGTGTCCTCGTCAAATTATCCTTATATCCGAAGTCAAATATTCCAACTAATTGGGGACTTAAACTGTAACAAGGTCTTAATACTTTGTTTAATAATTACACCAGGATATCGACTGCGTGTAATCCAAGGTTTTAATACTTTGTTATCAATTATGCCAAGTGTCCTTGTACATAATTTCACCCCTTTTTTAATAATTTCATAGATTATTAATCCATTCCCGTGTCCGGTTAAATGAACGATTATTCGTACATATAAATATCCAGCCCATCGTGTCCGATCGAGTGTATGTGGTTATTTATAGGTACGTCCAATTGTAAATCTTCATATTAAATTAATAAACTATCATTTAATTAAATAAATATAAAGCCCATTAATAGCCCATAGTCTAATTTTCACAAGTGTCGTTCTTTTGTCCAAACCCCAATTATGGTACAAAGCCCAATTACCCAATTTTAAATATTTTAGCCCAACATCATGATTACTTCGGTATTAAATAAGCATAATAATAACTTAGCTATGAAACATTAAATTAAAAATAACATTAATCATAACTTACAGTGATTAAAAATAGCGTAGCGTTACACGGACAGAATTTCGACTTACACCCTTACAACATTCGCTAACATACCCTTATTATTAGAATTAAAATTAAAATTATAATATATATATATATATATATATATATATATATATATATATATATATATATATATATATATATATATATATATATATATATATATATATATATATATATATATATATATATATATATATATATATATATATGTTTACGTATGAAGGAAGAAGAAAAAGATGTGTTTATTTTGGCCAAAACACGTTGAATTTATAGGACCTGGGCTGGATTTTTCAGCCATGCGATCGCATGGAATTAACTCTTCCAGGCCATGCGATCGCATGGCCAGCTGGTGAAGTTCACATGCCTTTGTTTTCTTGCTTGCCGATGTTTATAAATAATAATATAATATATAAATAATTATAAGAATTATTTAAATATTATATTTTATTTATGTGCATAGTTAACTTGTAATTTTTAGTCCGTTGCGTCGAGCGTTGAGAGTTGACTTTGGTCTCGGTTTCGGTTTTTCGAACGTCCTTGCGTACAATTTAATACCTTGTACTTTGCGTTTTGCATCTTGTACTTTTGTAATTTTGAGACGTTTCTCATCAATAATTGGAACCACTTTGATTGTACTTTGTACTTTTGAGCTTTTTGGTCGTTTGCGTCTTCAATTCGTCGAATCTGTCTTTTGTCTTCACCTCTTATTACTTAAACAAATATCACTTGTAAATAGAACAATAGCAACTAAAAGCTTGTCTTTCTTGAGGGATAATGCTATGAAATATATGTTCGTTTTTAGCATTATCAAATATTCCCACACTTGAGCGTTGCTTGTCCTCAAGCAATATAGTCTTGAAATATACTAGAATCACTTCTTTATTCTTCATACTTTGTACATCAGTGATTTCTATACGGCGGTATAAACAATGGTAGTAACGTTGTGGTTTACAGTCCCACATGACTATGAGAATTTAGATCCATTAAGGAAATTGGATCTTTATGAAAACATTTGATCTTTTGAAAATTAAATCTAGCTTTTACCCTAGATAAGTTTTCCGGAATAACTCTTCACCGGTGTTTGCAAATTATTTTTGTGGGTTTGGTGGGTTTCAAATTTGAAAATTTTAGCTCAAAACTTACGATTTTGTGTCACCCACTTGCTAACCTTGTATTAGGAAAGCAACACGTCCAGTATACTTGTTCCATATATTACCTTTCGGTAAACTACCGTCCGGTTGTAAAGTTAAAGCGTTGAACAAGCAACTGTTAAGGCAATGTCCCCTGACATGCTTTTAATTATGCTCTATAACGTGTCGGATGCAATTACTATCCTTTGTAGGAGCAATAGTAAAGCTCACCCTATAGTTTTTCGGTCTGGCACAAGGTCCTGTCTTCGACCATGCTATGCAACCACCGTTCTTACGGTTGACACCCGATTTGGTTCAGGTGACCTAATGAATTCCAGGTGAATTCCTAGGATTTTACGTTCAATGGTAATGAACGCATTAAAAATGGATTTTCAGAAAACAAATTGGTTTGTAATTTTGATCAAACTATTTTCTCGTTCAAGCTCGAGTTTAGATATCATCGAATTCCATGAGTTTGTAATTCTCAATCTTTAAGGTCAATCTCTAGGATTGAGCAATATCAGGCTTAAAAACTGATTTTTGATCTTTAAGGAGATTATCCTTTCTGGGGATCTGGTTCATTAGTCTTATCCAGCTAATTTGCACGGCGTTCTCCCCATTTTACAAGACAGATCCTCTCATGGTTAAGATAAGTCTGACCACTTGGCGACCCTGTTTGATGCTGAGGTCCGTGGATTTCCTGCTGATTTTAGAGATGACTTTTCTAGATTTTTCGTCAACCTACAGCTGGTCTGGATGACAACTTCATGACCTAAATCAAGTAGCGCGTTTCTTTTTCGGAAGACTTTACTTCCTTTTAATGATGGAATTGATTCATCGTGTAGATCCATCTTTTCTTTCAAATATATTACAGTAAATTGGGTAAAACTGTTTAGAATAGTCCAAAGCAAAAGTATCTTCAGTTATTTGTACAAAAATATGTGATATATGTTTTAAATAACTTGGTAGATTTTCTCACACTTGGCTTTTATTTTCCCTTTTATTGTCCTCTATTCCATTTTAAATGAATTCTAACATTTTGGTTTGTTTCTCAATTTATGTCCTTTCCGAGGTAACAATAATTTCGGTGTTAACACCTAGTTTTATCGCTCATAAATATGTATAAACATTATTTTGAGTTCATTTAATTGAAAAATTTTACTAGAATTGGGTAGTCAGTATATAAGACTAGGGCTGTTCTTTATTATCAGAGAGCACTAGATTCTAATACAACTACTGCTTTACTAGTATTTTTAATGGTAACCAAGTGTTTAAATTAAAAAATTTTAAAATCCGAAAGAATTTAACCCCTTCCCACACTTAAGATCTTGCAATGCCCTCATTTGCAAGAAATCAGTAACAATTTAAATTATTGAGGGTGATTAGCGTAGAAAAATGATTAAATTTTACCAAAGTTTCCAAACATATTGGCGTTTATTTGCTGAATGATAAATGGTGCATATCATTTGTTCATTCCGTCTTGTTGTTACATCACATTTGTTTTTCGTTTTGTCGTCAAAAGTACTAGCTTTTGCTGAACTTAATGTCATCTTTGAAAATGCGCTGTTTTACCCTGTTTTGTACAATTGAAAATATACATACATACAAATATAAACATGCATGGCAATTTGAAATGGGACTTAAAATCCCACTTTCAAATCAAAATGAAACATTAGTACAACATAATAAAAATATTAAACATTACAATAAAAGTATCTTAATATAATGTGTTTAAACATAAATAAACAGAAATAATAAAAATTAAAAATCATATAAATTACCAACAGGAACTATATCAATCATGGATAGGGGTTCCAGTTCATGGCATAGTCCGGGTTCCATGGTTGGTGATAGGTGTACTGGTATGCCTGGTTAGGGTCGTAGAGAGTATAAGGCGGTCTCATCTCGGGCTTGTATGGAGGATAGTAAGTTGGTCGGGTCGGGATGTAGGGCTCCTGAGGTGACAGCCGGCTCATAATTTGACGCTGATGATAGTCCCATCTATCATGCTGTCGTTGCCTGGAATGCTCGTAATTATTCCGGGCTTGCCACTGCTCCATCCGACGAAATCTCTCCGCGTTTGTCATGTCTACCTCATCTACACGCTGGTAGACATCAGTCATAGCCTCCCGAATGACATCCCTAATGTCATCCGCTTCCTCCATCTCCTCATCTGAGCCTCTCTCTACCTGAGGTTGACTACCTACATAGGGTATTGCCTGGTTGCGTCTACTCTTCAATACCTTAGCACCCGCATAAACCTTCAATTCTAAAAGCTCAACCTGTTCCCTACATTCCATAAGTGGACCCCCTTGGTCCTTATCTATACCTAAATACTCTCCAATGAGAGTAACAAAAATACCTCCTCCAATTATCCCCCCTTCCTGTATTCCTTCAACCATATTAGATAAATAAAAACCAACACAGTAGGGGATATTAACAAAGCCTCTTGGGTCTCGAATACACTTTAGGTAAAATAAATCATGTAAGGTCAATTTTTCCTTGTTGTGACCTCTCTGTGTAATCGAGTTAGCCAAAAATCTATGAATTATATGAAGCTCGGCTTTGTTAATATGTAAGTAGGTATGTGTTCCTCCCCGCCCAAAAACATTATAATTAGACATACGCCTCCAAACGGCGTTCGCGTCAAAATTTCTATCTACCCTTTCACCACGATAAATCAAATTCATACAATCGGGTAGTAGTAATTCAGCGGGCGTATATATCTGTAATGCCTTAGCCATGTCCAGCATGGACATCCTGTACATTCTACCGCCAAGTATAAACCTAAGAAACTTCTATCATCTAATCTATCTACATCTACATTTAATGCTATAGTACTCATCAGCTCAACACACCATTCCTTATATACAGGTCTACGAATGGTGAATAAGCGTTCCCAATCAGTAAAAGAAGAACTGCCATACCTTTGGATCAAATGCTCCCTAACACGGTCAGCAAGTTGGACCCTTTCCAAAGGATCCCAATCAATTACCCTAGGCATCTCTACATCTTTCGTTATTAATTTGAATTTATTACTTTGATATGCTGGGTAATCTCTCCATCGTCTATCGAATCTCAGATTAGGATGCAACGTGTGTTCAGGAATCGTTGGGTATTCTACAGGTGGATGCATCGGAAATACTATGAATTCATTAACAAACTGTAGCAGATCATAATAAGGTACATGTTGATCAGGCTGATGTTGTTGTTCCTGTTGTGGTTCTGGTTCGGGTTCTGGTTCTTGAGCAGGTCGTCTAGATGATGATGATGATGATGAACCTCCAGTATCGGCTCTCTGCAAAACACATTAAACACAAAATTTGTGCATCTAAATATGCATTAGTGTTAGCAAAATAACATCTTAAAACAATCACAATAACATGTTCAATCAAAATTAAACTTATACACATTTTCATAATTTTTTTACAATTTTACACTTTTTCAAATAAGCACATATGAAAATGTATACAAAGTTCATAAGCATTTAACTCAAATAACATGTTAAAACAACCTTTACTAACAATTAAACAAGTCTCAAATGGCAATTGTATCAAATTAATCAAGTTCATGAATTTTGCACCTAAAAAGTCCACTTTAATCTTCAAAAATCATGTTTAGGATTAAAGTTTGGATCATTTAGCTACCTAAACATGTTACACTACTCAATTTAGCAATAATTCATGATAAAAATCGGCCATAATCTGTTTATATCAAAAAACCCCAAATTTCTCAAGAACACAAACCCTAGATTTCTAAAAATTTTGAAGTTTTTGGCTTCAAATCATATTAAATAGCATCAATCTAGGTTATACATGCATAAAATACTAACAATTTAACACTAATTACATTAGAAATTAACAAAATTACATTAGGTAAAATATTGGTAATTATCACAAAAAATAGAAAATTTATGAGTTTAGGGGTGTAATTTTTACCTTTTTTGATAAACTTCTGAACAATTTCATGATTAGAGCGAGAAATTTGACGAATTACGGTGGAAAAATGATGAAATTTGAGAGGATTTCGAGTGTTTTTCGTGTATGTGTGTGTGTATTGTGGTGAAGAACAGCTCGCTGAGCTTTTTCTATCTGGCCTATTTTCCAGCTCCATGCGATCGCATGGAGTTGGAGTTCAAAACCCAAGCGATCGCATGGGGGTCCGGGTACAGTACTTTGGCCCCTTTTTTTTTATATATAAAACCTTATAACTTATAAAATATATAATTAATAAAATTTTAAAAATTTGTTTCTTTTTAGAATGAGGGTGTTTCGGATCATTGTCCTAGTCCATCCCTCGACAAAATTTTAAAATTTGTCAATTCAAAGCGCGGTTTTAAAAGTAAAGATTTTTTTGGGTTTTTTAAATGTTTTTGGCATACTTTAATTCAATAAGATTAAAAATAATGATAATAAAAGTTCTCATCCCTCCCTCGGGTAAAGCAATTTTGGTTCAACGACCTAGTCTTCAACTCACGACGAATTTTAAAAATCATATTTTTAACTTAGCGAAATAAAGTAAATTTTTGTTTTTAAATTCACACCAAACTTAAATTTAAAATGCATAAAATTAAAAATTCATATTAAAAATTCACACCAAACTTAAATTTATATTTTTATTTTTATACATACAAACTTATATTAAAAATATTAATTTTTCAAATATTTACAATTTTAAATATATTAATAATTTTTTTTTAAAAGTTTAGAATATTAATTTAATTTTTAAATATTAATTTTAAAATCATGGTAAAAATAAAATTAAAAATCTTTTTGGTCTTTTATCCCACTTTAATCAATCAAATATTATTAAAAATATACGCCCCTCTTTTCGGTAAAGTAATTTCGGTTTCATAACCTAGTTTAACTCATGACGAATTTTTGAAATATTTTGGGTTGATTGATTAAAGATATTTATACCTTAAGAATAAACGGTAAATTTCGCAGTGATGTAATAAATTTTTGTATGATATCAATAATTTCGGTCGCAAGACCTAATTTTATTGAATACCAATTTAATACTTTATAGCGAACAATTTAGCGTTTATTATCAAACGGTTAAAAATAAAAATAAAAATGAAAACTGTACATACTTACCTGTGAGATAGATTTCTTAGTGATATGCTCTAGCCCACTCATAAGATAGTCGGACTAATTGGTTTTCCATAGCTACATAGGCGTAACCTCGAGCATTCAACATTTTTTCTTCTAAACATATGAATGGTCCATCTCTGCATAGCGTAACAAATTCGGTATTTGAATAGGTTTGATTATTTGAACATTTACCTTCGTGTGACCATTTTCCGCATTTGTGACATCTTTCAAGGTGTCGTGCTCTTCTTTTCGCTGCGGATTTTGATTTTCCTATACCAAATTGTAACTTATTATTTTCGTTCCTGGATTCTTTTCTTACTCCGTCCAATTTACCTCTGATTAATGATACTATTTCACTTGGAAGGGTGTCATTATTACTTTTAGTGATCAAAGGGTGTAGCATTAGACCATGGTTTAGTTCACAGGAAGTCTTCATCTCGTAAAATCTAAAATAAAAATAAAAATTCAGAATGGGGGGAGAAGACTAGTTCTTTAGGGTCTGCTAGGGAAAGACCATTCGGGTTCCATTTTCGAGAACTACATGAAAACAGAACATCTAAATCTAACAGAAATACATATTATCCTTTAAAGACTTGATTCTCCCCACACTTAGTTAGTTGTGGTGTCGAAATTATGATTAACTTCGTTGTCAACTTACATTGGACTATCTATGTAATGTTTAACTCTGTGACCATTAACCTTAAATTCAATCCCATTTGAATTTATTAATTCTACTGTTCCGTATGGGAAAACTCTTTTGACTATGAATGGTCCAGACCATCTTGATTTCAATTTTCCAGGAAATAGCTTGAATCGTGAATTGAAAAGAAGAACTCTGTCTCCTTCTTTAAATTCTTTTGAACTTCTGATTCTTTTATCATGCCATTTCTTCGTTCTTTCCTTATAGATTAACGAATTTTCGTATGCTTTATGTCTTAATTCTTCTAATTCGTTTAGTTGACTTAACCGTAGACGTCCAGCTTCATGTAAATCAAGATTACATGTCTTCAAAGCCCAAAATGCTTTGTGTTCAATTTCTACTGGAAGATGACATGCTTTTCCATAAACGAGTTTAAAAGGTGTGGTTCCAATTGGAGTTTTGTAGGCTGTTCTAAAAGCCCAGAGCGCATCCTCCAATTTAATGGACCATTCCTTCGGATTTGATCCTACGATTTTTTCTAGAATACGTTTTAAAGCTCGGTTGGTATTTTCAACTTGTCTACTTGTTTGTGGATGATATGCGGTGGAGATTTTATGAGTTACTCCATATCTTTTGAGAACTTTCTCAAGTTGATTATTACAAAAATGAGTACCCCGTTCACTTATTAAAGCTTTCGGTGTTCCGAACCTTGCAAAAAGGCGTTTTAAAAAATTGACTACAACTCGTGCATCGTTAGTTGGGAGAGCTTGTGCTTCCGCCCATTTAGATACATAATCAATGGTAACGAGAATGTAGAGATTATTATGAGATTTTGGAAATGGACCCATAAAGTCAATACCCCAAATGTCAAATACTTCACATACTTGAATGACATTCTGTGGCATTTCATCACGTTGACTTATTTATCCGGCCCTTTGACAAGCATCACAGGATTTGCAAAGAAGGTGTGCGTCTTTGAAAATTGTAGGCTAATAGAATCCAACATCGTAAACTTTTCTTGCTGTAAGTTGAGGCCCATAATGCCCTCCTGTTGGTCCTGTGTGACAATGGTTTAAGATTTGACTAGCTTCATCTCCGAATACACATCGGCGTATTATTCCATCGGGACAACTTTTAAACAAATATGGATCTTCTCAGAAATAGTGTTTTATATCACTAAAGAATTTCTTTCGTTTTTGGTACGACAATCATTTTTCAAGGAATCCACATACTAAGTAGTTTGCATAGTCTGCAAACCATGGAATTTTATTATAATCTATCTTCAATAGATATTCATCAGGAAAGTTGTCTTGTATGGCCGATTCATTTAGAACTTCTAATTCAGGATTTTCAAGACGAGAAAGATGATCAGCGGCGAGATTTTCTGCTCCCTTTTTATCTCGGATTTCAATATCTAACTCTTGTAAGAGTAAGATCCAACGAATTAATCTTGGTTTAGCATTTTGTTTCGAAAATAGGTATCTAAGAGCAGAATGGTCGGTATAGACCACTGTTTTTGCGAAATTTGTCAAAAGCAAAGACAATAGCAAGGAGTTCTTTTTCAGTATTTGTATAATTTATTTGTGCTCCTTGTAACGTCTTACTAGCATAATATATAGGTTGAAATCGTTTTTCAATCCTTTGTCCTAAAACAGCTCCCATTGCAAAATCACTTGCATCGCACATTAGTTCGAATGGTAGATTCCAATTTGGAGTTATCATGATCGGCGCATTAGTGAGTTTTTCTTTAAGAATATTAAAAGATTTGATGCATTCATCTGAAAAGATGAATGGAGCATCCTTTTCTAGGAGTTTATTCATAGGAGTGGCAATTTTAGAAAAATCTTTTATAAAACGTCGGTAAAAACCGGCACGCCCTAGAAAAATCTTCTAATAATTCTGCATGTGAATCTATAGATTGAATATAATAACATGTATCATCCGCAGATTGCGGTTGTTGCATTGCTCTATCAACTGAAAAGGTAACACTCTCGTCCTCTATACTTAGGGTCAGTTTCTTACCGAACACGTCTATCATTGCTTTAGCTGTGTTTAAGAATGGTCTTCCTAATATGAGAGGTACTCGAGAATCTTCTTCCATGTCCAGAATAACAAAATCTACTGTAAATACTAAAGTTCCAACTTTAACTAGCATATTCTCCATTATCCCTCTAGGATATTTTACTGATCTATCGGCTAGTTGTATGCTTATTCGTGTTGGTTTCAATTCTCCAAGGTCTAGTTTAGCGTATAGTGAATACGGCATTAGATTTATACTAGCACCTAAGTCCGCCAATGCTTCTATTGAACTAAGACTACCCAGAAAACATGGAATTGTGAAACTTCCTGGATCTGATAATTTTTCTGGTATCTTATTCAACAGCACTGCAGAACAATTAGCATTCATAGTAACAGCCGAGAGTTCTTTCATTTTCTTTCTATTTGTGATTAGATCTTTCAAAAATTTAGCATATCTAGGTATTCCTGAAATCACATCAATGAAAGGAAGATTTACATTTATCTGTTTAAACATATCCAAGAATTTGGATTGCCCGGCTTCAAGTCTCTCTTTTCTCATTTTACTCGGGTAAGGAAGTGGTGGTTGGTATGGTTTAATATAAGGTTTAGCCTTAACTGTGTTATCTTCATTAACCTTTTCAACTACCAGTTCTTTTTCCTTATCTTGATCAGATTGTGGTTCTTGTGGAGTAGGAATAGCATTATCAGAAATTACAGGTATTTCAGGTGGTTTAAGTATGATACCACTTCTTGTGGTAATGGCTTTAGCTGTTTCATTCCGGGGGTTAGCATTAGTATCACTAGGTAGACTTCCCGATTTTCTTTCACCTATCAACCTTGCTAGGTTGCTCACTTCTTGTTCCAGATTTTGAATAGAAGCTTGTTGATTTCTAAATGCTTGAGCATTTTGTTCATTGGTTTGTTTCTGAGATGTGAAAAATTGAGTTTGAGATTCAACTAGCTTCGACATCATGTCTTCTAAATTTGGTTTTTTATCATCGGTTTGTGGTGGTTTATTTTGAAAAATAGGTCTTTGCTGATTGTAAGTATTGTTAGATACTTATTGATTGATAGGACCTTGTTGGTTGTTGTATAGAACATTTCGGTTATAATTCTGGTTTTGATTATAGTTTGGTCTTGGCGGTTGATAATTATTCTGATAATTATTTCCAGGCCTTTGGTTTATGTATGAAACATTCTCTCTTTGTTCTATTGTTAGTTCAATACTGAGACAATCTTTTGTCAAATGTGGTTCTCCACACTGCTCACAACTAATTCATATTGAGTGAATATCTTTAGTCATCTTTTCTATTCGTTTCTCAACAGCATCTATCTTTGTAGAAATGGAATCTAAGTCATGGCTAGAATCGGCTCTAGCTGCTTTAGATGATCTAACGATATCTTTTTCTTGGTGCCACTCATGTGAGTGGGAAGCAGTGTTATCAATAATTTTGTAAGCGTCAGTTTCTGTTTTCTTCATAATGGAACCACCAGCTACTATATCGATGTCTTTTCTTGTTGTGATGTCGCATCCTTGGTAGAATATTTGTACTATTTGATAAGTGTCTAAACCATGTTGCGGACATCCTATCAATAACTTTCCAAATCTTGTCCACGCCTCATATAGAGTTTCGTTTGGCTTTTGTGTGAACGTAACAATTTCTCCTTGAAGTCTCACGGATTTAGATGCCGGAAAGAATTGTTTAAGAAATTTTTCAACTAAAACGTCCCATGTATCAATCGCCCCTTCAGGTAACGATTATAACCAATCTTTGGCTTCTCCCTTTAAAGTCCAGGGAAATAACATGAGATATATCTGTTCATCCTCCACTTCTCTTATTTTAAATAGAGTGCAGATCCTATTAAAGGTACGAAGATGTTCATTTGGATCTTCCTTCGGCGCACCACTAAATTGGCATTGATTAGTTACCATGTGTAGAATTTGTCCTTTGATTTCATAATCTGGCGCATTAATGTCAGGTTGAGTAATTGCGTGACCTTGGCGAGTGCGTTTAGCTCTCATTCGGTCTTCCATACTTAGAGGTTCCAGATTCTCCATAATTGAATTTGTTGAATCTGAATCACTAGAGGATTCTGATTTAATGGTTCGTTCCTCGACAATCTCCGTTTGAATGATTGGTGGTTCTGGAGGAAAGATTAGTGGTTCAGGATCTATGAATCGTCCCTGAATATTCTCCGGATTCTCAATTATGAGGTCGGGTTCAAAAAATGGATTATCGGAAATTTGAATTGGAGTAATTGGTCGACTGGATGACGATTCTAAAGAAAAATTAACGGCGACAATATTTGCTAGATGTCTTGATCGAGTTACAGGTGGTGAACGTACAAAAGGTGGTGAACGTTTTGCTCGGTGCATTCACTGAATATCCTATTAGTTATAAAAATAAGAAAAATTATATAAGTTATCAAATTAATAGACTTTTCTGATTTTGCCCACGTTTTGAATAGCCAAAAGATGCAGCAGAGGGGCAGGATTCGTTTGGTCTCAATATAATTGAGTACTGTTTGGCTCCAATAACCCGGTCCACGTACAAATCCAACTATTACTACGAACCAGAAAATTTTGATGTCTATCAATTTAACCACTTAAAATAATTTTTCGTAATTTAAAGAAATTTTAGAGAAGAAATAGAAAAAAAAACTAAGTCCTAAAACTAGAATGTTGAGAAATAAGAAAGAAAAAGAGCGCGTCGAAAAACGTCGAAAAATAAAAATAAGAATGTAGCGCGTCGAAACTTAAAAAGGAACTAAAAACTAAAAATTAAAAGTTGCGTCTAAAATTATTAAAGCTTAAAAGAAATTCTATATCCCAAATGGCAATAACTTAAAAAGGTACTAAAATATAAAAACGGCGGCGCAAAATTCTAAAGCATTTAAATCTTAGTCTAAAGAAAAAGCACTTAAGGGATTTTACGGCAAAGCCTAAAAATCTAAAAATAAAAATAACTATGGCAAAAACTATAACTTAAAACTAAAAACGAGCGAAATATACAAATATTACGCTAAAATAAATTAAAAGTTACAAAATATAAAAATAATCTTAAAGTTGTAAAAAGTACAATTTTTATAAAAATATTATTTTTATATTATTTATTTTATAAAAGTATTAATTTTATAATTTAATAAAACTAATTAAACTAAAAATACAAATTAATAATAAAAACTAAACTAATAATTAAAAACTAAAAACCTAATTAGGGTTTTTAATAATTAATATTAATTAAAACCCTAATTCGATACAGCTAAGGTATCAGGCCTGTCCAGTCAACTCATGCGATCGCATGAGTTTTCTATTCTGGAGCCATGCGATCGCATGGGCCTTGGATCCGGGCCAAATGCTGGGCTGCTATAGTGATCGGGCCGAGAGTTTTTTTTTTTTATATTTTACTTTTTCAGTTTTCTGTTTTAAATATATATATATATAATTTATATAACTTAAATAAAAATTTAATTTTAAAAACTAAAATAAAAATAAAGAAACTTTATAATTATATATATATATATATATATATATATATATATATATATATATATATATATATATATATGTGTGTGTGTGTGTGTGTGTGTGTGTGTGTGTGTGTGTGTGTGTGTAACAAACTCTTAAATATATATATATATATATATATATTTTGTTTTTCTTTTATATTTTTGTATATTTAAAACGTATTTTTACAAAAACGTATTTTTATAAAAGTAAACAAAAAATTAATAAAAATCTTTTTTTATATATATATAGCGTTGCGCTTCCGGCGTTTAAGCAGAATTGTCCCCGGCAGCAGCGCCAAAAATACTTGATGTGTGCGAGGTGTACTAGGAAATAGTATTATTTTTATAACGAAATACTATTAAATATGATACAAGTTTACACAAGATATTTATTTATTTATAGAATGAATATACCTAAACCTTGCTACAACACTTATAGGCAGTGTACCTAATCGTACAATAGTGTAGTTTTTAGTAAGTCCGGTTCATTCCATAGAGATACACTTAAACAAGCTTAACGCTATATTAGTTTTAATTTATAAAAAAACAAATATATATAAGTAATATTATTATTATAAAAAGGGGGGTTTTTACCGTTTAATGACCGGTTTGTCGATTTTTAAAACTTTAGTTGCAGTTAAAACCTAATGTAAAATATTAAATAAATAAAAGACTTAATTTAAAGCGTAAAATAAATAACGATAATGAAATTGCGATAAATAATAGTGCGATAATTAAAAAGTACGATAATTAAAAGTGCAATTAAATACAATGACAATAAATAAAAGTGCGATAATTAGAAGTGCAATTAAATATGAAAATAAAAGAATTATGCTTATTTAAACTTCCATAATCATGATGTTTGACGTGTTGATTTTAGTTTATTCCCATGGGTTAATTGTCCTTTGTCCTGGATTATTTAATATGTCCGTCTGGTTTTTGTCCATAACAGTCCATCAGTCATAAATATAAAGTGCGAGTGTCCTCGTCAAATTATCCTTATATCCGAAGTCAAATATTCCAACTAATTGGCGACTTAAACTGTAACAAGGTCTTAATACTTTTAAAGAAACGACATAACGCTGCAGCACCATATGATGGCTCGCATCTACAGGTCGAAAGAGATCAGCAGTAAGGTAACGCGGGAGGGGGGAATGAGATGAGAGAAATGCAACTTTTTATGGCTCATCATGAGTATGAAATGGCTAGACAACGAGCATTTCAAGATTGGCAGTATCATCAAAACCAAATCATAAGTCATCGTGCACACATAAATGCAAACTACATTGCTACTCCAATGCCCGTATTTCCTCCCTAGACTATACAGACCCGACCACCATACCCTACATATGACCCAGCTCAAGCATTCTACAGTACATACGGCTATGAATGGAATCTCTACTGGCACAATCCTTATCAACCCTGATTTTCTTTATGCTTATTTTTATTTATTTGGTAACTTGTAATTTTATACTCTTAATATTTCTTTTGATACTTTAATAGTTTTTATAATTTTCTAACTTTTCTTATTAGATTTTTAATAATTTTTGAATGTGGGGTGATATACCCAACTTCAAAAATATGTATATATATGTTTGTAGTTTATCTCATGTACAAAACAGGGTAAAACAGTGCATTTTCAAATATTGGCATTAAGTTCAGCAAAAGCAACTAATTTTGACGACAAGATGCAAAATATATGTGAAATAACAACTGCAGGAATGAACAAATGATGTGTACCATTTATCATTCAACAAACAGACGCCAATATGTTTGGAAACTTTGGCAAACTTTAATCATTTTTTCTACGCTAATCACCCTCAATAATTTAAATTGTTACTGATTTTTTGAAAATGAGGGCATTGCAAGATCTTAAGTGTGGGAAGGGGTTAAATTCTTTCGGATTTTTAAAATTTTTGACTTATACACTTGGTTACCATTAAAAATACTAGTAACGCAGTAGTTGTATTAGAATCTAGTGCTCTCTGATAATAAAGAACAGCCCTAGTCTTATATACTGACTACCCAATTCTAGTAAAAATTTTCAAAATTTTCAAATAAATGAATTCAAAATCATGTTTATACATATTTATGAACGATAAAACTAGGTGTTAACACCGAAATTATTGTTACCTCGGAAAGGACATAAATTGAGAAACAACCCAAAATGTTAGAATTCATTTAAAATGGAATAGAGGACAATAAAAAGTCAAATAAAGGAAAATAAAAACCAAGTGTGGGAAAAATTTACCAAGTTCTTTAAAACATATATAACATATTTTGTACAAAGATACTTTTGTTTTGGACAAAATTAACCATTTTACCCGATTTATTGTAATATATTTGAAAGAAAGATGGAGCTAAACGATGAATCAATTCCATCATTAAAAGGAAGTAAAGTCTTCCGAAAAAGAAACGCTTCTTGATTTAGGTCATGAAGTTGTCATCCAGACCAGTTGTAGAGTCTACAAAAAACCTTGAAAAGTTTTCTCGAAAATCAGCTGGAAATCCACGGACCTCAGCATCAAACAGGGTCGCCAAGTGGTCAGACTTATCCTAACCATGAGAGGATCTGTCTCGTAAAATGGAGAGGGCACCGTGCAAATTAGCTTGATAAGACTAATGAATCAGATCCCCAGAAGGGATAATCTCCTTAAAGATCAAAAATTAGCTTTTATGACTGATATTACTCAATCCTAGAGATTGACCTTAAAGATTGAGAATTCAAACTCATGGAATTCGATGATATCTAAACTCGAGCTTGAACGAGCAAATATTTTGATCATAATTACAAACCGATTTGTTTTCTGAAAACCCATTTTTAATGCGTTCATTACCATTAAACGTAAAATCCTAGGAATTCACCTGGAATTCATTAGGTCACCTAAACCAAATCGGGTGTCAACCGTAAGAACGGTGGCTGCATAGCATGGTCGAAGACAGGACCTTGTGCCAGACCGAAAAACTATAGGGTGAGCTTTACTATTGCTCCTACAAAGGATAGTAATTGCATTCGACACGTTATATACCATAATTAAAAGCATGTCAGGGGACATTGCCTTAACAATTGCTTGTTCAACGCTTTCCTTTACAACCAGACGGTAGTTTACCGAAAGGTAATATACGGAGCAAGTATACTGGACGTGTTGCTTTTCCAATACAAGGTTAGCAAGTGGGTGACACAAAACCATAAGTTTTGAGCTAAAATTTTTAAATCTGAAACCCACCAAACCCACGAAAATATTTTGCAAACACCGGTGAAGGGTTATTCCGAAAAACTTATCTAGGGTAAAAACTAGATTGAATTTTCAAAAGATCAAATGTTTTCATAAAGATCCAATTTCCTTAAGGATCTAAATTTTCATAGTCATATGGGACTGTAAACCACAACGTTACTACCATTGTTCATACCGCCGTATAGAATTCACTGATGTACAAAGTGTGAAGAATAAAGAAGTGATTCTAGTATTTTTATTTCAAGACTATATTGCTTGAGGACAAGCAATGCTCAAGTGTGGGAATATTTGATAATGCTAAAAACGAACATATATTTCATAGCATTATCCCTCAAGAAAGACAAACTTTTAGTTGCAATTGTTCTATTTACAAGTAATATTCGTTTAAATAATAAAAGGTGAAGACAAAAGACAGATTCGACGATTTGAAGACGCAAACGACCAAAAAGCTAAAAAGTACAAAGTACAATCAAAGTGGTTCAAATTATTGATGAGAAACTTCTCAAAATTGCAAGAGTACAAAACGCAAAATGCAAAGTACAAGATATTAAATAGTACACAAGGACGTTCAAAAATCCGGAACCGGGACCTAAGTCAACTTTCAACGCGCGGCGTAACGGGCCGAAAATTACAAGTCAACTATGCAAATAAATATAATATAGTATATAAATAATTCTTAAAATTATATATATATTATATTTATATTTTAAAAACCGTCGGCAAAGCTAGGATCCAAAGTGTGAGCTGGAATCCACAGCTCCGCACTCGCGGAACTTCGAAGGCAAGAAAAACCGCACTCGCGGAGTGCACAGTATCCAGATGGGGCCTATAAAAGGCAACACATTTTGCTGAATTCGACACATCTTTTTCTTCTTCATTCACTCGTATAATATATATATATATATATATATATATATATATATATATATATATATATATATATATATATATATATATATATATATATATATATATATATATATATATATATATATATATAATATATATATATATATATATATATATATTATAATTTTAATTTTAATTTTAATTTTAATTTTAAATTCTAATAATAAGGGTATGTTAGCCAATGTTGTAAGGGTGTAAGTCAAAATTCTGTCCATGTAACGCTACGCTATTTTTAATCATTGTAAGTTATGTTCAACCTTTTTAAATTAATGTCTAGTAACTAATGTAGTGACCCAAACTTTTCCATGTTTATATATATATTAAATGAAATTGTTATTTACATGATTAAGTGTTTTCAACATGTTAAGCAATCAAAATTGTTAAGACTTGATTAATTGAAATAGGTTTCATATAGACAATTGACCACCCAAGTTGACCGGTGATTCACGAACGTTAAAACTTGTAAAAACTATACGATGACATATATATGGTTATATATATAGTTAACATGATTTTATTATAAGTATGTATCTCATTAGGTATTTTAACAATGAGTTATATACATAAAAATGAGACTATTAATTTAAGAAACTCGAAAACGATATATATAACGATTATCGTTATAACAACGTCTTACTAGGCACATATGAATCATATTAAGATATTGATACACTTGGTTAATTATGTTAAATGATAAGTGAATATATTATTAAGTGTATTAACATTGAAATACATATGTAAAAATAAGACTACTAACTTAATGATTTCGAAACGAGACATATATGTAACGATTATCGTTGTAACAACATTTAACTGTATATATATCATACTAAGATATATTATATATCATAATATCATGATAATATAACAATTTAACATCTCATTTGTTATAATAAACAATGGGTTAACAACATTCAACAAGATCGTTAACCTAAAGGTTTCAAAACAACATTTACATGTAACGACTAACGATGACTTAACGACTCAGTTAAAATGTATATACATGTAGTGTTTTAATATGTATTCATACACTTTTGAAAGACTTCAAGACACTTATCAAAATACTTCTACTTAACAAAAATGCTTACAATTACATCCTCGTTCAGTTTCATCAACAATTCTACTCGTATGCACCCGTATTCGTACTCGTACAATACACAGCTTTTAGATGTATGTACTATTGGTATATATACTCCAATGATCAGCTCTTAGCAGCCCATGTGAGTCACCTAACACATGTGGGAACCATCATTTGGCAACTAGCATGAAATATCTCATAAAATTACAAAAATATGAGTAATCATTCATGACTTATTTACATGAAAACAAAATTACATATCCTTTATATCTAATCCATACTCCAACGACCAAAAACACCTACAAACACTTTCATTCTTCAATTTTCTTCATCTAATTGATCTCTCTCAAGTTCTATCTTCAAGTTCTAAGTGTTCTTCATAAATTCCAAAAGTTCTAGTTTCATAAAATCAAGAATACTTCCAAGATTGCAAGGTTACTTCCAAGTTTTCTAAATCCATTCCAAGTAATCATCCAAGATCAAGAAACCTTTGTTACTTACAGTAGGTTATCTTTCTAATACAAGGTAATAATCATATTCAAACTTTAATTCAATTTCTATAACTATAACAATCTTATTTCGAGTGGAAATCTTACTTGAAATTGTTTTCGTGTCATGATTCTGCTTCAAGAACTTTCAAGCCATCCAAGGATCCTTTGAAGCTAGATCTATTTTTCTCATTTCCAGTAGGTTTATCCAAGGAACTTGAGGTAGTAATTATGTTCATAACATCATTCGATTCATACATATAAAGCTATCTTATTCGAAGGTTTAAACTTGTAATCACTAGAACATAGTTTAGTTAATTCTAAACTTGTTCGCAAATAAAAGTTAATCCTTCTAACTTGACTTTTAAAATCAACTAAACACATGTTCTATATCTATATGATATGCTAACTTAATGATTTAAAACCTGGAAACACGAAAAATACCGTAAAACCGGATTTACGCCGTCGTAGTAACACCGCGGGCTGTTTTGGGTTAGTTAATTAAAAACTATGGTAAACTTTGATTTAAAAGTTGTTATTCTGGGAAAATGATTTTTATTATGAACATGAAACTATATCCAAAAATTATGGTTAAACTCAAAGTGGAAGTATGTTTTCTAAAATGGTCATCTAGACGTCGTTCTTTCGACTGAAATGACTACCTTTACAAAAATGACTTGTAACTTATTTTTCTGACTATAAACCTATACTTTTTCTGTTTAGATTCATAAAATAGAGTTCAATATGAAACCATAGCAATTTGATTCACTCAAAAGGGATTTAAAATGAAGAAGTTATGGGTAAAACAAGATTGGATAATTTTTCTCATTTTAGCTACGTGAAAATTGGTAACAAATCTATTCCAACCATAACTTAATCAACTTGTATTGTATATTATGTAACCTTGAGATACCATAGACACGTATACAATGTTTCGACCTATCATGTCGACACATCTATATATATTTCGGAACAACCATAGACACTCTATATGTGAATGTTGGAGTTAGCTATACAGGGTTGAGGTTGATTCCAAAATATATATAGTTTGAGTTGTGATCAATACTGAGATACGTATACACTGGGTCGTGGATTGATTCAAGATAATATTTATTGATTTATTTCTGTACATCTAACTGTGGACAACTAGTTGTAGGTTACTAACGAGGACAGCTGACTTAATAAACTTAAAACATCAAAATATATTAAAAGCGTTGTAAATATATTTTGAACATACTTTGATATATATGTATATATTGTTATAGGTTCGTGAATCAACCAGTGGCCAAGTCTTACTTCCCGACGAAGTAAAAATCTGTGAAAGTGAGTTATAGTCCCACTTTTAAAATCTAATATTTTTGGGATGAGAATACATGCAGGTTTTATAAATGATTTACAAAATAGACACAAGTACGTGAAACTACATTCTATGGTTGAATTATCGAAATCGAATATGCCCCTTTTTATTAAGTCTGGTAATCTAAGAATTAGGGAACAGACACCCTAATTGACGCGAATCCTAAAGATAGATCTATTGGGCCTAACAAACCCCATCCAAAGTACCGGATGCTTTAATACTTCGAAATTTATATCATATCCGAAGGGTGTCCCGGAATGATGGGGATATTCTTATATATGCATCTTGTTAATGTCGGTTACCAGGTGTTCACCATATGAATGATTTTTATCTCTATGTATGGGATGTGTATTGAAATATGAAATCTTGTGGTCTATTGTTACGATTTGATATATATAGGTTAAACCTATAACTCACCAACATTTTTGTTGACGTTTAAAGCATGTTTATTCTCAGGTGAATACTAAGAGCTTTCGCTGTTGCATACTAAAATAAGGACAAGATTTGGAGTCCATGTTTGTATGATATTGTGTAAAAACTGCATTCAAGAAACTGATTTCGATGTAACATATTTGTATTGTAAACCATTATGTAATGGTCATGTGTAAACATGATATTTTAGATTATCATTATTTGATAATCTACGTAAAGCTTTTTAAACCTTTATTTATGAAATAAAGGTTATGGTTTGTTTTAAAAATGAATGCAGTCTTTGAAAAACGTCTCATATAGAGGTCAAAACCTCGCAACGAAATCAATTAATATGGAACGTTTTAAATCAATAAGAACGGGACATTTCAGCTGGTATCCGAGCGTTGGTCTTAGAGAACCAGAAAATTTGCATTAGTGTGTCTTATCGAGTTTGTTAGGATGCATTAGTGAGTCTGGACTTCGACCGTGTTTTCTTTAAAAATGATTGCTTAACATTTTTGTTGGAAACTATATATTATTAACATGTATATATTATGTGATATAATAATCTCTTAACATGTTTGATATTGTGTGATAGATGTCTACCTCTAGCACAAATCCCATTGACTCACCTAATAATAACGAAGAGTCAAATATATATTGGACTGATTCACAAGTTCCCGAAGAAGAACCGGAAGAAGAATCAGAACCGGAAGAAGAATCAGAACCGGAAGAGGAGAAACCGGAGGAGGAAATAGAACCGGTGGGGGAAATAATAAAACGGTTAAGTAAAAGAAAATCCTCAACCAACCGGCCAAGGTTAATTATGGTCAATGGTGTTTCCGCCAAGGAAGCAAAATATTGGGAGGATTACCAATTCTCCGATGAATCGGATTCTGATGAGAATTCTGATGATGTTATAGAAATTACCCCAACTGAATTTAAAAAGGCAAAAGAAAATAATAAGGGAAAGGGCATAAAAATAGAGAAATCTAATTCCAACCCCGATGACCTTTATATGTATCGTCAACCCCCGAAGCCCTTAAGTTGTAACAATGACCCGGGAACCTCTAAACCACCAGGTTTTTCTAAACCGTTGTGGAAAATGACAGCTCGTATTAGGGGAACATCATATATCCCTAGAAACTTGGCAAAAAGAACCAAAACCGAAGAAGAAGAAGAAACGAGCGAGTCGAAATAAGATAGTTGTATTCGTGTGGTATAATATATGTAATATAGTGTGCTTATGCTTTATGATATATGTAAAAATTGCTTGTATTAATAAGTATTTTTTTTTTGAATCTAACTCTTGTCTATTTTACAGTATAAAAACACAAAATGGATAGACAACCCAATATTTTAAGAGACCTACCCGGAGACATGATTGATGAAATCTTGTCTAGAGTCGGTCAGAATTCTTCAGCACAACTATTTACGGTGAAATCAGTTTGTAAGACATTCGAAGAACGTTCCAAGAATGTCTTGGTTTATAAGAGACTTTCGTTTGAAAGATGGGGGATATCACATTGGGAAACCCATAAGTTACGATGTGTTTACTTTGACGCATATATTGCGGGGAACCCAAATGCTATTTTACGCAACGGGTTAAGAAATTATTTTGACTCAATGTATCCGAATATAGGACTTCGTGATTTAGAAAAAGCGGCTAACATGCAACATAAAGAAGCATGCTATGCTTACGGGTTAGTAATGTTCGCTTCTCACCAAAGTGAGAAAAAGAACATCGGGCTATAACTATTAAACAAAACGTTCCCACAAGTGACGGAGTCGGTAATTGGGGTAAGAAATGAGGTTTTTAGGTTATTACGAGACTGTTGGTCGTTACGTAACCCTCGTCCCTTTGACGACGTTACAACACGCTGTCTTATCAACGGCCATAACGGTTATGTTCCACAAGACCAAGGATGGGAAGTAGTCCTAGTAAAACCAGAATGCATGACTTGTTTCTGGACGTATGAATTACGTGTCTTTATTGCCTTTGCTGAACGACTTGTGTACTAGCTAGAATTATCTTCACAACTATCTTGTATCAAAGTTATTGTGTGCTATATTTCATGCTTTATGTAAAATAAGCGGTGTTGTAAGTTTGTAAAATATTGTATAAAAGTTTGAACGCGAAATATTATTATAATCAGTTTTTCATATAGAATTGTAGTAGTTGAATTGTATATTAGCTACAAAGTATGAACTTAACGGGTAGGTACTACCCGAATTTAAACTTATAAAACGCTAATATGAAGAAAAAGCTTTTATAAATGAGTTCATATTATGCTACGAAATACTATTAACTACTCTTAATATTCTGTATGATTAACTTGTTCCATTTAACTATTTTGAAGGAAATGGCACCGACTACTCGACACACCGTGAATATGAATGAAGAGGAATTCCGTACTTTTCTAGCTTTAAACATAGCCGCAGTACAGGCTGCGCTACATACCAACAATAACCTTGGATCTAGCAGTACAGGAAATCGTGTAGGATGCACCTACAAAGAATTCACTGCCTGCAAACCTTTGGAATTTGATGGAACCGAAGGACCGATCGGATTGAAACAGTGGACCGAGAAGGTCGAATCGGTGTTTGCCATAAGTAAGTATACTGAAGAGGACAAAGTGAAGTACACTACGCATACCTTCACAGGTTATGCGGTAACATGGTGGAATACCTATCTAGAGCAAGTGGGACAAGATGATGCGTACGCACTACCGTGGTCAGCATTCAAGCACTTGATGAACGAGAAGTACCATCCCAGAACCGAGGTCAATAAGCTCAAGACAGAACTTAGAGGGTTACGAACCCAAGGATTTGATATTACCACGTACGAAAGACGATTCACAGAATTGTGCCTATTGTGTCCGGGAGCGTTCGAAGATGAGGAAGAGAAGATTGACGCGTTTGTGAAAGGATTACCGGAAAGAATCCAAGAAGATATAAGTTCACACGAGCCCGCCTCCATACAACAGGCATGTAGAATGGCTCACAAACTAGTGAACCAAATTGAGGAAAGAATTAAAGAACATACGGCTGAAGAGGCCAATGTGAAGCAAGTCAAAAGAAAGTGGGAGGAAAACGGTGATAAGAATCACCAATACAACAACAACAGTAATTACAATAATAATCGCAACAATTATCCCAACAATCGTAACATCAATCGCAACTACAACAAACGGCCCAACAACAACAACAACAACAACAACAGCAACTATAACAATCATCCTAACAACAATAACAATCGCAACAACAGCAACAATCAGAAGCAGCTATGCCAAAGGTGTGAAAAGTATCACTCGGGGTTCTGCACCAAATTTTGCAACAAGTGTAAAAGAAATGGTCATAGTGCGGCGAAGTGTGAGGTCTACGGACCAGGAGTTAACAGAACGAAAGGAACAAATGGTGTCGGAACGAGTAATGGCGGAGCAAGTAGTGTCGGAGCAAGTTATGCCAATGTAGTTTGTTATAAATGTGGAAAACTGGGCCACATTATTAGAAATTGCCCGAACCAGGAGAACACAAATGGACAAGGCCGCGGAAGAGTTTTCAATATTAATGCGGCAGAGGCACAGGAAGACCTGGAGCTTGTTACGGGTACGTTTCTTATTGACAATAAATCTGCTTACGTTTTATTTGATTCGGGTGCGGATAGAAGCTATATGAGAAGAGATTTTTGTGCTAAATTAAGTTGTCCATTGACGCCGTTGGATAGTAAATTTTTACTCGAATTAGCAAACGGTAAATTAATTTCAGCAGATAATATATGCCGGAATCGAGAAATTAAACTGGGTAGCGAAATATTTAAGATTGATTTGATACCAGTAGAGTTAGGGAGTTTTGATGTAATAGTTGGCATAGACTGGCTGAAGAAGGTGAAAGCAGAGATCGTATGTTATAAAAATGTAATTCGCATTGTACGAGAAGAAGGAGAACCCTTAATGGTGTACGGAGAAAAGGGCAACATGAAGCTACATCTTATTAGTAATTTGAAGGCACAAAAACTAATAAGAAAAGGTTGCTATGCTGTTCTAGCACACGTCGAGAAAGTACAAACTGAAGAAAAGAGCATCAATGATGTTCCCGTCGCAAAAGAATTTCCCGATGTATTTTCGAAAGAATTACCGGGACTACCTCCATATCGATCTGTTGAATTTCAAATAGATCTTGTACCAGGAGCTGCACCAATAGCTCGTGCTCCTTATAGACTCGCACCCAGCGAGATGAAAGAACTGCAAAGCCAACTGCAAGAACTATTAGAACGTGGTTTCATTCGACCAAGCACATCACCATGGGGAGCTCCTGTTTTGTTTGTCAAGAAGAAGGATGGTACATTTAGGTTATGTATTGACTATAGAGAGTTGAACAAACTTACCATCAAAAACCGTTATCCACTACCGAGAATTGATGACTTATTTGATCAACTACAAGGCTCGTCGGTTTATTCGAAGATCGATTTACGTTCTGGATATCATCAAATGCGAGTAAAGGAGGATGATATTCCAAAAACTACTTTTAGGACGCATTATGGTCATTACGAGTTTATGGTTATGCCGTTTGGATTGACTAACGCACCAGCTGTGTTCATGGACCTTATGAACCGAGTGTGTGGGCTATATCTTGACAAGTTTGTCATTGTTTTCATCGATGACATACTTATTTACTCAAAGAATGATCAAGAGCACGAAGAACATTTGAGAAAAGTGCTAGAAGTATTGAGGAAAGAAAAACTATACGCTAAGTTTTCAAAGTGTGCATTTTGGTTGGAAGAAGTTCAATTCCTCGGTCACATAGTGAACAAAGAAGGTATCCAGGTGGACCCGGCAAAGATCAAAATCGTTGAAAAGTGGGAAACCCCAAAAACTCCGAAGCATATACGTCAATTTTTAGGATTAGCTGGTTACTACAGAAGGTTCATCCAAGACTTTTCCAGAATAGCAAAACCCTTGACTGCATTAACGCATAAAGGGAAGAAATTTGAATGGAAGGATGAACAAGAGAAAGTGTTTCAGTTATTGAAGAAAAAGCTAACTACGGCACCTATATTGTCATTGCCTGAAGGGAATGATAATTTTGTGATTTATTGTGACGCATCAAAGCAAGGTCTCGGTTGTGTATTAATGCAACAAACGAAGGTGATTGCTTATGCGTCTAGACAATTGATGATTCACGAACAAAATTATACGACGCATGATTTGGAATTAGGCGCGGTTGTTTTTGCATTAAAGACTTGGAGGCACTACTTATATGGGGTCAAAAGTATTATATATACCGACCACAAAAGTCTTCAGCACATATTTAATCAGAAACAACTGAATATGAGACAGCGTAGGTGGATTGAATTGTTGAATGATTACGACTTTGAGATTCGTTACCACCCGGGGAAGGCAAATGTGGTAGCCGACGCCTTGAGCAGAAAGGACAGAGAACCCATTCGAGTAAAATCTATGAATATAATGATTCACAATAACCTTACTACTCAAATAAAGGAGGCGCAACAAGGAGTTTTAAAAGAGGGAAATTTAAAGGATGAAATACCCAAAGGATCGGAGAAGTATCTTAATATTCGGGAAGACGGAACCCGATATAGGGCTGAAAGGATTTGGGTACCAAAATTTGGAGATATGAGAGAAATGGTACTTAGAGAAGCTCATAAAACCAGATACTCAATACATCCTGAAACGGGGAAGATGTACAAGGATCTCAAGAAACATTTTTGATGGCCGGGTATGAAAGCCGATGTTGCTAAATACGTAGGAGAATGTTTGACGTGTTCTAAGGTCAAAGCTGAGCATCAGAAACCATCAGGTCTACTTCAACAACCCGAAATCCCAGAATGGAAATGGGAAAACATTACCATGGATTTCATCACTAAATTGCCAAGGACTGCAAGTGGTTTTGATACTATTTGGGTAATAGTTGATCGTCTCACCAAATCAGCACACTTCCTGCCAATAAGAGAAGATGACAAGATGGAGAAGTTAGCACGACTGTATTTGAAGGAAGTCATCTCCAGACATGGAATACCAATCTCTATTAGCTCTGATAGGGATGGCAGATTTATTTCAAGATTCTGGAAGACATTACAGCAAGCATTGGGAACTCGTCTAGACATGAGTACTGCCTATCATCCACAAACTGATGGGCAGAGTGAAAGGAAGATACAAACGCTTGAAGACATGCTACGAGCTTGTGTTATTGATTTCGGAAACAGTTGGGATCAACATCTACCGTTAGCAGAATTTTCCTACAACAACAGCTACCATTCAAGCATTGAGATGGCGCCGTTTGAAGCACTTTATGGTAGAAAGTGCAGGTCTCCGATTTGTTGGAGTGAATTGGGGGATAGACAGATTACGGGTCCGGAGATAATACAAGAAACTACCGAGAAAATCATCCAAATTCAACAAAGATTGAAAACTGCCCAGAGTCGACAAAAGAGCTACGCGGACGGTAAAAGAAAAGATATAAAGTTTGAAATTGGAGAAATGGTCATGCTTAAGGTTTCACCTTGGAAAGGCGTTGTTCGATTTGGTAAACGGGGGAAACTAAATCCAAGGTACATTGGACCATTCAAGATTATAGATCGTGTCGGACCAGTAGCTTACCAACTGGAGCTACCTCAACAACTCGCAGCTGTACATAACACTTTCCACGTCTCAAATTTGAATAAATGTTTTGCTAAAGAAGATCTCACTATTCCATTGGACGAAATCCAAATCAATGAAAAACTTCAATTCATTAAAGAACCCGTCGAAATAATGGATCGTGAGGTTAAGAGACTTAAACAAAACAAGATACCGATTGTTAAGGTTCGATGGAATGCTCGTAGAGGACCTGAGTTCACCTGGGAGCGTGAAGATCAGATGAAGAAGAAATACCCGCATTTATTTCCAGAAGATACGTCAACACCTCCAACTGCTTAAAATTTCGGGACGAAATTTATTTAACGGGTAGGTACTGTAGTGACCCGAACTTTTCCATGTTTATATATATATTAAATGAAATTGTTATTTACATGATTAAGTGTTTCCAACATGTTAAGCAATCAAACTTGTTAAGACTTGATTAATTGAAATAGGTTTCATATAGACAATTGACCACCCAAGTTGACCGGTGATTCACGAACGTTAAAACTTGTAAAAACTATACGATGACATATATATGGTTATATATATAGTTAACATGATTTTATTATAAGTATGTATCTCATTAGGTATTTTAACAATGAGTTATATACATAAAAATGAGACTATTAATTTAAGAAACTCGAAAACGATATATATAACGATTATCATTATAACAACGTCTTACTAGGTACATATGAATCATATTAAGATATTGATACACTTGGTTAATTATGTTAAATGATAAGTGAATATATTATTAAGTGTATTAACAATGAAATACATATGTAAAAATAAGACTACTAACTTAATGATTTCGAAACGAGACATATATGTAACGATTATCGTTGTAACAACATTTAACTGTATATATATCATACTAAGATATATTATATCATAATATCATGATAATATAACAATTTAACATCCCATTTGTTATAATAAACAATGGGTTAACAACATTCAACAAGATCGTTAACCTAAAGGTTTCAAAACAACATTTACATGTAACGACTAACGATGACTTAACGACTCAGTTAAAATGTATATACATGTAGTGTTTTAATATGTATTCATACACTTTTGAAAGACTTCAATACACTTATCAAAATACTTCTACTTAACAAAAATGCTTACAATTACATCCTCGTTCAGTTTCATCAACAATTCTACTCGTATGCACCCGTATTCGTACTCGTATAATACACAGCTTTTAGATGTATGTACTATTGGTATATACACTCCAATGATCAGCTATTAGTAGCCCATGTGAGTCACCTAACACATGTGGGAACCATCATTTGGCAACTAGCATGAAATATCTCATAAAATTACAAAAATATGAGTAATCATTCATGACTTATTTACATGAAAACAAAATTACATATTCTTTATATCTAATCCATACACCAACGACCAAAAATACCTACAAACACTTTAATTCTTCAATTTTCTTCATCTAAATGATCTCTCTCAAGTTCTATCTTCAAGTTCTAAGTGTTCTTCATAAATTCCAAAAGTTCTAGTTTCATAAAATCAAGAATACTTCCAAGATTGCAAGTTTACTTCCAAGTTTTTTAAATCCATTCCAAGTAATCATCCAAGATCAAGAAACCTTTGTTACTTACAGTAGGTTATCTTTCTAATACAAGGTAATAATCATATTCAAACTTTAATTCAATTTCTATAACTATAACAATCTTATTTCGAGTGGAAATCTTACTTGAAATTGTTTTCGTGTCATGATTCTGCTTCAAGAACTTTCAAGCCATCCAAGGATCCTTTGAAGCTAGATCTATTTTTCTCATTTCCAGTAGGTTTATCCAAGGAACTTGAGGTAGTAATGATGTTCATAACATCATTCGATTCATACATATAAAGCTATCTTATTCGAAGGTTTAAACTTGTAATCACTAGAACATAGTTTAGTTAATTCTAAACTTGTTCGCAAATAAAAGTTAATCCTTCTAACTTGACTTTTAAAATCAACTAAACACATGTTCTATATCTATATGATATGCTAACTTAATGATTTAAAACCTAAAAACACGAATAACACCGTAAAACCGGATTTACGCCGTCGTAGTAACACCGCGGGCTGTTTTCGGTTAGTTAATTAAAAACTATGATAAACTTTGATTTAAAAGTTGTTATTCTGGGAAAATGATTTTTATTATGAACATGAAACTATATCCAAAAATTATGGTTAAACTCAAAGTGAAAGTATGTTTTCTAAAATGGTCATCTAGACGTCGTTCTTTCGACTGAAATGACTACCTTTATAAAAACGACTTGTAACTTATTTTTCCGACTATAAACCTATACTTTTTCTGTTTAGATTCATAAAATAGAGTTCAATATGAAACCATAGCAATTTGATTCACTCAAAAGGGATTTAAAATGAAGAAGTTATGGGTAAAACAAGATTGGATAATTTTTCTCATTTTAGCTACGTGAAAATTGGTAACAATTCTATTCCAACCATAACTTAATTAACTTGTTTTGTATATTATGTAACCTTGAGATACATAGACACGTATACAATGTTTCGAGCTATCATGTCGACACATCTATATATATTTCGGAACAACCATAGACACTCTATATGTGAATGTTGGAGTTAGCTATACAGGGTTGAGGTTGATTCCAAAATATATATAGTTTGAGTTGTGATCAATACTGAGATACGTATACACTGGGTCGTGGATTGATTCAAGATAATATTTATCGATTTATTTCTGTACATCTAACTGTGGACAACTAGTTGTAGGTTACTAACGAGGACAGCTGACTTAATAAACTTAAAACATCAAAATATATTAAAAGTGTTGTAAATATATTTTGAACATACTTTGATATATATGTATATATTGTTATAGGTTCGTGAATTAACCAGTGGCCAAGTCTTACTTCCCGACGAAGTAAAAATCTGTGAAAGTGAGTTATAGTCCCACTTTTAAAATCTAATATTTTTGGGATGAGAATACATGCAGGTTTTATAAATGATTTACAAAATAGACACAAGTACGTGAAACTACATTCTATGGTTGAATTATCGAAATCGAATATGCCCCTTTTTATTAAGTCTGGTAATCTTAGAATTAGGGAACAGACACCCTAATTGACGCGAATCCTAAAGATAGATCTATTGGGCCTAACAAACCCCATCCAAAGTACCGGATGCTTTAGTACTTCGAAATTTATATCATATCCAAAGGGTGTCCCGGAATGATGAGGATATTCTTATATATGCATTTTGTTAATGTCGGTTACCAGGTGTTCACCATATGAATGATTTTTATCTCTATGTATGGGATGTGTATTGAAATATGAAATCGTGTGGTCTATTGTTACGATTTGATATATATAGGTTAAACCTATAACTCACCAACATTTTTGTTGACGTTTAAAGCATGTTTATTCTCAGGTGAATACTAAGAGCTTCCGCTGTTGCATACTAAAATAAGGACAAGATTTGGAGTCCATGTTTGTATGATATTGTGTAAAAACTGCATTCAAGAAACTGATTTCGATGTAACATATTTGTATTGTAAACCATTATGTAATGGTCATGTGTAAACATGATATTTTAGATTATCATTATTTGATAATCTATGTAAAGCTTTTTAAACCTTTATTTATGAAATAAAGGTTATGATTTGTTTTAAAAATGAATGCAGTCTTTGAAAAACGTCTCATATAGAGGTCAAAACCTCGCAACGAAATCAATTAATATAAAACGTTTTTAATCAATGAGAACGGGACATTTCAGCTAAGTTATTATTATGCTTATTTAAGCCGAAGTAATCGTGATGTTGGGCTAAATATTAAAATTGGGTAATTGGGCTTTGTACCATAATTGGGGTTTGGACAAAAGAATGAAACTTGTGAAAATTAGACTATGGGCTATTAATGGGCTTTATATTTGTTTAATTAAATGATAGTTTGTTAATTTAATATAAAGATTTACAATTGAACGTACCTATAAATAACCATATACACTCGATCGGATACGATGGGCGGGATATTTATAAGTACTAATAATCGTTCATTTAACCGAACACGGGAATGGATTAATAGTCAATGGACTTATTAAAACAGGGGTGAATTATATACAAGGACACTTGGTGTAATTATAGTTTAAGTCCCCAATTAGTTGGAATATTTGACTTCGGATATAAGGATAATTTGACGAGGACACTCGCACTTTATATTTATGACTGATGGACTGTTATGGACAAAAACCAGACGGACATATTGAATAATCCAGGACAAATGACAATTAACCCATGAGAATAAACTAAAATCAACACGTCAAACATCATGATTACGGAAGTTTAAATAAACATAATTCCTTTATTTCATATTTAATTGCACTTTTAATTATCGCATTTTATTTACTGTCATTTTATTTAATTTCACTTTTAATTATCGCAATTTTATTTTATCGCACTTTTATTTATCGCAATTTCATTATCGTTATTTACTTTACGATTTAAATTAAGTTATATTTATTTTTAATTTTTTTTACATTAGGTTTTAACTGTGACTAAAGTTTTAAAATCGATAAACCGGTCATTAAACGGTAAAAACTCCCTTTTATAATAATAATACTACTTATATATTTATTTACAAATATAGTTTTAAAAAATATAGCGTTAAACTTGGCGAGTTCCCTGTGGACGAACCGGACTTACTAAAAACTACACTACTGTACGATTAGGTACACTGCCTATAAGTGTTGTAGCAAGGTTTAGGTATATCCATTCTATAAATAAATAAATATCTTGTGTAAAATTGTATCGTATTTAATAGTATTTTCTTGTAAAAATATAACTATTTTGTATACACCTCTACGTACATCAATAGTACATAGCTCGGAGAAGAAGAAAAAAGCAAGCATGAATAATTGCCGCTAAAAAATTAGGGCATAAAGACGTATCACATTAAGATTGAATAAATGAGTAAATATGATGAGTTTATATGTTTAAAATGAGCTCATATAATATAATCATATTTAATTGGGTAAATATGTTATTATTAAAGTTAAGAAGGGTATATATGATAAAAATTTTAAATAAATAATAAAATATTTAATTAATGTTAATGACATCATCAAGAAAGCTTAGATTTTTTTCTTTTTATTTTTGATTTTTTCTTAACAAATGAAATAGCCTAATAATGACATCATTATTTTAGAATTTTAATAAAAACTATAGATAGATTTAATGATAAAAATGTTTATGTAATATTATTTTGTTTATTACTCGTATTTAATTTAACTTTTCAAATATATGTAGTAAGGAATCAACATGTCTGTACATTGTTTTGATTGGCTCACAAAATTCTTCTAGAAACAAGATATATGACTGTTTAAAAAAATACGTAAGAAAATATCAATTCCAAAAGTCGTGTTAATGATACTAACTAGTCCGGACAGGCTCGTGCGTTGCGGCGGGGGCTTTCGGCCTGCGTTTTCATATTTAACGTAGTGTTGTGTTTTTACAGAGGGGAACACGGCCCATATGTTAAGCGCCGTTTTGAATGTCGTTGTGTTAATTGTTTTTTAAAAAGTATCTGTTTCGAATGTAGTTAGTTTTGTTTTGTTCAATAAATTTTTTCAAGTGTAACGGTGCTGTCGGAAAAATTTAACTCGCGGCGAACAGAAATATACGGGTTGTCGTTGTGTTTAGCGTTTTTTAAAAAGTGTCCGTTTCGCGTATAGTTAGTCCCATTGGGTTCGTAAGATTTTTTCGAGTTGAATGGTTGTTTCAGAAAAATTTAACTCGCACCGAGCGAGAAGATAGGGCTCGTTATAAATTCGGATGGAATTAATTTCTTTTATTTTAATAAAATTATATATTAACACTTTTTACCTCTGAAAAATGTAAACTTCAGGGGCCGTTGTGTAAATGTAGCCGAAGTTGAGGGACCGTTTGTAATGTGAACGCAAACTTAAAACGATATAACTGAAACGACGGAAACCGCCACCACTTTTAGTATATAAGTATTAGTATTAATATTATTATTAATATTAATATTAATATTAATATTAATTAATAATAATATTAATATTAATAATTTGTAAGTATCTTTCAATTATATCATATCACAATCATCATATTACTAAATTATTGTTCACATAAAGTTGATGATAATGTGCAACATGAGTTCTTCACACGTTCAGTTACTATCAATTATTACCCTCGATTATTTATTTATTAGATAAACTTAGTTGAACTTAATGTAAAATTGATATTTATTAAATTTATCTCAAATGTATCAGTAAATTTTAGAGATTTGATGATATTAATCATCAAATGATAGTGGGCTCACACTTTTTGTTTGAAGTTATAATTTCGATTTTCGAGGAATACAACCAGGGGCGAAGCTAGGAATTATGATTGAGGGGGGCTTAATTTTTTTGAGAACCAAAAACATAAAAATTATATACAAAGAACGTAAAAACAGGGCTTAAATTTGTTGCGAATCAAAAAAATAAAAATTATATCTAAAAAATGTAAAAATATTTTTTAAGAGACGAAAATGAAGATTTGTTTTGAATGAATGAATTATTATTGACAAAATCAATGTTCAAAGTTTTATGCATATAAAACTTATACATTTTGTTATTCAAACCGTGCAACTATCTTTTTTATAATGAAATATTTAACAAACAATCATTTTACATTACATGTAAATTACGGAGTAGTATTTGAGGCTCGTTATTTTCAAAATATAACCATATTTTGAATTTTCACGAATTAATATACTCAAGATTAGATATACTTGACATTTTATTAATTTGAGGGGTTTCATAGATGTGCGAAACATTAGTTAAGGGACCAAAATGAAAAATATGACAAAAAGTTGTCTTCTCCACATCATATTACCTGCACCGAACTCCAACTTCTATTTTCAGATCTACAATTCTATTTTTCTTTTAATAAAAAACATAATGGAATACAAAATAAACACCAATAGTTGGGGGTGGCTTGGCACCCACAAGCCCCCCCTACTAGCTCCGCCATTGAATATAACATTGCACACAAGGTTGTCCATGACATTTGAAATCAACCAAAGGCCGTCTTTCGCACATTGCGTTGTGGGGGCAGCTGCGAGGGGGTTTTACCATGCATGCTCTCGGATTGGTCCGGTTTTCTTCCGAGACAGAAGTTTGGGGCGAGTTACGTACACAACCGTGGGATTGGTCCGGTTTTGGGATTAATTTAGTCAAACCACAACAATGGATTGTGTGATTAGATTAACACCTAGAGCTATTATTCACCTCTTGAGTGATTTGGGTTGAGAGAGAATCGGATAAGGCTACCAGATTTGAGTGATGTGTGTGTAATGAGAGGCTTAACCTAAAATGAAGTACATAACACTTAAATACCCCTACTGTTGAGTAAACCGCACGAGTCAGCTCTCACTCGTACGAGTGATCTGGCTCAGCCGTGCGGGTGATCACTCACTCGTGTATGTTTAGTCAGATTAGATTTGTGACTCTGCTCAACTCAACCGTGCGTATGAGCTTGTCATCCGTACGAGTGATACTTCACTCGTACGTGTGACAAAGTCTAATATAGTCAATTATCCTTTTTGCGTTCATGTAGTACATGTAATCACATATAAACACATATAGGATAATAACGAGCGATCATGGTAGCCCATAAACTGAAGTACTAATCACAAACGTAAGCTAGATGTCTAGGGATTTACAGAAAAAGCATCAACATCTTAATAGTCTTTCCATATCTTAATAGTCTTAATAATCTATTTATTTATTTTTTCTTTTTTAATAATATCAAATACGGAGTAATTCATCCATATCTTAATAAATCTTAATAATATTTTTGGAAGCATATATATCTTAATAATACGTACCAATTATTTTGTACCTTCTTTCCTTTTTTATAATAATGATTATATATTTAATATTCAATTTAGTTTAATAATAAAATGATACGTAGGATTAGTTTAATTGACAATTTTACACGTAGGATTATTTAATTCAAATTAATTTAAAAAATGACACGTAGGATTTAAGTCACGTGTATGTTTAGTCAGATTAGATTTGTGACTCAGCTCAACTCAACCGTGCGTATGAGCTCGGCTAGGGCGCGACAGAGGAGCTTCGAGTGACGGGCTGTCGAAGAGCAAAGAACAAGGTCACTCGAAGCTCTGCCCTTTGCTTTGCCCCGTGCTGTCTTCCTCCAGTTGCCCCCACCCAATAGGCCTGCAGTCGTCATCCGTACGAGTGATACTTCACTCGTACGTGTGACAAAGTCTAATATAGTCAATTATCCTTTTTGCGTTCATGTAGTACATGTAATCACATATAAACACATATAGGATAATAACGAGCGATCATGGTAGCCCATAAACTGAAGTACTAATTACAAACGTAAGCTAGATGTCTAGGGATTTACAGAAAATGCATCAACATCTTAATAGTCTTTCCATATCTTAATAGTCTTAATAATCTATTTATTTATTTTTTCTTTTTTAATAATATCAAATACGGAGTAATTCATCCATATCTTAATAAATCTTAATAATATTTTTGGAAGCATATATATCTTAATAATACGTACCAATTATTTTGTACCTTCTTTCCTTTTTTATAATAATGATTATATATTTAATATTCAATTTAGTTTAATAATAAAATAACACGTAGGATTAGTTTAATTGACAATTTTACACGTAGGATTATTTAATTCAAATTAATTTAAAAAATGACACGTAAGATTTAACTCACGTGCTTTATATAGATGTATAGATAGATAGATAGATAGATAGATAGATATAGATGTATAGATATACCATATTTATTGTTCATCAGCTCTTAACATTTAATATATAAAATTAATTAATATCTTACTAATATGATGATTGATTATATAGCTGAATTTAAAATTATATTTAATTTAATATTAATATTTCTCTGACAATTAATATTGATATATTTATTAAATTTAATGATAAAAATGTTTATGTAATATTATATTGTTATTACTCGTATTTAACTTTTAAATATATTAAATATATATATATGTATATGTATGTATCATATGTATAATCATAGTATAGGAATCAACATGTCCGTATATTGTTTTGGATTGGCTCACAAAATTCTTCTAGAACAAAATTCTTCTAGAAACAAGATATATGACTTTTAAAAAAATACGTAATTTGTAAGTATCTTTCAATTATATCACACAATCATCCTATTACTAAAATATTGTTCACATAAAGTTGATGATAATGTGCAACATAAGTTCTTCACACGTTCAGTTACTATCAATTGTTACCCTCGATTATTTATTTATTAAATAAACTTAGTTGAACTTAATGTAAAACTGATATTTATTAAATTTATCTCAAATGTATCAGTAAATTTTAGAGGTTTGATGATATTAATCATCAAATGATAGTGGGCTGACACTTTTTGTTTGACGTTAAAATTTCGATTTTCGAGGACTACAACACTGCACACAAGATTGTTCATGACATTTGAAATCCATCGAAGACCGTCTTTCGCACATTGCGTTGTGGGGGAAGCTGCGAGGGGTTTTTACCATCCATGCTCTCGGATTAGTCCGGTTTCCTTCCGAGACAGTAGTTTGGGGCGAGTTACGTACACAACCGTGGGAGATGATCGCGTTGGTGGTTTAGTCCCCCATGAATAATCACAAACTACTGTTAAAAGAAAAAATATTATATTTACCAGGAGTAATTTGGATGTATGATTTGAAGCTTACAGAGTACATAAATATAGTGATTTAATTTTTGTATATAATATTCATTTTCATTATTAATATTAATTATTATTGTTATTTTTAGTCTTACAATAGTGTTATTGTTGTTATTATTATTGTTGTTACTCATTGTTAGTGTTACTATCACTGTTATACTTCTTATTATTGTTGTTATTATTATTATTTTTATATTGTAATTTATTATTATTATTATTATTAATTATTAATATTACTATTAATAAATATATCATTTTAACCTAACAATTTACTATTCACTCAATTTTTTTAATCCTAAGGTATTTTTATTTTTATCTTGTGAACCTAATAATTTATTATTCACTCAATTTTTTAATCCTAAGGGTATTTATTATTTATATTTTTATCTTTTTAATAACATTGGATTAGATATTTGTTGGTTTTTATTTTCTCCCATTAATTATCCTCCAGTCTCCTACCAACCACGCTCTCCATCCTTTTGCTTGTTAATATCAAAATATCAATCAATCAATCAATCATCATTATTATTACCAGCTGGTATAATGATTTTTTTATATACTATAAGAGGTATATAAATAGACTGATATCGGATGCTTATGTACATATATAATATAAAACATCCAACATCATTTCTTCTTCTTGCATAATCATGTCCCCCAAAACTCACGTTGTTTTATTTCCGTTCATGGCCAAAGGCCACATGATTCCACTTTTCCAACTAGCGCGCATCTTTCTCCACCGTAACGTCGCCGTTACTCTCTTCACCACACCTGCCAACCACCCTTATGTTACTGCATCTCTTTCCGACACACAAACCACCGTCATTTCCATCCCGTTTCCCGACAACATCCCCGGTGTCCCCTCTGGTGTCGAGAGCGTAGACAAACTCCCTTCAATGTCCCTCTTTTTCCCTTTCATTTCTTCCACAAAATCAATGCAACCTTATTTTGAAAAAATCGGCCAGACACTAAAACCAGCGGTGACCTTTATGGTCACTGATGCTTTTTTTGACTGGACGCTGGAATCAGCTAATAAATTTAGTATACCACGTCTTGTTTATTACGGAATGAGTAATTTTACTATCACTGTGACAACCGTAGTCGCTGAAAATGGGAATTTATTCAATGAAAAATCCGACAGTGATAAGGTTGTTGTCCCGGAATTTCCGTGGATAAAAGTGACTAGAAATGAGTTTAGTGATGTATTCAACGGTCGTGATGTCAATAGCCAATTTGCTGAATGGATGCATAATATGATACTTGCAACAAGGAAAAGCTATGGGTTGGTCACCAATAGCTTCTTTGAGCTCGAACCGATGTATTCAGATTATTGGAACATGAAATATGGACCGAAATCATGGTCTATTGGACCTTTCTGTGTTGATCGTAGATTGACCGAGAAAGAAAGTTTGTCCAGCCAAAAATCTTCATGGATGGTTTGGCTGGACAAAAAACTTGAACTTGGAAGTTCAGTTTTATACGTGGCATTCGGTTCACAAGCGGAGATATCTCTGGATCAAATCCAAGAGATCAAGCTCGCGCTCGAAAAATCCGAAGTCAACTTCTTGTGGGTAATGAGAAAAGGCGTAAAAGAGTCAACTTTAGGGTTCGATGATGGGTTTGAAGAGAGAGTTAAGGAGAAAGGGATTGTGGTTCGAGAATGGGTGAATCAAAGAGAAATATTAGAGCATGAGATTGTTAAGGGGTTTTTAAGTCACTGTGGATGGAACTCGACGTTAGAGAGTATATGTGCGGCGGTGCCGATTCTAGCATGGCCGTTGAGTGCAGAACAGCCGTTAAATGCAAAATTTGTGACGGAAGAAATAAAGATTGGATTAAGGGTGGAGACATGTGATGGGAGTATGAAAGGGTTTGTGAAATGGGAAGAGTTGGAGAAGAAAATGAAAGAGTTGATGGAAGGTGTGATAGGGAAAGAGATGAGGAAGAAGGTGAAGGAGCTTAGTGATGCCGCCGTGAAAGCGGTGGAACCCGGTGGTTCTTCATGGCGGAGTTTGAATGAGCTCATTGAAGAACTTCAAGCCAAGTCAATAGTAGCATGAAGCATGTAAACTAGTACGTAGGCATGTTAAACGCGCGTGTTGCAGTTTGACTTGCTAAACATTGCATATTGCATAATAAGACTATATCATAAGCATTATTGAGTCCGACAATGATTTCAAGGTTATGCAAAGTCATCATCATTTTCACCTTTAAATTGAATGCAAATAGTAATACGGAGTAGTAACTTGCAAAATGAAAATAAAATAGTAGTATAAACTATTAAATTGGACCCATTACGTGAGTTTCTTTCCCACGTGAGTGCACTCAAGATCTGTTACATGCAACTTTGACTCAAAACACATGTAAGACCATTTTTAACCCTGCCTGTGACGTCACAGGCAGGTTGTACACTTTTTGGCCAAAAAGTGCAATCTGCCTCTGACGTGCCAGTGTCACCATCTGACACCAAAATAACCCTGACGCCCCTCCAGTGTCAAACAGATCCCACCAATTTTATTTTTTCTTTTTCTTTTTTATTTTATTAAGCATACAAATTATATTACATATAATTAAAAACATATAAAATTAAACCATTACATAAAATTTAACCATTACATAAAATTAAAAACACATAAAATTAAACCATTAGTGCTTCAAGCATAATGGTAGGTTTCTTGTGATCACCCCTAGTGTATTGTCCCTTCAAAGCAACGGGACAATTCTTCCACTCCCAATGCATACAATCAATACTCCTGAGCATACCCTTAAAACCATGTTTCTCTTCATGCTTACTATATAAACGTTGAACATCGTATGCATTGGGAGTTCTCATGTAACGTTCTTTGTATAATGTAATAATACACTTACAAAAGTTATCTAAACAAAGTACTGAGGTTTGCTCACTCATTTTTAAATATTCATCAAACATATCGGCGGCAGTTCCATACGCCAATTGGCGTAGAGCCGAAGTCATTTTTTGCAATATTGTAAAAGTCGGTCGACCGATAGCATCAAAACGTTCCCTAAAAAATTTAAAATACTCGGGAGTATCATGAGAATCGAAATTAGAAATACCTTGCGATATTCGGAGAAATAGTTCAATCCGCATACGAAAACGCCTTTTAAATTTAAATGGCGGAAACATGGGTGTGTCACTAAAATAATCCTTCCATAAGTTTTGTGCAGCTTCTTCACGATTTCTTGGAATATAAATTCGTGATCTTGGAACACGATTGAATTCGACTTCGTCATCATCATCTTCTAAATGTTGAATTAGTGCAATAAGACGCTCGTCTTCCGAATCGGAATCGAAACTAAGTAAATATGATGCCATGAACGAAAAATACTTGATGATGAGAGAAATTTATATGATTTAAGGGATAGAATTTAAAGAAAAATAAAAAGAATGAGTGTGTTAAAGGTGTAGAATGGATGGGTTTATATAGATAATAATATATAGAGTTTAAAAAAAAAAAAAAAAAAGTAAAAAAAAAAAATAGCCGTTGTATAACGGCATAAAATATGAGCCAATCAGAGAAAGCCACGTCGCCCTGACGCCACCCAACTCTCGCGTGAAAACAGTGACTGACGCCCCCCGTTCGTCAGCGGTGACGCCCCACTAGGGGCGTCAGAGGGCGTCACCGGACGCCAGCGCGTCTGACGGGACCCCTCTGACGCCTGGTTAAAAATGGTCTAAATGTTATTTTCTATTTTGGTTGTGGTCTAATATGACATAAGACATGTCTACGAGTAGTTTCTTTCCCACTCAAGATCTGTTACATGCAACTTTGACTCGAAACATATATACTACAGTAGTAAATGTTATTTCCCATTTTGGTTGTGGTCCAATGACAACACAATGACACAAGTTAAAGATCATTTAAATATAATTACACTTTAAAATTAAATATAATATTTTTTAATTTATGTGATAGTTTATTTTATTTTATAACTATATACTACCTCCGTCCCTAAATTATTTTCCAGTATTTTATTTTGGGATGTCTCAAATTAATTGTCTACTTCCATAAATAGAAAGGAAAGGAGATATTTTATTGGTGGATCTGGAGAGAGAAGATATTTCATTGGTGGAGAAATAAAGTTAGTGGAATTTCCTAAAACTGTGTGTTTTTTATCTGGGGACAATTAATCTGGGACGGAGGGAGTACTTAACTAGATATTGGCCCCGCGAATTGGTGTATGGTTTAGGGTAATCAAGATCGAAGTTGAACACCTAGCCTCACGAATTGGTTGTAAAGTAGGTGAGTTCTCATTCACATGTGTTTTGAGAGGATGCCCTTCTATCGTACGATGAAGGGGGCTTAAACATTGGGTCACTTCGGGAAAAAAAATCTTGCTCTTTTGGGAAAATGGATTTGGCGGGCCAAAACTGAATATAAGTCACTTTGGGTCTCTATCCTTAAAAGCATTCATGGGATTAACGCGCTTCACATACCTTCCGGTTCTAATCGACCTTTGGGGAAGGGTGGGGTGTGGCTCAATATTATTCGTGCAGGTTATATGATTGACAAGCTCGGAGTTCAATTTGGTTCTTCCTTCATCAAGAAGATTGGTGATGGGAACGATACGAGTTTTTGGGATGAGTCGTGGCTACAAGGTGGAGTCCTTAAATCAACCTGTTCGCGGCTGTACCACTTGGAGTCCAACAAATCAGCAACCGTCGGAGACCGCATCAAATGGTGCGATGGCAGCATGCATCTGAATTGGAGCTTGACGAGGGAACTCTTGGGACGAGATCATGACGAACTTCAATGTTTATCTAACCTTTAATTTTCTTATGTTAAACAAGATGGAAGCTCGGATGTATGGTATTGGAAACTTGCATCGAACGGTACCTTCACTACGAAGAAATTATCGAGGCTTATAGATGACGAAATGCTATTAGACAATAAATCGAGAATTGAGACACTAAAGAACAACTTGGTACCGGGGAAACTCGGAGTTTTTATTTGGAAAACTATAAAGAAACGACTACCAACATGAATTGAACTTGACAAGTGAGGGATCGATCTTGACTCCGTAAGATGTCCGATTTGCGACAACGATGTGGAATCTCTTGATCACACGTTATTCTTTTGTCGAGACGCATTTGATATTTGGGAACGTGTCTACAAATGGTGGGGTTTCAATTGACCCCAATCTTAAGTGTAAACGAGTCTTTTCGAGGTAATAGCAACATCACAATGTCTTGGGTGGGTACCAAAATTTGGCAAGCTTTGGAGTGGACGTGCGCCTACTTAATATGGAGCAACCGAAACAAAAAAGTTTTCTCAAACACAAGTTGGGATGGACCGACGGCGCTAATGGAGATTCAACTTAAATCGTATGAATGGATTTCATCTAGAATAAAGTCCGTGAAATTGGATTGGCTTCAATGGATCACCAACCCGCGTGCCTTTGCCGTGTAGTGTCTTAGTTCGCATGTACTTGTAAGCCTTGTTTTTTTCTTCATCTAATTGCTCACTCCGCAACTACTTGTACCTTCGTTATGCATTTTCTGTACCTGAGTTCGAGTCGATATCGTGTTGTAACACTATTACAATGCTTGACCTGTTTCGAGTTTTAATAATATTCTTGCTTTTCGAAGAAAAAAAAGATATTGGCCCCGACCATGTACTTAACTAGATATTGGCCCCGGCCCGCTTCGCTGGGCCAAAACACGTTGTTGTGAGCTGAATGCTTATTGTTGTACAAAAAATTATATGTTTTTCGTTAAAATATTTTACTCGTACCGCGTTTAACAAATAGAAAAAACTCAATAAAACTTATTAAATTTGCATAAATTAATTATTTTATAATTTAACCAATCAAATCCATATAATTTATTTGTTTAAAATGCTTGAACAAAAGAATGATTGTTAAGTACAAGTAAATAATACTGTATAAATGTTATGTACACTCCATTTATGTACAATAAAAATATCTAATAGGATTATTGTTAGAATTATTCAAAACATATGTAATTATAAAAGTAATAAATAATATGTAACATAATTTTTTTTTTTAAAAAAAATTGAAATTAAACACATTAAAAAACAATAAAACAATGAAAAATGTGTTAAAATAAGGCATTTATTGATTTTTTTAGACATAATTACTCCCGTCGTCCTTGAACTTATACCCAAATCACATGCGTCGTCCTTGTAACTTTTTTTGAACTCACGACGTCACTAAACTATCTGAAAATCACTCATGCCATCCTTCTGTTTGGTTGCCGTTCAAAGGTACCGTTAAACTGCATCATGTGCATAGCACGTCTGGGTATTTCTGTCTTTTTCACCACCTCACCCATTAAATACCCCACCCACCCACAATTCTTCCCCATTCTCTCTCCCACCCAATTCAATTCCTTCGAAATCCTAAACTGGATCAAAAATGGTGCCGAAGTTCTATCAAATTCGAGAGGATGATATGCAGTATGATGTTAAGATGCTTTATGGTAAGTATTATTCCTTTTTTTTTTAACATTAAACAGCTACTTATACCTTAATGTTATATGTACATTGAATTTTAAACTAAATGTTATGGTTTGCAGAACATACTTCTACTCTTTTTTCTATTGATTTGCATCACGGTGGTAAATTTACTGATACTCCTGGTAGGAAATACGTAGATGGCAAGATAACCTATATTGATGCCCTGGACATTGATTTCTTTTCCTATCATGAACTTGGTGAGATTATTCAGGATTTAGGTTACAATGGGCATGGTGTGATACTTTTCCACTTTTTAAACCCTTATAGTGATCTTGATTATGGTTTAGAACCTTTGGGGTGTGATCAAGACATACTGAGATTAAGTAAGTATGCAATGGAGTTTAAGATTGTTAGCATCTACAGTGAACATGGCATGAAACCCAAAGTAAACCCATTTAGGAGTCCTTCTGCTAGAATTCCTTTTAGGTTAGAAGAAATTGAAGATGAAGAATCTGCACCTATTAAGAGTCCTTCTGCACCTGTTAAGACCAAAAAATCAAAAGAAGTTGGTGCATTAATGCCAAAGAAGCTGCTTTTAGAGTACAATGTGAGTCAAGTAGTAAATGATGTATCTCAAGTTGATGATTCTACTATTGAAGTCACACATGAGAGTCAAGTGGATGATTCTACTCAAAAGAGTCAAGTATTCAATGATGTTGAAGTTGATAATATTCAACATAATGATGCTGAAGATGATCTTGATAATATTCAACATAGTGATGCTGAAGATGATGGTGATAATATTCAACATAATGTACCACTTCATGAATCTGAAGATGATAGTGAGGATGATGACTACGAAGTTGATAAAGACATAGAAGATGTTGAAGTTGATATGCAACACTTTACCTTCAGCATTGATAAGGATGTAGAGTTTGTGGGTTTTGGGTTAGATAATGAAGGTGATGTTAACAATTGTGAAGTTAATGATCCAGTAATTGAGTTGAATAATGACGAGCTTGATTCTGGAGGTGAGGATGACATTAGAAGGAAGAAACTGAAAGAATTGAAAGAACAAGAGCTAAGGGCTAAAGATGTGAATACTACTACTTACTTCCATCTTGGGCAAGAGTTTGGAACAGCAGAAGAAGTTAAGAGGTATATTGAGTCACATGCAATAGAAACTAGAAGGAATTTAATATTGATAAAAAATGACAAAGAGAGAAAGGATTGGAATAAAGTGACAACATTAGCAAGGATGGAAGACTGTCTGAGAAAGGGGTGCAAATGCAATGTTCAAATTGTAGGGAGTTTGGCCACAACAAGAGAGGATGCACTAATGGAGGGACAAGCAAGAAAAGGACAAGTGAGGCTGGAGGGAGTGGATCTGCTAAAAAGTCTAAGAAGGATGCAAGAGCTTGATTTGTTTGTGTTACTTTGAGTTGGATAATGTGTTAGTGTCTTTTGAACTAGTATGTCTTTTATAATGTGTTAGTGTCTTTTGAACTAGTATGTCTTTTGAACAGCAGGTTTGTAATGTTTGTGTTGGTAGTTTGTTTGTTTTTAAACAGTAGGTTAGTAATGTTTGTGTTGGTATTTTGTTTGTGTTTGAAGAGCAGGTTTGGTACTTTGTTTGTAATTTTATCAACTTGTAATGTATCTGTGTAATGTGTTTGTGTAATTTATATGTTTATTGTCTTGTGAAACATGAGAAACATTGACTGAAACTGATGCAAATAAAACCATCCATTTCATTCATACATTCGACAAGCATTACATAGATATGGTTTCTTATGAACCAATACAACCAACCATAAAAATCACTTGAACCAGATAATAATTAGAATACACAAAATCAAAAAAATCATCATCTTCAACCATCTTGAAACTCTTTCCTCAGCTTCCAACAACTCTTCTAAATTATTAACTGGTGGATCCAACCAAATAAAAAACCTGCAATCAGAAAACTAAATACGAATTCCAAACAATCAGATTGTAGCATTAAACCTATTTTAAAACCATTAAAATTGAAAAAATTTGTTTACCTTAGTTGGACATGAATAATATCGCCTACCAGGATTTTTGTGAGTTCCTGAAACACGAATGACAGCTCTCTTGCCACAATTGCAGTATACCATTCTTGTTTACTCGATAATTGATAGCGTCTGTAGTGTAAGTGATGAATTAGGGTTTATGTTCGAAATTGAATTGGGGGTGGGAGAGAGAATGGGGAAGAATTGTGGGTGTGTGGGGTATTTAATGGGTGAAGTGGTGAAAAAGACAGAAATACCCACACGTGCAATGCACATGATGCAGTTTAACGGTACCTTTGAACGGCAACCAAACAGAAGGATGGCATGAGTGATTTTCAGATAGTTTAGTGACGTCGTGAGTTCAAAAAAAGTTACAAGGACGACACATGTGATTTGGGTATAAGTTCAAGAACGACGGGAGTAATTATGTCTTTTTTTTTTACATCACACTTGGCTCTTCCTAACCTCACGTGCAAGTCATGGATTATCACATCAAATTTAAAATTACGAAAATGCCCCTTTGTCAGAGTACAATTTTCACTTTTCACTCCTAACTTTTTGTGTTGGATTATTTCCTACCTTGTTTCATATTATGTAATTTCCAAGAAAGTTTGACACTCCTAAATAATTTTTTGTCTAACTTATTTAAACTTTTGCTTTTATGTGATTGGGTGTAAAATAAATCAATATTTTGAGAGAATTTTTACTTTTCCATATTTGAATACAACTCAATGTCAGGTCATGTCTTATTTTTCTTAAGAAATAATCGTCTCTCATGTTACTAATTTACAGTCCATATAGTATACTCCGTAGTATCATCCAATCTAACATCTAATCTAACATACACATGACAATTACGTAACAATAAGCAACGTACTATAATATGTACAGTATCTTTGTAAATCTGTAAATCTATATACAGAAGTGTAATTTTATTATATTTTTATACTCCGTACAAGTTAATAAATTAAATGAATTTATAACAATGATTATAAAAAATATCAATGATCAACAACAACCACCATTGTTTTCTACTGCCAGAAAACCATCGAACCAAAAACCGCCGTCCAGAGCCGGCAACAATCAAGACGGCCTGAACAACATAATACACATTCAGATCTGAACACTACCGGTGCAGATATGGCGGTGGTAGGTGAGTGGTAGGGTTGAGCATATCTGGCGGTCGTAGGTGAGTGGTTTTTTTATTTAGGGTCAACGAAAAAAAATAGTGTAATTTTAAGGTGCAGGGTGTGAGGGAGATGACAATTTATATTCATATTATTTAGTTACTAATTTTTATATTTTTTTTCAAAAAATTACTAATAATAATTACCTCAGTATTTAAATAGGAGAAAGCCTAATTATTAACTCTATTTTGACCCTAAGCTGGTTTTTTAATCTCTAGACCTTGGTTTATTTATCTTTTCCCATGTTAAAATTGAAATAGCAAAGACATGCCATCCACTCATTACAATCCACATGATATTAGTAGTTTATGAGCACGTCCGATTGACTAACTTTATAAATATATGTTTTCGTAACTGTTTTAGCATATATAATAACAATAACAGAAGTACAGATTAGAGTGAAGTTCGTTGCAGATAAATACACTGAGTTTTTTTATGAGCCCGTTCATTGAGCAATGAGTGTTTAATGTGAACTTGACTGTTGATCAAACATATTTGTACCGAAGGTTGGAAACAAGCTTGTGTGCAATCAGAGGCGAAGCCAGAAAATTTGATCGATGGTGTCAATAAATAGGAGTCAATTTGTTGCAAAATTTGATTCAGGGGTTCGACTCTCATTGGCTGCAAAATTTTCACTTGTTGTTACACGCCCACTCCATGGGCCTCGAAGATTACGGACGTCTTACGTTTGAACCTCACCGAAGGGGGTTTTACCATACGAGATGCCCGTACGGTTTCATCGTGGGGGTTTCCTCCTGAGGCGGTAAGACTGTAATAGTTCAACCAATGAAATGATTAGGTAAGTGGGTTCCGACATCGCATTCGGATCCCGCCCGTGACTCCTAACCGCTGTATAAAAAAAATACTACGGAGCAATTATTTTCGATGTAACAATTTATTAATACTCCGTATTATTTTAGAAATAATACAAACTAAAGTAAACTCATGAATGAGAAGAAAGAGAGTAAAAAGGGAAAATGTCATGATCAAAAGGATCGAACTGATGCCTTCACAATAATTAAAAGAATAGTAAGTGGACATGAATTGAAAATTTTGACAATGAAAAAATAGATTAAATGAGGAATTGAACTTGCACCCTTTTCTAAAAACGTGGCTATAAAATTCTACCAACCACTCAGCTACCTTAACTTTTATGTTTAATTATGCAATTTATAAGTATATATTGCAAAATTCGATGGTGTCATTTGCACCCACAGTATACAACGTGGCTCCGCCACTGTGTGCAATAAATGTTTTTTTTTATCCAACGACGTTAACTCTCTGGTCCGGTTACATTGATACCCTAGCCAAGATGAAGATTTCATCCGATGAAGCGGAGTCGATTGGCGGTGAGGGGAAAGCCCTACACAAGGTGTAGGTAAAACGCTAGAGGGGAGTGATAAGAACGTATGAGCTCTTGTAATCGTAAGGGTTGATTTGAATAAAGGGTCTACCCCTTTATTTATAAGGGTGATATTAGGGTTTTGAGGTAATGGCCTGCTAATTGACCAGGCCCAGGCGCGAGCCTAATTAGAAGCCCGATAAGCTATGTGCATCATCAATTGTTTCGACAAACACTTAAAAATTCTAAGGTTCAACTCCACCTGATTCAAGCAACCTATTTTTCATCATTATATATATATATATATATATATATATATATATATATATATATATATATATATATATATATATATATATATATATATATATATATAGTAGTTTTATTAGCCGTCCGTTAGATGACAGTTCTAAATTATGATTTGACAACTGTTGAATATATAACCAAAACAAAATTACATATTATGGTGAAGCTTTTTGCAATTTTATGAACCTTTCATTTAGACGAAAGTTCCAAAAATATGATTTTACAATCGTTGAATATATAACAAAAATTGATGTACATATTATGGCGACGTTCGTTGCAATATTATAAGCCCGTTCATTGAACGGAAGTTCAAAAAATACAATTTCACAAGCTAAGAGAGGCAGGTCACTATCGACTGACTTACCACTCAATCTTTACACACTATATTCTTAAATTGTATGATAACGCACGTATTATACTATTTAATATAATATGATATAATTGTTGATACATATTCATGAACATGTATACGTAGATAATTAAAATATACATTCGATAAGTATTATACATATACATACATATTCATATTAAATATACAATTTAATATGGTAAATTGTATACATAAAATGGTAAATTGTATATACATAATATAATATAAATCTATTACTATATTACACGTATTTGATAAATATGGTAAGGCATATCTTTTTAGAATTTTAATTTTTAATGAGAAAGTTTACACGTAACATAAATAAAAAAAGAGTAGACATGTGTCAGTTGTTAATGAGAAAATGACACGTAAGATTTATATCACGTAATTTATATAATGTATAGATAGATAGATAGATATAGATAGATAGATTATATGTGTACTATGTGTGTCTAATGTTTACGATTTTGAAAAGAAATCAAACGTTTGTAAATTGAATTGATAGGTTGAGGTGAGTGGGCTACATACGATATTATTCCGTCTCATTCCAATAGTCTACAGACAAAAAACACGTAGTTTTAGAAAACCCCACTAACTTCATTTCTCCACCAATAAAATATATTTTCTCTCCAGATCCACCAATGAAATATCTTCTTTCCTTTCTATTTATGAAAGTGGACTATCAGAATAGGATAGTCCAAAATGAAATACTGTCCTATTAGAATGAGATGGAGGTAATACTCGGCTAATATATAACAAATACTAAATGAATGGCCCTAAATATTTCAAATAAAGAGATTCGAAATCCCCAATTGTATATTCCATTGCATGGTGGTCGAAAATAAATAAATTTAATATTTTATTCGAACTTATTATTGAATTTAGTATTTATAATGAGATATAAATAAACGGGGTCCCTATCCTTATGGTGTCCTGGACCATTGCCATATGGTCCTATCAAAGCCCATCCTTGTGAAAGTTACTATGAAAATTACGAATTTCAACACACCAATAAATCTAATGTATTTAATAATACGGACACCCGATTAGCTCGTGTTGCACAACAAACAGTATCACAATGCAAACCACACACATTACCACGCTAAAGTGACCTAGCGCTAGGTCAAGGGCCTGGCGCAGCTCCTGTACTTGCGCTGAGAGTACGTGTGCATGTTAGGTGACATTGTAGCTGGCAGAGTGCACATGGCAGACAGAAATCAGGCCCAACAAAATACTTTTTACTTTTGTCGGACCAACTCACACAAAGAAGTATTGTTTGCAGGCCACGATCCTCTAACCTTATTACGTGGCAATAGAAGACAAAAGACTTACCATATAAATAAAGGACCCAAAGCAAAACGGAACTCACTCATTCAGTCTCGCACATATACTATTTTTAGTATCGAAGCACGGTAGAAACAGTAGCGCTTCTCTTCTAGCACAGCTTGAACCGCATTACTGAACTTATAGCGCATCACTAGACTTACTCTTGGTCTACAGGTAACGTTCTATGAACATAAAGCCTACAATCTAACCCTATCCATCAACAACCGGCTAACCCGTCGATGGTGGATCCACGTTTAACCACCCTTGTTGAGATCTTCATCTCGCGAGGGGTTATTCACGGTACTCCGGACCGGAGAGTTAAACTCAGTTGACCATTAAATCCCCAATCTATTGTTAACAAGCATGGACCGGACCCGACCCGACCCCTCTATTCTATGCTTGATCAAATGGCGTCATCCGTGGGACATACAAGTTAAAAGATTTTGATTTGATCTTTTTTCTATATGTCCGCTAATAGCTCGTTTGTTTCTTTTTTAATACAGTTACATGTATTAACATGACAAGCAAGCCAGAAGTACCAAAGCCAGTACCGGCGCGAGCTACCTAGCCAACGGGACCAAAGCCCATCATTAAAGGTTCCGCAGGGACCTCTGACAATGCGCCTCCAAGGAGCGCCCCGACGTCTCCTTTCAGTACTCCGGCATCTCCTTTCAAAACACCTAAAGCTGTTCGAAAAATACCGTGGACCTCAAACAGTGCGAATGTAGGATTCACCCCCGCTTATCTCGCATCCGAAACTGCTCGCAACAGCCCTAGAAACACAAACAGTCCCATTGGCCCTCTAAGTGCAAGACCTTCCCCTTTGCCGCGACCAGATGTCTCTCCGGCGGCACTAAAGTCTAGCGTTACAACCTTTGTGCCAGGAATTTCTTCCGCAGGAAAGGAAACCCTGGCTGAGTCGCCTGTACAAACGCGTGAACAGCGCGCTCGTAACCAGGCCAACCTGATTTACGCGCCGACGAATGTTGCACCGGACAACATGGTGCATTAGTCGAACAACCTAGAAAGGCTGAGCTTATGATAAGAACCTGTACGCAGGGATGAAGGGTGTACCCGTCAAGCCCTCCTTTGGAACCTTCCCTACTAGGGAAAATTTGTGGCTCACATACTGTATCATGTTTCAACGCCGCTACGAGTGATACCGCTTACTTTAGGATACTATGAATCTATGATGGAGTCTCGGACCCGGATGTTTTTTTGCAAAAATATGAAGGGTTAGCGCGAAACCAGCGCTGGACCGATGAAACAAAATGCGTAGAGTTCCCTCCGCTACTTGTGACGATCGCTCCAAATCCATATGGACAATACGTCATTCATTGATTTCATTGCGAGGTATTTGACCTCTATATGATACGTTTAGTAAACATTGCATTCTTTTGAAAAGGCACACCATAAATGAATATTTAAATCAAGGTTTTCGACATCTGATGATTTCTACATATAGACAATCACTGTAAATAATAGTTTACAATAGTACTTCCATTGACAATGCAGTCAAAATAAGATACATGGTGATGATTTGGTGAATGCAACGTTTCCTTGAAAAATATGCCATGTATAACTCCATGCACATAGCTTGTCTAACATATAAGCAAACAGCGGAAGACTTCTAGGGAACCTGAGAATAAACATGCTAACAAGTGTCAACACAAAGGTTGGTGAGTTCATAGTTTTAATGTTTCGTATAATTTGTATATAAAGGTGGATCACAAGATTTCAGTTGTTTCATCCAGAAACGTTTATCAAAATATTCTACAAGATTGAGCACCCTGGTAACTAAACTTAACGTATATATAATTTGTACCCTTTGTATAATCATCTTAATAATACACGCAAACCAACGTGTACGCTTCTCAAATAGTATACGTCCGTTAAAAGGCTAGTGCTCTAGCTCGGACGGGGATATCAAGCCCTATGGATCCATATACTACTACTCGCGCCCACCAGTTCTTATAACTGGCAGTTAACAGTTACCAAAGCTAAGGGATTTTCGGTTCAAACTCAGTGTAGAATTTAGTATGTACTTGTATCCATTGCGTTTAAAATAAAGTGCATGTATTCTCAGCCCAAAAATATATATTGCAAAAGCAATTAAAAAGAGATCAATGAAACTCACACTTTATAATTATTGTAAAACAGTTATTAAAGCATTTGCATGTATTCTCAGCCCAAAAATGTAAAGGGTAAAAGGGATCATAGGAAACTCACCTTAGCAGCATATAAAGTCGTTCACCAAAATGTGATCGAAACATGGATTACCAAATAACCGTAGATCTCAACCTAGAGAACATATGTTGGTCAATAAATGTCTATCAAGCTAGGTCAGGTCATAGTGTATCACAATCCTAATGCTCGATATTGACATGCAAAAGTTATCCAATGTTGTTTCAAAAAGTCAATTTTGACAATAGTTTAACAAAACGAGACGTACCTTATATAAGGATTCATTTACTCGGTTGGTAATATTCAAAAATCCAATTTATCAATCTCGTAAACAAGTTGTTTAAATCTTAATTATAGATTTAAAAGCAATTTCAATTAACTTCAATCATAATTCAGTTGCTCACATCTTTTAATCCATTCATCGAAATTATTCGATATCTAAATGAAAAGTTATTAATTTTTCGTCAGCTTTCCAAAAACATGTATATCATATACCTTTTACCAGTAATATATGTATTTAATTCGTGGTACATCATAAACTGTTTAATAAGGAAATTTAGCATACAAGCATGTATAAATATATATACTCGAGCACTAGACATGGATACACAATTATTATATAAAAGATAAAATATAAGTACTTACATATCAATATTGAGATTCAATATTGTAGAAAAGTACGTAGACGTAACGGAGATGATAACACTAGGTTTGACTTGCAAATAATACCCATGAATATTACCCATAACCTCCTTGGCAATAACCCATAATTTCCTTAACTCTGCCCCGCTCGTAAAACCCGTTTTTAAATTACTCGAACAGCACTCCGTCGTAGTATTTTATGTATAATACTAATAATAATAAGATTAATAATAATGTTAATCTTAATATTAATTTTAATAATAATAATAATAATAATAATAATAATAATATAAATATTAATAAAATAAATAACAGAGGGAGGTATGTGTGTGTGTCAAATGCCAGAACTCGATCGCGTTTTATAATGTTTCCTGAATCTTGATCCCATGCGATCGCATGGGTAATGTGGGTTAGTGCCATGCGATCGCATGGCCAGCTGTTTGGCACCCAATCTGTTTTGTTTTCACTCTGTCGACATATTTATATATATTATATATAATATATATAATTTAAATAATTAATTATATATTATATTAAATTCACGTGCATAGTTGACTTGTAATTTTCGTTCCGATAAGTCGTACGTCGTCACTCGACTTATGTCCCGGTTTCGAACGTCCTATCGTATACTGAGAAAACTTGTACTTTACGTTTCGTGAATCGTACCTTTGTCAAAATATAGTCTTAAATCATCCATAAACTATACCACTGTAGCAAAGTTACTGTAGCAAAGTCAATTTTTACTGTAGCAATTCACTGTAGCAAAGAGTAATTTTCGAAAACACTGTAGCATTTTGGGTACTGTAGCAATTTGAAAATGTTACTATCGTTTACTAAATAACTTGAAATTATATATATGTATATATCTTTTTAATATACATAAATCAGTTTCTAAATACACATTGGAAGTTATTTATAAATAAATTTTAATAATAAATATTTCAACTTATCATATATATTCAAATAGATATTTAAACCAATAAGTTTAATGTACGGTATCAAATAATTAATACATTGTTACCTTTTCAAGTTATAGTATATATGTATCTATTTACATATAATTGTTCGCGAATCGTCGAAAATAACCGAAGGGTATTTAAATATATAAAAGTAGTTCAAAAATTTTGAGATTCAGTTTTACAGACTTTGCTTATCGTGTCGGAAATGTTAATCATACAAAGATTAAGTTTAAATTTGGTCAGAAATTTTCGGGTCATCACACTACTCGAAGGTGTAGCCCGACAATGGTTCAATAACCTTCTCGCGCCAACTATCAGCAGCTATAATAATATTCGAAAGCGCTTTTTCTCAATTTTCATAATATTCGAAAGCGCTTTTTCTCAATTTTCATAACATGCGCTAAGCCCGAAGGACCCACGTGGAATGCCATGACATCAAACACGAGCACAACGAGTCCTTGGGACAATTTATAGACAAATACTGCCAGTAAGTCGCCAGGATTCCCGACTTGGTGGACTCTCAAAAGGTGGGACAATTTATAGACAAATCCTTGGGACAATTTATAGACAATTCGAGAGACGCACGAGCATATGCATGCAGAGGAAGACACGACCAAGTACTCTGGCTACCGCGGATCGGGTCACGGGCGCCGAGACGGATACGACTCACGTCGAGGTGGTCGCTAATTTGGTAACTTCGGCAGAAGCCAACGGGACTCCAACCTGTATCGCCATAACTGTAGCAGCGGTCACAACGACAGGAGACATCAGCGAGGACACCAAGGGAACAACAACCAATAACACCATAAAAACATGGATAATGAAACACGGGAGAATAAACAAACACTGATCAGAAGCCTCATAAAGAGTTTGAAGAAAATATACGTGACATAACCTAACTCCGAGACGTTTGAGAGACCGGCACGCATGTCCGAATATGCGCGGCGAGATAAATCCAAGTTCTGCGACTTCCATGATGATTTCGAACGTGAAGCGAATCGTTGCAAAGCATTAGTGGACAAGGTGATCGGTTGTCTCAAACATGGAGAATTGAAGCATTTGAAACCGCAGAAAGATGGGTCAAGCGCCTACAAAAAAAAGACGATGGAGCAGAAAAAGACAAGGTAATTTACGTCTTCTCGTGGGAAAAGTGGAAGGACATAGCGCAAGAGTCACTATTGTCGTGGGAATCTGTCAGGCCAATGCTCCCACGCGAGCCTAGGGTCACAAGAAAATGCACTCCACTAGTAATGGAAGGATACTTACCAAAATGTGGGAAGTATATCAACAAGATTCTCATCGACACAGGAAGCTGCGTCAATGTTATGTTCTTTCACTGATTTAGCGACCTATCGTACAAAATGACGTGCAACATAAGGGAAACACGGCAACAATTCAGGGGAGTGAGTGGGGAGTCCTCTTGGTCGAAGGGAATACTCGCAGCAGCGTTGTCTCTGCGGGATGAACATTACCAACAAAGGGAGCACACATTGGTGGTCGACTTTAGCGTGATCCGCGCTAAGTCAGAGTATGATGCTATCATTGGGCAGCCAGCAATATCGCATTTCAACATCACGCCATCTGTGACCCACGACGTCATTATGCTACCGACCCCGGAGCGACGAGCTACTCTCAAGTCGAAAGTGACGGAGGAGGATTATCAGCTTCAACAGGTATATGTGTATACGTGTATATAGCTTTAACTATTCTAAAACCAAAATTCACAGATCGCGCATACCGCCTGAAAATATAATTGCTGCTTAAAATACTTGGCCGGTTAATATGTTATGAACACGTAACCAGTCCGCACGCTTAACGCACTAAAATGAGCACAATCTTACATAATTCAAAACATAAGACGCATAAATGCACTTAACGGATAAGCTCGCGCATTCGTTAATTTTGTAAACTAACTTGACTGGTGTTAACAGGTCTAAAGTGTTTAAGCTACAGCAAAGGGTAAAGAAGGTGGGGGCAGCTCTTCAGGAGCTGCAATTGACGAGGGAGACGAAATCGCTGTCATAGGTTATGAGTTTGAAGAACACAATCACGAGAAGCTGAGGGAAAGAGCTTGTGGTTACTCTTATTATTTTTAAAAATATTTGAATGTTACGAACCAAGCGCGCTCTGTTAGGCACATGGTTAAGAATTGTGGATTGTTTGGAACATCTGTAAACGCTTCAAGCGCAAACTTATCTTTTGATGATAGTTTATATTTTCAAGTTATTTTCTGCTAAAATCTTTGTGCCATTATATATAAAATAGCTCTATTACTTGATACTGGTATGCGCGGTCAAATGCCTCGCGCACTCCTGCCTTTGAAGGGCTGCTTTCTCTGGCACCCGTGCGGTAGAAGATTGTTTGGCGACAAGCTAGTTTATTATAACCGGATGGTTAAGAGTCACTGGGTTGACCTAACTTGCCTGCACAGAATTCGAGATCTGCAAGTCATGACTATAAACGACGGCGTTGGTCACGCATGACCTCAATCTTAAGTGTTGGCGCACTTAGAAGACTCCCGATGCGTACACACGAACACATAACTTAAGTATATATCGTGTGCACAACAATATATATGATAAGTTAAGTGTTGGCATGCCTTGAGTATAATTAAGATTAAAATCAATAGATATTTTAGCCATCCATGTTTAACATGTTAACAAACGATCTTACGCGCTTGATCATAAAATAGCTATAAAGGAAACCCATATAACTGGTTAACCAACACGTTGTATAACGAAATCGTAACTTAAAGAAAAAAATCACCCATAACCGTTTGCTCTAAGCAAAACACCTCAGCAAGTCACAAAGATAGGACAACGTCCAATTTAAAGACACCCTCTCTCAAGGGCAAGGGTTAAAATTGTGTGTGGACACTTTGCAACCTCCACAAGAACAAAACGAACAAGTCAAAAGCAACAATTATGATATACGCAATTAATAAACGCACATAACATAAGCGCACTAAATTAAGCACAAGGGCACCCCAAATGGGTGCGACATGAGAAAAATTGTCTAAGTAAAGAACCATGTGTAAACTCTTTCAAGCTTAGGCGCGTTGCATCACAATACATGAAATCAGATGTTTGAACAACAATAAGTATAAAGACTATTAACAACAGAGTAAAGCATGAAAGATTGACATTTCATTATCAATAAGAGTTTCATGTTCAAAAATTTTACACTCGTTTCAGAAAAATACAAACTACAATGTCTCCGAAAACAAGCGTTAGGCGTCAGCAGTAGGGTCCTTTGACAAGGCGACCAAGTTAGGAACCATAATGTTCACTAGTGTTGGCGTAATTTGTTGCCTTTTCTCAACCGCCTCCGGATCAACAAACTCCTTTACAATAGCATCCAAAGCAGGAGTAGGCTAAACATGAGGACTAATTTTCTCCCAAAACGTAAGTCTTTCCTCCGCTTTAAAAGAAAACAAAGCATCCGCAAACAACTCGCTCACATACTCGGAATCGCATGCGCGATCAATTAACGAATGGAGCCCCTGCTTGAGGGTTTGGATCTGACACAAAGCTGCATCACGTTCACCCTCGCAAACAGCTAATTTGCTGACATGGTCGCCACATTCTTTGGTCAGTGCATGTTTCTCATATTCCAAAGAGCTCACTTTTTCATTCAACTCTTCAACCTTAGAGGCCAGCGCCGCTTTCTCAGCAGCCATAAATGAAACGGCAGTAGCAGCCTCATCGCACACTTTTTCCACGTCCCCGGGCTGCTCCTTTAAATAAAGAATACGGTCGTGCGCATCATCGATATTCAGCACACCTGGTGTAGAAGAGCCTGCACAATCCAAACGAGCCCTCGTTTCTCTCAAACGAAAGTGTGAATACATCAAGTTCAGCATAGTCATTTGAACATCTACCCGAAAAAGGGCCTTAGGCAACAAGTTTGAGAAATTCTCGAGAAAAGAAATATTCACTAGAAAGCCATATTGAGAAGCTGCTACTTTCTCCGGCACCGACAACAACTCATTCCCATGAAACACCAAGTGGTTGTCTGTTGACACGAAAAATAAAAACAAGTCAGTTGCAGCACAATACAGATAAATAATGAAAGCATAGAAGATGAATAAAATAAGGATACCTTATGACTTCTTGGCGCGCTTCCGTTTGCGCCCACCGTCAGCAGGGACCTCCGCTTCGCTGCGCCCTTTAGTACCACCTTTTTGAGAGCCATCACCAGCATGACTCTCATTTAAATTGGTCCAGCCAGAACCATCACCCTCAATCAAAGGATCGGCATCAGAATGACGCTCGCCTTCGTTATCCATGCTCGGTGTCTCAGTGTAAACACCTTTGATGTTGCGGCTTTCAAGCAGTCTATAGAGCAACATCTAAGTTAGACATAATAATACATCTAAGTTAGCGCCCATCTGCCGCCTACCATTATCGTTAGCATCTTTAATAATTGGCAGGACGGGTGGATAAGGACACACATTAGCAACCCACAAGATTTCGTTGCCGTAATTGCATATTATATGTTCGCGATTCCGAAAATAAGCAAGCCTCCCCTCATCAACGTCGGAGAGAGCTGGTTTGATGTTCAAATGCGCCATGGTGGCCTCTGTATGCCACATAAGAATATCGTGCAAGTAGGGGGGATAAAAGAATTATCGATATAAAAGAACGTGTTTTTCCACTTTTAGCGAACGCCGGCCTTCAAGTGCTTTACAAAATTAACCCCGTCGTTAAAAAAATACCAACTTTGTTGCCTTTTTTGGTATGAGAAAACCTTTTTAAACTGATCCAATGTAGGCGCAAAATGAAAATAGTTACACCACATCTCAAAGAATGCGACACGTCAAGCGCTGTATGGATGCAACTGGCCAATACTGATATTAAAATGGCTAAGAACCTCCATGAAAAAAGGAGTAAAAGGATAGTGTAAATTCCCTTGTACCATAACCTCGTGATACATGGTAACCTTCTTGGGTAAAATGGTGTTCGCGTGCTGATTAAGAAGAGGCACAATAGGATTCAGATTGCGTAAAGGCGGATACCAATCTATCAACTTTTTAATCGAGCGCCTAGTAATGATAGACTTAATGCTTGTGATGACCCGGGAATTTTCGACAAAATTTAAACTTAATCTTTATATGTTCCTACATGATAAGCAAAGTCTATGTAATTGAATCCCAATAGCTGTGAACTATATTCATGAAATCATTTGACCTTTGACCATTCCCGACGATTCACAAACAATTGTTGTAAATAAATATATTTTTATACATATAAATATAAATGTAAGTATACACATAATAATAATTGGAAATAATAAAATATAAATTAAACATTTAAAGTTTAATATGTGAAGTAAGACATAAAACAATTAAGTTGTAATTAAAGTGAATTTATATATAAATATATGATTCTATATAATTATTATATGTATATTGCAATATATGTTAAGTGTATAAAAATTTAATACTCAATATATGTTATTATGAAATGTATATTATATAACCATATTACATAATCAATAACATGTAATACTAATTTATTAAATTTAAATTATAAATATAAATGTGTAATAATATTGTTATTTCCTTTAATATTAATATTAATATCAATAGTAGTGTTATTAATATTATTTTAGATATATAATATATAAATACAAATTTGATATATAGAAAGTGTATTAGTTACTAATATTATTATTATCATTAAAAAAAAATATTAGTATTATTATTATAATTACAATTGTAATAAATTTTATATCTATTATTAACAATAGAATGATATTATTATTACTATTATATTATTATAAATTTTTATTATTATTATTTATAATATTAGGGGTATTATTATTATTAATTATTAATTTTATTATTATGATTCTTAATACTTTTAATATTATTAGAATTATTGTAGCTAATATATTTATATTTAGTAATTATTAAAATTTATTATACATAATAAAAGATATACAGATATACAGATACTAAATTACATCAGATATATATATAAATTACTGATACAGTATATATATGTACTGATATATAAATAAATACGTACATAAATATGTTATATAAATGAATAAATAAAGTAAAAGCATATTCTGTTTCATGTCCTTCTCATTGCAATAGCTGATTGATTTCATGTTCTAAAAATCTGTTACAAAGACAAATTCCATTACAGATATATCCAAAAATCAGATAGACATCAATTTCATCTTTTAAATATTTTATATATTTTCTGTACCCGATGGAATAATGGGTGTCGACTTCGTTTTTTCAATAAAAGGATCAAAATCAATTGTGAATGATACCCAATGACATTACAATATCAATTACCACTTTCCAACACCCTTAGCAACTCCCATTTAATCAAAAATATTTTTTTTAATTACGACACCTCTGTTCTTGCATCACTTTTCAAGACCTTCGAATTTTTGTTTCATTAAGAAATCTATTAATGCAGTTCTGTTCTAAATCTTCCCTTTAAACTTTATGAAAAGTATCATATCTCAAATTTTAGTATCAAGAGAGAATTTTCGAGTCAAAGTTCTAGTTCAAAAAGTCAAAACATTCGTTCTTGATAAAATTCAAATTCGTTTCCACGTTTTAAATTAAATTGATAAATGGGAAAGAGTCTAAGAAGGAATTAGAACTTATTTCATTTTGAGATCATGACCTGAAACAGTCTAGAAATTGAGTTTGAGGTTGGAGTTCCTGAGTGTTCAAACGCGTATCTGCTGCTGATCTATTTTTTTTCTGTTCTAATAAATTTTAACATCTAAAATTGTTTCTGTTTTATTTTTATATCCTTAAACCAAAACGTTAATTCATTGCTAGTTTAATTTTGTTTCTGGTCGATTTGGGTCGTGGAGAAGAAGAAGGGACAGTAATATAAAATGGGGTAAAAGAATTTTAGATATAGATTAAATCAGATAAACGTAATGGAGCGAATGGTTTGGAGATAGTTCTGGTTAGCGGGAGGTCACGGGTTCGAGTCCCGGCCTGGGCAGTTTATTAACTTTTTATCCTTTAAAGGTAGTTTTTCTTTGTTATTATTATTATTATTATCATTATTGTTATTATTATTATTATTATTATTATTATTATTATTATTATATTATTATTATTATTATTATTATTATTATTATTGTTATGATTGTTATTATTAAGTATTATTAGTTATTGTTATTAATTCAAGTATTATTGTTATTAGCAGTATTATTTAGAAATTATTAGTATTATAACAAATATTATTATTATAAGTATTACTAGTGTTAGTATTATTATTATCATATAGGATTTCTAATGTTGTTGCCAATATAAATGCTATCATTTAAAAATGTAACTTTATTGTTTTAACTACTAGTATAAGTATTATCATAATTAGGATTATCATTATTATCATTACTATAAAAATAACGCAAACTTGTTTATTTATCATTAATATTAGTATTAGTATCCTTTTATAATTATTAGTATTATTATGAATACGATCACTAATAATTACTATTAAAACCATAATTATTATTGAAATTACTAATATCGTTACAAATATTATTTTTATCATTTTACCAACTGTATTAAGTTTGTCATTTTTTTATTATCATTACTAAATGTATTATTAGTATTACTATTTGTATTATAAGTATTACTAAAATTATCATGATATTAAAACTATCTTCTATTAAAAATTATTTTATTATCATTGTTAATTTTATAACAAGTGAATAATATATATGTGAGAATATATTTATATTACATATATGTATGTATTAATAATATTATCAAATTTTATATAAATATTCATATATAATAAATTAGGTATTCGTAACAATAATATTAATCAGATAAATATATACATAATATATAATTTAAGGATATAATATATATATTTGTTCGATTACGAATATACGTTTTAATATATATACAAATGGTATAGGTTCGTGAATCCGAGGCCAACCCTGCATTGTTCAATATAGTCATATGTATTTTTACTACAAAATACATTAGGTGAGCTTCATTTGCCTTTTTATCCTTTATATTTTTGGGCTGAGAATACATGCGCAACTTTTATAAATGTTTTACGAAATAGACACAAGTAATTGAAACTACATTATATGGTTGAATTATCGAAATCGAATATGCCCCTTTTTATTAAGTCTGGTAATCTAAGAATTAGGGAACAGACACCCTAATTGACGCGAATCCTAAAGATAGATCTATCGGGCTCAACAAGCCCCATCCAAAGTACCGGATGCTTTAGTACTTTGAAATTTATATCATGTCCGAAGGAGGATCCCGGAATGATGGGGATATTCTTATATGCATATTGTGAATGTCGGTTACCAGGTGTTCAATCCATATGAATGATATTTTTGTCTCTATGCATGGGACGTATGTTTATGAGAAATGGAAATATGAAATCTTGTGGTCTATTAAACTTATGAAATGATTATTTATGTTGAACTAATGAACTCACCAACCTTTTGGTTGACACTTTAAAGCATGTTTATTCTCAGGTACGAAAGAAATCTTCCGCTGTGCATTTGCTCATCTTAGAAATATTACTTGGAGTCAATCATGACATATTTCAAAAGACGTTGCATTCGAGTCGTTGAGTTCATCAAGATTATTATTAAGTCAATTATAGTTAGATATATTATGAAATGGTATGCATGCCGTCAACTTTCGATGTAATGAAAGAGTGTCTTTTCAAAAACGAATGCAATGTTTGTAAAATGTATCATATAGAGGTCAAGTACCTCGCGATGTAATCAACTGTTGTGAATCGTTTATAATCGATATGGACTTCGTCCGGATGGATTAGGACGGGTCTTCACAATGCTCTCGCAATTGGGGGGATCACCAGTAGAAGTAGACGCCATTTACCACAAAACACAATCAAATATATCTTACAGAGAAAAGTAACAAAGTACGCACTCACCTGAACACTTAAAGTTTAAGCGTGAAGCACTAACTGGAAGCAGAAGAGATTTTGCGCTGAATCGGAGAAAGCAGAGAAGGTAAAAAACTTTTGGAAGAACTTGTGACGTATTTATAGGGGAGTAAAAACACTTGAAGCGTCCCAAGGGAGTTGAGAAAGGGCTACTAAAAAATAAAAGGCTGAGATAGAGCCACGTGTCACACAATACGAAGAGGTAGAATAGCGAAGTGACCAATGACGGCTGAAGTGACAACCTGACCACTGTAGTGGACTGACAGACGTCGACAAGATTTCCATGCATTAAACGCACCAGGACAACCGTTGTCGTTTGATACATTAACTCGAAAAATTCGATAAACTGTAAAAAGGGGGATTTTTAGCGCAGGACAGGTAGATGGCGGTCATAAGTTGAGTTGAACACCATGCGCAATACTTGCGCATACTATTGAACTGGGGGACTTAATGATACGCACACCCAATTAGCTCTTGATGCGCATCAAACAACATCACCATGCAAACTACACGCATATAGCGCGCGAAAGTGACCTAGCGCGAGGTTAAGGGCTAGGCGCAGCTCCTGTACTTGCGCTGAGAGTACGTGTGCATGTTAGGCGACGCTGTAGCTGGAAGATTGTACATGGCAGACAGGAATCAGGCCCGACAAAATACTTTTTACTTTTGTCGAACCAGCTCACACAAAGAAGTACTGTTGGCAGGCCACGATCCTCTAACCTTATTACGTGGCAATATAAGACAAAAAGACTTACCCTATAAATAAAGGACCCAAGCCACGGCAAAACGGATCTCACTTATTCAGTCTCACACATATACTATTTTTAGTATCTAAGCACATTAGAATAGTAGTGCTTCTCTTCTAGCACAGCTCGACCCGCGCTACTGAACTTATAGCGCATCACTAGACTTACTCTTAATCTACAGGTAACATTCTATGAACATAAAGCCTAAAATCTAACCCGAGCCATCAACAACTGGCTAACCCGTCGATGGTGGGTCCACGTTTAACCACCCTTGTAGAGATCCTCATCTCGCCAGGGGTTATTCACGGTACTCCGGACTGGAGAGTTAAACTCAATTGACCCTTAAATCCCCCTTCTATTGTTAACAAGCATGGACCGGACCGGACCCCTCTATTCTATGCTTGATCAGTATTTTTACACTTAATATGAGGTAATATGCAAAGTGAAATGACCCGTAAAATTACGGGTTTGTTTAAACGAAACAGTTTAATAACATGTTTTAGATATTAACTGAATGTAAATAATAAAGTCATTTAGTTTAATGAACCGTGGAATCAAGGATTTCAACTAAAAAACTTGTCGTTGTTTTTACAAACATATTGATATACTTAATTTGTTCAGAATAAATGAACTACATTTATTCTCCCACCAATCTCTTCCAATTTTCATCATAATTACTATTTTTCTTGTTATAAAAGCCTACATTACAACCTTTTATTGAGACATGTATCTCGCATACATATGTAACGTAATTAATCCCGTAAAGAGAACCCATATTTGAATAATTATATTCATTTTATAATTACAATAATAAAGTTTGCTTTAAAAATGAGTATTTATATTTTTAATAATTATTATTACTAATAACAAATGTCTCTTGAAATTTTTTGAAAAACTAAAATACAATTATTATATGAAGGTTGTACAATATGCTTCGAAGCTTATACATGTATTCATGAAGTGTTTTGTTGTAACATCCTATAATCGGGCTTAGGTGAAATGACCATTTTACCCTTGAGTATGGCATAATTAGTGATTTTAATAATTAAATGTTTATAATTATTTGTGTATTTGGTTAAGACCAGTTTGTGACAAGGGTCACAGAATAGGTTTGTTTATTTAATTAGGACCTCGTTAGGGTCGCCTATTGATGTACGAAAGATATCAGATAACTGATAAATACCCGTGTGCCGTGAGGTATGTGTAGTGACCCGAACTTTTCCATGTTTATATATATATTAAATGAAATTGTTATTTACATGATTAAGTGTTTCAAACATGTTAAGCAATCAAACTTGTTAAGACCTGATTAATTGAAATAGGTTTCATATAGACAATTGACCACCCAAGTTGACCGGTGATTCACGAACGTTAAAACTTGTAAAAACTATATGATGACATATATATGGATATATATATATAGTTAACATGATATTATGATAAGTAAACATATCATTAAGTATATTAACAATGAACTACATATGTAAAAGCAAGACTACTAACTTAATGATTTTGAAACGAGACATATATGTAACGATTATCGTTGTAATGACATTTAATGTATATATATCATATTAAGAGATATTCATACATCATATTATCATGATAATATAATAATTTAAAATCTCATTTGATATTATAAATATTGGGTTAACAACATTTAACAAGATCGTTAACCTAAAAATTTCAAAACAACACTTACATGTAACGACTAACGATGACTTAATGACTCAGTTAAAATGTATATACATGTAGTGTTTTAATATGTATTCATACACTTTTTAAAGACTTCAAGACATTTATCAAAATACTTCTACTTAACAAAAATGCTTACAATTTGATGTGTGAAAAGTGTCGTATAAAATTGTCTTGTAAATAATATGGAAAAATACCGATTTAAGATTGCTACACACTAACGGGCAGTGTACCCGATCGTGTAGTAGTATAGAAACTGGTTTAGTTCCGTGTATCGTTCCAAGGACAGTTATATCAGTCAAACTAGAATTAGAAACTATATTATGATTAACTAAGTGAATTAAAGTAAAAGTACAAGTTTTATGTTTTGTGGCTGTTTTAACGATTTAGCCAAATCAAAGAAGGTTAAATGTAAAAACAATATTTTTAGTCTTTTGGTTTATAAGATACAAATAAATGCAAATAAAGCAAGTAAGATAGTTTTGAATTAAATCAAAGAGATGAAATGTTTATCTAGATATTTTACCCTCGGTATTGGATGTAAATTAGATATTAAGCCCTGATTGAATAATTATGTGTGTAGTTATCTAATAGGTTCACTAAGAGTTTTCTCGGATAAACACGCAAATACAATAACAAGATCAAGGGTTCCCTTTTCACTATAGTTTTTGTATTTGTAATCAAATAACTATAAGTATGCTAATCACCTAAATCGACTCGCCAAGAGTTCTCTTTAGCAAGTATTCAAACTAGAATTACTAAGCGAGGGTTCCCTATAACTTAGACCTTTTCGTTTGTGACTAGTTGATCAACAAGATCAAAGACTTGAATAACAATTGTCTTTGCGTTCGCTCTACACAATTCATTCCTATTTTGTTTAACCGTTTTAATCTAGTTTACCCCCTTGGTCCGGTTTAGCATACAATCAATCTAAGACAAGTTGATTGTAAATCAATATGATACATCAACAAGAGTTCTCTTTATCAACAACATATCAATTAACTAGATACAAATGGTTTTAACAACAATAAGCATGGTTCTCAATTCAAGCTTCAATCTATCACGCATAATACATTCAATCAATAAGATTACATCCAATACCTTGGTTATTAATCTAGACAAACATTATAGAAACTAGCCAACAATCATGGTAACAGACAACAATACAATCAAATTATAAACTGAAATCATTTCTGAGAACAAGTGAATAACCTACAAGAACAAGAGTTCTTGGATGAAGAAGATGTTGATGGATGATGCCTTGATGTTGAGCCTCTTCAAAGAGGGTGGAATTCTCCAAATAGCTCCTGAAAATCGCCTCTAAAACTCTCTGGTGCGTAACTCTAATGAAACAGTCCCAAAAATGAGGTTTTAAGGTGGAGAAATTAGGTAAAAAGCAGAAAAGTCGGGTACACCTACTTTGGGACGTCGTCCTAAAAGGCAGGATGGCGTCCCACTTTACAGAGCTAGACGGCGTCCCAAAGGACCGAGACGACGTCTCGATGTGAAGATCAGGACGTCGTCCTAAGAACCAAGACGGCGTCCTGATGTGCTTTTAGGAACTGTTTCGTTTTCTTTTTAATATTAGTTCATTTGGACGAACCCTAACATATCGGAAGCCTTGTTTTATCATTTTAGAGTGCTATCTTGACCCTAACTCGTATCGGGATCAACCAATGTCATAAATCATCGAAATTCTTTGTAAATCATTCTTCCGATACAAATTTGCGCATCTTGTCTTATCACTTGTAGATTACCTTCATTATCTTCGATTATAGAGCGTTTTAGGTGATATTGCGATAGATAAATATGATGTTATTGAGCAATATCAAAACACCCCACACTTAAACCTTGCTTGTCCTCAAGCAATTCTTTCGTTACAAAGTAGAACAATATCAAACATAATCACACAATATAGATTACAAACATTACATGAATTACCCGAAACACACGAAACACATACGTTGATACAAAACACAACTCACACTATATGAAACACACACTTTAAGTAACACACTCACGCTATATACACAATGGAAACACACGCTTTAAGTATAGTACACTTTTATTGAAATCACACGCACGCTTTATACACAATGGAAACACACACACATTTTTGGTAGATTAGAGCCAAGTATCCGAAAAATTTGATCCTAGGGAAATCAGGACCTTGATGAAAACGTTTTATGGTTTTGAAAATATCATGCTAGTTTTTAATACTAGACACGTTTTCCGATTTTGTCGGATTTTTGAATTTTGAAAAAAAATGAGTGCGGGTTTCCCGCTATTGGTCAAGCCAATCCCTCCCACGGTACCTAACATCATGAGATGTCGGTAGAAAATAATGTGCTTAGGAGGATACACATTACGTCCGGATATCATTGATAATCATGAGGTAATTATCTAATCCGTTAAGTCAATCATAAAGATTGAAGTTCATCAGGCTTAAAAGCTGATATATTACCTTTCTGGAGGTTATCCTTCCGGGGATCTGATAAATCACTAACATTTTGTGTATACATGGTGCCCCCCCGTTTTACTAGTTAATCCCCCTCATTGAGACAAACCTTGACTACCAGTTTCCCTGTTTGACGTTGAGGCCTGGTAGATTTCCAGTCGATGTTAGTAATGACTTTTCAAGAGTTTTTATCACCCTACGACTGGTCTGGACTACATCTTCTGAATTGAATCAGTAAGTGTGTCATTCGGAAGACTTTACTTCCTTGAGGATGGAACAGATACATCCTATTGGTTATAATAGGTGGTCGGACGCAACATTGTCCTTGTTAGGAGAAACAATGAGGATCGTCCTTAAGGTTTTCGATCTGGCGCGAGATCCGGTTTCCGACCACGCTATACAATCACCGCTCTCTCACGGTTTACACTCGTTTTTGGTACAAGTGACCTACAAGTTAGCTTACTAAACTAGTAGGATTTTCACTCAAATAATTGAATGATGGAGCAACTTCAAAGACTATTAATAATTTAAAATGTAAACCAACATTTATTTTCTAGATTTTAAGACCATAATGTGTATAACGTGGTTTTTTGGGCTTTTAATCGTTTTTAAGGCTACTTGAAAATTTTAAAATTTTTTAAATAAGCTTATAATCAATTAAGTTTATAAAATATCTTTTAAAAATTTATATTTATAACGGAAATTCGGTTGTTAAACCTGATCTTAATCCGTCGATAAATTTTAAAATCAATTTTATAAAATTTAACCTTTTACAAGTTATGTTGCTTTGAACGCCTTAATTTTAGTAAAACGAGTTCCCGATAAATTTCTACTCCCCACCCCACACTTGAGATCATGCAAGGCCCTCATTGCATGAAATCAGAAAAAGGATTAAATTTAGAGGGCAAAGTGATAGGGTGATTGTAGAAATTTCCAATTTTGAACCTGTAAATCGTGGAACATGTAGACGGATGCCGCTGAACTTACTGCCAGCATAAGAGCATCGTCTAGTCCGCGATTATCATCATACACACATCATAATATCAAATGTCGCTGAACTTAATGCCAGTCTTTGAAGTTCAATCATGCTGCACAAATAAACAAACCACACAAATCACAATAAAAATAACGGTGTTTTTACAACCACATCCGTTTATCAAACCACACCATTAGTATATTATTACAAACCGAAATTGTATCAAAATACATCACACAAATAAAATAGTCTAAAAACAAGGTACAAAATGATCCAATAGGCACGCAGGCCTAGTTATCAAACGGCCAAAAATAATTACCCGAACCATCTCTGTACGGGCGTCCCTGTGGATATTGCTGCTCAAATCTGTTCCGAGCATCCTGCAACGCAGCGGTATTATCATAAATCGGGTGAGGCGGAGGTGGGTTTTGAGGATCCGTGTAATATTGGGGTGTCAGACGTGTCGTCCCATAGTACTGCTCGGGGTTGGAATAAAACAACTCTGAGTTATGGTTATTCCAATCAATACCATAACTCATCCATCCCTGATCGTGCACTTGAGCAATCTGTCGTTGCTCCATTCGCTGCTGACTATCCCACATTCGATCGTTGTGCATCCTTTGTTCGTTCGGGCTCAACCTCATGTTATTAACACTACCAACCAAACTGTCCCAACTTGATTGGGACGGATGCCACGGAACCTGTTCACCCACATTAGTCTGTGCCTCCATTTCTGCCTCCTCTTCCTGCTGCTGTTCCTGTTGAACACCACTGCTACTCGCGCCATCTGCACCTGCTGCCACAAAGGGTACCAAATGCCCATTCCTGTCTTTCATAATGATTTCGGCATTAATATAAAAAACCTTTTTCAATGGTTTCATGATACTCGTAAGTTCCTGTAATCTGTCGAAATCAATGTTAAAGTGTCGGGCAAATCGGGTTATGTAGTGCCCCCCAGAAGTGGCTTCTGTAGCCTTGTCTCGGTAGCAATGGAAAGAAAATAGTTACCGATCAACCCAGGAATGTCGGTATAGGCCCCCCGCTTGATTTGATCCATAATCCACAAATCTAATGTTTTCACCTTCTCATGTCCCTCAATCCTTGCATTAAAAGTACATGCGATGAGTCGGTGAAGCAGCTTATCATCCCGGGCTGCGATTTCATTGTACCGGTGTTTGCTTGATCGAAAATGTGCAGGCGCATTATTTGGTTTACAAATTCTGCGCCAATAAGAAGTGTCATCAAACTGATGTCGGCCAACATAATCAGAAGCCCTCAAGTATTCACCTAACTGTGTATCGGTGAGTTCCTCAAAAATACCCAGAATTCGACAAAGCTGAAAACTGCTCAAACCCCTGTCTTGGCCTCCTAGACGAAACCGTAGAAACTCAGTTGACAAATAATCACTTACATTGCTAAACCGCATAGTAGAGTAGAATTCTTTAAGAAGCACCGGGTAGATTGGTTCATTGATGCTAAAAACATGTTCCCAGGCGTGGGCTACTACTCTACCGTAAGGAATGGCGAGTAAATTAGTAACATGTCGGCGCATGCCCGCCTCCTCCAATGGCCCCTAAATAATATACCAAGTAGCATTAATGGGCCTGCGGTTTATTCTCTCAAAAGTTTCGGTGTAGTCTTCGTCATTCTGTACCTGTGTTAACCAAACCCGAGGATCATTTAGATCCTCCTCCTCTTCTTCTCCGGAAGAAGACGATGAATGATGTTGTTGTGGTGGTGGTGGTGGTGGTTGTCTTGGTGGAGCCAAACCTGATGGCCTTCCTCTTTTAGCCGGTCCTCCTCTGCTTGGTTGTCCCTGCAAAACATTATACACAAAACCAAAAGAACATAGAAACCGTTGTGTTAATGTTAGCTAAAACATAACCGAGTAGCAGGAGAACTTAATCATTCAATTCCTAGTTCAAAAGTATTATGATTCATTTACACCAAAGTGCATGTTCACAAGTTTATACCAGAGTCAACCAAAGTCAACTTGAATTCATTAACACACTTTCAAAAAATGAAAATCATAACATCACAAAGTAGCACAAACTTAGGACTTAAAGGATTCAAGTATGTTGTGTCATAGGTCATAACATTTAACTTTACATTCTAATCATATTCATCACAAATCATAATACAATTTTCACAACTTTTAGCTCAAATGACCTTATATCATCATACATTATGGCATTCCATTCCCTTATTTGATTCAACATGACCTAACAAATGAAAAAAAAAGCATACACATTTCATAAATTCATTACAATTCACAATATGCTTAGAAATTCACTAACTTTCAAAAACGACCCGGCCAAGTTGACATCAACATCACCAACACAATCAAATACTTCACAAGAATCATAAACATCAAACATAAACCCAACATCATAAATTAAGCACTCAAAATTCGGATTTAAATTCTACAAACCCTAGCATCATGAACAAACCCCTTAAGAACAATTAATCTTTGCAAAATAAACACATAAGGGCAATTTAAACATCTAAGGTATGTTAATCTTAACAATAATCATGCAAATCAAACACCCCACACTTATCTTTAACCAATTGATAGATATATACAATTTAAGTAATTGATAAAGAAAAGTGAAGAAATGGAGTATTCATACCCAAAAGCTCATGATTTCAAGCTTGAAATTGAAGAGGAAATCGCGAATTTGAAGTAGAAATTAGGGTTTTTGGAGTGTGGTTCGGGTTAGGGCAGAGAAAAATAGAGAAGAGTGTATTTTGTGGATGAAAAATGAGTGGGTAGGTCTATAAAACGCGTATTATTTTTCTGACTCGGGGTTCGGGACGGCGTCTTGTGAATCTAGACGGCGTCTAGACTTTTAAACCGGGATGACGTCTTGACCAGTGGGACGGTGTCTTGATATGCAATTCGGGACGTCGTCTAGCCTATTTGGGACGGCGTCCCACAACACTAAAACCCACTGATCTGATATTTCGAGTCGTTCGCGTTTAGAGGTCATACGTTAATCATTTTGTACCAAACAAAAATTTATCGCGCACACAATACAAACCTAATTACAAATGTGAACCATTTTTTTACGAGTCGTTCACCAAACTCGTCCCCATTTAGATTTAGGCATTTTTCTTGAAGTTGAGGCTAACCTCATCCTCAATTTCCAGGGGACCATCAACATAGTGTTTGACCCGGTGGCCATTCACTTTAAAAATATCACCTTTCCAGTTTACCATTTCAATCGTACCATAAGGGTACACCCTTCTCACCACAAATGGTCCCGTCCATCGGGACTTAAGCTTTCCGGGTGATAACTTGAAACGGGAGTTGTAAACAAGGACACGATCTCCTTCCATGAATTCTTTTGGATGTTTCAATCTCTTGTCGTGCCATTGTTTAGTTTTTTCCTTGTAAATTAGAGAGTTGTCATAGGCTTCAAGCCTTAACTCGTCTAATTCATTTAGTTGGGTCAAACGTAACCGACCCGCTTCTTGGTAATCCAAATTGCATGCCCTTAGCGCCCAATGTGCTTTATGTTCAATCTCCAACGGGAGATGGCATGCTTTTCCGTATACCATACGGAAAGGAGTTGTTCCAATCGGTGTTTTGTAGGCCGTGCGAAATGCCCACAATGCATCATATAACTTGTTTGACCACTCTTTTGGATTAGCACCAACGGTCTTTTCTAGTATGCGTTTTAATGACCGGTTGGTGTTTTCTACTTGCCCACTTGTCTGGGGATGATAGGATGTCGAAATTTTATGGATTACTCCATATCTTGTCAACACCTTTTCCATTTGCTTATTGCAAAAGTGGGTGCCCCGGTCACTTATAAGTGCTTTTGGCGTGCCAAACCTAGAAAAAAGTTCCATCAAAAAGTTTACCACTACTCGGCCATCATTTGTTGGTAGAGGTTTTGCCTCCGCCCATTTAGAAACATAATCTATGGCGACAAGTATGTAGAGGTAAGAGTGAGATTTTGGAAAGGGGCCCATAAAGTCAATTCCCCAAACATCGAACACCTCGCATACTTGGATGCTTTGTTGAGGCATTTCATCCCGTTTAGTTATTTGACCGGCCCGTTGGCACGCGTCACAAGCCTTACAAACAGCGTAGGCATCTTTGAATATTGTAGGCCAATAGAAACCGGCCTCATAAACTTTCCTCCCCGTGATTTGGGGACCAAAGTGCCCACCTGTTGGACCACGGTGACAGTCAAGCAGAATTTCGGTGCATTCCTTCCCCGAAACACACCTGCGAATAATTCCATCCGCACATCGCCTGAATAGATAAGGGTCTTCCCAAAAATAGTACTTTAGGTCACTAAAGAATTTCTTTCTTTTCTGATGTGACCACCCAGTTTCTAGGTACCCCCCAACAATGTAATTGGCGAAGTCAACATACCACGGATCTTCCACCTTCTCTACTCTCATTAGGTATTCACCGGGAAAATCATCTTTAATACTCGATTCATGGAGTACTTCAAGATTGGGATTTTCGAGTCTAGAAAGATGGTCCGCTGCGAGATTTTCTGCACCTTTCTTGTCCTTAATCTCGATATCAAATTCTTGCAAAAGCAAGACCCACCTCAGCAATCGAGGTTTTGCATCCGGCTTAGAGAAAAGGTATTTTAATGCCGAATGATCAGTGAAGACAACTGTCTTTGATAGGACAAGATAAGATCGGAATTTGTCAAAGGAAAAGACGATCGCAAGGAGCTCTTTTTCTGTTGTTGTGTAATTTAATTGGGCTCCTTGTAAAGTCTTGCTCGCATAATAAATGGGTTGAAAATGTTTCTCAACCCGTTGGCCCAAAACTGAACCAACCGCAAAATCCGATGCATCGCACATTAGCTCGAATGGTAATGACCAATTTGGAGCTATGATTATTGGTGCGTTGACAAGTTTTTCTTTTAAAATTTTGAATGCCTTAGTGCATTCACTTGTGAAAACAAAGGGTGCATCTTTTTCAAGAAGTTTATTTAATGGCGTTGCAATTTTTGAAAAATCCTTAACAAATCGCCGGTAAAACCCGGCATGCCCAAGAAAACTTCTCACACCCTTTACGTTTGAAGGAGGTGGAAGGTTGGCGATGACGTCAACCTTTGCTGGATCCACCTGAATACCAACACTTGAGATTTTGTGCCCTAAGACAATGCCTTCTTTAACCATAAAGTGGCATTTCTCCCAATTTAGCACTAAGTTCGACTTCTCACACCTGATTAGCATTTTCTCCAAATTTAGAAGGCATGAATCAAAAGTGTCACCGAAGACTGAAAAATCGTCCATGAACACTTCCATGCAATCCTCAATCATATCGTGGAAAATGGCCATCATACACCTTTGGAATGTCGCAGGAGCATTACATAGACCAAAGGGCATTCGGCGATATGAGAAGGTGCCATAGGGACACGTGAAGGTAGTCTTTTCTTGATCTTCGGGGGAGATGGGAATTTGAAAGTACCCCGAAAAACCATCTAGGAAACAATAAAAGCTATTTCCTGCAAGTCTCTCTAACATTTGATCAATAAATGGTAGAGGAAAATGGTCTTTTCTTGTGGCTTCATTTAACTTTCGATAATCTATACAAACCCGCCACCCCGTAACAGTTCGTGTCGTGATAAGCTCGTCCTTATCATTTGTGGTAACAGTTATACCACCCTTTTTTGGAACACAATGAATCGGGCTTATCCACGGACTGTCTGAGATTGGGTAGATTAGACCTGCATCTAGCAATTTAATGATTTCCTTCTTGACAACGTCTTGCATATGAGGATTTAGTCTCCTTTGACGTTGCACCACTGGTTTGGAATTTTCTTCCATTAAGATCTTGTGTGTGCAATAAGAAGGACTAATTCCTTTTATATCATGAATTTTCCATGCAATGGCCGGTTTGTGGGCCTGTAACAAGGAAACAAGACGTTCTTTCTCATGTTCAGAGAGAAGTGAGGAAATAATTACCGGAAGCTTTGAATCTTCCTGAAGGAAAGCGTACTCAAGATGATCAGGGAGCGGCTTAAGCTCCAAAATGGGAGGTTCCTCAATTGAGGATCGACTCCGGTACTCGCTATCCTTGCTCAGTTTTTCTATTTCCTCTTCAGTAGGTTCACACTCATTTGCCATCAAAAATGTGGCCATCACATCCATTTCTTCTTCAGTGAATTCATCATCTCCATTTACCAAATCGTATACACCTGTTTCATCCGATTCGGGAGATTCTTGCAAGAACTCATAATGCGAATCTATACTTTGCATAAAATAACAAGTATCATCTGTAGATTCAGGATATTTCAATGACTTGTCAATTGCAAAAGTCGCACTAGCTTCACCAATTCTAAGGGTCAACTGCTGGTCATAAACATCAATGACACATCGAGCAGTATTTAAAAATGGCCTACCCAAAATAATTGGTATTCTTTCATCAACTTCCATGTCTAAAACCACAAAGTCAGCCGGAAAGATCAGATTCCCGGTCTTAACTAACAAATTCTCTATTATTCCTCGAGGGAATTTTATAGAGCGATCAGCTAGTTGAATAGCCATTCGTGTGGTTTTGAGTTCCCCAGGGGCTAATTTAAGGTAAATTGAATAGGGCATTAAATTGATACTAGCCCCCAAATCGGCTAATGCCCTCATGCAATCAAGGTCACCCATTAGACATGGAATAGTAAAACTACCCGGATCTTGAAGCTTTTCAGGAAGTGTGTTAGACACCAGCGCAGAACATCTAGCATTTAAGGTTACTGATAAAACGCTTTCCATCTTCTTTCGGTTAGTAAGTAAGTCTTTTAAAAACTTAGCATACTTTGGCATACCTGAGATAACATCAATAAAAGGCATGTTTATGTTTATTTGTTTAAACATATCTAGAAATTTTAGCCTTTCGGCTTCCAGCCTTTCTTGTTGTTGTTTTCTTGGGAATGGGAGCGGTGGTTGATATGGTTTCACTACGGGTTTTTCCCGTTCTTCCTTTTCAACCACTTTTTCCGGCTCCTTAACCGGTTCATCGTTTTGGTTCAATGGAACTCTGAAATCAGAATTTTCGGGCATTTTTGGAGCATCGTATGCTAAGCCACTCCGTGTGGTGATAACATTGGCGTGCTCATTTCGTGGGTTCTTATTGGTATCGCCCGGTAAACTACCTGGTTTCCTTTCACTCAGTAAATTGGCTAAACCACTCATTTATTTTTCCAAATTTTGGATTGAGGCTTGTTGGTTTCGAAACTGGTGTTCGTTTTTCTCGTTGGTTTGGTTTATATTTGTGACAAGCTGAGTTTGTGATGTAATTAACTTTTCCAACATACTCTCTAAATTTGACTTTTTCTCTTCCTGTTGGGGTTTTTGGTAAAAACCCGGAGTTTGTTGTTGGAACCCACTACCTGACCCTTGTTGAAAATTGGAAGTTTGACCTTGAGGGTTGTAGGGGTTGTTAAAGTTCCGGTTAAATTGGGCTCTTCCCTGAAACTGGTTATTATTTCTTTGGCTTATAAAAGCCACTTCTTCTTTTTGAGCCATGGTTAACCCGGCATCACAATCTTTACCTAAGTGTAGACCACCACAGTATTCACAACCTACTTTCATACTATGGATTTCTTTGGTGATTTTGTCCATGTTTCGGACAACACCGTCTATTTTTACACCTAGGGAGCTTAAGTCATCATAAGAACCGGCGCTTTGGACTTGAGCATTTCGAGTAATTGGGCGTTCTTGATGCCACTCATGAGAATAATCGGCTAGTCTTTCGATTATCTCATAAGCCTCTTGCTCGGTTTTGTCCATAATTGAACCTCCGGCCGCTTGATCAATGGAAATTCGGGTTGCAACTTCGCAACCCTTGTAGAAGATTTGAACCTGTTGAAAGGTATCCAAACCATGGTTTGGACACCCTCTAAGCATTTTGGAAAATCTATTCCATGCTTCGTACAAGGTTTCCATAGGCTTTTGACAGAATTGGGTAATCTCCTGTTGGAGTCTCGCGGATTTAGATGCTGGAAAATATTTCTTAAGAAATTTTTCCATCATACTATCCCACGTTCTTATCGTAGCCTCGGCTAATGAATCTAACCAACTTCTTGCTTCCCAGTGGAGTGTCCACGGGAAAAGTCTTAGAAATATAGCCTGGTCAGTTTCTGGTTTAAGTTTGAATAGAAGACATATCTCTTCAAAGAGACGAATATGTTCGTTTGCGTCTTCATTAGGACCGCCACTAAATTGACATCTATTATTAATCATTTGAAGAATAGGTCCTTTAATTTCAAAATTTACCTCACCCGTGAGTGGAGTAATAGCACTACCTTGTCCGGTTCTAGTCGCTTTCATCCTTTCTGCCATTGATTGTCTTGGTACCAACGGTCTTTCTCCTTCCATTTCAAAATTTGGTGGTTGAACTGGTTTACCAAAGTTTGAATATCTAGGCTTGATTGTACTTGATTCTGAATCAAAAGTTTCTTGCTTTGATGAAGATTCAAAAATATCAAGTACTTCTTTTGGAATTCTACCAAGCTTTCTATCCGGTTCTATCAACGGTGTAAATAATGGAGATTCTGAACTTCGGGTATGTGGCATATGCAACCTATAATCTGTCAATCACACAACTAACAAAAACTATCACACATACCGATTCTACAAAATTTAAATCAAAGACTATTAATAATTTAAAAATAATTAAGAAACTACTTAATCACAAATTAGTTAATAATCCTATTTTGACACAAAACTGTCCCCGGCAGCGGCGCCAAAAACTTGATGTGTGAAAAGTGTCGTATAAAATTGTCTTGTAAATAATATGGAAAAATACCGATTTAAGATTGCTACACACTAACGGGCAGTGTACCCGATCGTGTAGTAGTATAGAAACTGGTTTAGTTCCATGTATCGTTCCAAGGACAGTTATATCAGTCAAACTAGAATTAGAAACTATATTATGATTAACTAAGTGAATTAAAGTAAAAGTACAAGTTTTATGTTTTGTGGCTGTTTTAACGATTTAGCCAAATCAAAGAAGGTTAAATGTAAAAACAATATTTTTAGTCTTTTGGTTTATAAGATACAAATAAATGCAAATAAAGCAAGTAAGATAGTTTTGAATTAAATCAAAGAGATGAAATGTTTATCTAGATATTTTACCCTCGGTATTGGATGTAAATTAGATATTAAGCCCTGATTGAATAATTATGTGTGTAGTTATCTAATAGGTTCACTAAGAGTTTTCTCAGATAAACACGCAAATACAATAACAAGATCAAGGGTTCCCTTTTCACTATAGTTTTTGTATTTGTAATCAAATAACTATAAGTATGCTAATCACCTAAATCGACTCGCCAAGAGTTCTCTTTAGCAAGTATTCAAACTAGAATTACTAAGCGAGGGTTCCCTATAACTTAGACCTTTTCGTTTGTGACTAGTTGATCAACAAGATCAAAGACTTGAATAACAATTGTCTTTGCGTTCGCTCTACACAATTCATTCCTATTTTGTTTAACCGTTTTAATCTAGTTTACCCCCTTGGTCCGGTTTAGCATACAATCAATCTAAGACAAGTTGATTGTAAATCAATATGATACATCAACAAGAGTTCTCTTTATCAACAACATATCAATTAACTAGATACAAATAGTTTTAACAACAATAAGCATGGTTCTCAATTCAAGCTTCAATCTATCACGCATAATACATTCAATCAATAAGATTACATCCAATACTTTGGTTATTAATCTAGACAAACATTATAGAAACTAGCCAACAATCATGGTAACAGACAACAATACAATCAAATTATAAACTGAAATCATTTCTGAGAACAAGTGAATAACCTACAAGAACAAGAGTTCTTGGATGAAGAAGATGTTGATGGATGATGCCTTGATGTTGAGCCTCTTCAAAGAGGGTGGAATTCTCCAAATAGCTCCTGAAAATCGCCTCTAAAACTCTCTGGTGCGTAACTCTAATGAAACAGTCCCAAAAATGAGGTTTTAAGGTGGAGAAATTAGGTAAAAAGCAGAAAAGTCGGGTACACCTACTTTGGGACGTCGTCCTAAAAGGCAGGACGGCGTCCCACTTTACAGAGCTAGACGGCGTCCCAAAGGACCGAGACGACATCTCGATGTGAAGATCAGGACGTCGTCCTAAGAACCAAGACGGCGTCCTGATGTGCTTTTAGGAACTGTTTCGTTTTCTTTTTAATATTAGTTCATTTGGACGAACCCTAACATATCGGAAGCCTTGTTTTATCATTTTAGAGTGCTATCTTGACCCTAACTCGTATCGGGATCAACCAATGTCATAAATCATCGAAATTCTTTGTAAATCATTCTTCCGATACAAATTTGCGCATCTTGTCTTATCACTTGTAGATTACCTTCATTATCTTCGATTATAGAGCGTTTTAGGTGATATTGCGATAGATAAATATGATGTTATTGAGCAATATCACAATTACATCCTCGTTCAGTTTCATCAACAATTCTACTCGTATGCACCCGTATTCGTACTCGTACAATACACAGCTTTTAGATGTATGTACTATTGGTATATACACTCCATTGATCAGCTTTTAGCAGCTCATGTGAGTCACCTAACACATGTGGGAACCATTATTTGGCAACTAGCATGAAATATCTCATAAAATTACAAAAATATGAGTAATCATTCATGACTTATTTACATGAAAACAAAATTACATATCCTTTATATCTAATCCATACACCAACGACTAAAAACACCTACAAACACTTTAATTCTTCAATTTTATTCATCTAATTGATCTCTCTCAAGTTCTATCTTCAAGTTCTAAGTGTTCTTCATAAATTCTATAAGTTCTAGTTTCATAAAATCAAGAATACTTTCAAGTTTGCTAGCTTACTTCCAATCTTGTAGATTGATCATCCAACCTCAAGAAATCTTTCTTATTTACAGTAAGATATCTTTCTAATACAAGGTAATACTCATATTCAAACTTTGATTCAATTTCTATAACTATAACAATCTTATTTCAAGTGGAAATCTTACTTGAACTTGTTTTTCGTGTCATGATTCTGCTTCAAGAACTTTCAAGCCATCCAAGGATCCTTTGAAGCTAGATCTATTTTTCTCATTTCCAGTAGGTTTATCCAGAAAACTTGAGGTAGTAATGATGTTCATAACATCATTCGATTCATACATATAAAGCTATCTTATTCGAAGGTTTAAACTTGTAATCACTAGAACATAGTTTAGTTAATTCTAAACTTGTTCGCAAACAAAAGTTAATCCTTCTAACTTTACTTTTAAAATCAAATAAACATATGTTCTATATCTATATGATATGCTAACTTAATGATTTAAAACCTGGAAACACGAAGAACATTGTAAAACCGGACATACGCCGTCGTAGTAACACTGCGGGCTGTTTTGGGTTAGTTAATTAAAAACTATGATAAACTTTGATTTAAAAGTTGTTCTTCTGGGAAAATTATTTTCCTTATGAACATGAAACTATATCCAAAAATCATGGTTAAACTCAAAGTGGAAGTATGTTTTCTAAAATGGTCATCTAGACGTCGTTCTTTCGACTGAAATGACTACCTTTACAAAAAAGACTTGTAACTTATATTTCTGACTATAAAACTATACTTTTTCTCTTTAGATTCATAAAATATAGTTTAATATGAAACCATAGCAATTTTATTCACTTAAAACGGATTTAAAATGAAGAAGTTATGGGTAAAACAAGATTGGATAATTTTTCTTGTTGTAGCAACGTGAAAATTGGTAACAAATCTATATTAATCATATGCTAGCTAACTTATATTGTATTATACATGTATTCTAATATATTATGTAATCTTGGGATACCATAGACACGTATGCAAATGTTTTGACATATCATATCGACCTATGTGTATATATTATTTGGAACAACTATAGACACTCTATATGCAGTAATGAGGGAGTTAGCTATACAGGGTTGAGGTTGATTCCAAAAATATATATACTTTGAGTTGTAATCTAGCCTGAGACGTGTATACACTGGGTTGTGGATTGATTCAAGATAATATATATCAATTTTTTTTATGTACATCTAACGTTGGACAACTAGTTGTAGGTTACTAACGAGGACAGCTGACTTAATAAACTTACAACATCAAAATGTATTAAAAGTGTTGTAAATATATTTTGAATATACTTTGATATATATGTATATATTTGTTATAGGTTCGTGAATCGACCAGTGGCCAAGTCTTACTTCCCGACGAAGTAAAAATCTGTGAAAGTGAGTTATAGTCCCACTTTTAAAATCTAATATTTTAGGGATGAGAATACATGCAGGTTTTATAAATGATTTACAAAATAGACACAAGTATGTGAAACTACATTCTATGGTTGAATTATCAAAATCGAATATGCCCCTTTTTATTAAGTCTGGTAATCTAAGAATTAGGAAACAGACACCCTAATTGACGCGAATCCTAAAGATAGATCTATTGGGCCTAACAAACCCCATCCAAAGTACCGGATGCTTTAGTACTTTGAAATTTATATCATATCTGAAGGGTGTCCCGGAATGATGAGGATATTCTTATATATGCATCTTATTAATGTCGGTTACCAGGTGTTCGTCATATGAATGATTTTTATCTCTATGTATGGGATGCGTATTGAAATATGAAATCTTGTGGTCTATTGTTACGATTTGATATATATATATATATAGGTTAAACCTATAACTCACCAACATTTTTGTTGACGTTTAAAGCATGTTTATTCTCAGGTGAATACTAAGAGCTTCCACTGTTGCATACTAAAATAAGGACAAGATTTGGAGTCCATGTTTGTATGATATTGTGTAATAACTACATTCAAGAAACATATGTCGATGTAATATATTTCTATTGTAAACCATTATGTAATGGTCGTGTGTAAACAGTATATTTTTGGATTATCATTATTTGATAATCTACGTAATGCTTTTGAAACCTTTATTGATAAAATAAAGGTTATGGTTGTTTTAAAAATGAATGCAGTCTTTGAAAAACGTCTCATATAGAGGTCAAAACCTCGCAACGAAATCAATTAATATGGAACGTTTATAATCAATATGAACGGGACATTTCAGTTGGTATCCGAGCGTTGGTCTTAGAGAACCAGAATTTTGCATTAGTGTGTCTTATCGAGTTTGTTAGGATACATTAGTGAGTCTGGACTTTGACCGTGTTTATTTGAACAATGATTGCTTAACAAATTTTGTTGGAAACTATATATTTTTAACATGTGAATATTATGTGATATATTAATCTCTTAACGTGTTTGATATTATGTGATAGATGTCTACCTCTAGAACAAGTCCCATTGACTCACCTAATAATAATGAAGAGTCAAATGTAAATTGGAATGATTCGTGGACTGATTCACAAGTTCCCGAAGAGGAACCGGAAGAAGAGTCGGAACCGGAAGAAGAATCGGAACCCAAAGAAGAAATAGAACCAGTGGGAGAAATAATAAAACGGTTAAGTAGAAGAAAATCCTCAACCAACCGACCAAAGTTAATTATGGTCAATGGTGTTTCCGCCAAGGAAGCAAAGTATTGGGAGGATTACCAATTCTCTGATGAATCGGATCCCGACAAGGATTCCGATGATGTTATAGAAATTACCCCAACACAATTTAATAAGGCAAAAGAGAACAATAAGGGAAAGGGCATAAAAATAGAGAAATTTGATTCCAAACCCGATGAACTTTATATGTATCGTCAATACCCATATTTCTTAAGTTGTGACAATAACCCAGGAACCTCTAAACCACCAGGTTTTTCTAAACCAATGTGGAAAACGACGGCTCATATTAGGGGAACATCATATATCCCTAGAAACTTGGCAAAACGAACCAAAACCGAAGAAGAAGAAACGAGCGAGTCGGAATAAGATAGTTGTATTCGTGTGGTGTAATATATGTAATATAGTATGCTTATGCTTTATGATATATGTAAAAATTGCTTGTATTAATAAGTACTTTTTTTATGAATCTAGCTCTTGTCTATTTTACAGTATAAAAACACAAAATGGATAGACAACCCAATATTTTAAGAGACCTACCCGGAGATATGATTGATGAAATCTTGTCTAGAGTCGGTCAGAATTCCTCGGCACAACTATTTAAGGCGAGATCAGTTTGTAAGACATTCGAAGAACGTTCCAAGAATGCCTTGGTTTATAAAAGGCTTTTGTTCGAAAGATGGGGGATATCACATTGGGAAATCCATAAGTTACGATGTGTTTACTTTGACGCATATATTGCGGGAAACCTAAATGCTATTTTACGCAACGGGTTAAGAAATTATTTTGACTCAATATATCCGAATATAGGACTTCGTGATTTAGAAAAAGTGGCTAACATGCAACATAAAGAAGCATGTTATGCTTACGGGTTAGTAATGTTCGCTTCTCACCAAAGTGAGAACAAGAACATCGGGCTACAACTATTAAACAAAACGTTCCCACAAGTGACGGACTCAGTAGTTGGGGTGAGAAATAAGGTTTCTAGATTGTTACGGGACTGTTGGACATTACGTAACCCTCGTCCCTTTGACGAAGTTACAACACGCTATCTTATCAACGGCCATAACGGTTATGTTCTACAAGACCAAGGATGGGAAGTAGTCCTAGTAAAACCAGAATGCATGACTTGTTTCTGGACGTATGAATTACGTGTCTTTATTGCCTTTGCTGAACGACTTGTGTACTAGCTAGAATTATCTTCACAACTATCTTGTATCAAAGTTATTGTGTGCTATATTTCATGTTATATGTAAAATAAGCGGTATTGTAAATTTGTAAAATATTGTGAAAAAGTTTGAACGTGAAATATTATTATAATCAGTTTTTCATATAGAATTGTAGTAGTTGAATTGTATATTAGCTACTAAGTATGAACTTAACGGGTAGGTACTACCCGAATTTAAACTTATAAAACGCTAATATGAAGAAAAAGATTTTATAAATGAGTTCATATTATGCTACGAGATACTATTGACTACTCTTAATATTCTGTATGATTAACTTGTTTCATTTGACTATTTGAAGGAAATGGCACCGACTACTCGACAAACCATGAATATGAGCGAAGAGGAATTTCGTACCTTTCTTGCTGCAAACATAGCTGCAGTACAGGCTGCGCTACATACCAACAATAACTCCGAATCTAGCAATGCAGCTAACGACGCAAGAAATCGTGTTGGATGCACCTACAAAGAATTCACTGCCTGCAAACCTTTGGAATTTAATGGAACCGAAGGACCGATCGGATTGAAACGGTGGACCGAGAAGGTCGAATCGGTGTTTGCCATAAGTAAGTATACTGAAGAGGACAAAGTGAAGTACGCTACGCATACCGTCACAGGTACTGCGTTAACATGGTGGAATACCTATCTAGAGCAAGTGGGACAAGATGATGCTTACGCACTACCGTGGTCATCATTCAAGCACTTGATGAACGAGAAGTACCGTCCCAGAACCGAGGTCAATAAGCTCAAGACAGAACTTAGAGGGTTACGAACCCAAGGATTTGATATTACCACATACGAAAGCGATTCACAGAATTGTTCCTATTGTGTCCGAGAGCGTTCGAAGATGAGAAAGAGAAGATCGACGCGTTTGTGAAAGGATTACCGGAAAGAATCCAAGAAGATATAAGTTCACACGAGCCCGCCTCCATACAACAGGCATGTAGAATGGCTCACAAACTAGTGAACCAGATTGAGGAAAGAATTAAAGAATAGGCGGCTGAAGAGGCTAATGTGAAGTAAGTCAAAAGAAAGTGGGAGGAAAACGGTGATAAGAATCACCAATACAACAACAACAACAGCAATTACAACAATAATCGCAACAACTATCCCAACAATCGAAACATCAATCGCAACTACAACAAACGGCCCAACAACAACAACAACAACAACAACAACAACAGCTACTACAACAATCATCCCAACAACAATAACAACCGCAACAACAACAATAATCAGAAGCAACTATGCCAAAGGTGTGAAAAGTATCACTCGGGGTTCTGCACCAAATTTTGCAACAAGTGTAAAAGAAATGGTCATAGCGCGGCGAAGTGTAAGGTCTACGGACCAGGGTTTAACAGAACGAAAGGAACAAATGGTGTCGGAACGAGTAATGGCGGAGCAAGTAGTGTCGGAGCAAGTTATGCCAATGTAGTTTGTTATAAATGTGGAAAACCGGGCCACATTATTAGAAATTGCCCGAACCGGGAGAACACGAATGGACAAGGCCGCGGAAGAGTTTTCAATATTAATGCGGCAGAGGCACAGGAAGACTCGGAGCTTGTTACGGGTATGTTTCTTATTGACAATAAATCTGCTTACGTTTTATTTGATTCGGGTGCGGATAGAAGCTATATGAGTAGAGATTTTTGTGCTAAATTAAGTTGTCCATTGACGCCATTGGATAGTAAATTTTTACTCGAATTAGCAAACGGTAAATTAATTTCAGCAGATTATATATGCCGGAATCGAGAAATTAAACTGGGTAGCGAAATATTTAAGATTGATTTGATACCAGTAGAGTTAGGGAGTTTTGATGTAATAGTTGGCATGGACTGGCTGAAGAAGGTGAAAGCAGAGATCGTATGTTATAAAAATGCAATTCGCATTGTACGAGAAGAAGGAGAACCCTTAATGGTGTACGGAGAAAAGGGCAACACGAAGCTACATCTTATTAGTAATTTGAAGGCACAAAAACTAATAAGAAAAGGTTGCTATGCTGTTCTAGCACACATCGAGAAAGTACAAACTGAAGAAAAGAGCATCAATGATGTTCCCGTCACAAAAGAATTTCCCGATGTATTTCTGAAAGAATTACCGGGACTACCTCCACATCGATCTGTTGAATTTCAAATAGATCTTGTACCCGGAGCTGCACCAATAGCTCGTGCTCCTTATAGACTCGCACCCAGCGAGATAAAAGAACTGCAAAGCCAACTGCAAGAACTATTAGAACGTGGTTTCATTTGACCAAGCACATCACCATGGGGAGCTCCTGTTTTGTTTGTCAAGAAGAAGGATGGTACATTTAGGTTGTGTATTGACTACAGAGAGTTGAAGAAACTTACCATCAAAAACCGTTATCCACTGCCGAGAATTGACGACTTATTTGATCAACTACAAGGTTCGTCGGTTTATTCGAAGATCGATTTACATTCTGGATATCATCAAATTCGAGTAAAGGAGGATGATATTCCAAAAACTGCTTTTAGGACGCGTTATGGTCATTACGAGTTTATGGTTATGCCGTTTGGATTGACTAACGCACCAGCTGTGTTCATAGACCTTATGAACCGAGTGTGTGGGCCATATCTTGACAAGTTTGTCATTGTTTTCGTCGATGACATACTTATTTACTCAAAGAATGATCAAGAGCACGAAGAACATTTGAGGAAAGTGCTAGAAGTATTGAGGAAAGAAAAACTGTACGCTAAATTTTCAAAGTGTGCATTTTGGTTGGAAGAAGTTCAATTCCTCGGTCACATAGTGAACAAAGAAGGTATCCAGGTGGATCCGGCAAAGATCGAAACCGTTGAAAAGTGGGAAACCCCAAAAACTCCGAAGCATATACGTCAATTTTTAGGATTGGCTGGTTACTACAGAAGATTCATCCAAGATTTCTCCAAAATAGCAAAACCCTTGACTGCATTAACGCATAAAGGGAAGAAATTTGAATGGAAGGATGAACAAGAGAAGGCGTTTCAATTATTGAAGAAAAAGCTAACTACGGCACCTATATTGTCATTGCCTGAAGGGAATGATGATTTTGTGATTTATTGTGACGCATCAAAGCAAGGTCTCGGTTGTGTATTAATGCAACGAACGAAGGTGATTGCTTATGCATCTAGACAATTGAAGATTCACGAGCAAAATTATACGACGCATGATTTGGAATTAGGCGCGGTTGTTTTTGCATTAAAGACTTGGAGGCACTACTTATATGGGGTCAAAAGTATTATATATACCGACCACAAAAGTCTTCAACATATATTTAATCAAAAACAACTGAATATGAGGCAGCGTAGGTGGATTGAATTGTTGAATGATTACGACTTTGAGATTCGTTACCACCCGGGGAAGGCAAATGTGGTAGCCGACGCCTTGAGTAGAAAGGACATAGAACCCATTCGAGTAAAATCTATGAATATAATGATTCACACTAACCTTACTACTCAAATAAAGGAGGCGCAACAAGGAGTTTTAAAAGAGGGAAATTTAAAGGATGAAATACCCAAAGGATCGGAGAAGCATCTTAATATTCGGGAAGACGGAACCCGGTATAGGGCTGAAAGAATTTGGGTACCAAAATTTGGAGATATGAGAGAAATGGTACTTAGAGAAGCTCATAAAACCAGATACTCAATACATCCTGGAACGGGGAAGATGTACAAGGATCTTAAGAAACATTTTTGGTGGCCATGTATGAAAGCCGATATTGCTAAATATGTAGGAGAATGTTTGACGTGTTCTAAGGTCAAAGCTGAACATCAGAAACCATCAGGTCTACTACAACAACCTGAAATCCCGGAATGGAAATGGGAAAACATTACCATGGATTTCATTATTAAATTGCCAAGGACTGCAAGTGGTTATGATACTATTTGGGTAATAGTTGATCGTCTCACCAAGTCAGCACACTTCCTGCCAATAAGAGAAGATGACAAGATGGAGAAGTTAGCACGACTGTATTTGAAGGAAGTCGTCTCCAGACATGGAATACCAATCTCTATTATCTCTGATAGGGATGGCAAATTTATTTTAAGATTCTGGCAGACATTACAGCAAGCATTAGGAACTCGTCTAGACATGAGTACTGCCTATCATCCACAAACTGATGGGTAGAGTGAAAGGACGATACAAACGCTTGAAGACATGCTACGAGCATGTGTTATTGATTTCGGAAACAGTTGGGATCGACATCTACCGTTAGCAGAATTTTCCTACAACAACAGCTATCATTCAAGCATTGAGATGGCGCCGTTTGAAGCACTTTATGGTAGAAAGTGCAGGTCTCCGATTTGTTGGAGTGAAGTGGGGGATAGACAGATTACGGGTCCGGAGATAATACAAGAAACTACCAAGAAGATCATCCAAATTCAACAACGGTTGAAAACCGCCCAAAGTCGACAAAAGAGCTACGCTGACATTAAAAGAAAAGACATAGAATTTGAAATTGGAGAGATGGTAATGCTTAAGGTTGCACCTTGGAAAGGTGTTGTTCGATTTGGTAAACGAGGGAAATTAAATCCAAGGTATATTGGACCATTCAAGATTATTGATCGTGTCGGACCAGTAGCTTACCGACTTGAGTTTCCTCAACAACTTGCGAATGTACATAACACTTTCCACGTCTCGAATTTGAAGAAATGTTTTGCTAAAGAAGATCTCACTATTCCGTTGGACGAAATCCAAATCAATGAAAAACTTCAATTCATTGAAGAACCCGTCGAAATAATGGATCGTGAGGTTAAGAGACTTAAACAAAACAAGATACCGATTGTTAAGGTTCGATGGAATGCTCGTAGAGGACCCGAGTTCACCTGGGAGCGTGAAGATCAGATGAAGAAGAAATACCCGCATTTATTTCCAGAAGATACGTCAACACCACCAACTGTTTAAAATTTCGGGACGAAATTTATTTAACGGGTAGGTACTGTAGTGACCCGAACTTTTTCATGTTTATATATATATTAAATGAAATTGTTATTTACATGATTAAGTGTTTCCAACATGTTAAGCAATCAAACTTGTTAAGACCTGATTAATTGAAATAGGTTTCATATAGACAATTGACCACCCAAGTTGACCGGTGATTCACGAACGTTAAAACTTGTAAAAACTATATGATGACATATATATGGATATATATATATATAGTTAACATGATATTATGATAAGTAAACATATCATTAAGTATATTAACAATGAACTACATATGTAAAAGCAAGACTACTAACTTAATGATTTTGAAACGAGACATATATGTAACGATTATCGTTGTAACGACATTTAATGTATATATATATCATATTAAGAGATATTCATACATCATATTATCATGATAATATAATAATTTAAAATCTCATTTGATATTATAAACATTGGGTTAACAACATTTAACAAGATCGTTAACCTAAAGGTTTCAAAACAACACTTACATGTAACGACTAACGATGACTTAACGACTCAGTTAAAATGTATATACATGTAGTGTTTTAATATGTATTCATACACTTTTGAAAGACTTCAAGACACTTATTAAAATACTTCTACTTAACAAAAATGCTTACAATTACATCCTCGTTCAGTTTCATCAACAATTCTACTCGTATGCACCCGTATTCGTACTCGTACAATACACAACTTTTAGATGTATATACTATTGGTATATACACTCCAATGATCAGCTATTAGCAGCCCATGTGAGTCACCTAACACATGTGGGAACCATTATTTGGCAACTAGCATGAAATATCTCATAAAATTACAAAAATTTGAGTAATCATTCATGACTTATTTACATGAAAACAAAATTACATATCCTTTATATCTAATCCATACACCAACGACTAAAAACACCTACAAACACTTTCATTCTTCAATTTTATTCATCTAATTGATCTCTCTCAAGTTCTATCTACAAGTTCTAAGTGTTCTTCATAAATTCTACAAGTTCTAGTTTCATAAAATCAAGAATACTTCCAAGTTTGCTAGCTTACTTCCAATCTTGTAGAGTGATCATCCAACCTCAAGAAATCTTTATTATTTATAGTAAGATATCTTTCTAATACAAGGTAATACTCATATTCAAATTTTGATTCAATTTCTATAACTATAACAATCTTATTTCAAGTGGAAATCTTACTTGAACTTGTTTTTCGTGTCATGATTCTGCTTCAAGAACTTTCAAGCCATCCAAGGATCCTTTGAAGCTAGATCCATTTTTCTCATTTCTAGTAGCTTTATCCAGAAAACTTGAGGTAGTAATGATGTTCATAACATCATTCGATTCATACATATAAAGCTATCTTATTCGAAGGTTTAAACTTGTAATCACTAGAACATAGTTTAGTTAATTCTAAACTTGTTCGCAAACAAAAGTTAATCCTTATAACTTGACTTTTAAAATCAACTAAACACATGTTCTATATCTATATTATATGCTAACTTAATGATTTAAAACCTGGAAACACGAAGAACACGGTAAAACCGGACATACGCCGTCGTAGTAACACTGCGGGCTGTTTTGGGTTAGTTAATTAAAAACTATGATAAACTTTGATTTAAAAGTTGTTCTTATGGGAAAATGATTTTTCTTATGAACATGAAACTATATCCAAAAATCATGGTTAAACTCAAAGTGGAAGTATGTTTTCTAAAATGGTCATCTAGACGTCGTTCTTTCGACTGAAATGACTACCTTTACAAAAAAGACATGTAACTTATATTTCTGACTATAAACCTATACTTTTTCTGTTTAGATTCATAAAATAGAGTTCAATATGAAACCATAGCAATTTGATTCACTTAAAAGGGATTTAAAATGAAGAAGTTATGGGTAAAACAAGATTGGATAATTTTTCTTGTTGTAGCAACGTGAAAATTGGTAACAAATCTATATTAATCATATCCTAGCTAACTTATATTGTATTATACATGTATTCTAATATATTATGTAATCTTGGGATACCATAGACACGTATGCAAATGTTTTGACATATCATATCGACCCATGTGTATATATTATTTGGAACAACCATAGACACTCTATATGCAGTAATGAGGGAGTTAGCTATACAGGGTTGAGGTTGATTCCAAAAATATATATACTTTGAGTTGTGATCTAGCCTGAGACGTGTATACACTGGGTCGTGGATTGATTCAAGATAATATATATCAATTTTTTTATGTACATCTAACGTTAGACAACTAGTTGTAGGTTACTAACGAGGACAGCTGACTTAATAAACTTAAAACATCAAAATGTATTAAAAGTGTTGTAAATATATTTTGAATATACTTTGATATATATGTACATATTTGTTATAGGTTTGTGAATCGACCAGTGGCCAAGTCTTACTTCCCGACGAAGTAAAAATCTGTGAAAGTGAGTTATAGTCCCACTTTTAAAATCTAATATTTTTGGGATGAGAATACATGCAGGGTTTATAAATGATTTACAAAATAGACACAAGTATGTGAAACTACATTCTATGGTTGAATTATCGAAATCGAATATGCCCCTTTTTATTAAGTCTGGTAATCTAAGAATTAGGGAACAGACACCCTAATTGACCCGAATCTTAAAGATAGATCTATTGGGCCTAACAAACCCCATCCAAAGTACCGGATGCTTTAGTACTTTGAAATTTATATCATATCCGAAGGGTGTCCCGGAATGATGGGGATATTCTTATATATGCATCTTGTTAATGTCGGTTACCAGGTGTTCACCATATGAATGATTTTTATCTCTATGTATGGGATGCGTATTGAAATATGAAATCTTGTGGTCTATTGTTACGATTTGATATATATATATATATATATATATATATATATATATATATATATAGGTTAAACCTATAACTCACCAACATTTTTGTTGACGTTTAAAGCATGTTTATTCTCAGGTGAATACTAAGAGCTTCCGCTGTTGCATACTAAAATAAGGACAAGATTTGGAGTCCATGTTTGTATGATATTGTGTAAAAACTGCATTCAAGAAACATATGTCGATGTAATATATTTCTATTGTAAACCATTATGTAATGGTCGTGTGTAAACAGTATATTTTTGGATTATCATTATTTGATAATCTACGTAATACTTTTGAAACCTTTATTGATAAAATAAAGGTTATGGTTGTTTTAAAAATGAATGCAGTTTTTGAAAAACGTCTCATATAGAGGTCAAAATCTCGCAACGAAATCAATTAATATGGAACGTTTATAATCAATATGAACGGGATATTTCAGTATGGAAATTAACCCCACTTAAATGACTAGTGCTGTGTTTTATTTCATTTTTCACCATCTTTCCAGAATCTTCACCAACACCCCGTACATTCACTTTCACCTACATCAAACCCTAATCCTTAATCCTTGTTCTAGAGCTTAAATCGTTTGTATCATTGTGTTCCCTGTGATTCACTTATTCTTTTGAGGTAAGAATTATAACATTTTGTGACTTAATCTTTGAGAAATTAAAGATTTTGTGTTAGTTTTCATAAAAGTGTAAATTGGGTCAAAATGGGTTGATTTAGTGTTGTTTGTGTCAAAATCTTGTGGGTTTGTATTTCTAAATGATCAGGGTACTAGATTTGGTGAGTCTTGAAGCTAAAAACGAGTTTTAGATCGAGAATTGGTGAGTTTGGTGAGAAACCCGTCACTTTTCAACTGCTGCTGAGGATGAACTACCCTCGGCCGATGGTCGTTGACCATCGACCGATGGTGTCTAGCAATCGGCCGATGGACTAGACCGTCGACCGATGGTGTGAATCCTTTGACCAACGGTTGTAATTTTAACAATCGACCGATAGTGTATTCCATCGACCGATGGTGTAGTGACGATCGACCGACCTTCTCTGACGATCGGCCGACCGTCTCTGACGATCGATCGATGGTCTTTGGCAGTTGGAATTTTGACTAAGTGTTAGCTGTTATCCTGTCCGTTTGTATATTGATCATTATGATGAATATATGATGTTATGACATGGTTTATATATATATATATATATATATATATATATATATATATATATATATATATATATATATATATATATATATATATTTATACATAAGTGTATACATGTGTGTGTATGGATCTAATGCGAACATTTTCATTTTAAAAATTGGTGAGAACACTTATGTACCAACCATTTTATTTATAAACAAAAGGGTACATGGGTAATTTAAATCGATCTCCTATAAAAGTGGCCTAAATATATGTTGCGATCGTTCCAAATCCATATGGACGAACACGTCATTCATTGATTTCATTGCGAGGTATTTGACCTCTATATGATACGTTTTGTAAACATTGCATTCTTTTGAAAAGGCACACCATAAATGAATATTTAAATCAAAGGTTTTCGACATCTGATGATTTCTACATATAGACAATCACCGTATATAATAGTTTACAATAGTACTTCTGTTGACAATGCAGTCAAAATAAGGTACATGATGATGAATTGTTGAATGCAACGTTTTCTTGAAAAATATGCCATATAAGACTCCATGCACATAGCTTGTCTATCATATAAGCAAACAGCGGAAGACTTCTAGGGAACCTGAGAATAAACATGCTAACAAGTGTCAACACAAAGGTTGGTGAGTTCATAGTTTGTATGTTTCGAATAATCTGTATATAAAGATGGATCACAAGATTTCAGTTGTTTCATCCAGAAACGTTTATCAAAATATTCTACGAAATTGAGCACCCTGGTAACTAAACTTAACGTATATATAATTTGTACCCTTTGTATAATCATCTTAATAATACACGCAAACCAACGTGTACGCTTCTCAAATAGCATACGTCCGTTAAAAGGCTAGTGCTCTAGCTCGGACGGGGATATCAAGTCCTATGGATCCATATACTACTACTCACGCCCACCAGTTCTTATAACTGGCAGTTACTAGTTACCAAAGCTAAGGGATTTTCGGTTCAAACTCAGTGTAGAATTTAGTATGTACTTGTATCCATTGCGTTTAAAATAAAGTGCATGTATTCTCAGCCCAAAAATATATTGCAAAAGCAATTAAAAAGGGATCAATGAAACTCACCTTAGCAGCACATAAAGTTGTTCATCGTAATGTGACCGAAACTCGGTATATCAAATAATCGTAGATCTCAACCTAGAGAACATATGTTGGTCAATAAATGTCTATCAAGCTAGGTCAGGTCATAGTGTATCACAATCCTAATGCTCGAAATTGACATACAAAAGTTATTCAAAGTTGTTTCAAAAAGTCAATTTTGACAATAGTTCAACAAACGAGACGTACCTTATATAAGGATTCATTTACTCGGTTGGTAATATTCAAAAATCCATTTTATCAATCTCGTAAACAAGTTGTTTAAGTATTAATTGCAGATTCAAAAAGCAATTCCAATTAATGTCAATTATAATTCAGTTGACCATATCTTTTGATTCGTTCCTCGAAACTATTCGATATCTAAAAGAAAAGTTATTGATTTTTCGCCAGCTTTCCGAAAACATGTATATCATATACCTTTTACCCGTAATATATGTATTTAATTCGTGATTTATTATAAACTGTTTAACGACGAAATTTAGCATACAAGCATGTATAAATATATACACTCGAGCACTAGTATGTATACACTATTAATTTATAAAATATAAAATATAAATGCTTACGTATTAATATTGAGATTCAATATTGTAGAAAAGTACGTAGACGTAACGGAGATGATAAACACTAAGTTTGATTCACAATTATACCCCCGAACATTACCCATAACCTCCTTGGCAATAACCCATAATTTCTTTAGCTTTAATTCACTCGAAAATCATTTTTGAAATCGTTTGAACATGACCTCGTCATAGTATTTTATGTATAATACTAATAAAAATAATATTAATACTACTGATAATAATAAGATTAATATTAATATTAATCTTTAATAATAATAATTATAATAATTATAATAATAATAATAATAATAATAATAATAATAATAATAATAATATAAATAATATAAATATTACGGAGTATATATCTATATATGTGTAACTGTGTGTGATTGTTCGAGCAAAACAATTGAATTTATAGTACCTTTTCTGAAAAAGCACCCCATGCGATTGCATGGGATTTGTGCTTCAAGGCCATGCGATCGCATGGCCCTCTGATCCAGCTCACAAACTTTTAACTTTTTGTTTGTCGACATAATTTTATATAATATATATAATATATTTAATTTATATAATTAATTATATATTATATTAAATTCACATGCATAGTTGACTTGTAATTTTTGTTTCGATAAGTCGTACGTCATCATTCGACTTATGTCCCGGTTCCGGTTTTTTGAATGTCCTTTCGTACGCTGAGAAAACTTGTATTTTACATTTCGTGTCACGTACCTTTGTCAAAATATAGCCTTAAATTATCCCTAAACTATACCACTCAAAGTATATCTTAAACTTTCGAGTATTTTGATCATTTACTTCTATAAATCATCGTCTCGCTATTTGTTAATATATATATAATAACAATTTGTTTTTATGACCAAGTTAATATTATATTTTATCGTATTGTTAAATATATATTTTCGATATTAATAAACATATTTTAAAATACATATCGCAAGTTATTCATATATCTAATTCCAACAGTTGATATTCCTTATTATTGTATGTGTCCAAATTACGTTATTTAAACAAACACTTTACCATTTATTCCGAATACCGTTAAGAATGAATGATTTCCCAAATCAACGTGGACCTTACAACAGAGACCCGTAATAATATCATAATCCTTAAGGGACTCAATAATTATCTTTTAATTCAATCATTTGGCATAATCTTTTAACTCTGTATCTAAATATATCAATCAGATAATCAAACCAATAAGTTTAATGCACAGTTTCATATACTCAACACTTTGTTACGTTTTCAAGTTATGGTATATATATGTATCTATTTACCTATAATTGTTCGCGAATCGTTGAGAACAATCGAAAGGTAATTGAATAGTTCAAAAATTTTGAGATTCAACTTTACAGACTTTGCTTATCGTGTCGAAAACATTAAATCATTTAAAGATAAAGTTTAAATTTGGTCAGAAATTTCCGGGTCATCACAGTACCTACCCGTTAAAGAAATTTCGTCCCGAAATTTAAGTGAGGTCGTCATGGCTAACAATAAAATTGTTTTCATGACGAATATGAGTTGATAAATAGAGTTTTATCACCGTTGAATAATATGGATAAAACAATACGATTTCTCGAAGCGTATGAGAGAAGTTATCGTAAAAGAGTGAAATGAAAGAATAGAGATTCGTCTTAACTTTTGACGTAGTTACGATTGATTTCCGGAATTTAAGGAATAGAAAATCTTCATAATCTAAATAAGATTTGATTCTTCGAAATTTAAGGAAATTAAGATTTCCTTTAAATGCGTAATCTGCCTCGATTGTTATGTCTGATATTTCGCTATAAATTAACCACTTCCGTTTCATTATTTTCACCACTCCTACATCTTCTTCCTTATTTTATACTTCCAAAAGATTGTGAAATGCTTAATCCAGTTCTGATTCTTGATATTTTCTTGGCTATCGTATCCTTCGTTCTTCTTTTTCATCTGCCACCAGAGGAAGTTATTTTCTTCTACTATTACCTTGGGGTTATAGTATTTTTCATTCTCCCGTGTCTTTATATTGCTATACGCATTGATATACACGATTTGTAATTTCGGGGTTGTTATCGAGCTTTATATTCTCCATTATATTTCGGAGCTTCATGCTTTCGTTTTCTCTTCCCGACCTTAAGTCAAGCGGATAATGGTCCAGAATTCGTAGCTATACATTTCGGAATGAACATAGTTAATGTTCTTAGAAAGAAATTGTAATGACACGATCTTGATTTGTCAAATTACCAGAATATCTGGAAAAGACCGAATCATCAAGAAAAGTATTTTCTTGATATATTTAAAGATTAAATAGAATGAAAGAGTTATGTAACATGGTTCATGATGAGGGCGTGATCTGTGAACCTTTATCACGTTCCATTAGAAACTCAGCATGACTTACTGTAATATAATCACGTTGATCAAGTGTCATTATATTATACTAACTCATGCTTCAATTCCCAACATTACTTCAAAACATCTATTTTTCGAATTTTTCAGATTTTAGAAACTAAAATAGTTTCTTTTATGATGTAACACAGATAGCGCAAAGAGATGAATGATTTCAGATAAGAATGGTTATAAAAAAATATTTTCAGAAATATCGAGGATATTTATAATGAAAGATACGATGATATTTTAGAATTTCTAATATCAGAGGATGATGCGGAAAATTTGTCTGTGAAGGTTTAGAATAAGAAGTAAGGTTCTTACTAATGGTTTCAGCAGACACTGAATCATTTGGATTCTTTGAAGGCAGGTTCAGTCTTTGTGATTTATCTACAGCCTCTTTCATACTTTACTCAATCCGTTTTTCAGTTCCAAACCTTCTCTTTTTCTCAGCTTTACCACCATACTATTCTTTATCATCAAACTTTTGACTGTTAAGGTCGTTTACAGTTTTTGCTGCTTCATCAGCATTTTTTCAATTTCAGAGAACTAGTTCATAGTTTGGGATGTTTTTCAGAAACTTCACATTCGAAGTATGTAAGTCTAGAAGATAGACATTATATGTATATATATAACTGTTGGCATAGAATTGCTGCGAAATTCGAAATACTGATTGCTAATTCTCGGTAGTTGGTATGGCAATTTCCGTTACAAGATGTAGATGAGTACATGATAGGGTTTCAATGAGTATAAGGATTTTTCGAAAGATCAAGGATCAATGAGGTTGTTGGTAAATTTACTGCTAATGTGGTGGAACATGAAAGGTTCCTCGGTAACAAGAATGTATATGTCAAGATTATAATAAGGCTAATCTGAAAAGTCGAGGTTGACTGGTTGAATGGTTGATAATACTGGATACTTTGAAAATGGATTGCAAGATTATTTTAGATAAAAAAACAACTTTAAAGGATCTTGCAAAGTTTTGAAGTCAAAGTATAGCTTTGAAAGATGTAGAGATCTAAGAATGATGTCACCGGTTCAGAGTTATGACTTGGATTCTGATCCGTCAATATCAGAATATGTAATTGAATTTGTATGAAAATGATTGTATATCGTTCTGAGTATTGTTAATAATTTTTGAATCAAAATTGAAGAATGTACAGTGTAACATATTAATTGCGAACTTATATATTTCCCGGGTATTACCTACCCGTTAAAGATTTCATAATTAATACTTTGTACAAAAGAATTTTTATTACCGTCTTTATAAAAATATATGTATGTATATTTTCTTCAGATGTAACACAGATTTAATGAGTTAATATCATATTAAGCTCATTTAATTTTCGGCTTGACTTAGAAATGATTAATCTCTAAAACATTAAAGATTACATAATCTTTGCGGAGTATTTCGCTAATGTAATCGATACTTCATTATTTATTCTTATTGATATTCCTCGGTGAAGGATGTTGGTGCTCGTGGAATTTTTGTGAACCTTACAAGGCACATATGATGTTTTCTGGAAAGTTTCGAGTATATCGAAATTGAAAATGTAAAATCAATTATGTAATTGATTAATACACTTGGTTTATTATGAAATGGAATTCATGGAGTTGAAACGGAGATTATAGTTAACAATGGTTAAGTTGTTAAGGAAGGATGTACATCATTGCATATTAGTAATATGAACTAACCGAGTAGTACCTACCAGTTAAGATTCACACGTAATAGCTTAGTACGAAAATATTTATTTTAATTTCAAAATTCATATATATTAAATATACATAAAATTTCTTCAGGGGAAATGAGTTAATACTTCATCGGTTATTGTTGCTGGTATTTCTTGGTAACTACGGTGCGTATGACGTTGATGCTCGTGGAACAGATTGTGAAGTTGAGGTTTGCGATGCGGATGTTGTTGGTGGTAGTAATGGTACTGTTGGTGTTGTTGTCGGTGGTACTGTTGATGCCGATGATGCTGCTGGTGTTTGTAACCTTTGCACCATATTCTCCAAAGCCACTACCCGAGCACGAAGCTCGTTGACTTCTTCTACTACACCGGGATGATTGGCGGTTCGGACGAGCGGATGAATAAGATCCAGAATTTGAGATAGTATATTATCGTGACGAGATACTCTGGAAATTAGAGAGAAAATGGTGTCTCGAACAGGTTCGCCGATAAGTACTTCAGGTTCTTCGCCAAGAGGGCATTGTGGTGGATGGAAGGGATCGCCTTCTTCTTGTCTCTAATAATTAAGTAGGCTACGAACCCATCCCCAATTCATCCAGAATAGGTGATGGCTGATTGGTTGATCCATTCCGGTTACACTGTCTTCAGAATTCAGGTGAATATCCATATCGGAATAGCTGTCGGAGTTTAAAGAATTTGAACTAGATACGGGATCCATCTTGTATAATTAGAGAGATGATTTTTGATATGAAATAGATTATAGAATTTAGATTGGTACTCTTCAATACATAATTTACATATGTATATATAATACCAAAATTCCATAAATCACGGAGGAATTTTCGGAAGATGTCAGGAAAAGTTTACAGTAATAGATACGCTAAGATATGAATTTTGTCTATACACTATCTATGCAATCAATGCAATAAGACGCGTTTAGGCTTTAGATGATAAACATGTAATTTCCGACAAGAAATGATAAGCAAAACTTTTAACATGCAGACACGGTCGAAGTCCAGACTTACTAATGCATCCTAACCACTATCAGTTAGACACACTCATGCAAGACCTATTTCGCTAGGACCAACGCTCTGATACCAACTGTGACGATCGCTCCAAATCTATATGGACGAACACGTCATTCATTGATTTCATTGCGAGGTATTTGACCTCTATATGATACGTTTTGTAAACATTGCATTCTTTTGAAAAGGCACACCATAAATGAATATTTAAATCAAAGGTTTTCGACATCTGATGATTTCTACATATAGACAATCACCGTATATAATAGTTTACAATAGTACTTCTGTTGACAATGCAGTCAAAATAAGGTACATGATGATGAATTGGTGAATGCAACGTTTTCTTGAAAAATATGCCATATAAGACTCCATGCACATAGCTTGTCTATCATATAAGCAAACAGCGGAAGACTTCTAGGGAACCTGAGAATAAACATGCTAACAAGTGTCAACACAAAGGTTGGTGAGTTCATAGTTTGTATGTTTCGAATAATCTGTATATAAAGATGGATCACAAGATTTCAGTTGTTTCATCCAGAAATGTTTATCAAAATATTCTACGAAATTGAGCACCCTGGTAACTAAACTTAACGTATATATAATTTGTACCCTTTGTATAATCATCTTAATAATACACGCAAACCAACGTGTACGCTTCTCAAATAGCATACGTCCGTTAAAAGGCTAGTGCTCTAGCTCGGATGGGGATATCAAGCCCTATGGATCCATATACTACTACTCGCGCCCACCAGTTCTTATAACTGGCAGTTACTAGTTACCAAAGCTAAGGGATTTTCGGTTCAAACTCAGTGTAGAATTTAGTATGTACTTGTATCCATTGCGTTTAAAATAAAGTGCATGTATTCTCAGCCCAAAAATATATTGCAAAAGCAATTAAAAAGGGATCAATGAAACTCACCTTAGCAGCACATAAAGTTGTTCATCGTAATGTGACCGAAACTCGGTATATCAAATAATCGTAGATCTCAACCTAGAGAACATATGTTGGTCAATAAATGTCTATCAAGCTAGGTCAGGTCATAGTGTATCACAATCCTAATGCTCGAAATTGACATACAAAAGTTATTCAAAGTTGTTTCAAAAAGTCAATTTTGACAATAGTTCAACAAACGAGACGTACCTTATATAAGGATTCATTTACTCGGTTGGTAATATTCAAAAATCCATTTTATCAATCTCGTAAACAAGTTGTTTAAGTATTAATTGCAGATTCAAAAAGCAATTCCAATTAATGTCAATTATAATTCAGTTGACCATATCTTTTGATTCGTTCCTCGAAACTATTCGATATCTAAAAGAAAAGTTATTGATTTTTCGCCAGCTTTCCGAAAACATGTATATCATATACCTTTTACCCGTAATATATGTATTTAATTCGTGATTTATTATAAACTGTTTAACGACGAAATTTAGCATACAAGCATGTATAAATATATACACTCGAGCACTAGTATGTATACACTATTAATTTATAAAATATAAAATATAAATGCTTACGTATTAATATTGAGATTCAATATTGTAGAAAAGTACGTAGACGTAACGGAGATGATAAACACTAAGTTTGATTCACAATTATACCCTCGAACATTACCCATAACCTCCTTGGCAATAACCCATAATTTCTTTAGCTTTAATTCACTCGAAAATCATTTTTGAAATCGTTTGAACATGACCCCATCATAGTATTTTATGTATAATACTAATAAAAATAATATTAATACTACTGATAATAATAAGATTAATATTAATATTAATCTTTAATAATAATAATTATAATAATTATAATAATAATATTAATAATAATAATAATAATAATAATATAAATAATATAAATATTACGGAGTATATATCTATATATGTGTAACTGTGTGTGATTGTTCGAGCAAAACAATTGAATTTATAGTACCTTTTCTGAAAAAGCACCCCATGCGATCGCATGGGATTTGTGCTTCAAGGCCATGCGATCGCATGGCCCTCTGATCCAGCTCTCAAACTTTTAACTTTTTGTTTGTCGACATAATTTTATATAATATATATAATATATTTAATTTATATAATTAATTATATATTATATTAAATTCACATGCATAGTTGACTTGTAATTTTTGTTCCGATAAGTCGTACGTCATCATTCGACTTATGTCCCGGTTCCGGTTTTTCGAATGTCCTTTCGTACGCTGAGAAAACTTGTATTTTACATTTCGTGTCACGTACCTTTGTCAAAATATAGCCTTAAATTATCCCTAAACTATACCACTCAAAGTATATCTTAAACTTTCGAGTATTTTGATCATTTACTTCTATAAATCATCGTCTCGCTATTTGTTAATATATATATAATAACAATTTGTTTTTATGACCAAATTAATATTATATTTTATCGTATTGTTAAATATATATTTTCGATATTAATAAACACGTTTTAAAATACATATCGCAAGTTATTCATATATCTAATTCCAACAGTTGATATTCCTTATTATTGTATGTGTCCAAATTACGTTATTTAAATAAACACTTTACCATTTATTCCGAATACCGTTAAGAATGAATGATTTCCCAAATCAACGTGGACCTTACAACAGAGACCCGTAATAATATCATAATCCTTAAGGGACTCAATAATTATCTTTTAATTCAATCGTTTGGCATAATCTTTTAACTCTGTATCTAAATATATCAATCAGATAATCAAACCAATAAGTTTAATGCACAGTTTCATATACTCAACACTTTGTTACGTTTTCAAGTTATGGTATATATATGTATCTATTTACCTATAATTGTTCGCGAATCGTTGAGAATAATCGAAAGGTAATTGAATAGTTCAAAAATTTTGAGATTCAACTTTACAGACTTTGCTTATCGTGTCGAAAACATTAAATCATTTAAAGATAAAGTTTAAATTTGGTCAGAAATTTCCGGGTCATCACATATGTTAATTAAAAACATTTCAACTTGATTTAATATTTCTTAAAAATCACGTTCAGTGAATACATGATGAAATTGTATAAACTGTGGTTGCATCTCACATTAGATTTAACAAATTAAATTAATATAATTCGATGATGCAATATATAGAAAATAAAATATCTTCCAACTTGAAAATGGAGTTACACGTATGCACATCCTTTTTCCTTTGGGTTTCATATTGACGCACTATATGCATAAACTAATTTACTAAGTTTAAAAAAATTCATCCATATCTAGATGATGAGGCATTCATAAGAATTCAATTAACACATGAATATCGTTGACATTTCATAAATGGATTTATGTTATAATATATAAATATATATATATAAATGGATAGTCAATTATTGATACACAAAAGTAATATTATTGTATTACCTAAACTTGTGATATTTTTGCTATAAATAGCCATGAATGCAAGCATTAAACTTGCACCATTTCTCACACTTACAAAGTGTTTCTTTCTTTCTCTCCATTATCATCTTTGTTCTTACACTTCATTATTAGTATTCTAAATCAAGAATCAAATCACTAAAGGTAGTTATAAGCCTACTGAATTATAACATCAAGAATCAAACCACTAAAGGTAGTTATAAGCCTACTGAATTATAACACGTTATCAGCACGATAATCTTAATACTAATTATGGTTGGCTCTGCCACCTAAATGATATATGGTCGGTTATACCACCTGAATAATATATGGTCGACACTGTCGTCTAATTATCATTTATGTTACTAACATTTATATTTCAATTATCTAACATTTATATGGCCGACACTGTCGCCTAATTATCATTTATGTTACTAACATTTATATTTCAATTATCTAACATTTATATGGCCGACATTGTCGCCTAATTATCATTTATGTTACTAACATTTATATTTCTATTATCTAACATTTATATGGCCGACACTGTCGCCTAATTATCATTTATGTTTACTAATATTTATATTTATGTTATATAACATTTATTAATGAGTGCTTACATGTGGTCGACACTGTCACCTACTTATCATTTATGTTATATTAAATTTATGTTTAATTTTTATATACTTATGAATATAAAGTGACTATAATTTATCATGTTGTTTGTTTTAATAGAAAATGTCGAATCTGAAAAAGCTTAAATTTACTCCTTTAGAATCAACTGGAAACAACTACATGCCATGGGTTATAAAAGTAAAAATGCATCTTAAATCAATGGGTATTCTTGAAGCCATAAATGAAAACAACACTTGTTCTGAAAAAGAACAAGCAACGGCATGTTGCTTTATTCATCAACATATTGATGAATGCTTACAAAATAATTATGTGACTGTAGAAGATCCCCATGTTTTATGGGAAGGTCTCAAAAGCATATTCAATAATCAAAGAGAAATTTTACTTCCAGCTGCTATGGAACAATGGAGAACATTAAGGTTCCAAGACTTTAAGAAAGTAAATGAATATAGCTCAGCTCTGTATAATACATGTTCACAACTTAAATTCTGTGGACATGAAATAAGTGATGCAGACATGATGGAGAAAACTTTCTCCACAATGAATGCTGCAAACATCACAGTGCAAAGAAATTTGAGAATGCTAAAGTTCAAAACATATCCTGAACTTAATTCATATCTCTTAGTTGCAGAGCAAAATGATGAGCTATTAATGAAAAATCAGCAATCCCGTCCTACTGGTACACTTGCAATCCCTGAAGCAAATACTGCAAATAATTATAAACAGGGACAAGGACGCGGGCAAGGTCGTGGTTATAATAACCATCACCATCATCATGCCAAAAGCCATAACTATGGTAGAAACCATCCTTATGGTAATGGTAATGGGCGAGGACGTGGTCGTGGTCGTTGCCGTGGTGGTCAAAGAAATAATAATCCACGAAAATATAAATATCAACCACAAAACAAGCCCACTAAACAAGATGTTGAAGAAAATTCTTCTAAAAATTCTGAAGAATCTTGCTACAGATGTGGTAGAATGAGCCACTGGGCTAATACTTGCCGAACATCTAAACATCTTGTTAAGATGTATCAGGATTCGCTGAAAGATAAAGAAAAGGAAGTAAACTTTGTGGATAACGTCGATCCAACAGTCACTGAGAAACCATCTGATTTATATGAAGATTTCTTGAATGTTTAAGTTGTGTGTCTTTCGAAAAATAAACGATTTAATATCGTCTGTCTTTGTCATTATGTTTGCTAAATGTTTCAGTACTATCTATTTGCGTTTAAAATATTGTGTAATATTAATGTACTCACTATTTATTTCTTATATATGAAGTTCAATATGAATTTTGCTGGAATACAACATCAATCAAGTGGTGGAGATCTCTGTATAGCAGACAGTGGAACTACACACACTATACTTAAATCCGAGAAATATTTTATTGATCTAAAACCAACGGAAGGAACTATACATACAATATCAGGACCTGCTAACTTGATAAAAGGGATAGGAAAGGCAAATTTCATACTACCAAATGGTACAAAATTTTTAATAAATGATGCCTTATTTTCTCCCAAGTCAAGCAGAAATTTATTGAGTTTCTCCGACATATACCTTAACGGGTATGATTATCAGTCAGTGACAACAGAAAATGAGAAATATTTAAGTATCACTGACAAGAGTCATGTGGTTGAAAAACTGCCAAGACTTAGTTCTGGATTACATTATACACATATAAATGTACCAGAAATACATATGGTAGTTAACGAAAAATATATTGATCCTGGTGTATTCAGTTTATGGCATAACAGATTAGGCCATCCAGGATCAACAATGATGAAAAGGATTATTGAATGTACTCATGGACATCCACTAAAGGATAGAAAAATCCATCATGATACAATGGTTCCATGTACATCTTGCTCTCTTGGAAAATTGATAACTAGACCCTCACCACTTAAGGTTGAGAAAGAATCACCAATGTTTCTTGAAAGAATTCAAGGTGATATATGTGGACCAATTCATCCACCATGTGGACCATTTAGATATTTCATGGTTCTAATAGACGCATCTAGCAGATGGTCTCATGTTTGTCTGTTATCAAGCCGTAATGTGGCATTTGCAAAATTTCTTGCCCAAATTATTAAATTGAGAGCTCATTTTCCTGATTACACCATTAAAAGGGTGAGACTTGATAATGCTGGTGAATTTAAATCTCAAGCATTTAATGACTATTGCATGTCTATAGGAATTGTTGTTGAACATTCTGTTGCTCATGTGCATACACAAAATGGTTTAGCCGAGTCATTGATTAAACGTTTACAGTTAATCACTAGACCATTGATAATGAGAACAAAACTCCCTGTATCTATATGGGGTCATGCAATTTTACATGCTGCTGCATTGATTCGCATCAGACCAAGTGCAAGTCATAAATATTCCCCCCTACAACTTGCTTTTGGTCAAGAGCCAAATATTTCCCATCTTAGAACATTTGGTTGTGCAGTGTATGTTCCAATTGCGACACCACAACGTACAAAAATGGGTCCTCAAAGGAGGTTGGGAATATATGTTGGATATGAAACATCTTCAATATTAAGGTATATTGAACCTATGACAGGTGACGTTTTTACAGCACGTTTTGCTGATTGTCATTTTAATGAAACATTGTTCCCTAGATTAGGGGGAGAAATGAAAAATAAAGAAAATGATGTTTCATGGTGTGAACCTCAATTAAAGTATCTTGATCCTCGCATAAAAGAATGCGAGACAGAAGTTCAAAAGATAATGCATATACAAGAACTTGCAAATCAATTGCCTGATGCATTTACAGATACAAAAACGGTGACAAAATCATATATACCAGCAGTAAATACTCCAGCTCGAATTGAAATTCCAAAAGCTGGCAATAACGTCACTCATGAATCTTTGCCACGTCAGAAACGTGGAAGACCAATTGGTTCAAAGGATAAAAATCCTCGAAAAAGAAAATCAGCTGATAATGAAGTAAAAGAAAGTGTTCAAGAAGAACCACAAATCAGTACTCCTACTGCAGAGGAGATTGATGATGTCAATACAGAAATTGCAATCAATTATGCATATTCAAAAATATTATGGAACCGAAATGAAATGAAAAATCTTGATGAGAAATTTTCATTTAATGTTGCATATGACATCATGAATAATGATGATGATCCAGAACCAACATCTATGGTTGAATGTCAAAATAGACATGATTGGGCTCAATGGAAAGAAGCAATACGAGCTGAATTAGAATCACTCAATAAAAGAAAAGTTTTCGGATCCATCATTCTCACTCCTAAAGATGTGAAACCTGTAGGATACAGATGGATTTTTGTCCGAAAAAGAAATGAGAAAAATGAAGTTACAAGGTATAAAGCTAGACTTGTAGCTCAAGGTTTTTCTCAAAGACCGGGAATTGATTATGAAGAAACTTATTCCCCTGTTATGGATGCAATTACTTTTAGGTACTTAATCAGTCTGGCAGTTTCTAAAAATTTAGAAATGCATCTCATGGATGTTGTGACTGCTTACCTATATGGATCACTTGATAGTGATATATATATGAAGATACCTGAAGGATTTAAGGTACCAGAAGCATCAAATGCAAAACCCAAAGAAATGTATTCGATTAAATTACAAAGATCTTTATATGGGTTAAAACAATCGGGACGTATGTGGTATAACCGATTAAGTGATTACTTGATAAGCAAAGGCTATACAAATATGTCATAACCCGTCCTTAACCATAAGAACGTGTTAGATAACGTATGATTTCATTGCGAGGTATTGACCTCTATATGCGACATTTTTAAAAGAGAAACTGGATATATTATACATTACAAACCATAACCATTATTTTTGTTACAAGCTTTAGACAATAAAAAGATGATTATCGTTTAGCGATAATCTTCGACTTACAAACTTTACATATAATGATAACAACACGATTTCGAGCATATTTTACAACACAAATCCTTGGGTATGCAGTTTTATTTTTGACACAAATATGCGTACGCAAGATCCTGCTCAAATTCAACATAATGCAGCGGAAGCTTTAGTAATCACCTGAGAATAGACATGTTTTAAAAGGTCAACATAAAGTTGGTGAGATATAGGTTTAATGCCGGCAGCAATATATATATAGACCACAAGATTTCGTATATAAACAGTTTAATAAAAATATTCTAAGTGGTTGAGCACTTGGTAACCATACTTAACATTTAATCACGTCGCATATTCCCTTTATTATGAAATCTTACTACACCGTACCAAGTGTAGTCACGAAACGAAGTACTGTGCAACCGTTGAATACTGGTCGTCCAGTCCGGTTGGGGTTGTCAGGCCCGATAGATCTATCAACAGGATTCGCGTTTACAATACCGCTGTAAATAACAGTTACCAAGCTACAGGGAAGTATGCCAGTGGTACAACTCAACGTAGAATATATTTTTCAGTTACTTGTGTCCATAACGTAAAACATAAAATACATGTATTCTCATCCCGAAATATTTAGAGTTTAAAAGTGGGACTATATACTCACTGTTGTCTTGAAGATATATATTATTTGACTTGGTCTCCGGTTGATATCACGAACCTATCCATATATAATATATCAATACCTTTTCTTTTTAAACAAACGTCACATATATATACTTGTTATACTTTTAATACTTTGAATAATTCCTTAGTCCGTAGTTAGCAGTTCGTTGTTAGTAATTCAATTTTAATGGTTCATTTTTAGATGTTTAATATACCCGCAATGAAATAAATAAAACCCCCTAACGAAATAAATAAAACCCCATCGTATATGTATTGGTCGAGATTAATCTTGACCCACGGTACCGGTGTTGTCAAATGACGTGTTGCGTACATAAAGTACCGGTGTTGTCAAATGACGTGTTGCGTACAAACATGGGATCTTATGATTAATCTTCTCGTGTTGTTTACGGGTGATCCTGAACCATATAAAATTGAATTATAAGTACATATATATAAAATATCATGTTATCTTAGAAATATGTGATTTTATTTAATTTTTCCCAATTAATCCCGAAGTTAAACAAGTCTTAGATATCCGATCTCGTTTTGGTCATAGTTTCTTCGTTACAACTCTGTTTTCGTTGATTCAACTTGTCACTTCCTTGGATCGAGTCCCTCTTTAAGACTATGAACTGTAAATATCTTAGTTTGTATTCGAAATCACAGGTCATAGGTCAAACTTTAGTGAAACTTATGAAGTTAATCATTTTCCATCATGTAAACAACCTTAAATGATTATTTTTCTAAAAATACTTATACTTTGAGTTAAATCATGAAATTTTTATGTGTTATCATATTCATAGTAAAAATCATTTTTCCAGAAAATAAACCTCCAATTCAAAGTTTAAGATGGTTTTTAATTATCCAACCCAAAACAGCCCCCGGTTGCACTCCGACGTCGTAAATTCAGTTTTTAAGGTGTTCTTTGAAAAACCAAGTTATACCTTGTTAAATTAGCATATATTTATGATATATTACAGGTCTTGAAGTATTTTAAAAGTTAAGTTAGAAGGATCTATTTAGTTTGCAAACAAGTTTGAAAACATTCAAACTATGTTCTTGTTGTTAAAATTTTATACCACAAAATAAGATAGCTATATATATATGAATCGAATAAGGTTATGAACATAGATTCTACCTCAAGTTCCTTGGACAAGGTTGCTGTAAAAGAGGAGTAAAAAGCTAGAACCAAAAGGGTGATGGAATTGGATGAAAGATTGGAAGTAAGTTTGTGTTCTTGGAAGGATTTCTTGAAGTGTTTTTGTATGGTTTTCTTATGGTGATTAAGTAAGGTTTTTGAAGCTAAATGATGGTGAAAATGCTTGGAGATGATCAAGTATGAAGTTAAGAGTATTTTGAGAGAGAAATGGAAGTGTAAGTATGAGAAAATGGGGTGAAGAAATGGTGTGCATGCATAAAAACGTTTTTAGGTTATAAAGGAAAAAAAAGATACCTAACTTTGTTTTCTTGCTAAATAATTCATGCTACTTGACAAATGGTTGGTTCCACATGTTTCTTAATCATTTAAGGCTGCTAAGGAGCAGATTTTTATTGGTATATACCAATAGTAAATACATCTAGAAGCTGCGTATGATACGGGTACATATACTCTAGGTATACGTATAGAAATCTTTGAGGAAACGGAACGAGGATTCAAATATAGCTATCTTTTGTAAATATACTTATATTGTTTTATGTATGTAAGCCCTTTAAAAGTGATAAAATACATATCTATACGATGCATGTATAAGTAATATAGGTTATAAGTATTTACGTCGAAAAACATTACGTATAGTTATCGTTTTGAAAACTTAAGTTAGTAGTTTTAAAATATACTTATAACTTATTGTTATTAATACAAAATGAGATATTAAAACATTCTTAGATCATGTTAAATATGTATATATACATATATATACACAAACGTATAATTATCATATGTTATATAGTTCGTGATATCATCGGTCAAACTAGACGGTCAAACGTTGTGTAAACTCTTTTCGAAAATATAAATCTCGACAATTTGGATTGCTTATCATGTTGGTAAGGTTTAATTTATGTAAATATTAATCTTATAAGTATAGAACGATCGAAAAAGTGCGGGTCGTTACAAAATAACCTTACTTGCCCTTGTGTTTTCATTAAGAAAACAACATCCGGATATGTGATCATAGTTGTTTATGTTGATGATCTTAACATCATAGGTACAAATAAAGAGATCTATGAAGCCATTCAACTTCTAAAGAAAGAATTTGAAATGAAAGATCTCGGAAAAACCAAGTATTGCCTTGGTTTACAAATTGAGCATATGCCTAATGGTTTACTTGTACATCAAACAACATATACTGAAAAGATTTTGAAACGTTTCAATATGGACAAGGCAAAACCATTAAGTACTCCTATGGTTGTTAGATCACTCAATGTTGAAACTGATCCATTTCGTCCATGTGAAGATCATGAAGATATTCTTGGACCAGAAGTACCATATCTTAGTGCAATTGGAGCTCTTATGTATCTTACAAATTGTACAAGACCTGACATTTCTTTTGCAGTTAATTTGTTGGCAAGGTTCAGCTCTGCTCCTACCAAAAGACACTGGAATGGGATCAAACACATATTTCGATACCTTCGAGGAACTACTGATTTAGGATTATTTTATTCTAACGAATCAAAACAAGATTTGGTTGGTTATGCTGATGCAGGTTATTTATCTGATCCACATAAAGCTAAATCTCAAACTGGATATGTATTCCTAAATGGAGGTACTGCAATATCATGGCGTTCTCAAAAACAAACACTTGTTGCTACATCATCAAATCATGCCGAAGTGATTGCATTACATGAAGCTACTCGGGAATGTTTTTGGTTGAGATCAATGACACAAATCATTACTGATTCTTGTGGACTAGAACGCGATAAAAGTCCAACAATTATCTATGAAGATAATGCAGCTTGCATAGCACAGATGAAAGAAGGGTATATCAAAAGTGACCGAACCAAACACATACCTCCTAGATTCTTCTCATACACTCAAAATCTCATTAAGGACAACGAGATTGAAATGAGATATGTTCAATCCAGCAAAAACTCTGCTGATCTTTTCACGAAAGCACTTCCAACTGCTATTTTCAGAACACACGTTCATAACATTGGCATGAGACATGTTCAAAAGATGTAACAACCGAAGCGATGTCTACTTGAGGGGGAGTCAACTCCATGCTGCACTCTTTTTCCCTTAGCTAAAGTTTTTCCCACTGGGTTTTCTTTAGCAAGGTTTTTAACGAGGCAGTAACTTACAGTTGATCTTCAACAAACAAAATTGCTATCCAAGGGGGAGTGTTATAATATATAAATATATATATATATAAATGGATAGTCAATTATTGATACACAAAAGTAATATTATTGTATTACCTAAACTTGTGATATTTTTGCTATAAATAGCCATGAATGCAAGCATTAAACTTGCACCATTTCTCACACTTACAAAGTGTTTCTTTCTTTCTCTCCATTATCATCTTTGTTCTTACACTTCATTATTAGTATTCTAAATCAAGAATCAAATCACTAAAGGTAGTTATAAGCCTATTGAATTATAACATCAAGAATCAAACCACTAAAGGTAGTTATAAGCCTACTGAATTATAACAATTTACATTTATATGCATCCAAAACTATGTAAAACTAATCGATCTCATTTCCAATTAGTACTCGTGTGACTTAACACAACTCATAGATAGTAGCTAAAAAATGATATCCGTTGCACCAAAACCCCAATGAATATTCCTTGTATTTAATCACTGACTTTAATATCATGTAGGATGCAAAAGTGTATGCATGTATATATAAAACGTTTTAGGCAATTCAATATGAAAATTAGATCCTTCGTGATGCATGTAAAGTAAATGTAGGGATGCACCATATAACTTTAAATATATTTTTTTATAGATGAATTTGCAGTAGCTAATTAACACCGTCATCAGGATGCGTTTAGGGTTATAACACAAATTTTTGTAGTAAAACTAATATGTACTATGTAACAAACAGAATGAATCTCAAATTATGTATGTTAAAATTCAAGCATAATATTTATGTGTTTTCAAATCGAGGCAAACATTCAGATTATGCACCCGATTAGTTTAATATAATAATAATATATGCTAACAATTAGTTGTAGGAAAAAAGAAAAAACAAAACTTGATATGAGTATGAACGTGGTGTTAGTTATCATTTTTGTGATTTAAAATATTAAAACACCAAACAAAAGAACATTGAATGTTGCAGTATACGTCATCCATCTCAATATTTATTTTGATTGATATATACATCAAAAAATGGATGCGCTAAATATGTGTTTTTTATATAGATCGAGATAACGTATTGAGAGTTAGATTATTTTTACACAGATTGATAGAGATCATACTATTATTCAACTATTGAGTTTATAAATAAGTTGCAACGACAATAATGTCGATATTAAATAAATGAAATCTTTTTGATTAATTGAAAAATAAAAAGAAATGAAATTGAACGTGAGTTTAAGACGGTTACAAGTTGAAACGAATTATAAGGAGCATACATGAAAAATACACCATTTCTGTTATAATAATAATAACAATATAGATATGGATAGTCAATTTTGGTGTATACATATAGTCAATTTTAGTACACAAAGTATGTATTTTTATATTGAGATTTTAGGCTATAAATACTCATGAATGCAAGCATTAAACTTGCACCATTTCTCACACTTACAAAGTGTTTCTTTCTTTCTCTCCATTATCATCTTTGTTCTTACACTTCATTATTAGTATTCTAAATCAAGAATCAAATCACTAAAGGTAGTTATAAGCCTACTGAATTATAACATCAAGAATCAAATCACTAAAGGTAGTTATAAGCCTACTGAATTATAACACGTTATCAGCACGATAATCTTAATACTAAATATGGTTGGCTCTGCCACCAAAATGATATATGGTCGGTTATACCACCAAAATGATATATGGTCGGTTATACCACCAAAATGATATATGGTCGGTTATACCACCAGAATGATATAGGTCGGTTATACCACCTGAAAAAATATATGGTCGACACTGTCGCCAAATTTTCATTTATGTTTACTAATATTTATATTTTTGTTATATAACATTTATTTATGATTGCTTACACATGGTCGACACTGTCACCTACTTATCATTTATGTTATATTAAATTTATGTTTAATGTTTATATACTTATGAATATAAATTGACTCTAATTTATCATGATGTTTGTTTTAATTTTTGATAATAGAAAATGTCGAATCTGGAAAAGCTTAAATTTACTCCTTTAGAATCAACTGAAAACAACTACATGCCATGGGTTATAAAAGTAAAAATGCATCTTAAATCAATGGGCATTCTTGAAACCATAAATGAAAACAACACTTGTTCTGAAAAAGAACAAGCTACGGCATGTTGCTTTATTCATCAACATATTGATGAATGCTTACAAAATAATTATGTGACTGTAGAAGATCCCCATGTTTTATGGGAAGGTCTCAAAAGCAGATTCAATAATCAAAGAGAAATTTTACTTCCAGCTGCAATGGAACAATGGAGAACATTAAGGTTCCAAGACTTTAAGAAAGTAAATGAATACAGCTCAGCTCTGTATAATACATGTTCACAACTTAAATTTTGTGGACATGAAATTAGTGATGCAGACATGATGGAGAAAACTTTCTCCACAATGAATGCAGCAAACATCACAGTGCAAAGAAATTTGAGAATGCTAAAGTTCAAAACATATCCTGAACTTAATTCATATCTCTTAGTTGCAGAGCAAAATGATGAGCTATTAATGAAAAATCAGCAATCCCGTCCTACTGGTACACTTGCAATCCCTGAAGCAAATACTGCAAATAATTATAAACAGGGACAAGGACGCGGGCAAGGTCGTGGTTATAATAACCATCACCATCATCATGCCAAAAGCCATAACTATGGTAGAAACCATCCTTATGGTAATGGTAATGGGCGTGGACGTGGTCGTGGTCGTGGCCGTGGTGGTCAAAGAAATAGTAATCCACGAAAATATAAATATCAACCACAAAACAAGCCCATTAAACAAGATGTTGAAGAAAATTCTTCTAAAAATTCTGAAGAATCTTGCTACAGATGTGGTAGAATGGGCCACTGGGCTAATACTTGCCGAACATCTAAACATCTTGTTAAGATGTATCAGGATTCGCTGAAAGGTAAAGAAAAGGAAGTAAATTTTGTGGATAATATTGATCCAACAGTCACTGAGAAACCATCTGATTTATATGAAGATTTCTTGAATGTTTAAGTTGTGTGTCTTTTGAAAAATAAACGATTTAATATCGTCTGTCTTTGTCATTATGTTTGCTAAATGTTTCAGTACTATCTATTTGCGTTTAAAATATTGTGTAATATTAATGTACTCACTATTTATTTCTTATATATGAAGTTCAATATGAATTTTGCTGGAATACAACATCAATCAAGTGGTGGAGATCTCTGTATAGCAGACAGTGGAACTACACACACTATACTTAAATCCGAGAAATATTTTATTGATCTAAAACCAACGGAAGGAACTATACATACAATATCAGGACCTGCTAACTTGATAAAAGGGATAGGAAAGGCAAATTTCATACTACCAAATGGTACAAAATTTTTAATAAATGATGCCTTATTTTCTCCCAAGTCAAGCAGAAATTTATTGAGTTTCTCCGACATATACCTTAACGGGTATGATTATCAGTCAGTGACAACAGAAAATGAGAAATATTTAAGTATCACTGACAAGAGTCATGTGGTTGAAAAACTGCCAAGACTTAGTTCTGGATTACATTATACACATATAAATGTACCAGAAATACATATGGTAGTTAACGAAAAATATATTGATCCTGGTGTATTCAGTTTATGGCATAACAGATTAGGCCATCCAGGATCAACAATGATGAAAAGGATTATTGAATGTACTCATGGACATCCACTAAAGGATAGAAAAATCCATCATGATACAATGGTTCCATGTACATCTTGCTCTCTTGGAAAATTGATAACTAGACCCTCACCACTTAAGGTTGAGAAAGAATCACCAATGTTTCTTGAAAGAATTCAAGGTGATATATGTGGACCAATTCATCCACCATGTGGACCATTTAGATATTTCATGGTTCTAATAGACGCATCTAGCAGATGGTCTCATGTTTGTCTGTTATCAAGCCGTAATGTGGCATTTGCAAAATTTCTTGCCCAAATTATTAAATTGAGAGCTCATTTTCCTGATTACACCATTAAAAGGGTGAGACTTGATAATGCTGGTGAATTTACATCTCAAGCATTTAATGACTATTGCATGTCTATAGGAATTGTTGTTGAACATTCTGTTGCTCATGTGCATACACAAAATGGTTTAGCCGAGTCATTGATTAAACGTTTACAGTTAATCGCTAGACCATTGATAATGAGAACAAAACTCCCTGTATCTATATGGGGTCATGCAATTTTACATGCTGCTGCATTGATTCGCATCAGACCAAGTGCAAGTCATAAATATTCCCCCCTACAACTTGCTTTTGGTCAAGAGCCAAATATTTCCCATCTTAGAACATTTGGTTGTGCAGTGTATGTTCCAATTGCGACACCACAACGTACAAAAATGGGTCCTCAAAGGAGGTTGGGAATATATGTTGGATATGAAACATCTTCAATATTAAGGTATATTGAACCTATGACAGGTGACGTTTTTACAGCACGTTTTGCTGATTGTCATTTTAATGAAACATTGTTCCCTAGATTAGGGGGAGAAATGAAAAATAAAGAAAATGATGTTTCATGGTGTGAACCTCAATTAAAGTATCTTGATCCTCGCACAAAAGAATGCGAGACAGAAGTTCAAAAGATAATGCATATACAAGAACTTGCAAATCAATTGCCTGATGCATTTACAGATACAAAAACGGTGACAAAATCATATATACCAGCAGTAAATACTCCAGCTCGAATTGAAATTCCAAAAGCTGGCAATAACGTCACTCATGAATCTTTGCCACGTCAGAAACGTGGAAGACCAATCGGTTCAAAGGATAAAAATCCTCGAAAAAGAAAATCAGCTGATAATGAAGTAAAAGAAAGTGTTCAAGAAGAACCACAAATCAGTACTCCTACTGCAGAGGAGATTGATGATGTCAATACAGAAATTGCAATCAATTATGCATATTCAAAAATATTATGGAACCGAAATGAAATGAAAAATCTTGATGAGAAATTTTCATTTAATGTTGCATATGACATCATGAATAATGATGATGATCCAGAACCAACATCTATGGTTGAATGTCAAAATAGACATGATTGGGCTCAATGGAAAGAAGCAATACGAGCTGAATTAGAATCACTCAATAAAAGAAAAGTTTTCGGATCCATCATTCTCACTCCTAAAGATGTGAAACCTGTAGGATACAGATGGATTTTTGTCCGAAAAAGAAATGAGAAAAATGAAGTTACAAGGTATAAAGCTAGACTTGTAGCTCAAGGTTTTTCTCAAAGACCAGGAATTGATTATGAAGAAACTTATTCCCCTGTTATGGATGCAATTACTTTTAGATACTTAATCAGCCTGGCAGTTTCTAAAAATTTAGAAATGCATCTCATGGATGTTGTGACTGCTTATCTATATGGATCACTTGATAGTGATATATATATGAAGATACCTGAAGGATTTAAGGTACCAGAAGCATCAAATGCAAAACCCAAAGAAATGTATTCGATTAAATTACAAAGATCTTTATATGGGTTAAAACAATCGGGACGTATGTGGTATAACCGATTAAGTGATTACTTGATAAGCAAAGGGTATACAAATAATCTTACTTGCCCTTGTGTTTTCATTAAGAAAACAACATCCGGATATGTGATCATAGCTGTTTATGTTGATGATCTTAACATCATAGGTACAAATAAAGAGATCCATGAAGCCATTCAACTTCTAAAGAAAGAATTTGAAATGAAAGATCTCGGAAAAATCAAGTATTGCCTTGGTTTACAAATTGAGCATATGCCTAATGGTTTACTTGTACATCAAAAAACATATACTGAAAAGATTTTGAAACGTTTCAATATGGACAAGGCAAAACCATTAAGTACTCCTATGGTTGTTAGATCACTCAATGTTGAAGCTAATCCATTTCATCCATGTGAAGATCAAGAAGACATTCTTGGACCAGAAGTACCATATCTTAGTGCAATTGGAGCTCTTATGTATCTTTCAAATTGTACAAGACCTGACATTTCTTTTGCAGTTAATTTGTTGGCAAGGTTCAGCTCTGCTCCTACCAAAAGACACTGGAATGGGATCAAACACATATTTCGATACCTTCGAGGAACTACTGATTTAGGATTATTTTATTCTAACGAATCAAAACAAGATTTGGTTGGTTATGCAGATGCAGGTTATTTATCTGATCCACATAAAGCTAAATCTCAAACTGGATATGTATTCCTAAATGGAGGTACTGCAATATCATGGCGTTCTCAAAAACAAACACTTGTTGCTACATCGTCAAATCATGCCGAAGTGATTGCATTACATGAAGCTACTCGGGAATGTTTTTGGTTGAGATCAATGACACAAATCATTACTGATTCTTGTGGACTAGAACGCGATAAAAGTCCAACAATTCTCTATGAAGATAATGCAGCTTGCATAGCACAGATGAAAGAAGGGTATATCAAAAGTGACCGAACCAAACACATACCTCCTAGATTCTTCTCATACACTCAAAATCTCATTAAGGACAACGAGATTGAAATGAGATATGTTCAATCCAGCAAAAACTCTGCTGATCTTTTCACGAAAGCACTTCCAACTGCTATTTTCAGAACACACGTTCATAACATTGGCATGAGACATGTTCAAAAGATGTAACAGCTGAAGCGATGTCTACTTGAGGGGGAGTCAACTCCATGCTGCACTCTTTTTCCCTTAGCTAAAGTTTTTTCCCACTGGGTTTTCTTTAGCAAGGTTTTTAACGAGGCAGTAATTTATAGTTGATCTTCAACAAAATAAAATTGCTATCCAAGGGGGAGTGTTATAATAATAATAACAATATAGATATGGATAGTCAATTTTGGTGTATACATATAGTCAATTTTAGTACACAAAGTATGTATTTTTATATTGAGATTTTAGGCTATAAATACTCATGAATGCAAGCATTAAACTTGCACCATTTCTCACACTTACAAAGTGTTTCTTTCTTTCTCTCCATTATCATCTTTGTTCTTACACTTCATTATTAGTATTCTAAATCAAGAATCAAATCACTAAAGGTAGTTATAAGCCTACTGAATTATAACATCAAGAATCAAATCACTAAAGGTAGTTATAAGCCTACTGAATTATAACAATTTCTTCCTTTTTCATCCATATAAAATAATTCAAATTTAAAATTATATTAATTAAATATCTAGTAGCTGAGGAGTGTTCTCATCAAATCTTAAAGTGAGAACATTCTCACATGATTATATATATATATATATATATATATATATATATATATATATATATATATATATATATATATATATATATATATATATATATATATATATATATATATATATATATATATATATATATATATATTGTGATTGTGATATTGTTAGTATTTGGAATATGATTTACTAACTTGTAAGTATTGTTTTCAGGTGATACAGATGAGAAGAAGACTCGGTGACATAAGACTACCGAGTGATGCCGGTATCGGTGAGTGGGACTAACTGGAGATTAATAATATATAGTAGCTTGTTATCCTATGATTGCCATGCTTGTTAGAATTAACATGCTACTACTGTTAGTTATTACTGTGATGACTCTATGTTAGTTGATGCTTGTTGATGGAGCCCAGTGCGTCCCTATCTTGTGGTAGCCTAATTCGATAAGAGAGATCAACCTGCGGGTTGGGTTCATCATGTGGTAGCCTATTTGCATCCGTGTGGAATATGTTTGAATGACTTGTTCGTCGCGTGTGGATGATTTATGCAACACGGTATGTAGGAGGAACTTTCAGTAAACCCCAGTCCGATCAACTGGTCGTTAATGGTTCGGCCAGACCGCCGGAATATCTGTAGACTGCACTTGGTGATGATTATGTGTTAGACTATGTGTGATGTGTGCGAGGTGTACTAGGAAATAATATTATTTTTATAACGAAATACTATTAAATATGATACAATTTTACACAAGATATTTATTTATTTATAGAATGGATATACCTAAACCTTGCTACAATATTTATAGGCAGTGTACCTAATCGTACAGTAGTGTAGTTTTTAGTAAGTCCGGTTCGTTCCACAGGGATACACTTAAACAAGCTTAACGCTATATTAGTTTAACTTATAAAAATATAAATATATATATAAGTAATATTATTATTATAAAAAGGGGGTTTTTACCGTTTAATGGCCGGTTTGTCGATTTTTAAAACTTTAGTCGCAGTTAAAACCTAATGTAAAATATTAAAAATAAATACAACTTAATTTTAAGCGTAAAGTAAATAACGATAATGAAATTTCGATAAATAAAAATGCGATAAATAAAAAGTATGACAATTAAAGAGTACGATAATTAAAAGTGCAATTAAATACAATGACAATAAATAAAAGTGCGATAATTAAAAGTGCAATTAAATATAAAATAAAGGAAATTAAATATGAAATAAAGGAATTATGCTTATTTAAACTTCCGTAATCATGATGTTTGACGTGTTGTTTTTAGTTTATTCTCATGGGTTAATTGTCCTTTGTCCTGGATTATTCGATATGTCCATACGAATTTGTCCATAATAGTCCATCAGTCATAAATATAAAATGCGAAAGCCTTCGTCAAATTATTCTTATTCTCGAAGTCAAATATTCCAACTAATTGGGGATTCGAATTGTAATAAGGTTTTAATACTTTGTTTAATGAATACACCAGGTTATCGACTGCGTGTAAACCAAGGTTTTACTACTTTGTTAACAATTACACCAATTACTCTTGAATGTAATCCACCCCTGTTTTAACAAGTCTATTAACTATTAATCCAGTTCCGTGTCCGGTAAAATGAACAATTATTGGTATTATAGATATCCCGCCCACCGTACCCAGTCAAGCATATGTGGTTATATATAAATACGTCAAATTATAAGTTTATATATTAAATTAACGAGGTATCGTTTAGTTAATATAAAGCCCATTAATAGCCCATAGTCTAATTTCCACAAGTGTCGTTCTTTTATTCAAACCCCAATTATGGTACAAAGCCCAATTACCCAATTTTAATATTTAGCCCAACATCATGATTACTTCGGCATTAAATAAGCATAATAATAATTTAGCTACGAGACATTAAATTAAAAATAACATTAACCATAACTTACAGTGATTAAAAATAGCGTAGCGTTACACGGACAGAGTTTCGACTTACAAGACCTTAAAACATTCGAGTAACCCAACCTTATTATTATCACTAACTTAAAATTAAAATTACAAATTGAGATTACTAATTGGAGTGATACTTGGTACATTAGATAAGAGAAAGAAATTAGAAAAAGGTGTGTTTTTTTACGTCCAAAACATGCGAGATTTATAGGTGAGGTCTGGATTTCAAGGCCATGCGATCGCATGGCCAGCTGGGAGAGCTCAAAAGTCTTTAAAAACGTGGGCTGCTTATTTATTTATTATATAATATAATATATATAATTAAATATAATTATATATATATTATATTATATTCTTGTACTCCGTTGACTTGTAATTTTAGCTCCGTTGCGTCGAGCGTTGAGAGTTGACTTTGGTCCCGGTTCCGGATTTTCGAACGTCCTTGCGTATAATTTAATATTTTGTACTTTGCGTTTCGCGTCTTGTACCCTTGTAATTTTGAGACGTTTCTTATCAATAATTGGAACCTCTTTGATTGTATTTTGTACTTTTGAGCTTTTTGGTCGTTTGCGTCTTTAATTCGTCGAATCTGTCTTTTGTCTTCACCTTTTATTATTTAAACGAATATCACTTGTAAATAGAACAATTGCAACTAAAAGCTTGTCTTTCTTGAGGGATAATGCTATGAAATATATGTTCGTTTTTAGCATTATCAAATATTCTCACTGTGACGCCCCGTACTAAATCATCATGTACGGACCATCATCAACAGGATCATTACAAGGTTAAGTACTATATGCGTTTTCAAAACAGAGTTGCAATCATTAATAAAAGTGACGTCATAACAAACGTCGAATGTTTTACAAACCAAAAGTATGCTTCACTAAGTAGAAGCGTTAAATAAGTGTACATGACCATAAAGGTCGTTACATAACATAAGTTCAAAAGTAATTAAGTTTGAATGCAAGATAAATAGTCATGCGATAACAACTCTAAGCAGCGGGTTCTACAGCACGACTAGTATGATAGCGGAAGCGACTTCAAGCACCTGAGAAATACACGCTTAAAAAGGTCAACACAAAGGTTGGTGAGCTATAGTTTAAGTATAACAGTAAAGTAAGTAGGCCACGAGATTTCAGTGCTACAACGAGCGTTCAAAAGTATGTAAAAGTATATGCTTAACCGTGGGCACCCGGTAACTAACTTAACGTTTAATGTACCCCCTGAAAGTGCACTTGGCAAGTGCGTATAACCTCGAAGTATTAAACACTCGTTAAATGCTAGCGCGACTAGTCCGAGTGGGGATGTCAAACCCTATGGATCCATATCTAAGATTCGCGTTCATGGTTCAAAAACCAATGATTAAACGTTACCGAGCTAAAGGGAATGTTTATGCCGTTGTATAACCCACACATATATAAGTTTAAGTACTCGTGCCTAGTATGTAAAACATAAAATCCACATGTATCCTCAGTTCCCAAAATAAGTTAAAGTAAAAAGGGAATGCTATAACTCACAATGATAGTAGTAGCTGTAAAGTAGTAGTCGGGAATGGTGTGCAAGTAAAGGTCCGAGTGTCCTCAACCTAAGTCAAATAGTACTAAGTCAGTAAGTCGTCTCAAAAGGTTTTTAAGTATGTAATTAAGGTCATAAGGGTCATCATCAATCATCATCAAACGAAAGGTATAGGTATGTTTAGTTCATAAAGGAAGTTTTAAAACAAAGGCTGACTTCGGTCAGTCGCCACGGTCTCTATACCTACTGAAATAAGGTGAGACCAGTGGCCATGGCTCCGTCTATGAGTCCCTTAAGTGTGGTTAAAATTTCAGAAGCTAACTCGTCTTAGTTTGACCGTGGCGACGGTTTAAGTGCGAGTAGGTCAGAATTTTCTGCACAACGTTAAAGGACATAGTGACGAACGGAGGGCCATAAATCCTAAACCGTGGCTCGTATTAAGATGAATCTTAAACGAAAAATTATCTACTCGAACAGAGCTAACTGAATATCACAGTTACAGTAGTCCAGGTGTTCGGGTCTGACTCAGAAAACAGTAAACAGAAAACTGAAACAGGAAATTGAAAAGTAAGTGGACCTAGTGACGATCGGAGGGCCATAGACTCTAAACCGTAACTCGTATGAAGATGAGTCTTACATGAAAAGTTATCTACTCGAAAAGTTCTATCCAAAAATCAAGATGGGATCAGCCCAGACCTACTGGTCTGGTCCAGAAACAGTAGGTCAGAAACTTTTGGACAGAATGCAGTGGGTTTTCAAGGGTTCCGGTGATCTTGGTGTTGGATGCTCATCATGGTTCTCATCCTTGATGCGTCTAGCTTCAAGTGCACAACTCATGGATGTGTATACATCATCTTAACCAAGATTTGTCCATCATAACCTTAGTGCAAGTCTAAGACATGAATTTGATGAACCAAAGTTACATCAAGTCCTAGATCTACACACACATGAACAATGAAAGTAATTCTAACTAAGTTTTGACACTAGCAACACAAGTGTGAGTCTAAGACATGTAGATCAACTCATTTAAGAGTTGTATAATGTTTGATGAACCAAGGTTTCATCAAAGTCTTAGATCTAGCACACACATGAACTTTAAAACAAATAATAAGTTACAAACTTGAATTGAACTTAAGTAAGCAAGATCTTAGCTTGTAGAACATAGTTCTTAGTTAGATCTTGAAGATTCAAGACTCAAAAGTCTAGATCTATAGTTCTTAAGTCAAATCAACACAAGTTAGAGAGTTTAAAGTGTTGCTCTTGAACTAACAAGTTAGATCCAAGAAATATAAGATCAAGATTAACTAGTAATCATGACCAAGGTTACATGTAAGTTTATGAACAAGTTCATGAACACTAAGAAAGATCACAACCAAGTGTTGGATCCATGATACTTGCACCAAAGTGTAAGCTCTTGTTGGTTTCATGTCCTTGTTCAAATGTGTAGTAAGCAACTAACAATAAGAAATAAAGAAAATGAATGATAAGCCTAAACCAACCATGAAGGTGGTATTCTAGTAACATACAACAAACAAGAACACAAGTAACAATTATAAAGATTATAAACTTTAAATCTTGAAAACAAGTAGAGTAGAACCATAAGTTATGAAAGAACTTAGATCCTTTGTTCTTGACTTCCTTAAACATAATGGAAGTAGCAAGATTACATGAGATACAAACTACTAAGTTTGATCTTTAACAATGACAAGTAACAATTACAACAAACAATCAAGTAATAACAAAGGATGATGATGATCTATGTGGATCTAGGCCACGGTTTTGGTGAGCAAGAATGAAAGAAAATTGAGTCTAATACTTACAAGAGGAAGAGAGAAGAATGAGAGAATTTGAGAGTGTTTGAAAGAAGTTGAATGTGTGTGAAATGAGGAAATGAGTGCAAGTAACAAGTGATAAAGAAAAAATGAAAAGAACTCCTCATCCAACCCATGTAGGCCGACGGTTCTAAGCTCAAAAGGGGAAGTCAAATGGCTTGCTTTCTTGTATTGGTTAATGGTGTGAGCTAAGTTGAGTAACAAGTTAAAACAACCCTTGCATGCTTGAGACATCTTTGTCTCCTAATTAGCTTAAGTAACCTTGATTAATCCTAACATAAACTAGTCTTAACAAGTGGGCTAATAAGTCCATAAAAGAGTAGGGTGGGCTTACTTGGCCCAAGTCTAGTAATTAAAAGCCCAAAATTAATTAAAGGTGCAATTTAAATAATTAAAGCTCAAGTAATTAATCACTAACCTTGATTAATTAAAATGATTAATAATAAATAATCATGAATGTAAATAATATTCTAAAAATATTATTCGCGCAGTTTCGTGTGTCGTAGAGACGTTTCGGGCCCTTAAAAGTCAAGTACGGGCATTCATGGCAACATGTAAATGTCATTATATACATTCGTTTAATCACACGTATTAATAATAGTAATTATTAATAAATAAATGTTGGAAAATCCAGGGTCGTTACATTACCTACCTGTTAAAGAAAATTTCGTCCCGAAATTTAAGTTGAAGTAGATGGAGGAGTCGGGAAAAGATGAGGATATTTCCGCATCATTTGATCCTCTCGTTCCCAAGTAAACTCAGGTCCTCGTTTGGCATTCCATCGTACTCGTACAATCGGAATCTTGTTGCGTTTCAAAGTTTTGATCTCACGATCCATAATCTCAACAGGTTCCTCCACAAAGTGGAGTTTGTCATCAATAGTAAGTTCTTCCAATGGTATGATGAGTTCGGGTGCAGCAAGACACTTCTTCAAGTTTGACACATGGAAGGTAGGATGAACTGAGCTCAATTGTGCTGGTAGATCCAAACGGTATGCAACTGGTCCAACACGTTCCAAGATCTCGAAAGGACCAATGTATCGTGGGTTCAACTTTCCACGTTTTCCAAAACGGATCACACCTTTCCAAGGTGCAACCTTCAACATTACACGATCACCAACATTAAATTCAAAGTCTTTCCATTTAAGATCGGCATAGCTCTTTTGGCGATCACGGGCAGTCTTAAGTCTAGCTTGGATCTGAGCAATCTTCTTCGTGGTTTCGTGAACAACCTCGGGTCCGGTGATTTGCTTTTCGCCTACTTCGGCCCAACAAATAGGAGATCGGCACTTACGACCATACAATGCTTCAAAAGGTGCAGCATTAATGCTTGAGTGATAACTGTTGTTTGTACGAGAATTCGGCGAGTGGCAAATGCCTTTCCCAGGCCTTTCCAAAATCAATGACACATGCACGCAGCATGTCCTCCAAGGTCTGAATCGTTCGTTCACTTTGCCCGTCAGTCTGAGGATGATAAGCAGTACTCATGTCAAGACGAGTTCCCATGGCTTCTTGCAAAGAACGCCATAATCTGGAAGCAAAACGGGGATCGCGATCGGAGATGATTGATAAAGGTACACCATGACGAGATACAACCTCTTTGATGTACAGCTGAGCAAGTCTTTCCATTGTATCAGTTTCCTTCATCGCTAGGAAGTGTGCAGATTTGGTGAGGTGGTCAACAATAACCCAAATAGTATCGCATCCGCCCACCGTCTTCTGCAGCTTAGTAATGAAATCCATTGTGATCCTTTCCCACTTCCATTGTGGGATTTCCGGCTGTTGAAGTAACCCAGAAGGTCTCTGATGCTCGGCTTTAACCTTCGAGCAAGTCAAACACTTACCAACATAAGTCGCAACGTCCTTCTTAAGATTCGGCCACCAATACTGTTCTTTAAGGTCGTGGTACATCTTACCTGCACCGGGGTGAATCGAATATCTCGATTTGTGTGCTTCATCAAGTATCAGGCTTCGTAGATCTCCATAGTAAGGTACCCAAATTCTTCCGGCATAACATCGGAGTCCAGACTCTCTAACCTCGAATCGAGAGACAAGTATGTTCAAATGCTCGTGAGATATGTTCTCCTCCTTGAGAGCCTCAACTTGGGCTACTCTGATCTGGTTGTTGAGGTTCGAATGGATGGTGATGTTCAGAGCCCTAACACGGAGAGGTGCCGTCCTCTCCTTTCGGCTTAAAGCGTCAGCTACAACATTGGCCTTGCCAGGGTGATAACGGAGTTCACAATCGTAGTCGTTGAGCGTCTCGATCCATCGACGCTGTCTCATATTCAATTGCTTCTGATCGAAGATGTGCTGGAGACTCTTGTGATCGGTGAAGATAGTGCTCTTAGTTCCATACAAATAATGTCTCCACAATTTGAGTGCAAAGACAACGGCTCCAAGTTCAAGATCATGTGTAGTGTAGTTCCGCTCGTGAATCTTCAATTGGCGGGAGGCATAGGCAATAACCTTTGATCGTTGCATCAGTACACAACCAAAACCACTCTTCGATGCATCGCAATAAACAACAAAGTCGTCACTGCCTTCAGGAAGTGATAGGATAGGTGCGGACGTTAACTTCTTCTTCAAAGTTTGGAATGCTGATTCGTGTGTGGGTTCCCAAATGAACTTCTTGCCCTTGTGAGTCAGTGCGGTCAAAGGACGCGCAATCAGAGAAAATCCTTCGATAAACCTTCGATAATAACCGGCGAGACCTAGAAATTGGCGAATATGCGTTGGAGTAGTGGGGGTCTCCCACTTGCTGATGGCTTCAATCTTGGCGGGATCAACTTTGATACCCTGGTCGCTCACAACATGACCCAAAAACTGTACTTCCTTCAACCAAAATTCGCACTTGGAGAATTTGGCGTAAAGTTGCTCTTGTCTTAAGAGTTCAAGCACTAGCCGAAGGTGTTGCTCATGTTCTTCTTCACTCTTAGAGTAGATGAGGATATCATCTATGAAGACGATAACAAACTTATCCAAGTAAGGCTTGCAGACACGATTCATGAGATCCATGAACACGGCAGGTGCATTTGTCAAACCGAATGGCATCACGAGGAACTCATAATGACCATAACGGGTCCTGAATGCAATTTTCATCACGTCACTTTCCTTCACCCTCAGCTGGTGATATCCGGATCGCAAATCGATCTTTGAATAAACGCTCGATCCTTGTAGTTGATCAAAAAGATCATCAATTCGTGGAAGAGGATATCGATTCTTGATAGTCAATTTGTTGAGTTCACGGTAGTCGATACACATACGGAAGGATCCATCCTTCTTCTTTACAAACAACACAGGTGCGCCCCAAGGCGAGAAGCTTGGTTGGATAAACCCTCGATCTAATAGCTCTTGTAGTTGACTCTGTAATTCTTGCATCTCGGAAGGTGCGAGTCTATAAGGTGCGTGAGCTACAGGTGCAGCTCCTGGCACTAAGTCAATCTGAAACTCTACTGCTCTCTGCGGCGGTAATCCAGGCAATTCCTCTGGGAAGACATCAGAAAATTCGTTCACAATTCGAACGTCGTTCACGTTCTTCACCTCAGTTTCTACCGCTTTCACATGTGCTAGGACAGCAAAGCGTCCCTTCTTCATAATCTTTTGCGCTTTCACGCAACTAATGAGGTTCAACTTCGAGGTACATCTCTCTCCATAGATAACCAGTAGTTCGCCATCTCCTTGTGGTATGCGAAGTGCTTTATCTCCACAGATAACATCGGCCTTTATCTTGCTCAACTAATCCATACCGACGATCACGTCAAAACTTCCCAGTTTGATAGGTATCAAATCAATTTCGAAATCTGCACCAGCTATGTTGATAATAGCTCCACGACTAATATGGTCAACCTTTTCAAGTTTTCCATTGGCGACCTCGACAAGCATACTTTCCTTCAAAGGAACTAACGACCAATCTAACTTATCACAAAAATGTCTACACACATAGCTCCTATCGGCACCAGTATCAAATAGGACAGAAGCTAAAAGATTGTTGATTTTGAATATACCTGTCACCAAGTCGGGGTTGTCGCGAGCGTCCCTTGCATTAACATTGAAGGCTCTAGCACGTGGTGGTCCGCCATCCTTACGCTTGTTTGGGCACTCGTTTCTGAAATGGCCCGTCTTTCCACACTCATAACATTTCCTAGGCCCATTGTTGTTGTGGTTTGGCTTCACGTTCAAAGTAGTAACCTTACAATCCTTACCAACATGCCCAGTCCATTGGCATTTCTCACAGACAACATTGCAATACCCGGTGTGGTGCTTATAACACCTCTTGCATTGTGGTAAAGTTCCTTTGTAGTTCGGGTTGGAGCTGTTGTTGTTGGGGTTGGTGTTGTTGTTGTTTTGCCTGAACCCTTCATGTCGCTTCGCTGGGTTTTGATCATAGTTCTTACCCCTGTTGTTGTTGTGGTTGTTGTCCCATTTCCTCTTCTCGCCACTACCAGTTTCAAACTTAGCCTTCTCCGGCTCGTCAAGGATGATTTGATTCAAGAGAGTATGCGCCATGCGCATTGCTTCGGGAACGCTTGGTGGCTTGGATGAGGTAACATTACCCTTGATGGACTTAGGAAGTCCCGAGAAGTATTTTTCCAAGCGCTTAAATTCGGGGGTGACCATGGTCGGACACATAAGAGCCAACTCCAAAAACCTACGATTGTAACTGTTAAGGTCGTTCCCTACGGACTTCAATTGCATAAACTCGATTTCCATCTTTTGAATCTCGGTTCTCGGACAGTATTCCTCGATCATAGCACATTTAAATTCTTCCCAAGGCGTAGCATACGCCTCATCAATTCCTTGCGCTTGGGCCATGGTATTCCACCATGTAAGCGCGCCATCAGAAAGCGTGCAAGATGCAAATTTCGTTTTGTTAGCTTCCGAACAATTGCTAACCCTGAATACCGATTCCAACTTTTCAAACCATCTGGTGAGACCAACTGGTCCCTCGGTGCCGCTGAAGTTATGCGGTTTGCAGCTCTGGAATTCCTTGTAAGTACACCCATCTCGGGCTAGTGGAACGACAGGCGGTGGTACAATTGGAGGGTTCCTTTCTGCTAGAGCAGCAGCAACACGTTCGTTAATCATGTCCTCAATCTGGGCGGCGGTAGGTGTGGTTCTTCCGTTGGCCATGGTATTCTAAACAAAAATTTTGACCCAAGTCAAAATCCAGCATGCAAGTAGTAGTAATACAGTATATAGTGACTAACATGGAATCAAAACATCACATGTTATTAAATAATGCATCTAGGTACAAATACCACAGAATCATCGTACAGCAATGTAAATAGAACATCGTGCAAGAATTAAATAACGCAAAGTTCCATTCATTAATAATAATAAGTTTCATACATCTGAATAAGTTCGTACAATACATATGAAATACATGAAACTATATCTAGATTACATCATGAAATCTAAATACAAGGTCCTACGGTGAAGGCGGGCGAACTGCTCCTCGAGCCAACTGCTCCTCGAGCTCAGTGACTCGAGCTCGGAGAGTCTCAACCTCCCTCATCAGTTCCTCGTTAGAGGGAGCTGGTGGGGCAGGCGGTGCAGGTGGGGCGGGTGGTGCCGGTGGTGCTGATGTAGATGGTCCGGCTCCGGATGTAGACGGTACGTCCCTAGATGTAAGTGGTCCGTATCTAAATCTAGGTGGTACGGTTCCAGGAATAGTCAATACGTAACGGGGAACCTTACGTATCTGTGGGTCGGCAGGGTATGGCACAACTCGTTTACGAGCAGTAACCCTACGTCGATGGCCAAAAGCATCAGTAAAAACACGACCTCCATTCACCCCTGGAATGACGGTGCCATCGAAACGGTACCGCTTCTTCGGCGGGGTGGAGGGTGCCTGAATAGGTCTATCGGCAGGATCCTCATCATCGCTGGAGTCGTCAGATGAGGTGTCGTCTGAAGGAGCATCGGTGGAAGACCCGTCGTCTGAATCATGTGGTGGTGACGCGGGTGGCGGAGGTGGTAATCCGAAATGTCCGAAAGCGGCCAACATCTGTCGGTGTCGGCCTGGCGTAATCACGGCTAGGCGTCCGTCGGGAGTGCGTCGGCAAGGTGTGCGCCAGTGATTACGGAAGGGACCTTCCCCGAACTCCGCGGGGATCTCCATACCACCAATGCGAGCCAGTTGCCTCGGGGGTCTGGAAGCAGACGCTGGGGCAGGTGCGCTAGAGCTAGCTCCAGAAGTAGAAGCGCCGGGATCGCCAGTGGGTGTCGGGGCCGGAATATCGGCAGCAGCAGCAGCAGCAGGTGCAGCAGTAGGTGGAACAACGGGGTCTGAGCCTGTACTGCCCGGAATGTCAACAGGTGGAACGTCCGACATCTGAACAAGGAAAAATAAATTTTCCCTGTCAGTAAGCACGCAAATAATAGGCCAACAGTTTAAATCATGTATAACAGTAAGTAGCATGGCAATATCGGCAAATCGTATGAAAGTAGCATGCAATCGAAAGAAAGTAGCATCATGCAGTAGCGATATCATATAGTAGCATACGGCATATAGCAGTAAAAGTAGGCAGCAGCATGCAGTAAACACAGCGGAAACAAGTAAACTAGCAAGTTGTAGATTAGTCCTATTAGTGAATCCTACTCGGGTCGATCTTAGACTCACTAATGCAACCTAATTCCCTACAACCATCGCTCTGATACCAAATGTGACGCCCCGTACTAAATCATCATGTACGGACCATCATCAACAGGATCATTACAAGGTTAAGTACTATATGCGTTTTCAAAACAGAGTTGCAATCATTAATAAAAGTGACGTCATAACAAACGTCGAATGTTTTACAAACCAAAAGTATGCTTCACTAAGTCGAAGCGTTAAATAAGTGTACATGACCATAAAGGTCGTTACATAACATAAGTTCAAAAGTAATTAAGTTTGAATGCAAGATAAATAGTCATGCGATAACAACTCTAAGCAGCGGGTTCTACAGCACGACTAGTATGATAGCGGAAGCGACTTCAAGCACCTGAGAAATACACGCTTAAAAAGGTCAACACAAAGGTTGGTGAGCTATAGTTTAAGTATAACAGTAAAGTAAGTAGGCCACGAGATTTCAGTGCTACAACGAGCGTTCAAAAGTATGTAAAAGTATATGCTTAACCGTGGGCACCCGGTAACTAACTTAACGTTTAATGTACCCCCTGAAAGTGCACTTGGCAAGTGCGTATAACCTCGAAGTATTAAACACTCGTTAAATGCTAGCGCGACTAGCCCGAGTGGGGATGTCAAACCCTATGGATCCATATCTAAGATTCGCGTTCATGGTTCAAAAACCAATGATTAAACGTTACCGAGCTAAAGGGAATGTTTATGCCGTTGTATAACCCACACATATATAAGTTTAAGTACTCGTGCCTAGTATGTAAAACATAAAATCCACATGTATCCTCAGTTCCCAAAATAAGTTAAAGTAAAAAGGGAATGCTATAACTCACAATGATAGTAGTAGCTGTCTTTGACCATGCTATGCAACCACCGTTCTTACGGTTGACACCCGATTTGGTTCAGGTGACCTAATGAATTCCAGGTGAATTCCTAGGATTTTACGTTCAATGGTAATGAACGCATTAAAAATAGGTTTTCAGAGAATAAATCGGTTTTAATTTGATCAAAATATTTTCTCGTTCAAGCTCGAGTTTAGATATCATCGAATTCCATGAGTTTGTAATTCTCAATCTTTAAGGTCAATCTCAAGGATTGAGTAATATCAGTCTTAAAAGCTGATTTTTGATCTTTTAAGGAGATTATCCTTTCTGGGGGTCTGATTCATTAGTCTTATCCAGCTAATTTGCACGGCGTCGTCCCCATTTTACTATACAGATCCTCTCCTGGTTAGGATAAGTCTGACCACTTGACGACCCTGTTTGATGCTGAGGTCCGTGGATTTCCTGCTGATTTTAGAGATGACTTTTCTAGATTTTTCGTCAACCTACAGCTAGTCTGGACGACAAATTCATGACCTAAATCAAGAAGCGCGTGTCTTTTTCGGAAGACTTTACTTCCTTTTAATGATGGAATTGATTCATCGTGTAGATCCATCTTTTCTTTCAAATATATTACAGTAAATTGGGTAAAACTGTTTAGATTAGTCCAAAGCAAAAGTATCTTCAGTTATTTGTACAAAAATATGTGATATATGTTTTAAATAACTTGGTAGATTTTTCCCACACTTGGCTTTTATTTTCTTTGCCTTTTTATTGTCCTCTATTCCATTTTAAATGAATTCTAACATTTTGGTTTGTTTCTCAATTTATGTCCTTTCCGAGGTAACAATAATTTCGGTGTTAACACCTAGTTTTATCGTTCATAAATATGTATAAACATTATTTTGAGTTCATTTAATTGAAAATTTTGAAAATTTTTACTATAATTGGGTAGTCAGTATATAAGACTAGGGCTGTTCTTTATTATCAGAGAGCACTAGATTCTAATACAACTACTGCGTTACTAGTATTTTTAATGGTAACCAAGTGTATAAGTCAAAAATTTTTAAAATTCCGAAAGAATTTAACCCCTTACCACACTTAAGATCTTGCAATGCCCTCATTTGCAAGAAATCAGTAACAATTTAAATTATTGAGGGTGATTATCGTAGAAAAATGATTAAATTTTACCAAAGTTTCCAAACATATTGGCGTTTGTTTGCTGAATGATAAATGGTGCATATCATTTGTTCATTCCGTTTTGTTGTTACATCACATTTGTTTTTCGTTTTGTCGTCAAAAGTACTAGCTTTTGCTGAACTTAATGCCAGTCTTTGAAAATGCGCTGTTTTACCCTGTTGTATACAATTGAAAATATACATACATACAAATATAAACATGCATGACAATTTGAAATGGGACTTAAAATCCCACTTTCAAATCAAATATGAAATATTAGTACAACATAATAAAAATATTAAATATTACAATAAAACGAAAAACAGAAATAATATCATAAGTTTAAACATAAATAAACAGAAATAATAAAAATTAAAAATAATATAAATTACCAACCGGAACTAAATCAATCATGGATAGGGGTTCCAGTTCATGTCATCGTCCGGGTTCCATGGCTGGTGATAGGTGTACTGGTATGCCTGATTAGGGTCGTAGAGAGTATAAGGCGGTCTCATCTCGGGCTGGTGTGGAGGATAGTAAGCTGGTCGGATCGGGACGTAGTGATCCTGAGGTGACAGTCGGCTCATAATCTGACGCTGATGATAGTCCCATCTATCATGTTGTCGTTGCCTGAAATGCTCGTAATCATTCCGGGCTTGCCACTGCTCCATCCGACGAAATCTCTCCGCGTTTGTCATGTCTACTTCATCTACACGCTGGTAGACATCAGTCATAGTCTCCCGAATGACATCCCTAATGTCATCCGCTTCCTCCATCTCCTCGTCTGATCCTCTTTCTACCTGCGGATGACTACCTACATAGGGTATTGCCTGGTTGCGTCTTCTCTTCAATACCTTAGCACCCGCATAAACTCTCAATCCTAAAAGCTCAACCTGTTCCCTACATTCCAAAAGTGGACCCCCTTGGTTCTTATCTACACCTAAATACTCTCCAATGAGAGTAACAAAAATACCTCCTCCTATAATCCCCCCTTCCTGTATTCCTTCAACCATCTTAGATAAATAAAAACCAACACAGTAAGGGATATTAACAAAGCCTCTTGGGTCTCGAATACACTTTAGGTAAAATAAATCATGTAAGGTCAATTTTTCCTTGTTGTGACCTCTCTGTGTAATCGAGTTAGCTAAAAATCTATGAATTATACGAAGCTCGGCTCTGTTAATATGTAAGTAGGTATGTGTTCCTCCCCGCCCAAAAACATTATAGTCCGACATACGCCTCCAGACGGCGTTTGCGTCAAAATTCCTATCTACCCTTTCACCACGATAAATCAAATTCATACAATAGGGTAGTAGCAATTCAGCGGGCGTATATATCTGCAAAGCCCAGGCCATGTCCAGCATGGACATCCTGTACATCCTACTTCCAAGTATAAATCTAAGAAAACTTCTATCATCTAATCTATCTACATCTACATTTAACGCTATAGTACTCATCAGCTCAACACACCATTCCTTATATACAGGTCTACGAATGGTGAATAATCATTCCCAATCTGTAAAAGAAGAACTGCCATACCTTTGTATCAAATGCTCCCTAACACGGTCAGCAAGTTGGACCCTTTCCAAAGGATCCCAATCAATTACCCTAGGCACCTCCACATCTTTCGTTATTAATTTGAATTTATTACTTTGATATGCCGGGTAATCTCTCCATCATCTATCGAATCTCAGATTAGGATGCAACGTGTGTTCAGGAATCGTTGGGTATTCTACAGGCGGGTGCATCGGAAATACTACGAATTCATTAGGTAACTGTAGCGGATCATAATAAGGTACGTGTTGATCAGGCTGATGTTGTTATTCCTGTTGTGGTTCTTGTTCGGGTTCATATTGCATTTCTGGTTCTGGTTCTGGAGTTGGAGCGGGTCGTCTAGATGATGATGATGATGATGAACCTCTAGTATCGGCTCTCTGCAAAACACATTAAACACAAAATTTGTGCATCCAAATATGCATTAGTGTTAGCAAAATAACAACTTAAATTAACCACAATAACATGTTAAATCAAACTTAAACTTATACGCATTTTCACAATTTTTACAATTCTACACTTTTTCAAATAAGCACATATGAAAATGTAGACAAAGTTCATAAGCATTTAACTCAAATAACATGTCAAAATAGTCATTACTAACAATTAAACAAGTCTCAATTGGCAATTATATCAAATTAATCAAGTTCATGAATTTTGCACCTAAAAAGTCCACTTTCATCTTCAAAAATCATGTTTAGGATTAAAGTTTGGATCATTTAGCTACCTAAACATGTTACACTATTCAATTTAACAATAATTCATGACAAAAATCGGCCATAACCTGTTTATATCAAAAAGCCCCAAATTGTTCAAGAACACAAACCCGAGATTTCTAAAAATTTTGAAGTTTTTTGGCTTCAAATCATGTTAAATAGCATCAATTTAGGTTATACATGCATAAAATACTAACAATTTAACTCTAATTACACTAGAATTTAACAAAACTAAATTATGAAAAATATAGCTCAAGAACACTTAAAATCAAATTTAAAGAGATTTAGGGGTGAAATTGTTACCCTTTTTGATAAACTCCTTATCAAATTTATGTTTAGAGCGGATTATAGCGAGAAATTTGATGAATTTTGGTGAACAAATGATGAATTTTGAGAGGTTTGTGTGTGTATATTCGTGTGTTTGTGTATGTGTGGAGTGAGGCAGAACAGCTCGCTGCTTTTTATATCTGGCCTGTTTTCCAGCCTCATGCGATCGCATGAGGTTGGAGTTCACTTCCCATGCGATCGCATGGGGATCCGGGTACAGTGATTTTGCTTTTTTTTTTTTTATAAAAACCTTATACTTAATAAAACATAAAATTAATAAAATTTTAAAAATTTGTTTCTTTTTAGGATGAGGGCGTTTCGGATCGTTGTCCTAGTCTGTTGCTCGACAAAATTTTAAAATTTGTCAATTCAAAGCGCGGTTTTAAAAGTAAAGATTTTTTGGGTTTTTAAATGTTTTTGGCATACTTTAGTTCAATAAGATTAAAAATAATGATAATAAAAGTTCTCGTCCCTCCCTTGGGTAAAGCAATTTCGGTTCAATGACCTAGTCTTCAATTTACGACGAATTTTAAAAATCATATTTTTAACTTAGCGAAATAAAGTAAATTTTTGTTTTTAAATTCACACCAAACTTAAATTTAAAATGCATAAAATTAAAAAATTCATATTAAAAATTCACACTAAACTTAAATTATATTTTTATTTTTATACATACAAACTTATATTAAAAATATTAATTTTTCAAATATTTACAATTTTAAATATATTGATTTAAAAAGTTTACAATATTATTTTAATATTAATTTTAAAAACAAAGTAAAAATAAATTTAAAAATCTTTTTGGTCTTTTATCCCACTTTAATCAATCAAATATTATCAAAAACATACGCCCCTCTTTTCGGTAAAGTAATTTCGACTATATTACCTAGTTTAACTCATGACGAATTTCTGAAATATTTTGGGTTGATTGATTAAAGATATTTATACCTTAATAATAAATTGTAAATTTCGCAGTGATGTAATAAATTTTTGTATGATATCAATAATTTCGGTCGCAAGACCTAATTTTATTGAATACCAATTTAATACTTTATAGCGAACAATTTAGCGTTTATAATCAAAAGGTTAAAAATAAAAATAAAAATAAAAACTGTACATACTTACATGTGAGATAGATTTCTCAGTGATATGCTCTAGCCCACTCATAAGATAGTCGGACTAATTGGTTTTCCATATCTACATAGGCGTAACCTCGAGCATTCAACGTTTTTTCTTCTAAACATATGAACGGTCCATCTCTGCATAAAGTAACAAATTCGGTATTGGAATATGTCTGATTCGTCGAACATTTTCCTTCGTGTGACTATTTTCCGCATTTGTGACATCTTTCAAGGTGTCGAGCTCTCCTTTTTGCTGCGGATTTTGATTTTCCTTTACCAAATTGTAACTTATTATTTTCGTTCCTGGATTCTTTTCTTACTCCGTCCAATTTTCCTCTGATTAATGATACTATTTCACTTGGAAGGGTGTCATTATTACGTTTAGTGATCAAAGCGTGTAGCATTAGACCATGGTTTAGTTCACAGGAATTCTTCATCTCGTAAAACCTAAAAAAAATAAAAATTCAGAATGGGGGGAGAAGACTAGTTCTTTAGGGTCTGCTAGGGAAAGACCATTCAGGTTCCATTCTCGGAAACTACACGAAAACAGAAAATCTAACTCTAACAGAAATACATATTACCCTAAAAAGATTCAATTCTCCCCACACTTAGTTGAAATTGTGATTAACGTTATTTTCAATTGGATCATCAACAACTTGTATATCTCTGACTTTTACTTCAATTCATTTGTTGATTTCCTCCGTAACTTTCACAAATTCAACTAACATCGCCTTTTCTTTTGGCGATAAATTGAATATTAATCGGTCACATAACTTAAAGTTTCCCTTAATCTTAGCATCGTGAATCCGTTTATAAAGTTTCTTCGTTCAACTGTTAAAGACGGGTTCATCTAATTTCTTATCATCAACGGGGTTCTTTGTGATCGGATCATCATTAAGTGTTTCTTCATCTTCCCCATACTTATGCGTTTTTATCGGTTTAACAGTTTTGGTTGGTGGAGATTTAAACTTTCGGTTCACAAAGGTGATTGATTTATCACCATCCATAAGTGTCATTCTACCTTCTCTTACTTCAATGAATGCCTCGGTGGTTGCTAAAAATGGGCGACCTAAAATTAGAGGAATATCAAGGTTTTCCTCCATATTAATCACTATGAAGTTTGCAACAAAGGTCAAACTTCCCACGTTAACAAGTAAATTATTTGCTATTCCAACCGGGTGTTTAATGGTTAGGTCAAATGATTGAACACCTATTTTGGTTGGTTTTCATTTACCCATACCTAATCTTTTGTATAAGGAAAGAGGCATAATATTTGCACTTGCTCCTAAATCTGCGAGTCCATTATATACAGCACCATTATTAAGCAAGCAAGAAATGATAAATTCACCCGGGTCTCCTGCTTTAGTAAGTCGAGTTGGTTTGTAAACCTTTTTCGGGTGTTCTTTTCTTGGTTCTTTCCCTTCTATTTGAACTTCTTGTTCACATTTTTCTTCGTTTCTTGGAATGGGAGGTTTGTATAAGAATTCTTCTTCATCACTCAAATTTGAATCCTCCCTATTTTCTAATTTTGATTTTTCATATGTTGTTGATAACATATTTATGTTTTCATTTTGAAGGTTTTCTTGGGTGGTGAAATTATGATTGACTTCATTGTCAACTTCCATCGGACCATGTATGTAATGTTTAACTCTGTGACCATTAACTTTAAATTCAATCCCATTTGAATTTATTAACTCTACTGTTCCGTATGGGAAAACTCTTTTGACTATGAATGGTCCAGACCATCTTGATTTCAATTTTCCAGGAAATAGCTTGAATCGTGAATTGAAAAGAAGAACTCTGTCTCCTTCTTTAAATTCTTTTGAACTTCTGATTCTTTTATCATGCCATTTCTTCGTTCTTTCTTTATAGATTAACGAATTTTCGTATGCTTCGTGTCTTAATTCTTCTAATTCGTTTAATTGACTTAATCGTAGACGTCCGGCTTCATGTTAATCAAGATTACATGTCTTCAAAGCCCAAAATACTTTGTGTTCAATTTCTACTGGAAGATGACATGCTTTTCTGTAAACGAGTTTAAAAGGTGTGGTTCCAATTGGAGTTTTGTAGGCTGTTCTAAAAGCCCATAGTGCATCCTCCAATTTCATGGACCATTCCTTTGGATTTGATCCTACAGTTTTCTCTAGAATACGTTTTAAAGCTCGGTTGGTATTTTCAACTTGTCCACTTGTTTGTGGATGATAAGCAGTGGAGATTTTATGAGTTACTCCATATCTTTTAAGAACTTTCTCAAGTTGATTGTTACAAAAATGAGTACCCCGATCACTTATTAAAGCTTTTGGTGTTCCAAACCTTGCAAAAAGACGTTTTAAAAAATTGACTACAACTCGTGCATCGTTAGTTGGGAGAGCTTGTGCTTCCGCCCATTTAGATACATAATCAATGGCTACGAGAATGTAGAGATTATTATGAGATTTTGGAAATGGACCCATAAAGTTAATACCCCAAATGTCAAATACTTCACATACTTGAATAACATTTTGTGGCATTTCATCACGTTGACTTATTTTTCCGGCCCTTTGACAAGCATCACAGGATTTGCAAAGAAGGTGTGCATCTTTGAAAATTGTAGGCCAATAGAATCCAACATCATAAACTTTTCTTGCTGTAAGTTGAGGCCCATAATGCCCTCCTATTGGTCCTGTGTGACAATGGTTTAAGATTTGACTAGCTTCATCTCCGAATACACATCGGCGTATTATTCCATCGGGACAACTTTTAAACAGATGTGGATCTTCCCAGAAATAGTGTTTTATATCACTAAAGAATTTCTTTCGTTTTTGGTACGATAATCCTTTTTCAAGGAATCCACATACTAAGTAGTTTACATAGTCTGCAAACCATGGAATTTCATTATAATCTATCTTCAATAGATATTCATCAGGAAAGTTGTCTTGTATGGCCGATTCATTTAGAACTTCTAATTCAGGATTTTCAAGACGAGAAAGATGATCAGCTGCGAGATTTTCTGCTCCCTTTTTATCTCGGATTTCAATATCAAACTCTTGTAAGAGTAAGATCCAACGGATTAATCGTGGTTTAGCATCTTGTTTCGAAAATAGGTATCTAAGAGCAGAATGGTCGGTATAGACCACCGTTTTAGCTAGAACTAGATATGAACGAAATTTGTCAAAAGCAAAGACAATAGCAAGGAGTTCTTTTTCAGTAGTTGTGTAATTTGTTTGTGCTCCTTGTAACGTCTTACTAGCATAATATATAGGTTGAAATCATTTTTCAATCCTTTGTCCTAAAACGGCTCCCATTGCAAAATCACTTGCATCGCACATTAGTTCAAATGGTAGATTCCAATTTGGAGTTATCATTATCGGCGCATTAGTGAGTTTCTCTTTAAGTGTATTAAAAGATTTAATGCATTCATCTGAAAAGATGAATGGAGCATCCTTTTCTAGGAGTTTATTCATAGGAGTGGCAATTTTAGAAAAATCTTTTATAAAACGTCGGTAAAAACCGGCATGCCCTAGAAAACTCCTAACTCCTCTAACATTGGTGGGATGTGGAAGTTTAGCAATTACATCTACTTTAGCTCTATCCACTTCAATTCCTTCCTTTGAAATTTTATGTCCAAGAAGGATGCCTTCTTTAACCATGAAATGGCATTTCTCCCAATTAAGTACTAGATTTGATTGTTCGCATCTAATAAGCATTCGTTCAAGATTCACTAGACATGTTTCAAATGTATCACCGAAGACTGAAAAGTCATCCATGAAAACTTCCATGCATTCTTCTATCATGTCGTGAAAAATCGCCATCATGCACATTTGAGAGGTTGCAGGGGCGTTGCAAAGTCCAAATGGCATGCATTTGTAAGCAAAAGTACCATAAGGGCACGTGAACGTGGTTTTCTCTTAGTCCTCGGGTGCTATTAGAATTTGAAAATATCCGGAAAAACCATCAAGAAAACAATAGTAACTATTTCCGGCTAATCTTTCCAACATTTGATCAATGAAAGGTAAGGGAAAGTGATCTTTTCTGGTGACGTCATTTAATTTTCTATAATCAATACAAACACGCCATCCTTTTACAGTCTTAGTAGGAATAAGCTCATTTTTTTCATTTGTAATGACAGTCATGCCACCCTTCTTAGGCACGCATTGAACTGGACTTACCCATGGACTATCAGAAATTAGATAAATTAGACCTGCATCTAGCAGTTTAATAATTTCTTTCTTAACAACATCTTGCATATTAGGATTTAGTCTTCGTTGGCATTGCACATACGTTTTATGACCTTCTTCCATAAGGATTTTATGTATGCAATACGAAGGGCTTATTCCTTTAATATCATGAATTTTCCATGCAATAGCTGGTTTATGAGCTTTTAGCACAGAAATGAGCTGAGATTTTTCATTTTCAGTAAGAGAAGACGATATTATTACAGGTAATTCAGATTCACCATGTAAATAAGCGTATTCCAAATGGTTTGGAAGTGGCTTTAACTCTAATGTCGGTGGTTCTTCTATCGATGATTTGTATCGATATCTGTCTTCCTCTTTTAGCATTTGAATTTCTTCTGTTGTTGGTTCATATCCATTAGCCATAAGTGTAGCTAACATTTCAGTTTCATTAATTGGTTCAGTTCCTTCTCCTAAAGAACATTCTCCTGTTCCTTGTAATTCTGGAAATTCTTCTAACAATTCTGCATGTGAATCTATGGTTCGAATATAATAACATGTATCATCTGCAGATTGCGGTTGTTGCATGGCTCTATCAACTGAAAGGTAACACTCTCGTCCTCTATACTTAGGGTCAATTTCTTACCAAACACGTCTATTATTACTTTAGCCGTGTTTAAGAATGGTCTTCCTAATATGAGAGGTACCCGAGAATCTTCTTCCATGTCCAAAATAACAAAATCTACTGGAAATACTAAAGTACCAACTTTAACTAGCATGTTCTCCATTATCCCTCTAGGATATTTTACTGATCGATCGGCTAGTTATATGCTTATTCGTGTTGGTTTCAATTCTCCAAGGTCTAGTTTAGCGTATAGTGAATACGGCATTAGATTTATACTAGCACCTAAGTCTGCCAATGCTTCTATTGAACTAAGACTACCCAGAAAACATGGAATTGTGAAACTTCCTAGATCAGATAATTTTTCTGGTATCTTATTCAACAGCACTGCAGAACAATTAGCATTCATAGTAACAGCCTAGAGTTCTTCCATTTTCTTTCTATTAGTGATTAGATCTTTCAAGAATTTAGCATATCTAGGCATTCCTGAAATCACATCAATGAAAGGAAGATTAACATTTATTTGCTTAAACATATCCAAAAATTTGGATTGCTCGGCTTCAAGTCTCTCTTTTCTCATTTTACTCGGGTAAGGAAGTGGTGGTTGGTATGGTTTAACATAAGGTTTAGCCTTAACTGTGTTATCTTCATTAACCTTTTCAACTACCGGTTCTTTTTCCTTATCTTGTTCAGATTGTTTTTCTTGTGGAGTAGGAATAGCTTCATCAGAAATTACAGGTATTTCAGGTGGTTTAAGTGTAATACCACTTCTTGTGGTAATGGCTTTAGCTGTTTCATTTCGGGGGTTAGCATTTGTATCACTAGGTAGACTTCCCGGTTTTCTTTCACCTATCAACCTTGCTAGGTTACTTACTTCTTGTTCCAAATTTTGAATAGAAGCTTGTTGATTTCTAAATGCTTGAGCATTTTGTTCATTGGTTTGTTTCTGAGATGTGAAAAACTGTGTTTCAGATTCAACTAGCTTCGACATCATGTCTTCTAAATTTGGCTTTTTATCATCGGTTTGTGGTGATTTGTTTTGAAAAACAGGTCTTTGCTGGTTGTAAGTATTATTAGATAATTGTTGATTACTAGGACCTTGTTGGTTGTTGTATGGAACATTTCGGTTATAATTCTGGTTTTGATTGTAAATTGGTCTTGGCGGTTGATAATTATTCTGATAATTATTTCCAGGCCTTTGGTTTACGTATGAAACATTCTCTCTTTGTTCCATTGTTAGTTCAATACTGAGACAATCTTTTGTCAAATGTGGTCCTCCACACTGCTCACAAGTAATTCGTATTGAGTGAATATCCTTTGTCATCTTTTCCATTCGTCTCTCGACAGCATCTATCTTTGCGGAAATGGAATCTAAGTCATGGCTAGAATCGGCTCTAGCTGCTTTAGATGATCTAACGATATCTTTTTCTTGGTGCCACTCATGTGAGTGGGAAGCAGTGTTATCAATAATTTTGTAAGCATCAGTTACTGTTTTCTTCATAATAGAACCACCAGCTGCTATATCGATGTCTTTTCTTGTTGTGATGTCGCATCCTTGGTAGAATATTTGTACTATTTGACAAGTATCTAAACCATGTTGCAGACATCCTCTTAATAACTTTCCAAATCTTGTCCAAGCTTCATATAGAGTTTCATTTGGCTTCTGTGCGAACGTAACAATTTGTCCTTGAAGTCTTACGGCTTTAGATGCCGGAAAGAATTGTTTAAGAAAATTTTCAACTAAAACGTCCCATGTATCAATCGCCCCTTCAGGTAACGATTCTAACCAATCTTTGGCTTCTCCCTTTAAAGTCCAGGGAAATAACATGAGATATATCTGTTCATCCTCCACTTCTCTGATTTTAAATAGAGTGCAGATCCTATTAAAGGTACGAAGATGTTCATTTGGATCTTCCTTCGGTGCACCACTAAATTGGCATTGATTTGTTACCATGTGTAGGATTTGTCCTTTGATTTCATAATCTGACGCATTAATGTCAGGTTGAGTAATTGCGTGACCTTGGCGAGTGCGTTTAGCTCTCATTCGGTCTTCCATACTTAGAGGTTCCAGATTCTCCATGATTGAATTTGTTGAATCTGAATCACTATAGGATTCTGATTTAATGGTAGGTTCCTCAACAATCTCTGTTTGAATGATTGGTGGTTCCGGAGGAAAGATTAGTGGTTCAGGATCTCGAAATCGTCCCTGAATATTCTCCGAATTCTCAATTGTGAGGTCAGGTTCAAAAAATGGATTATCGGAAATTTGAATTGGAGTACTTGGTCGACTGGATGACGATTCTAAAGAAAAATCAACGGCAACAATATTTTCTAGATGTCTTGATCGAGTTACAGGTGGTGAACGTACAAACGGTGATGAACGTTTTGCTCGGTGCATTCACTGAATATCCTATTAGTTTTTAAAAAGAAAGAAAAATTATATAAGTTATCCAATTAATAGACTTTTCTGATTTTGCCCACGTTTCGAATAGCCAAAAGATGCAGCAGAGGGGCAGGATTCATTTGGTCTCAATATAATTGAGTACTGTTTGGCTCCAATAACCCGGTCCACGTACAAATCCAACTATTACTACGAACCAGAAAATTTTGATGTCTATCAATTTAACCGCTTAAAATAATTTTTCGTAATTTAAAGAAATTTTAGAGAAGAAATAGAAAAAATCTAAGTCCTAAAAACTAGAATGTCGAGAAATAAGAAAGAAAAAGAGCGCGTCGAAAAACGTCGAAAAATAAAAAGTCGAAAAATAAAAATAAAAATGTAGCGCGTCGAAACTTAAAAAGTCTAAAAACTAAAAGTTGTGCCTAAAATATTAAAGCTTAAAAGAAAAACTATATCCCAAATGGCAATAACTTAAAAAGGTACTAAAAACTTAGAACAGCGTCGCAAAATTATAAAGCATCTAAATCTTAGTCTAAAGAAAAAGCACTTAAGGGATTTTACGGCAAAGTCTAAAAATCTAGAAGTAAAAATAACTATGACAAAAACTATGACTTAAAACTAAATACGAGCGAAAAATACAAATATTACACTAAAACAAATAAAAAGATACAAAATATAAAAATAAACTTAAAGTTGTAAAAAGTACAATTTTATAAAAATATTATTTTTATATTATTTATTTTATAAAAGTATTAATTTTATAATTTAATTAAACTAATTAAACTTAAAATAATACAAATTAAATAATAAAACTAAAACTTAAATAATAAAATAAGTAAAACCTAATTAGTGTTTTAAATTAATTATAATTAATAATAATACTCCGTAATGATTGCAGTTTTGGGGTTAACTGTGGCGTGTCAGACACTCTCATGCGATCGCATGAGAATTTGCCTTCGGGCTCATGCGATCGCATGAGCTAAGGTTACGGGCCAGGTTACGGGCTGCTACAGTACCGGGCCTCGAATAAATTTTTTTTTTCTGTTTTGCTGTTTTAATAAAAAAATTTATATAAATTAAATAAAATTTAAATTTTTACAAACTAAAAAATAGAAATAGAGAAAATTTTATAAAACTTATATATTTAACAAACTATTAAAAATATATAATTTTTGTTTTTCTTTTTATATTTTCGAATATTTAAAACGTATTTTTATAAAAGCGTAGTTTTATAAAAGTAAAAAAATTAATAAAAATCTTTTTTTTATATATAGCGTTGCGCTTCCGGCGTTTAAGCAGAATTGTTCCCCGGCAGCGGCGCCAAAAATACTTGATGTGTGCGAGGTGTACTAGGAAATAGTATTATTTTTATAACGAAATACTATTAAATATGATACAATTTTACACAAGATATTTATTTATTTATAGAATGGATATACCTAAACCTTGCTACAACATTTATAGGCAGTGTACCTAATCGTACAGTAGTGTAGTTTTTAGTAAGTCCGGTTTGTTCCACATGGATACACTTAAACAAGCTTAACGCTATATTAGTTTAACTTATAAAAATACAAATATATATATAAGTAATATTATTATTATAAAAAGGGGGTTTTTACCGTTTAGTGACCGGTTTGTCGATTTTTAAAACTTTAGTCGCAGTTAAAACCTAATGTAAAATATTAAAAATAAATACAACTTAATTTTAAACGTAAAGTAAATAACGATAATGAAATTTCGATAAATAAAAATGCGATAAATAAAAAGTATGACAATTAAAGAGTACGATAATTAAAAGTGCAATTAAATACCATGATAATAAATAAAAGTGTGATAATTAAAAGTGCAATTAAATATAAAATAAAGGAAATTAAATATGAAATAAAGGAATTATGCTTATTTAAACTTCCGTAATCATGATGTTTGACGTGTTGTTTTTAGTTTATTCCCATGGGTTAATTGTCCTTTGTCCTGGATTATTCGATATGTCCATACGGATTTGTCCATAATAGTCCATCAGTCATAAATATAAAATGCGAAAGCTTTCGTCAAATTATTCTTATTCCCGAAGTCAAATATTCCAACTAATTGGGGATTCGAATTGTAACAAGGTTTTAATACTTTGTTTAATGAATACACCAGGTTATTGACTGCGTGTAAACTAAGGTTTTACTACTTTGTTAATAATTACACCAATTACCCTTGAATGTAATCCACCCCTGTTTTAACAAGTCTATTAACTATTAATCCAGTTCCGTGTCCGGTAAAATGAACAATTATTGGTATTTATAGATATCCCGCCCACCGTACTCAGTCAAGCGTATGTGGTTATATATAAATACTTCAAATTATAAGTTTATATATTAAATTAACGAGGTATCGTTTAGTTAATATAAAGCCCATTAATAGCCCATACTCTAATTTCCACAAGTGTCGTTCTTTTATCCAAATCCCAATTATGGTACAAAGCCCAATTACCCAATTTTAATATTTAGCCCAACATCATGATTACTTCGGCATTAAATAAGCATAATAATAATTTAGCTACGAGACATTAAATTAAAAATAACATTAACCATAACTTACAGTGATTAAAAATAGCGTAGCGTTACACGGACAGAGTTTCGACTTACAAGACCTTAAAACATTCGACTAACCCAACCTTATTATTATCACTAACTTAAAATTAAAATTACAAATTGAGATTACTAATTGGAGTGATACTTGGTACATTAGATAAGAGAAAGAAATTAGAAAAAGGTGTGTTTTTTTACGTCCAAAACATGCGAGATTTATAGGTGAGGCCTGGATTTCAGGGCAATGTGATCGCATGGTTTTTGTTCTTCCAGGCCATGCGATCGCATGGCCAGCTGGGAGAGCTCAAAAGTCTTTAAAAACGTGGGCTGCTTATTTATTTATTATATAATATAATATATATAATTAAATATAATTATATATATATTATATTATATTCTTGTACTCCGTTGACTTGTAATTTTAGCTCCGTTGCGTCGAGCGTTGAGAGTTGACTTTGGTCACAGTTCCGAATTTTCGAACGTCCTTGCGTATAATTTAATATCTTGTACTTTGCGTTTCACGTCTTGTACTCTTGTAATTTTGAGACGTTTCTTATCAATAATTGGAACCTCTTTGATTGTATTTTGTACTTTTGAGCTTTTTGATCGTTTGCGTCTTCAATTCGTCGAATCTGTCTTTTGTCTTCACCTTTTATTATTTAAACGAATATCACTTGTAAATAGAACAATTGCAACTAAAAGCTTGTCTTTCTTGAGGGATAATGCTATGAAATATATGTTCATTTTTAGCATTATCAAATATTCCCACACTTGAGCGTTGCTTGTCCTCAAGCAATATAGTCTTGAAATAAAAATACTAAAATCACTTCTTTATTCTTCACACTTTGTACATCAGTGATTTCTATACGGCGGTATAAACAATGGTAGTAACGATGTGGTTTACAGTCCCACATGACTATAAAAATTTAGATCCTTTAAGGAAATTGGATCTTTATGAAAACATTTGATCTTTTAAAAATTTAATCTAGCTTTTACCCTAGATAAGTTTTCCGGAATAACCCTTCACCGGTGTTTGCAAATTATTTTTGTGGGTTTGGTGGGTTTCATATTTGAAAATTTTAGCTCAAAACTTGTGGTTTTGTGTCACCCACTTGCTAACCTTGTATTAGGAAAGCAACACGTCCAGTATACTTGCTCCGTATATTACCTTTTGATAAACTACCGTCCGGTTGTAAAGGAAAGCATTGTACAAGCAACTGTTAAGGCAATGTCCCCTGACATGCTTTTAATTATGGTCTATAACGTGTCGGATGCAATTACTATCCTTGGTAGGAGAAATAGTAAAGCTCACCCTTATAATTTTTCGGTCTGGCACAAGGTCCTGTCTTTGACCATGCTATGCAACCACCGTTCTTACGGTTGACACCCGATTTGGTTCAGGTGACCTAATGAATTCCAGGTGAATTCCTAGGATTTTACGTTCAATGGTAATGAACGCATTAAAAATAGGTTTTCAGAAAATAAATCGGTTTTAATTTGATCAAAATATTTTCTCGTTCAAGCTCGAGTTTAGATATCATCGAATTCCATGAGTTTGTAATTCTCAATCTTTAAGGTCAATCTCAAGGATTGAGTAATATCAGTCTTAAAAGCTGATTTTTGATCTTTTAAGGAGATTATCCTTTCTGGGGGTCTGATTCATTAGTCTTATCCAGCTAATTTGCACGGCGTCGTCCCCATTTTACTATACAGATCCTCTCCTGGTTAGGAAAAGTCTGACCACTTGACGACCCTGTTTGATGCTGAGGTCCGTGGATTTCCTGCTGATTTTAGAGATGACTTTTCTAGATTTTTCGTCAACCTACAGCTAGTCTGGACGACAAATTCATGACCTAAATCAAGAAGCGCGTGTCTTTTTCGGAAGACTTTACTTCCTTTTAATGATGGAATTGATTCATCGTGTAGATCCATCTTTTCTTTCAAATATATTACAGTAAATTGGGTAAAACTGTTTAGATTAGTCCAAAGCAAAAGTATCTTCAGTTATTTGTACAAAAATATGTGATATATGTTTTAAATAACTTGGTAGATTTTTCCCACACTTGGCTTTTATTTTCTTTGCCTTTTTATTGTCCTCTATTCCATTTTAAATTAATTCTAACATTTTGGTTTGTTTCTCAATTTATGTCCTTTCCGAGGTAACAATAATTTCGGTGTTAACACCTAGTTTTATCGTTCATAAATATGTATAAACATTATTTTGAGTTCATTTAATTTATAATTTTGAAAAATTTTACTATAATTGGGTAGTCAGTATATAAGACTAGGGCTGTTCTTTATTATCAGAGAGCACTAGATTCTAATACAACTACTGCGTTACTAGTATTTTTAATGGTAACCAAGTGTATAAGTCAAAAATTTTTAAAATTCCGAAAGAATTTAACCCCTTACCACACTTAAGATCTTGCAATGCCCTCATTTGCAAGACATCAGTAACAATTTAAATTATTGAGGGTGATTAGCGTAGAAAAATGATTAAATTTTACCAAAGTTTCCAAACATATTGGCGTTTGTTTGCTGAATGATAAATGGTGCATATCATTTGTTCATTCCGTCTTGTTGTTACATTACATTTGTTTTTCGTTTTGTCGTCAAAAGTACTAGCTTTTGCTGAACTTAATGCCAGTCTTTGAAAATGCGCTGTTTTACCCTGTTGTGTACAATTGAAAATATACATACATACAAATATAAACATGCATGGCAATTTGAAATGGGACTTAAAATCCCACTTTCAAATTAAATATGAAATATTAGTACAACATAATAAAAATATTAAATATTACAATAAAACGAAAAACAGAAATAATATCATAAGTTTAAACATAAATAAACAGAAATAATAAAAATTAAAAATCATATAAATTACCAACCGGAACTAAATCAATCATGGATAGGGGTTCCAGTTCATGTCATCGTCCGGGTTCCATGGTTGGTGATAGGTGTACTGGTATGCCTGGTTAGGGTCGTAGAGAGTATAAGGCGGTCTCATCTCGGGCTGGTGTGGAGGATAGTAAGCTGGTCGGGTCGGGACGTAGTGATCCTGAGGTGACAGCCGGCTCATAATCTGACGCTGATGATTGTCCCATCTATCATGTTGTCGTTGCCTGGAATGCTCGTAATCATTCCGGGCTTGCCACTGCTCCATCCGACGAAATCTCTCCGCGTTTGTCATGTCTACCTCATTGAATCTTTAATTTTATAATTTTCTTAATTTCATTCAATTCACATTTTTGAAACCATAATTATTTTAAGTCAGACTTTTTTGTCCAAGTCTATATATATATATATATATATATATATATATATATATATATATATATATATATATATATATATATATATATATATATATATATATATATATATATATATATATATATATATATAGGGGCATGATCAATGGGGAAGTAACCAATCGGGGAGAAGCGGGGGGAAGCAATTTTTTTTTCGTTTTTTTTAAAATTTTTTTTTCGGCATCAAGATCACACGAAAATATGAACATTTAGAAGAGATACTTCGTGATGAGTGTTATTATTTAGGTGGGAAACGATTGACAAAAATAACATTCAAGATAATATTGTTCGTGAAGAATATGAACGTTTTTTTTTTCTTCATGTTTTGTGAAGTAAAATTTAGCCCGATTTAGAGTTTAGGGTTTAGGGTTTAGGGTTTGGTGTTTTGGGCTTATTCCATAAGCCCAAAACACCAAACCCTAAACCCTAAACTCTAAACCGTTCGTGTTAAAAACTCAATCTAAATCCTAAATCTAAACCCTAAACCCTAAATTTCTAAACCCTAATATCTAAACCCTATAAACCCTAATATCTAAACCCTAATATCTTAACCCCAATAGCTAAAACCTCAAAATACGCTCGAAAAACACGATAATTGTTATATATTACTTCTTCGAGCGTTTTTCCCGCCAAAATAAAAACATTTATCAAAAAGTGTCTCTACTAAATGTTCATATTTTCATCTCATCTATAATGTTCATGAACAAAGTTTTTTCAAAAAACTAAAAAAAAAATTTTTTGCTTCCCCCCGAATGGTTACTTCCCTCTTGATCCTACCACTAAATATATATATATATATATATATATATGAGGATACAGTGAGAACTCAATTGGTGTGATAACCCTGAGAACTCCAAATACACTGAAATTCGAGCAAAAACACACGCGGGCGAGCAAAAAACAAGGTAATTCGAACAAAAACTTGGCGGGCGAACAAAAAAGAAGGGAATTCGAACAAAAAAAACACGCGGCCGAACAAAAAAATAAGAGTCGAACAAAAAATTAAATGCATGTTCTACATTTTTTGTTCGGTTCTACAAAATTGTAGAACGAAAATGCGTTCGAATTGGGAATTTTCGTTCGAATTCGAGCATAAAACACGCGTCCGAACAATAAATGGGTATTCGAACAAAAAATCTTGTGTTCTACATACTGTTCTACAAAAATGTAGAACATGCAGCTTAAAAAATTGTTCGACCAAGACATATTTTGTTCGCCCGTGTGACTTTTTTTGTTCGAATATCTCCTTTTTTGTTCGAATTTCATGGTTCTCAGGGTTCGCACACCAAAAAAAGTTCTCATTTGATCGCTCTAATATATATATATATATATATATATATATATATATATATATATATATATATATATATATATATATATATATATATATATATATATATATATATATATATATATATATATAGTGAAAGGATCCTGAGAGAACTCTTCGTAGGAGAGAACCGAGAGAACCAAATAAGTGTACAGAGATCTTGTTTTCGTTCATCATCTTCACGAATTGATTTTGGCTTTGGATCGATCTGGAATGATTTGACGAAATATAAAAATGCATAAATCATCATTATGTATTCGCGAATGTATCTGCAAAATCTCAGCATCTAACTCTTAAATTCGAGCCCTAATTTTGAGGTCAAAGGTTCGAACTCTAAAGTCAACAGAGTGTTCATCATCAAATTCGAGTTTTATGTGTTGATTCAGGTTAGGGTAATGATTTTCGAGCACGTCAATCTGCTCACAGATTGAAGGTGAGTCTGCTACCTACAGACTGAATTTTTTTTTTATAAAAAAAAGTTTCAATCTACTTACAGATTGAGTTCAATCTGCATACAGATTGAGTTTCAATCTACATACAAATTGAAGGTCTTGACAGATCGAAAGCTAATGTGTGTTGGTTCCATGAGTTCTCTCCCATCCTTGGTTCCTTGTGGATCCTCACCCTATATATATATATATATATATATATATATATAAGTAATAATGTGAGAATATTCTCACTAGGGATGGCAATGGATGTTCCATCTATGGATATCCATCCGATCTGATCCATTTATAATGGATATGGATGATCTAAATGGACGATAAATGGATATGGATGATCTAAATATTTTGTGGATCGAATATGGATGACAATATATCATCCATGGATATATCCATCATCACCTGAAATACATCTATATATACAAAATACATACTAAATATTGACATATACATCTACATATCGATATACATATACATATAAACTATAAATTATAAAATTATTAACAAAAATAAGGATTATAAAAGTTATAATTACTAAGCAGTTATTAATAATATTTTACCTTACATATTTAGATTAGTTTATACATATATTTACTTACGTTGTAATGTATTTTGCTTAATTGAAATCACATTCGGCGACAAATAACAATCAAAACATGTATAACAAGCTAAAAACATAAAGATTATACATTTACATTTGTTAAAGTTTATATTTAATTTTCAAAATCGTCATTAGATTAGTATTTTACTGAATATCCAATGGATATCCATTAACCCGCTTAATCCATTGGATATTGATATGGATGGATGAAATAAAACTAAACGGATATGGATGCAGATATGGATGAACAAAAATTAAATGGATGTGGATATGGCATCACCCGATCCATATCCGATCCATTGCCATTCCTGCTTCTCACATTAAATTTTCATGAGAACAATTCTTAACCACTAGGTTATTATTGTGGTTGCAACTTTTTTATAGACCCAATAATAATATGATTCTTTCGTGAATAAACAGACTAATTTTTATCTTTTATTATCTTTTTTTAAAGGCAAGTAAATTTTATATAAATATAAAAATACACGAAACAAACTAGCAAGAAGTTAGACAAGACACCAGACCACACACAAACACACTGTGATGACCCGGAAAATTTCGACTAATTTAAACAAATTCTCTATACGATTTTTTATTTTGACACGTTAAACAAAGTCTGTTAGATTGAGTCTCAAAATTTTAGAACTGTTTCATATATACAATTACCTTTGACTACTTTCGACGATTCATGAACAATTATATGTATGTATATATATATGTACAAGTAAAAACGACTTTCCTACAGTAAACACTATTTGCTACAGTAAAACACTATTTGCTACAGTAAACACTATTTGATACAGTAAACACTATTTGCTACAGTAAACACTATTTGCTACAGTAAAACACTATTTGATGTCGACGAACTAGCAAACAAAAACGGATAAGGCGGCCATGCGATCGCATGAGCTACAGTAAATGGAGAAGTACTATAAATACGCCAGTTTGTTCGACGAAATATTTCACAATTAATTTTCTCTCAATATTTATATTTATATTATAATTATAATTTTAAATTTAAGTTTAATAATAATAAGGTATATACGAGGGTGTTTTTAATTCGGGTTTCAAACCGTTTTAAGCTAAGGAAATATTGGGTATTGTTCGGGGTATTGTTCTTGAATCCAAGGCCAACCATACAGTCATCTACCATCATTACGTCTACGCAATTTGCCTACAATATTGAGTCTCAATATTGAACCGTGAGTTTATAGACCCCTTTTTAAATGCTTTAAATATTTTGGGCTGAGAATACATTCAATTTATTTTAAACGCAATAAGACACAAGTACATACTAAATTCTACACTGAGTTAAACCGAAAATCCCTTAGCTTCGGTAACTAGTAGCTGCCAGTACATATGATATGGACTAGTGGGCGCGAATAATTGTATATGGATCCATAGGGCTTGACATCCCCGTCCGAGCTAGTGCGCTAGCCTTTTAACGGACATATGTTATTTGAGTTTATGACACGTTGGTTTGCGTGTATTAAAACAAATGGGGTAATTATCATTATAACCTTAAAGTTTAGTTACTAGTGTGCTCTGTTACATAGAATCTATTGATAAACTTTTGATGAAATCTTGTGGTCTATCTTTATATATTTATGACTCAAGCAATCAAACCTATAACTCACCAACATTCGTGTTGACCTTTTTATCATGTTTTATTCTCAGGTCCTTAGACTGCTTCCGCTGTGATATGCTTGTTGCCTGCATGGAGTCTCTCATGCTTTGTATAAAGTTTATTGCATTCTAAATAAAACTGCGTTGTGTAATAAATAATTGGACTGTAATGTCAACCTGTAAATTAAAGACTTATGTATTTTGGGGTTTTGCTTATACCTAAGCACTCGCCCACATGATTATGACTTTTTATGTTTAGAAAGTCACGTATTTTAATGAATGCAATATTTTATCAAAACGTATCATATAGAGGTCAAAACCTCACTGTGGAATCAATGATTAACGTGCCGCGTCATTAGCGATTTTGACGGGTCGTTACACACACAAACACACAAACAAATAAAAAACTCGAACACATTAGCACGAGAACACTAAAGGAAACTCTCACACCGATCCATGCAAAATACCATACATGAAATCCATACACGACTTGTAGGATCCTAGATATCATGAATACCATTAATGTGAACAATTAACCACATGAATGTAGAGAGCAATAGTCAAACTAGTCAACTATATTCCACGGCTCTCTTGAATACATTACAAATCGGTGACTAATGCTAACTAATCTAGGGAGCCTTGGATCCTTTGTACAACCCTCGTATAAAGGATCCTCCTTAAGGCTAGGAAATACGTTTTACTCCTTCTCGGGTACCTAACAATCTCCCCCAGGAGTGAGACGGGTTTCCAAAAACTAACTCCCTAGTAAACATACAACATTACAAGGAAAGAATCAACTATTGCTAACTAACTCCCCCCGAATGATGTACGGCCGTTGATGAAGATCTTGAAATCTTCAAAACTTGATGTCATCGTTCTTTCAACGGTCTTTGAGTTTGCACAGCGGAATGCACATTGAAGAACACATCACAAACTAAATATGTTACCATTAATTTCATGACCCGTCCTAATCCATCTGGACGAATACATTACATTTGGTTACATCACGAGGTACTTAACCTCTATATGATACATTTTACAAACATTGCATTTGTTTTTAAAAGACAAACTTTCATTACATTGAAAGTTGACGGCATGCATACCATTTCATAATATATCCAACTATAATTGACTTAATAATAATCTTGATGAACTCAACGACTCGAATGCAACATCTTTTGAAATATGCCATGAATGATTCCAAATAATATCTCTAATTGAGCAAATGCACAGCGGAAGATTTCTTTAATACCTGAGAATAAACATGCTTTCAAGTGTCAACCAAAAGGTTGGTGAGTTCATTAGTTTATCAAAAACATTCATTTCCATCATTTTAATAGACCACAAGATTTCAGATATTCAATTGTATACGTAACCCGAGTACATAATAACACGCGTAACTCGCGAATTAAAAATCATTCATATGGTGAACGCTTGATAACCGACTTAACTTTAATGCATAGAATATCCCCAAACAGAACCTCTCGTCTGTATAATAATAATAATCTCGAAGTACTAAAGCATCTGTACCCCGGATGGGACTTGTCGAGGTCCATAGATCTATCTTTAGGATTCGCGTCGATTAGGGGCCATACCCGTTTCCTAATCATTAGGTTACCAAGCTAAAAAGGGGTGATATTCAATATTCATAATCCAGCCATAGAATGTAGTTTTTGATCACTTGTGTCTATTTCGTAAAATATTAATAAAATCAGCGCATGTATTCTCAGTCCCAAAAATATATATAAAAAAGGAGTAATGAAACTCACAATACTGTATTTCGTAGTAAAAATACATATGACGTCATTGAACAAATGCAAGGTTGGCCTCGGATTCACGAACCTATATCATTAAAACATATTCTTGTAATCGAATAATTCTTTGTATTATTATTAATGATGTATTTGTTATATTTAATAATTTATAAGTTTTCTTATTTATTTATATATTTTCATTTTTATATATAGAAATATTAATATAATTAAGTTATGTAATTTAAATATTTTTTTGTATATGTAATCTTTATTTTTATACTTATAACCTTAACAATATCTTTAAAACCTTTATTTTCATAATCATACTAATTTTAATAATAATTATTAATAATGATATTGATAATACTAATAATAATAATAATAATAATAATAATAATAATAATAATAATAATAATAATAATAATAATAATAATAATAATAATAATAATAATAATAATAATGATAGTAAAAATGTTACTTTAAATGATAATATTAGTTTTAACAAAAATGATAGGTTTTGAAAATAATGTTACTTTTAGTAATAATGGTAATAATAATAATACTAATACTGATAATAATAATAACTATAATAATTTTACTACTAATGATAATAGTGATAATAATAATACTAGTAATAATAATGATATTGTTAAGAATGATATTTATGTTAATACTGATACTTTTAATAATAGCAATCTTATTAAGAATGATAATATTAATAATCGTATTACTTAATAATAATACTTCTATTGATAATAATATTAGTAACAACATTAATAATAATCATAATCATAATTATAACTAGGGTTATGATATTAATAAATATAATACATGGTAACTAATATTTATATTGATAATAATAATATTAATAACTATAATACTATTAACAATAATACTTATAAATATAAACATGATAATAATAATTATATTACTAATAATAACAATAATATTAATAACAATACAATATTAATAATGATAATAACAATAATAATAATAATAATAATAATAATAATAATAATAATAATAATAATATTAATAATGAAAAATGTATACCCTTTCAAAAGTCATCCTAAAAAGAATTGTCGCATACAAGACTCGAACCCATGACCTCTCGGACACCCGACAACACCTTGAACCATTCTATTGTTACGATTTTTCTATTTTAATACCCTTCCCAGTTTATATAATTCGTTTTCTGTTGCACCCTCTCCTTCCCAAAATCCAAGTCGATCAGAGCCCCAATTTAATCAACAACTCATTACTAAATTAATTTTTAGGCGTTAAAATTTATACATAAATGTTTATGGTGGGATTAAACTGATTATAACAACAAGAAAAAAAAAATAATAAAAAACTGTATCAGTTCATGAAGAACACGACATGAACTCAAAACTGATTTTCGAATTTAAGACCTTTTTAACAGAAACTTTGTACATGAAATATATTTATAATCCCTACTAGAAACTATAGGAACCATTAATTTAATTCAAATCACAACAGAAAAATCGAATTTAAATGAAAAATAGAAGTTGACTTTTTAAAACCCAAACTTTGACTCCAAAATTCTTACTCGATACGAAAAATTAGGATTTGAAACCTTCCACAAAGTTTAAACGTGGTATTTAGAACAGAATTGCATTAATAGAATTTGAAATTAATTACTAAGTCGTTCTATTTGAAAAATGAAAGTAAGAACAGGGCAGCTCCTGTTCTTTCTTTAATCTTTGTTTAAAAATTCGAATTTAACTAAGTTGTAAGTTGTTTCTGAGTGATTTCAAGAAATGTAATACTTATAATCAATTCACATTATGTGTAGTGATCAATTGGGTCAACATAAACTATTTGATCAGGTATAAAAAATATATAAAAAATTTAAAAGCTGATATAATTCCCTAACTGATTTTGTTTGCTATAGAAACATTAGGAATCGTTTTGTCCTAGCTGATAGACACCAAACAAATTAGGATACAGTTAGAAAACGATTGGAAACAGAATGCATATATTTTTCTGTATTTAATCATGCTTTTATTCATATTTGTATTTTTATGTATTTATTTATAATCTATATATGTATTTATTTTTATAGATGTCTGTATTCAATATATGTATATGTATTTAATCATAATCTTTTTATATATCAATGTTTATATGTTTGTATTTATATCCCTAATTGTATATCTCTTATTGTTATTTAATTATATGTATAGATTATATTTTAATCTTATTAATAAATGTAGATATAATAATAATATTCTTTAATATAATAGTAATACAAATATAATAATAATAATAATATTACTAATGGTAATGATAATAATTATTATGAAATTCATAACACTAATATTATTTATAGCCATAATACTAATTATAATATATTATTAATAATAACATTAACACTAATAATAATAATAAGAAGAATATATCTAACATTGACTTTAATAATGATAATAAAAATAGTTTTATTATTGATGGTATTAATAATATTATTAGTTATAATAATATTAACTTTTGCTGATAATAATATTATTTACAATAATAATATAACCATTTATATTTATTTAATTTCATATATATATATATATATATATATATATATATATATATATATATATATAATATAATATAATAAAAGTGATGATACAAATATTAATATAGCATTTACACTTAAAATTATAATTAAATTTAATATGTTACAATTTCAATTATATAATTTTTACCAATAATATAATATATTGAATCTTTAGTATTTATTTTATATTTAATATTTCTTATGTATAAAATTTATTCATATATATATATATATATATATATATATATATATATATATATATATATATATGTATTTATATGTATATATATTTACACATAATTGTCCTTGAATCGTCGAGAATAGTCAAAGGTTATCTGAAACTATGTAAGCAGTTCAAAATTTTTAAGACTCAACATTACAAATGTAACAACCCAAACCAATAACCAACTGATAACGCGAAACAAAAAAAAAATTTTATTCAGAAGAGTGCGCCATGCGCACCACCTCTGGGTGCACGACGCGCACAGGCCCAAATCAGTTCTGTCCGGTTTTGCAAATTTTCAAATAAAGATCTCCCACTTCCCGACATATTTAGACGAAACGCTTTTCACAACATGTTATAATAGTTAAAACTCACACAATTCAATCATAAAACAAGTTTTACAAAACGGGGCCCACATCGGCCGTTTTACGAGTTTCGTACAAATTATGAGGTTCGACCACATTAGTTTAATTTCCAAACGACACTATGAGCATGGTGTTTGGGGGTTAAACTACCCAAATCTCGATCAAACTCCAAAAGCTTTAACATCCAAAAGCGTCCCTTAACAAACAAGCAGGATCTCTAATCCATACGAATGCCCTTACCCTTGTCTCCACCGGAGCCTATATAAAGATAAACAACGAGAGGGTAAGCAAAGCTTAGTGAGTGTAACAATTATACATACACATATATAACCCATCTATTTGCATTCGCACCCACCAAATACCCCATACGAGAATATAACTCAAATAGCATGCCGTCTTACTCATAATGCTAACAACTCGTACACTATCACCGCATCACATTAGCATATACACAACACAATATATATATATATAGCATGCTAAACAATATCCATTAACATAATATGGTTAACCATAACGCTATGGTGCTGCCGGCTCGTGGTTCACACCATACGCATTTGAGTCCCACTCGTTTATAGTGCTACCGGCTCGTGGTTCACACTTTGTTTATAGTGCTACCGGCTCGTGGTTTACACTTGTTTATAGTGCTACCGGCTCGTGGTTCACACTTATTTATAGTGCTACTGGCTCGTGGTTCACACTTTTTTATAGTGCTACCGGCTTGTGGTTCACGCTTGTTTATAGTGCTACTGTCTCGTGGTTCACACTTGATGCTACCGGCTCATGGTTCACATCATAATACCCGTCACATACATGTTATGGTACTACCGGCACGTGGTTCATACCATAACATTCACAAATAAATACGTCGTATACACGTACGCATAATTATTCCACTCACCTTAAAGATTTGGTGATGGTTTTATCCTTTCGCAAGCTTCAAAGCCAAGTACCTAATGCAATAAGTACTCGATCAACAAACAAACTTGTTGGACTAAATACCAACACCTTACTCATGTGCATTTAATGACTTAATGCATTAAATGCCCCATTTTCACCAAAACCGCCCCTTAAGGGTCAAGACCATCATTAATCACTTAAAAGCTAGTGATTAAGGTCCATCAACACTAACTAACACACAATTAGGGTATTTCATACCCATCTTTCCCAACTAGGTCAATCATTACACACTTGACCATTTTAAAACCAACACACCCATTTCGGGTTATCCACTAACCCAATGACACCCATTTACATTAATAACTAGGTGTGCTAGTAATTAACTAACCAATTATGACTCATAAACTCATTCATCATTTTGAAATCCTAGGTTAGTCATTCTTGAGTCCTCATGACTCAATATTACCCAAGAACACCCAAAATCATCAAATATGGGTTTTATGTTCTTCATTTACCCAAACCCTAATCCTTACACAAAATCAAAGTAAGGAAATTAAAGTTAGAACATACCACTATAACCAAAACGTAGCTAGAGAGGAGATGAACAACTTTATAACTCGAGCTAAGACTCAAAACTAGCTCCTTCTTTCTTTGCTTGAGCTTTCTCACACAAGAATCTCACTCTCTCTCTCAAATTAAAGTGGATAGGATAAGGTTGTTGGAAATGGAGTGAATGACACCCCAAGATCTGACCTACTGGCCTCAAACTCGTCCACAAGTGAAATTACCAAAAAGCCCATCAAAATATCTGATTAAAATAAGCAGAACCCTGCTACAGTAATAGTGCGCTGCGCACACCCTTAGGTGTGCGCTGAGCGCACCTTGCCCAGTTTAGCTTCTAACCTCCGTTTAAATACACAACGTCACCCACACTCCATGTACTCTATATACACCACTGTACAATTATTACTCGGGTCTTACAACTCTCCCCCACTTGAATCGGAGCGTGTCCTCACGATCCAAGCCGCATGACAAGAGGGAAGATAAACTAACACGAACTCTTCGGGCTCCCAAGTAAATTCGGAACCTTTACTTCGACGCCATTGAACTTTAAAAGTTCTCACTTCTTTATTTCTAAACTTTTTGACCTTCTCATCGAATATAGCAATCGGCTCCTCAATATACTCTAACTTATTGTTTAGCTCAATCTCGTCTAAAGGTACCCAAGATGAATCATCTGCAAGATGTAGTGACCCGAACTTTTCCATGTTTATATATATTAAATGAAATTGTTATTTACACAATTAAGTGTTTCCAACATGTTAAGCAATCAAACTTGTTAAGACTTGATTAAGTGAAATAGATTTCATATAAACAATTGACCACCCAAGTTGACCGGTGATCCACGAACGTTAAACTTGTAAAAACTATATGATGTTATATATATGGATATATATATATATATATATATATATATATATATATATATATATATATATATATATATATATATATATATATATATATATATATATATATATATATAGATATATATATATAGTTAACATGGTATTATGATAATTAAACATATCATTAAGTACATTAACAATGAACTACATATGTAAAAACAAGACTACTAACTTAAGGATTTTGAAACGAGGCATATATGTAACGATTATCGTTGTAACGACATTTAATTGTATATATATCATATTAAGATATATTAATACATCATAATATCATGATAATATAATAATTTAACATCTCTTTAGATATAATAAACAATGGGTTAACAACATTTAACAAGATCGTTAACCTAAAGGTTTCAAAACAACACTTACATGTAATAACTAACGATGACTTAACGACTCAGTTAAAATGTATATACATGTAGTGTTTTAATATATATTTATACACTTTTGAAAGACTTCAATACACTTATCAAAGTACTTCTACTTAACAAAAATGCTTACAATTACATCCTCGTTCAGTTTCATCAACAATTCTACTCGTATGCACCCGTATTCGTACTCGTGCAATATACAGCTTTTAGATGTATGTACTATTGGTATATACAATCCAATGATCAGCTCTTAGCAGCCCATGTGAGTCACCTAACACATGTGGGAACCATCATTTGGCAACTAGCATGAAATATCTCATAAAATTACAAAAACATTAGTAATCATTCATGACTTATTTACAAGTAAACAAAATTACACATTCTTTATATCTAATTCATATACCAACGACCAAAAACACCTACAAACACTTACATTCTTCAATTTTCTTAATCTAATTAATCTCTCTCAAGTTCTATCTTCAAGTTCTAAGTGTTCTTCATAAATTCTATAAGTTCTAGTTTCATAAAATCAAGAATACTTCCAAGTTTGCTAGCTTACTTCCAATCTTGTAAAGTGATCATCCAACCTCAAGAAATCTTTCTTATTTACAGTAATATATCTTTCTAAGGGTAATACTCATATTTAAACTTTGATTCAATTTCTATAACTATAGCAATCTTATTTCGAGTGGAAATCTTACTTGAACTTGTTTTCGTGTCATGATTCTGCTTCAAGAACTTTCAAGCCATCCAAGGATCCTTTGAAGCTAGATCTATTTTTCTCATTTATAGTAGGTTTACCTACTAAAATTAAGGTAGTAATGATGTTCATAACATCATTCAATTCATACATATACAACTATCTTATTCGAAGATTTAAACTTGTAATCACTAGAATATAGTTTAGTTAATTCTAAACTTGTTCGCAAATAAAGTTAATCCTTCTAACTTGACTTTTAAAATCAACTAAACACATGTTCTATATCTATATGATATGCTAACTTAATGATTTAAAACCTGGAAACACGAAAAACACCGTAAAACCGGATATACGCCGTCGTAGTAACACCGCGGGCTGTTTTGGGTTAGTTAATTAAAAACTATGATAAACTTTGATTTAAAAGTTGTTCTTCTGGGAAAATTATTTTTCTTATGAACATGAAACTATATCCAAAAATCATGGTTAAACTCAAAGTGGAAGTATGTTTTCCAAAATGGTCATCTAGACGTCGTTCTTTCGACTGAAATGACTACCTTTACAAAAACGACTTGTAACCTGTATTTCATACTATAAACTTATACTTTTTATGTTTATATTAATAAACTTAAGTCCAATATGAAACCATAGCAACTTGAAACACTCAAAACGGATTTAAAACGAAGAAGTTATGGGTAAAACAAGATTGGATAATTTTTCTTGTTATAGCTACGTGAAAATTGGTAACAAATCTATATTAATCATATCCTAGCTAACTCATATTGTATTATACATGTATTTTAATATATTATGTAATCTTGGGATACCATAGACACGAATACAATGTTTTGACATATCATATCGACCCATCTATATATATATATATATATATATATATATATATATATATATATATATATATATATATATATATATATATATATATATATTTCAAAACAACCATAGACACTCTATATGCAGTAATGTTGGAGTTAGCTATACAGGGTTGAGGTTGATTCCAAAATATTATATATACTTTGAGTTGTGATCTAGCCTGAGGCTTGTATACACGAGGTCGTGGATTGATTCAAGATAATATATATTGCTTTATTTTTCTGTACATCTAACTGTGGACAACTAGTTGTAGGTTACTAATGAGGACAGCTGACTTAATAAACTTAAAACAGCAAAAAAGTATTAAAAATGTTGTAAATATATTTTGAACATACTTTGATATATATGTACATATTTGTTATAGGTTCGTGAATCGACCAGTGGCCAAATCTTACTTCCCGACGAAGTAAAAATCTGTGAAAGTGAGTTATAGTCCCACTTTTAAAATATAATATTTTGGGATGAGAATACATGCAGTTTTATACATGTTTTACAAAATAGACACAATTAAATGAAAATACATTCTATGACTGTATTATTAAACCGAATATGCCCCTTTTTAGTCTGGTAATCTAAGAATTAGGGAACATACACCCTAATTGACGCGAATCCTAAAGATATATCTATTGGGCCCAACGAGCCCCATCCAAAGTACCGGATGCTTTAGTACTTCGAATTCATCATGTCCGAAGGGAGTCCCGGAATGATAGGGGATATTCTATATGCATCTTGTTAAGGTCGGTTACCAGGTGTTCACCATATGAATGATTTTTATCTCTATGTATGGGATGTATATTGAAATATGAAATCTTATGGTCTATTATTACGATTTGATAAATATAGGTTAAACCTATAACTCACCAACATTTTTGTTGACGTTTAAAGCATGTTTATTCTCAAGTGATTATTAAGAGCTTCCGCTGTTGCATGCTATTATATGGAAAAGATTTGGTGTCAGCATGCTTGTATTATATTGTTTAAAACTTCATTCGAGATTTATTTTGTTGTAACATATTAATATTTATAAACCAATATGTATTGGTAGTGTGTAAGTGTGATATTTGTTAGATAATCATTTCTGGATAATCTAAGTGGTGTCTTGTTAACCTTGTCGATAAAATAAAGGTTATGTTTTGTTTTAAAAACGAATGCAGTGTTTGAAAAATGTCTCATATAGAGGTCAAAATCTCGCAATGAAATCAATTAATATGGAACGTTTAAAATCAATATGAACGGGACATTTCAGTTGGTATCCGAGCGTTGGTCTTAGAGAACCAGAAATTTGCATTAGTGTGTCTTATCAAGTTTGTTAGGATACATTAGTGAGTCTGGACTTCGACCGTGTTTTCTTTAAAAACGATTGCTTAACACTTTTGTTGAAAACTATATATTATTAACATGTAAATATTATGTGATATATTAATCTCTTAATGTGTTTGATATTGTGTGATAGATGTCTACTACTAGTACAAATCCCATTGACTCACCTAATAATAATGAAGAGTCGAATATAATTTGGGAAGATTCACAAATTTCAGAAGAGGAACCGGAAGAAGAGGAACCGGGAGAAGAGGAACCGGAAGAAGAGAAATCAGAAGAGGAGGAACCGGAAGAGGAGGAACCGAAAGAAGAAGAAGAGGTTCCGGAGGAAGAAATATTGATACCTACAGTAAATCGATTAAATAAAAGAAAATCATCAACCAACGGACCAAAGTTAAAAATGGTCAATGGTGTTTCCGCCGAGGAAGCAAAATATTGGGAAGATTACCAATTTTCTGATGAATCAGATCCCGATGAGGATTCCGATGATGTTATAGAAATTACCTCGACCCAATTTAATAAAGCAAAAGAAAATAATAAGGGAAAAGGTATAAAAATAGAGAAACCTGATTCCAACCCCGATGAACTTTATATGTATCGGCAACGTCCGTATTTCCTAAAATGTAACAATAACCCGAGAACCTCTAAACCACCAGGTTTTTCAAAACCATTGTGGAAAATGACAGCTCGTATTAGGGGAGCATCATATATCCCTAGGAAATTAGCAAAACGAACCAAGTCCAAAGAAGAAGAAACGAGTGAGTCGGATTAAAGAGTTGTAATCATGTTGTGTAATATATGTAATATAGCTTGCTTATGCTTTTTTGATAAATGTAAAATTGCTTGTATTGTTTGTTAATTATCTTTTATGAATCTAACCCTCGTCTATTTTTACAGTATAAAAACACAAAATGGACGTTAAGGGTAAACAACCGAATATTTTAGAAGACCTACCAGAGGATATAATTGATGAAATCTTGTCTAGAGTCGGTAAGAATTCATCAGCACAATTAGTTATGACGAAATTAACTTGTCAAACATTTGAAAGACTTTCCAAAAATGCCTTAGTTTATATAAGGCTTTCCTTTGATAGGTGGGATATATCACATTGGGGAGACTGTAAGTTACGTCGTGTTTTCTTTAAAGCGTTAAATGCTGGGAACCCAAATGCAATTATACGCTACGGGTTAAGAACCTATTTTGACTCAACATATCCCAACATAGGATTTTGTGAGTTAGAAAGAGCTTCTAACATGCAACATAAAGAAGCATGTTATACTTACGGGTTAGTGATATTCGCTTCTTAACCAAAGTGAGAAAAAGAATATCGGGTTACAACTTTTAAATAAAACCTTCCCACAAGTGACGGATTCAGTAGTTGGGGTGAGAAACAAGGTTTTTAGATTATTGCGAGGCTGTTGGACATTATGAAACCCTCGTCCTTTTGACGACATTACAACATGCTACCTAGCCAATGGTCATAACGATTACTTTCCACAAGACCAAGGATGGGAAGTCGTCTTAGTAAAACCTGAATGCATGACTTGTTTCTGGACTTATGAATTATGTATCTTTATTTCTTTTGCTGAACAACTTGCGTATTAACTAGAATTGCCTTTATAGCTGCTGAGTAGCAAAGATATTATGTGCTATATTTCATCCTATATGTATAATAGTGGTATTGTAAGTTTGTAAAATGTTGTATAAAGGTTTGAACGCGAAATATTATTGTAATAAGTTTTTCATATAGAAGCGTAGTAGTTGAGTTGTATAGTAGCTAGTAAGTATGAACTTAACTGGTAGGTACTACCCGAATTAAAACTATAAAATGCTAATATGAAGAAAAAGCTTTTATAAATAAGTTCATATAATGCTACGAGATACTATTGACTACTCTTAAATTATATATGATTAACTCAATTCTTTTGGCTATTTTTGAAGGAAATGGCACCGGCGACTCGTCAGAATTTGAACATGAGCGAGGAAGACTTTCGTATTTTCCTTGCAGCAAACATAGCCGCAGTACAGGCTGCGATGCAAAATAACAATAACTCTGGATCTAGCAGTGGAACTAATTCCACAAGAAATCGTGTAGGATGCTCCTACAAAGAATTCACTGCCTGCAAACCTTTAGAATTTGATGGAACTGAAGGACCAATTGGATTAAAACGGTGGACCGAGAAAGTCTAATTGGTGTTTGCCATAAGTAAGTGTACTGAAGAGGATAAAGTTAAGTACGCTACGCAAACCTTCACAGGTACTGCGTTAACTTGGTGGAACACCTATCTTGAACATGTAGGACAAAATGCTGCTTACGCACTACCGTGGTCGGCATTCAAGCAATTGATGAACGAGCAGTACCGTCCTAGAAACGAAGTCAATAAGCTCAAGGTAGAGCTTAGAGAGTTACGAACACAAGGGTTCGACATTACCACATATGAACGACGATTCACAGAGTTGTGCCTATTATGTCCAAGAACGTTCGAAGATGAAGAAGAGAAGATCGACGCGTTTATAAAAGGGTTACCAGTAAGGATTCAAGAAGATGTGAGTTCACACGAGCCCACTTCCATACAAAAGGCAAGTCGAATGGCTCATAAAATCATAAATCAGATTGAGGGAAGAATTAAAGAGCAGGCAGCTGAAGAAGCCAACACGAAACAACTCAAGAGAAAGTGGGAAGAAACCAGTGACAAGGGTCACCAATACAACAACAACAACAATTACAACCACAATCGCAAAAATAACCGCAATCCCAAAAATAACTACAACAAACGTCCCAACAATAGCAACAACTACAACAACCGTTCCAACAATAATAACAATCCCAACAACAACCTCAATAACAACAACGACAACAAAAACCAAAAATGCCAAAGGTGTGAAGAGTACCACTAGAATGGGTTCTGTACGACATTTTACACCAAGTGTAAAAGAACTGGCCATGGTACGAAAAAGTGTGAGGTCTACGGACCAAAGTTTAACAGAACTAAAGGAACAAAAGTGGAGAAACAAGTAATGCCGCCTTTGTTTGTTATGGATGTGGAAAACCGGGCCACATTAGAAGTAATTGCCCGAATCAAGGGAATACTAATGGGCAGGGCCGTGGAAGAGTTTTCAATATTAATACGGCAGAAGTGCAGGAAGACTCGGAGCTTGTTACGGGTACGTTTCTTATTGATAATAAATCTGCTTATGTTTTATTTGATTCGGGTGCGGATAGAAGCTATATGAGTAGAGAATTTTGTGCTAAGTTAAGTTGCCCATTGACGCCTTTGGATAGTAAATTTTTACTCGAATTAGCAAACGGTAAATTAATTTCAGCAGATAATATATGTCGGGATAGAGAAATTAAACTGGGGGATGAAACGTTTAAAATTGATTTAATAACAGTCGAGTTAGGGAGTTTTGATGTAATAATTGATATGGACTGGTTGAAAAAGGTGAGAGCAGAGGTCGTTTGTTACAAAAATGCGATTCGCATTATGCGTGAAAAGGGAAAACCTTTAATGGTGTACGGAGAGAAGAACAATGCGAAATTAAATCTTATTAGTAGTTTGAAGGCGCATAAACTAATAAGAAAAGGTTGTTACATCATTCTAGTACACATCAAGGAAGTTAAACCTGAAGAAAAGAACATCAGTGATGTTCCTGTCGCAAAAGAATTTTCCGATGTATTTCCGAAAGAATCACCGGGATTACCCCCACATCGATCCATTGAATTTCAAATAGACCTTGTACCAGGAGCTGCACCAATAGCTCGTGCTCCATACAGACTCGCACCCAGCGAAATGAAAGAATTACAAAGTCAGTTACAGGAACTTTTAGAGCGTGGTTTCATTCGACCAAGCACATCACCATGGGGAGCTCCTGTTTTGTTTGTCAAGAAGAAGGATGGTACATTTAGGTTGTGTATCGACTATCGAGAGTTGAACAAACTTACCATCAAGAACCGCTACCCACTATGGAGAATCGACGACTTATTTGATCAACTACAAGGCTCGTCGGTTTATTCGAAGATTGATTTACATTCTAGGTATCATCAAATGCGGGTGAAGGAGGATGATATTCCAAAGACTACTTTTAGGACGCGTTACGGTCATTACGAGTTTATGGTTATGCTGTTTGGGTTGACCAACGCACCAGCTGTGTTCATGGACCTCATGAACCGAGTGTGTGGACCATACCTTGACAAGTTTGTCATTCTTTTCATCGATGACATACTTATTTACTCAAAGAATGACCAAGAGCATGAAGAACATTTGAGAAAAGTACTAGAGTTGTTAAAAAAAGAAAAACTGTACGCTAAGTTTTCAAAGTGTGCATTTTAGTTGGAAGAAGTTCAATTCCTCGGTCATATAGTGAACAAAGAAGGTATTCAAGTGGATCCAGCAAAGATTGAAACCGTTGAAAAGCGAAAAACTCCGAAAACTCCGAAACACATACGCCAATTTTTAGGACTAGCTGGTTATTACAGGAGATTCATCCAAGATTTTTCCAAAATAGCAAAACCCTTGACTGCATTAACGCATAAAGGGAAGAAATTTGAATGAAAAGATGAACAAGAAAAAGCGTTTCAATTGTTAAAGAAAAAGTTAACTACGGCACCTATATTGTCATTACCTGAAGGGAATGATGATTTTATGATATATTGTGACACCTCAAAGCAAGGTCTCGGTTATGTATTAATGCAACGAACGAAAGTAATTGCTTATGCGTCTAGACACTTGAAGATTCAAGAGCAGAATTATACGACACATGATTTGGAATTAGGCGGGGTTGTTTTTGCATTAAAGACTTGAAGGCACTACTTATATGGGGTCAAAAGTATTATATATACCGACCACAAAAGTCTTCAACACATATTTAATCAGAAACAACTGAACATGAGGCAACGCATGTGGATTGAATTGTTGAATGATTACAACTTTGAGATTCGTTACCACCCGGGGAAGGCAAATGTTGTAGCCGACGCCTTGAGTAGAAAGGACAGAGAACCCATTCGAGTAAAAGCTATGAATATAATGATTCACAATAACCTTACTACTCAAATAAAGAAGGCGCAACAAGGAGTTTTAAAAGAAGAAAATTTAAAGGATGAAATACCCAAAGGATCGGAGAAGCATCTTAATATTCGGGAAGACGGAACCCGGTATAGGGTTGAAAGAATTTGGGTACCAAAATTTGGAGATATGAGAGAATTGGTACTTAGGGAAGCTCATAAAATCAGATACTCAATACATCCTGGAACGGGGAAGATGTACAAGGATCTCAAGAAACATTTTTGGTGGCCGGGTATGAAAGCCGATGTTGCTAAATATGTAGGAGAATGTTTGACGTGTTCTAAGGTCAAAGCTAAGCATCAGAAACTATCAGGTCTACTTCAACAACCAGAAATCCCGGAATGGAAATGGGAAAACATTACCATGGATTTCATCACTAAATTGCCAAGGACTGTAAGTGGTTTTGATACTATTTGGGTAATAGTTGATCGTCTCACCAAATCAGCACACTTCCTATCAATAAGAGAAGATGACAAGATGAAGAAGTTAGCACGACTGTATTTGAAGGAAGTCGTCTCCACACATGGAATACCAATCTCTATTATCTCTGATAGGGATGTCAGATTTATTTTAAGATTCTGGCAGACATTACAGCAAGCATTAGGAACTCGTCTAGACATGAGTACTGCCTATCATCCACAAACTGATGGGCAGAGCGAAAGGACGATACAAACGCTTGAAGACATGCTACGAGCATGTGTTATTGATTTCGAAAACAGTTGGGATCGACATCTACCGTTAGCAGAATTTTCCTACAACAACAGCTACCATTCAAGCATTGAGATGGCACTGTTTGAAGCACTTTATGGTAGAAAGTGCAGGTCTCCGATTTGTTGGAGTGAAGTGAGGGATAGACAGATTACGGGTCCAGAAATAATACAAGAAACTACCGAGAAGATCATCCAAATTCAACAACGGTTGAAAACCGCCCAAAGTCGACAAAAGAGCTACGCTGACATTAAAAGAAAAGATATAGAATTTGAAATTGGAGAGATGGTCATGCTTAAAGTTACACCTTGGAAAGGCGTTGTTCGAATTGGTAAAAGAGGGAAATTAAATCCAAGGTATATTGGACCATTCAAGATTATTGATCGTGTCGGACCAGTAGCTTACCGACTTGAGTTACCTCAACAACTCACGGCTGTACATAACACTTTCCACATCTCGAATTTGAAGAAATGTTTTCCTAAAGAAGATCACACTATTCCATTAAACGAAATCAAAATCAACGAAAAACTTCAATTCATCGAAGAACCCGTCGAAATAATGGACCGTGAGGTTAAAAGACTAAAGCAAAACAAGATACCAATTGTTAAGGTTCGATGGAATGCTCGTAGAGGACCCGAGTTCACCTGGGAACTAGAAGATCAGATGAAGAAGAAATACCCGCACTTATTTCCAGAAGATACGTCAACACCTCCAACTGCTTAAAATTTCGGGACGAAATTTATTTAACGGGTAGGTACTGTAGTGACCCGAACTTTTCCATGTTTATATATATTAAATGAAATTTTTATTTACATGATTAAGTGTTTCCAACATGTTAAGCAATCAAACTTGTTAAGACTTGATTAAGTGAAATAGATTTCATATAGACAATTGACCACCCAAGTTGACCGGTGATTCACGAACGTTAAAACTTGTAAAAACTATATGATGTTATATATATGGATATATATAGTTAACAAGGTATTATGATAAGTAAACATATCATTAAGTATATTAACAATGAACTACATATGTAAAAACAAGACTACTAACTTAAGGATTTCGAAACGAGGCATATATGTAACGATTATCGTTGTAACGACATTTAATTGTACATATATCATATTAAGATATATTAATACATCATAATATCATGATAATGTAATAATTTAACATCTCTTTAGATATAATAAACAATGGGTTAACAACATTTAACAAGGTCGTTAACCTAAAGGTTTCAAAACAACACTTACATGTACTAACGATGACTTAACGACTCAGTTAAAATGTATATACATGTAGTGTTTTAATATGTATTCATACACTTTTGAAAGATTTCAAGACACTTATCAAAGTATTTCTACTTAACAAAATGCTTACAATTACATCCTCGTTCAGTTTCATCAACAATTCTACTCGTATGCACCCGTATTCGTACTCGTACAATACACAGCTTTTAGATGTATGTACTATTGGTATATACACTCCAATTATCAGCTCTTAGAAGCCCATGTGAGTCACCTAACACATGTGGGAACCATCATTTGGTAACTAGCATGAAATATCTCATAAAATTACAAAAATATTAGTAATCATTCATGACTTATTTATAAATAAACAAAATTACACATCCTTTATATCTAATCCATATACCAACGACCAAAAACACCTACAAAAACTTTCATTCTTCAATTTTATTCATCTAATTGATCTCTCTCAAGTTCTATCTTCAAGTTCTAAGTGTTCTTCATAAATTCTATAAGTTCTAGTTCCATAAAATCAAGAATACTTCCAAGTTTGCTAGCTTACTTCCAATCTTGTAAAGTGATCATCCAACCTCAAGAAATCTTTCTTATTTATAGTAATATATCTTTCTAATACAAGGTAATACTCATATTCAAACTTTGATTCAATTTCTATAACTATAACAATCTTATTTCGAGTGAAAATCTTACTTGAACTTGTTTTCGTGTCATGATTCTGCTTCAAGAACTTTCAAGTCATCCAAGGATCCTTTGAAGCTAGATCTATTTTTCTCATTTCTAGTAGGTTTACCTACTAAAATTAAGGTAGTAATGATTTTCATAACATCATTCGATTCATACATATAAAACTATCTTATTCGAAGATTTAAACTTGTAATCACTAGAACATAGTTTAGTTAATTCTAAACTTGTTCGCAAATAAAGTTAATCCTTCTAACTTGACTTTTAAAATCAACTAAACACATGTTCTATATCTATATGATATGCTGACTTAATGATTTAAAACCTGGAAACACGAAAAACACCGTAAAACCGGATATACGCCGTCGTAGTAACACCGCGGGCTGTTTTGGGTTAGTTAATTAAAAACTATGATAAACTTTGAGGTTTTGTTATTTCCATTTTTGAATTTGTTGAATCTGAATCACTAGAGGATTCTGATTTAATGGTTTCTTCCTCGACAATCTCAGATTGTATGATTTGTGGTTCAGGAGGAATGATTAGTGGATCAGGATCTATGAATTGTCCCTCCGGATTCTCAATTGTGAGATTTGGTTCAAAAATTGGATTATCGGAAATTTGAGTTGGAGTACTTGGTCGACTAGATGACGATTCTAAAGAAAAATCAACGGCGACATTATTGGCTAGATGTCTTGATCGAGTTACAGGTGGTGAACGTCCGAAAAGTGGTGAACGTTTTGCTCGGTGCATTCACTGAATATCCTATTAGTTATAAAAAAAATTATATAGTTATTAAATTAATAGACTTTTCTTATTTTGCCCACGTTTTGAATAGCCAATAGATGCAGCAGGTAGCCAGGACCCTTTAAATCGGAAGCCCACAACTCGCCACTAACAAATCCAACTATTACTACGAACCAGAAAATTTTTGATGTCTATCAATTTAACCGCTTAAAATAATTTTTCTTTTTGAAATTTTAGAGAAGAAATAGAAAAATTCTATGTCCTAAAAACTAGAGCGTCGAGAAATAAGAAAGAAAAAGAATGCGCGTCGAAAAACGTCAAAAAATAAAAATAAGAAAGAAAAATGTCGAAACTTAAAAGTCTAAAAATTATATATAAAAAGTTGCGCCTAAAGGTATTAACACTTAAACGGAATTATATATCCAAAATGGCAATAACTTAAAAGGCACTAAAATATATAAACGGCGTCGCAAAATTCAAAAGCGCCTAAATCTTCATCTAAAGAAAAAGCACTTAAGGGATTTTTACGGCAAACTTAACAATCTAGAAATATAAAAATAACTACGGCAAATACTAGTCTTAAAGCTAATTACGAACAAAAAATATACAAATTATGAATTAAACGTTTAAAATATACAATTTATAAAAAGATATTAAAAATGATAAAATTACTTATTTTTATAAAAATATTATTTTTATATTATTATTTTATAAAAGATATTAATTTATATAATTAATAATAACTTAATATTACAAACTATATATTAAAACTAAAATTAAAAACTAATTAAATAATTAAAACCCTAAATATAATTATAATTATTAAATTAAAACCATAATCCAGTAATTAATGCAGGGACCAGACCTATCAGAAGCACCTACGCGATCACGTAGGAATTACACAGGAAAGCTCCGCGATCGCGGAATAATACAGTACTGGGTTCGAATTTGGGCTTAAAACAGACTCGGCTCGATTCTAAATTTTAATTAAAAACTGATTTGGGCTTCGAATTTTGGCCCAGTTCGCGTGTTTTTTTTTTCACAAAATAAATAAAGAAAATATTATTAAAATAAACTTATGTTTTAAAATCTAAAAATAAAAATACTTTTTAATTTTATAGATAAAATCTTAAAAATATATAAATTTTTTTTTTGTTTTTATATTTTTAATTTTAATATTTAAAACTTAAATAAATATATTTTTACAAAAATATAGTTTTTCACCGAGTTCCCTGGCAGCGGCGCCAAAAACTTGATGATGTTGGAGCGGGGTACGAAATAGTTATATTTTTATTACGAAATACGTTACAAATTACACAAGTTTTATTTATTTATAGAGTGGATATACCTAAACCTTGCTACAACACTTATAGGCAGTGTACCTAATCGTACAGTAGTGTAGTTTTTAGTAAGTGCGGTTCGTTCCACAGGGAGCTGGTAAAGTTTAACACTATATTTTTATATAATTATATTTGTACAAAATATTATATATATATATATATATATATATATATATATATATATATATATATATATATATATATATATATATATATATATTAATAATATATAAAAGGGGGTTTACTGTTTATTGACTGGTTTGTCAATTTTATATTTTAAGCGTAAAGATAAATGACAATAATTAAAGTGCGTAAAATAAATTACATTATTTAAATGACAATAAATAAAATTGCGAGTAAATAAAAGTACGATGAGAAATACAATAAAACAATTATGCTTATTTAAACTTCCGTAATCATGATGTTTGGCGTTTTGATTTTAATTAATTATCTTGGGTTAATTGTCCTTTGTCCTGGATTTATTTGATACCTATCTGGTTTTTGTCCACAATAATCCATCGGTCATAATTATAAAATGATCGTCAAATTAACCTTATTCCCGAAGTCAAATATTCCAACTAATTAGGGATTCGAACTGTAACAAGGTCTTAATACTTTGTTAATAATTACACCAGGTTATCGACTGCGTGTAATCCAAGGTTTTAATACTTTGTTAACAATTACACCAATTACCCTTGTATGTAATCCACCATTATTTTAATTAGTCCAAGATTATTAATTTACCCACTTGATCAGAATGAATAATCAATTACCCAACCTAATTGATTAATTAAATGATTGTTAAAGATGTCGTATAAATGTTACTAAATAGGACATGCATAATCATTTAATAATTATTAGATTAACTAATTTGAAGATAGGTTCGACATGCTCCAAAGAATTTTCATTCAATTAGACAATACCTCCCATCTATTAATGGTTCATGGTCCAATGTCCACAAGTGTCGGTCTTTTGTCCATACCCTAATTATGGTACAAAATTTAATAACCCAATCTTAATTTTTTGTCTAACATCACGATTACTTCGGCTCAAATAAGCATAATAATAACTTAGTTACGAGACATTAATTTAAATAATTTAAACATAGCTTACAGTGATTATTTATCGCGTAGCGTTACACGGACAGAGTTCCGACTTAAAACCCGTAAAACATTCTTACAATAACCTTATTATTATTAACTTAAAATTAAAATTAAAATTATAAAATATAAATATAAATATAAACTGAGATAGATAGATAGAATTGGGTACGTAAAGAGTACAGACTGCTCGAGCTTTTATAGGCCTTTTCTGATTTCGGCTGCTCCACTATCGCTTAGATTTTACCCTTTACAGCTCCGCTATCGCGGAGTTTCGCAGATCCAGCTCACCATTTTTGGATTTTTATTTGTCGACATATTTATTAAATATATATAATATATAAATAATTTATATAATTATTTATATATTATATTTTATTCTTGTGCATAGTTGACTCATAATTTTTGGTCCATTGCGTCGGGCGTTGATAGTTAGCTCAAGTCCCGGTTTCGGATTTTCGAACGTCCTTTCGTACAATTTAATATCTTGTACTTTGCGTTTCACAACTTGTACTCTTGTCATTTTTAGACGTTTCTCATCAATAAATTGAACCACTTGGATTGTATCTTGTACATTTGAGCTTTTTGGACGGTTTTGTCTTCGAATCTTCGTTTTCGCATTTTGTCTTCGCACTTATTTATTTAAACGAATATTTCTTGAAAATAGAACATTTACAACTGAAAACTTTACATATTGGAAGGATATTGCTACTAAATATATGTTCATTTGGAGCACTATCAAATATCCCTACACTTGAACGTTGCTTGTCCTCAAGCAATACATAACTTGAAATTAAATCACACGAATCACTTCTTTATTCTTCACACTTTATACATCAGTGATTTTGATACGGTGGTATAGACAATGATAGTAACATTGTGGTTTACAGTCCCACATGACTATGAAAATTTAGATCCTTTAAGGAAATTGGATCTTTATGAAAACATTTGATCTTTTGAAAATTCAAGCTAGATTATACCCTAGACAAGTTTTCCGGAATAACCCTTCACCGGCGTTTGCAAATTGTTTTTGTGGGTTTCAGATTTGAAAATTTTAGCTCAACACTTGCGGTTTTGTGTTACCCACTTGCTAACCTTGTATTAGGAAAGCAACACGTCCAGTTTACTTGTCCTGTATATTACCTTTCGGCAAACTACCGTCCGGTTGTAAAGGAAAGCATTGAACAAGCAACTGTTAAGGCAATGTCCCGTGACATGCATTTGATTATGGTCTATATCGTGTCGGATGCTAGTACTATCCTTTGTAGGAGCAATAGTAAAGCTCACCCTTATAATTTTTTCGGTCTGGCACAAGGTCCTGTCTTTGACCATGCTATGCAACCACCGTTCTTACGGTTGACACCCGATTTGGTTCAGATGACCTAATGAATTCCAGGTGAATTCCTAGAATTTTACGTTCAATGGTAATGAACGTATTGAAAATAGGTTTTCATAAAACAAATCGGTTTTTATTTTTGATCAAAATATTTTCTCGTTCAAGCTCGAGTTTAGATATCATCGAATTTCATGAGTTTGTAATTCTCAATCTTTAAGGTCAATCTCAAGGATTGAGTAATATCAGGCTTAAAAGCTGATTTTTAATCTTTTAGGAGATTATCCTTTCTGGGGGTCTGATTCATTAGTCTTATCAAGCTAATTTGCACGGCGCCCTCCCCATTTTACGAGACAGATCCTCTCATGGTTAGGATAAGTCGGACCACTTGGCGACCCTGTTTGATGCCGAGGTCCGTGGATTTCCTGCTGATTTTAGAGATGACTTTTCTAGATTTTTCGTCAACCTACAGCTGGTCTGGACGACAACTTCCTGACCTAAATCAAGAAGCGCGTGTCTTTTTCGGAAGACTTTACTTCCTTTTAATGATGGAATTGATTCATCGTGTAGATTCATCTTTCATTCAAATATATTACAGTAAATCGGGTAAAACTGATTAGTATCGTCCAAAACAAAAGTACCTGCAATAATCTTGTACAAAAATATGTGCTATATGTTTTAAAGAACTTGGTGAATTCTTTCCACACTTAGCTTTTATTTATTCTTTTATTTGCCTTTTTATTCTCCTTTATTCCATTTTAAATGAATTCTAGCATTTTAGGTTGTTTCTCAATTTATGTCCTTTCCAAGGTAACAATAATTTCGGTATTAACACCTAGTTTTATCGTTCATAAATATGTATAAACATGATTTTGAATTCATTTAGTTGAAATTTTTTCAAATTTTCACAAAATTTGGCAATTAAACCAAGTGTAAACCCGAGAGAATTTATAACCCTTCCCCACACTTGAGATCTTGCAATGCCCTCATTTGCAAGAAATCAGTAAAAATTTAAATTCATGAGGGTGATTAGTGTAGAAAAATGATTAAAATTACTGAGTTTGCAAGCATATTGTTGTTATTTCACATTTGATATTTTGTGTCTTGTCGTCAAAATTAGTAGCTTTTGCTGAACTTAATGACAGTCTTTGAAAGTGCGTTGTTTTACCCTGTTTTGTACATAACATAAAATACAAACATATATATACATATTTTTGAAGTTTGGTATATATACTCACTTTCAAAATTTTATAAAATCTAATATTTTTTTGGCATACTTTAAATCAATAAAATTAAAAATAATGATAACAAAATTTGTCGCCCCATCCTTGGGTAAAGCAATTTTGGTTCAACGACCTAATCTTCAACTCACGACGAATTTTAAAAATCATTTTTTAAACTTAATTAAATAAAGTAAATTTTATTTTTAAAAATTCACACAAAACTTAAAAAAACATATTAATTTCATACAAAACCTATAAAACAAAAAAAAATTCAGAATGGGGGAGAAAACTAGTTCTTTAGTGTCTGCTAGTGGAAAAGACCAATCAAATTCCATTCTCGGAACTACACGAGAACAGAACAACTAACTCTAGACAACATTTTCTTTTTAGAACATTTGAATCTCCCCACACTTAGGTAGCTGTGGTGTCAAAATTGTGATTAACTTCATCGTCAATTTCTCTTGGACCATAATCAACTTGCAAATCTGTGACTTTAGCTTTAAGCCAGTGACCAACTTCTTCCGTAATATCCACAAATTCAACTAGTTTCGCCTTTTCTTTAGGCGATAGATTGGATACTAACCGGTTACATAACTTAAAGTTCCCCTTAATTCTAGCATCGTAAACCCGTTTAATAAGTTTCTCCATTGAACTATTAATAACGGGATCGTTTAATTTCGTCTCAACAATGGGGTTCTTTGTTATCAGGTCATCATTAGGTGTTACTTCATTTTCCCCACACTTAGGCGTTTTATTATTGTTGAGCACTACCGTTGGAGTTGGTAAAACAACATGGTTCTTACGAATCGTTTTTGCTGGTTCAACGGTTTTGGTTGGTGGAGATTTAGACTTTCAAATCATAAAGGTGATCGATTTTTCATCATTACTAAGTGTCATTCTACCCTTTCTTACATCAAATAACGCCCCGGTGGACGCTAAGAATGGTCGACCTAAAATTAGAGGAATGTTTGGGTCCTCTTCTATGTCAATGACAATGAATTCGACTAGAAAGGTTAAATTACCTACTTGAATGGGTAGGTTGTCAGCAATTCTAACTGGGTGCTTAATGGTTTGATCAAGGAGTCGAACACTCATATCCGTTGGACTTAACTCACCTACTCCTAATCTCTTATATAATGAAAGAGGCATAACACTCACACTTGCACCTAAATCTGCTAGTGCATCATACATGACACAGTTACTAAGTAGACAAGGAACAATAAATTCACCCGGATCACCCACTTTGGGTGGAGGTTTCGGTGGAACTGTCTTTACTGGGTTTACTTCTACTGTTTTTGTTTCTTGCACTTTCTTATTCTTCTTTTTCTTCTTTCCAGAGGTATCACAAACTTTATTACCTATCACTTGCTCATACTCAACTCCTTTTCTTGGAAACGGGATGGGTGGTCTGTATGGTGCCACCACTGGCTTTACATACTCAGGTGGTGGTGGTGGTGGTGTAACTTCTTCATTGTTACTCACATCTAAAACTTTCCCATCTTCTGGTGCTGGTTTTTCAGAATTCGTTGAAACCATGTTAACATTTTCATTCCGAGGATTTACTTCAGTATTACTTGGTAGCTTTCCTTGTTCCCTTTCACTCATCAATCTAACAAGAGTACATACTTGTTTTTCTAGATTCAAAATGGAAGCTTGTTGAGTTCTAAATGACTGATCAAACCTCTCATTCGTTTGGGTTTGAGTTTCAATAAATTGTGTTTGAGATTCAACTAGCTTAAATACCACTTCTTCCAGATTTGACTTTTTCTCTTCGGTTTGTTGTGGTGGTTTATACAAGCCAGGTCTTTGTTGATTGAAAGTGTTGTTTTGAGTTGGTTGGTTATTCGGACCTTGTTGGTTATACGAGTTATTGTCGGGTCCTTTTGGATTGTAAAGAATGTTTTGATTTCATTTGAAGTTTAGCCTTGGCGGTTGATAATTATTTTGATAATTATTTCCCGGCCTTTGGTTCATGTAGGAAACATTCTCACGTTGTTCCATCGTTTGCTCAACATTACAATCTTTTGTTAAGTGTGGTCCACCGTATTGCTCACAACTGATTCGTATTGCATGAATATCTTTAGTCATCTTTTCCATTCGTCTTTCGAAAGCATCTATTTTTGCGGAAACAGAATCAAAGTTATGGCCAGAATCGGCTCTAGCCGCTTTAGATGAATGAAAAATATCTTTTTTCTGATGCCACTCATGAGAGTGGGATGCTGTGTTATCAATAATCTTGTGAGCTTCGGTTGCGGTTTTCTTCATAATAGAACCACCAGCTGCTGTGTCGATGTCTTTTCGTGTGGCGATGTCGATGCCTTTATAGAAGATTTGCACTATTTAAAAAGTATCTAAACCATGTTGAGGACATCCTCTCAACATCCTTCCGAATCTTGTCCATGCCTCATATAACGTTTCATTTGGCTTTTGCACGAATGTGGCAATTTCTCCTTGAAGTCTCACGGCTTTAGATGCCGGAAAGAATCTTTGAAGAAATTTCTCAACTAAAACATCCCATGTATCAATCGCTCCTTCAGGTAACGATTCTAACCAATCTTTGGCTTCTCCTTTTAAAGTCCATGGGAACAACATAAGATAAATAGTTTCATCCTCAACTTCTCGAATTTTAAATAGATTACAAATCCTATTAAAAGTTCGAAGATGTTCGTTTGGATCTTCTTTTGTTGTACCACCAAATTGGCACTGATTGGTGATCATGTGTAGGATTTATCCTTTGATTTCAAAATCTGATGCTCTAACATCTGGCTGAATAATGGCGTGACCTTGGCCCGTGCGTATGGCTCTCATTCGATCTTCCATACTTTGAGGTTCCGTTATTTCCTTTTTTGAATTTCTTGAATCCGAATCACTAGAGGATTCTGATTTAATGGTTTCTTCCTCGACAATCTCAGATTGTATGATTTGTGGTTCAGGAGGAATGATTAGTGGATCAGGATCTATGAATTGTCCCTCCGGATTCTCAATTGTGAGATTTGGTTCAAAAATTGGATTATCGGAAATTTGAGTTGGAGTACTTGGTCGACTAGATGACGATTCTAAAGAAAAATCAACGGCGACAATATTGGCTAGATGTCTTGATCGAGTTATAGGTGGTGAACGTACAAAAAGTGGTGAACGTTTTGCTAGGTGCATTCACTGAATATCCTATTAGTTATAAAAAAAATTATATAGTTATTAAATTAAAAGACTTTTCTGATTTTGCCCACGTTTCGAATAGCCAATAGATGCAGCAGGTAGCCAGGACCCTTTAAATCAGAAACCCACAACTCGCCACTAACAAATCCAACTATTACTGCGAACCAGAAAATTTTTGATGTCTATCAATTTAACCGCTTAAAATAATTTTTCGTTTTGAAATTTTAGAGAAGAAATAGAAAAATTCTATGTCCTAAAAACTAGAGCGTCGAGAAATAAGAAAGAAAAAGAATGCGCGTCGAAAAACGTCGAAAAATAAAAATAAGAAAGAAAAATGTCGAAACTTAAAAGTCTAAAAATTATATATAAAAAGTTGTGCCTAAAGGTATTAACACTTAAAAGGAATTCTATATCCAAAACGGCAATAACTTAAAAGGCACTAAAATATATAAACGGCGTCGCAAAATTCTAAAGCGCCTAAATCTTAATCTAAAGAAAAAGCTCTTAAGGGATTTTTACGGCAAACTTAAAAATCTAGAAATATAAAAATAACTACGGCAAATACTAGTCTTAAAACTAATTACGAACGAAAAATATACAAATTATGAATTAAACGTTTAAAATATACAATTTATAAAAAAATATTAAAAATGATAAAATTACTTATTTTTATAAAAATATTATTTTTATATTATTATTTTATAAAAGATATTAATTTATTTAATTAATAATAACTTAATATTACAAACTATATATTAAAACTAAAATTAAAAACTAATTAAATAATTAAAACCCTAAATATAATTATAATTATTAAATTAAAACCCTAATCCCGTAATTAATGCAGGGACCAGATCTGTCAGAAGCACCTACGCGATCGCGTAGGAATTACACAGGAAAGCTCCGCGATCACGGAATAATACAGTACTGGGTTCGGATTTGGGCTTAAAACAGACTCGGCCCGATTCTAAATTTTAATTAAAAACTGATTTGGGCTTCGAATTTTGGCCCAGTTCGCGTGTTTTTTTTTTCACAAAATAAATAAAGAAAATATTATTAAAATAAACTTATATTTTAAAATCTAAAAATAAATATACTTTTTAATTTTATAGATAAAATCTTAAAAATATATAATTTTTTTTTGTTTTTTTGTTTTTATTTTTTTAATTTTAATATTTAAAACTTAAATAAATATATTTTTACAAAAATATAGTTTTTCACCGAGTTCTCCTGCAGCGGCGCCAAAAACTTGATGATGTTGGAGCGGGGTACAAAATAGTTATATTTTTATTACAAAATACATTACAAATTACACAAGTTTTATTTATTTATAGAGTGGATATACCTAAACCTTGCTACAACACTTATAGGCAGTGTACCTAATCGTACAGTAGTGTAGTTTTTAGTAAGTCCGGTTCGTTCCACAGGGAGCTGGTAAAGTTTAACACTATATTTTTAAACAATTATATTTGTACAAAATATATATATATATATATATATATATACATATATATATATATATATATATATATATATATATATATATATTAATAATAATATATAAAAGGGGGTTTACCGTTTATTGACCGGTTTGTCGATTTTATATTTTAAGCGTAAAGATAAATGACAATAATTCAAGTGCGTAAAATAAATTACAATATTTAAATGACAATAAATAAAATTGCGAGTAAATAAAAGTACGATGAGAAATACAATAAAATAATTATGCTTATTTAAACTTCCGTAATCATGATGTTTGGCGTTTTGATTTTAATTAATTATCTTGGGTTAATTGTCCTTTGTCCTGGATTTATTTGATACCTATCTGGTTTTTGTCCACAATAATCCATCGGTCATAATTATAAAATGATCTTCAAATTAACCTTATTCCCGAAGTCAAATATTCCAACTAATTAGGGATTCGAACTGTAACAAGGTCTTAATACTTTGTTTAATGATTCACCAGGTTATCGACTGCGTGTAATCCAAGGTATTAATACTTTGTTAACAATTACACCAATTACCCTTGTATGTAATCCACCCTTATTTTAATTAGTCCATGATTATTAATTTACCCACTTGATCAGAATGAATAATCAATTACCCAACCTAATTGATTAATTAAATGATTGTTAAAGATGTCGTATAAACGTCACTAAATAGGACATGCATAATCATTTAATAATTATTAGATTAACTAATTTGAAGATAGGTTCGACAGGCTCCAAAGAATTTTCATTCAATTAGACAATACCCCCCATCTATTAATGGTTCATGGTCCAATGTCCACAAGTGTCGGTCTTTTGTCCATACCCTAATTATGGTACAAAATTTAATAACCCAATCTTAATTTTTAGTCTAACATCACGATTACTTCGGCTCAAATAAGCATAATAATAACTTAGTTACGAGACATTAATTTAAATAATTTAAACATAGCTTACAGTGATTATTTATCGCGTAGCGTTACACGGACAGAATTCCGACTTAAAATCCGTAAAACATTCTTACAATAACCTTATTATTATTAACTTAAAATTAAAATTATAATTATAAAATATAAATATATAAACTGAGATAGATAGAATTGGGTACGTAAAGAGTGCAGACTGCTCGAGCTTTTATAGGCCTTTTCTGATTTCGGCTGCTCCTCTATCGCTTAGATTTTACCCTTTACAACTCCACTATCGCGGAGTTTCGCAGATCCAGCTCACCATTTTTGGATTTTTATTTGTCGACATATTTATTAAATATATATAACATATAAATAATTTATATAATTATTTATATATTATATTTTATTCTTGTGCAAAGTTGACTCATAATTTTTGGTCCATTGCGTCGGGCGTTGATAGTTGGCTCAAGTCCCGGTTCCGGATTTTTGAACGTCCTTTCGTACAATTTAATATCTTGTACTTTGCGTTTCACAACTTGTACTCTTGTCATTTTTAGACGTTTCTCATCAATAAATTGAACCACTTGGATTGTATCTTGTACATTTGAGCTTTTTGGACGGTTTTGTCTTCGAATCTTCGTTTTCGCCTTTTGTCTTCGCACTTATTTATTTAAACGAATATTTCTTGAAAATAGAACATTTACAACTGAAAACTTTACATATTGGAAGGATATTACTACTAAATATATGTTCATTTGGAGCACTATCAATTTCCTACTATAAACTTATACTTTTTCTGTTTAGATTCATAAACTTAAGTTCAATATGAAATCATAGCAACTTGAAACACTCAAAATGGATTTAAAACGAAGAAGTCATTGGTAAAACAAGATTGGATAATTTTTCTTGTTATAGCTATGTGAAAATTGGTAACAAATCTATATTAATCATATCCTAGCTAACTCATATTGTATTATACATGTATTCTAATATATTATGTAATCTTGGGATACCATAGACATGAATACAATGTTTTGACATATCATATCGACCCATCTATATATATATTTCGGAACAACCATAGACACTCTATATGCAGTAATGTTGGAGTTAGCTATACAGGGTTGAGGTTGATTCCAAAATATTATATATACTTTGAGTTATCTAGCCTGAGGCTTGTATACAGGAGGTCATGGATTGATTCAAGGTAATATATATTGCTTTATTTTTCTGTACATCTAACTGTGGACAACTAGTTGTAGGTTACTAACGAGGACAGCTGACTTAATAAACTTAAAACAGCAAAATGTATTAAAAATGTTGTAAATATATTTTGAACATACTTTGATTTATATGTGCATATTTGTTATAGGTTCGTGAATCGACCAGTGGCCAAGTCTTACTTCCCGACGAAGTAAAAATCTATGAAAGTGAGTTATAGTCCCACTTTTAAAATCTAATATTTTGGGATGAGAATACATGCAGTTTTATAAATGTTTTACAAAATAGACACAATTAAATGAAACTACATTCTATGGCTGGATTATTAAACCGAATATGCCCCTTTTTAGTCTGGTAATCTAAGAATTAGGGAACAGACACCCTAATTGACGTGAATCCTAAAGATAGATCTATTGGGCCCAACTAGCCCCATCCAAAGTACCGGATGCTTTAGTACTTCGAATTCATCATGTCCGATGGGAGTCCCGGAATGATAGGGGATATTCTATATGCATTTTGTTAAGGTCGGTTACCAGGTGTTCACCATATGAATGATTTTTATCTCTATGTATGGGATGTATATTGAAATATGAAATCTTGTGGTCTATTATTACGATTTGATAAATATAGGTTAAACCTATAACTCACCAACATTTTTGTTGACGTTTAAAGCATGTTTATTCTCAGGTGATTATTAAGAGCTTCCGCTGTTGCATGCTATTATATGGACAAGATTTGGTGTCAGCATGCTTGTATTATATTGTTTAAAACTGCATTCGAGATTTATTTTGTTGTAACATATTAATATTTGTAAACCAATATGTATTGGTAGTGTGTAAGTGTGATATTTGTTAGATTATCATTTCTGGATAATCTAAGTGGTGTCTTGTTAACCTTGTCGATAAAATAAAGGTTATGGTTTGTTTTAAAAACGAATGCAGTCTTTGAAAAAGTCTCATATAGAGGTCAAAAACTCGCAACGAAATCAATTAATATGGAACGTTTATAATCAATATGAACGGGATATTTCACAAGACACTTACGGAGATGGGAAACATGAAATGTATTATGGATCCCCGCAAGCTCTTCAGGTAATTCCAAACGATACGTGACTTCATCAACACGAGCTAAAACCTTGAATGGCCCAATAAACCGAGGAGCTAACTTTCCCCGTTTTTGAAACCGAATAACACCTTTCCATGGCGAAACCTTAAGCATCACCATGTCACCTTCTTGGAACTCAATTTGTCATCTACGCTTATCGGCATATGATTTTTTTCTATCTTGGGCCTTTTTCAAATGAGTCCGAATCATATCGATCTTGCTATTCGTCTCTAAAACCAAATCGGTACTCCCGATTTTTCTTTGGCCCACTTCACCCCAACAAATCGGAGTTCGACACCTCTACCCATAAAGCATCTCGTAAGGTGGCATCCCGATACTAGTATGATAGCTATTATTGTACGAGAATTCCACCAAAGGTAAGTGCTCATCCCAACTACCACCGAAATCAATAATACACACCTGTAACATATCCTCCAAAGTTTGATTCGTACGTTCGGTTTGACCGTCCGTTTGAGGATGATACGCCGTGCTCCTCATGAAAATTCTCCCAAAACCGAGATGTGAAACGGGTATCTCGATCCGAAATAATAGATATAGGAACCCAGTGTCTCGCTTTAACCTCTTTGATAAACAATTTAGCCAAAGTCTCTGATGATATCGCTTCCCGAATGGGAAGAAACAAGGCACTCTTCGTCAATCGATCAACTATTACCCAAATCGAGTCAAATTGGGTTCTCGCCGTCTTTGGTAACTTTGTGATGAAATCCAAGGTAATGTGCTCCCATTTCCATTTCGGAATTTCTAACGGTTGTAACTTACCATACGGCTTTTGGTGTTCGTCTTTCACTTGCAAACACGTGACGCATTGTTCAACATACTTAACAACATCACGTTTCATGCCCGGCCACCAATACTCTTTCTTCAAATCAAGATACATTTTCGTCTCGCCCGGATGAATAGAATACTTTGACTTATGTGCTTCATCAAGTAGCACTAGTCGATGATCACCCATTTTAGGCACCCATACCCTTCCTTGAAAAGACAATAAACCATGCGGGCCTAAAGTAATGAACTCCGTTTGCCCCACGATTCGTTCCTCATGCTTATTGTTAACAAAAGCCTCAATTTGAATCTCACCAAGCTTTACAAGGAAATCGTTAGTAATAGTCATACGTAACAATCCCAATCGTAACGCCGGATGTTGACTCTTTCGACGTAACGCATCCGCGACCACATTCGCCTTGCCCGGATGGTAAAGTATCTCACAATCATAATCTTTCACCACATCCATCCATCTACGTTGACGATAATTTAAATCTCGTTGATCAAAAAGATGTTTCAAACTTTTATGATCTGAATAAATCGTACACTTGACACCGTACAAGTAGTGGCGCCAAATTTTCAACGCATGAACAACCGCCGCCAACTCAAGATCATGAGTCGGATATCTCGTTTCGTGTTCCTTTAATTGTCGATAGGCATAAGTGATGACTTTACCCCTTTGCATTAGAACACATCCGAGTCCATTTAAAGAAGCATCACAATAAACCGTCATGTCTTCTACACCTTCCGGCAACACTAACACCGGAGCTTGACATAACTTCTCTTTTAACAATTGAAAAGCAATTTCTTGCTCGTTCTCCCAATTAAATCTTGCGTGCTTTCTCGTCAATTTCGTCAATGGAGAAGCGATCTTAGAAAAGTCTTGGATAAACCGACAATAATAACCGGCCAATCCAAGAAAACTTCGGATTTTCGTAGGCGTAGTCGGTCGTCCCCAACTCTTCACCGTTTCTATCTTCCCCGGATCTACTTGAATACCGTCTTTGTTCACAATGTGGCCAAGGAATTAAACTTCCCTTAGCCAAAATTTACATTTGGAGAATTTAGCATACAACTTCTCCTTCCGCAACGTCTTTAACACACACCGCAAATGATGGTCATGTTCCTTCATACTCTTCGAATAGATAACTATGTCGTCAATGAACACAATTACCGACTTGTCCAACATAGGTTGGCACACTCGGTTTATAAGATCCATGAATGCCACCGGTGCATTCGTAAGACCAAAAGGCATTACCACAAACTCAAAATTCCCATAACGCATTCGAAAAGCCGTTTTCTCAATATCTTCCTCGCGGACCCGCATTTGGTGATAGCCGGACCATAGGTCGATTTTAGAGATATACGTTGCACCTTGGAGTTGGTCAAACAAATCGTCAATCCTAGGCAATGGATAACGATTCTTGATCGTCACTTTGTTCAACTCCCTATAATCGATGCACATCCGTATACTACCATCCTTCTTCTTCACGAATAAAACCGGAGCGCCCCATGGCGAAGCACTCGGTCGAATAAAACCTTTATCAAGCAACTCTTGGGTTTGATTTAACAACTCTTGCATTTTCGTCGGCGCTAAACGATAAGGAGTTTTAGTAATGGGGGTAGCCCCCGGAACCAACTCAATGCGAAATTCAACTTGCTTTCCGCCGGAACACCCGGTAACTCATCCGGAAAAATGTCTTCAAATTCATTCACTACCGAAATTTCACGAATGGGTGGTGGCTCATCACTAGTATCAACAACATGGGCAAGAAAGGCCATGCCACCACTAACAAGGAAACGACGTGCCCGTGCAAAAGTGCATATCGGCACAAGTCTTCTTCGCTTATCACCATGAATAATTAACTCTCCCCCACTTGGGGTCTTCACACGAATAGATTTTTCATGGCATGCAATATCGGCTCTATTATGATCGAGCCAATCCATACCAACAACGATATCAAAATCGCCCAAAGTCATCGGAATAAGATCAATTTTAAAGTTTTCGACGCCAAACACAACATCACAATTTTTACACACATCAACCACTAGCACCGTCTTGCCGTCCGCTATTTCGACTTCTACCGGGCGACTTAACTTAGCTAATGGTTTATTAAGTTTAGGCACAAATTTTGGTGACACAAACGAAAAGTTAGCACCACTATCAAAAAGTATCCTCGCCAGATTAGAATTAACCATGAAAGTACCTGAGACAACTTCATTGGATTGCTTGGCTTCGTCATTAGTCATTAAATAATTGCGACCCCTAGCCGTACCCACTGCCTTCTCTAACTTCTTAACATGATCGGTATTCAAATAGGGACACTCCGGCCTTCGGTGCCCTTCCTTACCACAATTATAACAAGTAAGCTTGGTCGATGCCTTGGTACAATCACGGGCCATGTGTCCTCTTTGATTACAATTATAACACATGGGTCCGAAACCCCCGGAAGCACCCTTCTTCATACTATTAACACTTTCGGAGCCTTTCTTGTTCTTTTTGTTCGAAAAGTTCGAATGACTCGAACCTTCAAACTTCCTCTTAGAAAAAGAGAAATCACTTCTTTTCGGAACCTCTGGTTCAAAACCCCGAGCTAATTCAAATAACTCTTCAAAAGACTTAGCCATTCCCCGACTAATCTTACCCTTCAGCTCATCATTCATGGTACGGTAGAAATCCTTCATCAACTTGTGATCGTCACCAACATATTCCGGACAAAAAGGAGTCTTTGCCAAGAAGGTAGACTTGAGAGTAACCAAGTCTATTGAACCTTGTCGCAAATTGTGCAACTCGTCCCGGATTCTATCAAGGTCGGAAGAAGTTCGATATTCTTTGAAGAATTCCTTCTTAAACACCTCCCACGTCAAGCTCATGAATTGCTCTTCACCATATAATTGGATTTTATCATCCCACCACAACTTCGCCTCTTCTCGTAACATGCTAGACCCATACCTCGCCTTCTTCTCGGGAGAACATTCCGCGGTACGAAAAGCTCCCTCGATATTGGAAATCCAACATGTGCTTTTCAACGAATCTCGTACCCCATTAAACATCGGGGGTTGAGCATCCTTAAAATTTTTGTAATGGAAGTCCCGCCTTCCATTCCCACCGTTACCATCACCCCCTTCGCCACGAGGATGAATGTTTCTAGCTTCTAATGCCTCCTCAATTGCGGCATTCATTCGCTCATTAATCATTTCGGTTACTTGCCCATCAACCGATTCTTGAAAAGCCTTTCGGACATCGTCAAGAAATTCCGTTTTTAGCCTTTTAAAGATGGCCTCAACCTTGGCCGTGAGTTCAACGTCCTCGCTCGTGCCCCCTTCATTGGTATCATGTCCATTTCTCATCTTCATTCTATAAAATGAAGTAAATTAAGCAACGAAACGAAAGACATGACACAGTATACATGAGCACCACACCGCCCCATCTTGCTCAACAATCGTCTTACATCGCTTGTTTGACACGATTAGAACCCGTAACAATGGTAGCTAATCATTGTTACGCGATCACGTCGCATTAACTTGCTAGTACAATGTCTATCTTGCTTGATGATTGCAAACACATAACATAAAATAATTAGCGCATAGTTAGTTCACCTAAAACTAGGCACTAACCAATCCCCGGTCCAAGCCATCTCCTACAAGTCCCGCATAACGCGGATACACAATAAAGTCTAAGTCTAAGCACCTATCTCAAGTCGCCTAAATCCCTTAGGCCATGCTCTGATACCACTTGTAACATCCCAAACCAATAACCAACCGATTACGCGAAACAAAAAAAAAATTTATTCAGAAGAGTGCGCCACGCGCACCACCTCAGGGTGCGCGGCGCGCATAGGCCCCAATCAGTTTTGTCCGGTTTGGCAAATTTTCAAATAAGATCTCCCACTTCCCTACATATTTAGACGAAACTCTTTTCGCAACATGTTATAATAGTTAAAACTCACACGATTCAATCATAAAACAAGTTTTACAAAACGGGGCCCACATCGGCCGTTTTACGAGTTTCGTACAAATTATGAGTTTCGACCATATTAGTTTAATTTCCAAACGACACTATGAGCATGGTGTTTGGGGATTAAACTACCCAAATCTCGGTCAAACTCTAAAAGCTTTAACATCCAAAAGCGTCCCCTAACAAACAAGCGGGATCTCTAATCCATACAAATGCCCATACCCTTGTCTCCACCGGAGCCTATAAAAAGATAAACAACGAGAGGGTAAGTAAAGCTTAGTTAGTGCAACAATTATACATACACATATATAACCCATCTATTTGCATTCGCACCCACCAAATACCTCATACGAGAATATAACTCAAATAGCATGCCGTCTTACTCATAATGCTAACAACTCGTACACTATCACCGCATCACATTAGCATATACACAACACAATATATATATATATATATATATATATATATATATATATATATATATATATATATATATATATATATATATATATATAGCATGCTAAACAATATCCATCAACATAATATGGTTAACCATAACGCTATGGTGCTACCGGCTCGTGGTTCACACCATACGCATTTGAGTCTCACTCATTTATAGTGCTACCGGCTCGTGGTTCACACTTTGTTTATAGTGCTACCGGCTCGTGGTTCACACTTGTTTATAGTGCTACCGGCTCGTGGTTCACAATTGTTTATAGTGCTACCAGCTCGTGGTTCACACTTGATGCTACCGGCTCGTGGTTCACATCATTATACCCGTCACATACATGTTATGGTACTACCGGCACGTGGTTCATACCATAACATTCATAAATAAATACGTCATATACACGTACGCATAATTATTCCACTCACCTTAAAGATTTGGTGATGGTTTTATCCTTCCGCAAGCTTCAAAGCCAAGTACCTAATGCAATAAGTACTCGATTAAAAAACAAACTTGTTGGACTAAATGCCAACACTTCACTCATGTGCATTTAATGACTTAATGCATTAAATGCCCCATTTTTACCAAAACCGCCCCTTAAGGGCCAAGACCATCATTAATCACTTAATAGCTAGTGATTAAGGTCCATCAACACTAACTAACACATAATTAGGGTATTTCATACCCATCTTTCCCAACTAGGTCAATCATTACACACTTGACCATTTTAAAACCAACACACCCATTTCGGGTTATCCACTAACCCAATGACACCCATTTACATTAATAACTAGGTGTGCTAGTAATTAACTAACCAATTATGACTCATAAACCCATTCATCATTTTGAAATCCTAGGTTAGTCATTCTTGAGTCCTCATGACTCAATCTTACCCAAGAACACCCAAAATCATCAAATATGGGTTTTATGTTCTTCATTTACCCAAACCCTAACCCTTACACAAAATCAAAGTAAGGAAATTAAAGTTAGAACATACCACTACAACCAAAACATAGCTAGAGAGGAGATGAACAACTTTATAACTTGAGCTAAGAATCAAAACTAGCTCCTTCTTCCTTTGCTTGAGCTTTCTCACACAAGAATCTCACACTCTCTCTAAAATTGAAGTGGATAGGATAAGGTTGTTGAAAATGGAGTGAATGACACTCCAAGATCTGACCTACTGGCATCAAACTCGTCCACAAGTGAAATTACCCAAAAGCCCATCAAAATATCTGATTAAAATAAGCAGAAACCGGCTACAGTAATAGTGCGCTGCGCTCACCCTTAGGTGTGCGCTGAGCGTACCTTGCCCAGTTCAGCTTCTAACCTCCGTTTAAATACACAACGTCACCCACACTCCATGTACTCTATATACACCACTGTACAATTATTACTCGGGTCTTACAACAAACTTTGCTTATCGTGTCGAATTCATATTAAGATTAAGTTTAAATTTGGTCGGAAATTTCCGGATCATCACAGTACCTACCCGTTAAAGAAATTTCGTCCAGAAATTTGATTGGAATCATTATGGTTGACAATAAATATGTTTTCATGACTCATATGAGTTGATAAATAGAGTTTTGTCATCAGTGAGTAATATGGATAAAACAATTTGATTTTTGTGAAGAGTACGAGTGAAGCTATTACAAAATAGTGAAATAGAGAAATATAGTTCGCCATAACTTTTGACGTAGTCGTGGTTGAATTCCGGAATTCAAGGAATTTAGAGGAAATCTCCTTAATAAGATTTGATTCTCCGGTAATTAAGGAAATTAAGATCCTCCTTATTTAAATGCGATAATCTGTTTTCATTGCTCTGTCGGATATTTCACTATAAATCCACTCCCTTGGTTTTCTTATTATTTTGGAGTTCCATCCTGTTGTTTTCTCTTCTCGACTTTAATTCAAGCGAATAATGGTCCAGAATTCATAGTTATGAGGTTTTTGAATGAACATGACTAATGTTCTAAGAGAGAAATTGTAGTAGCACGATCTTGATTGGTTAAATTACCAGAATTCAAGAGAAAAGATAGAACTATCGAGAAAACATGTTATTGATATGTTTAGAGATTAGATATAATGTAAGAGTCGTGTAATATGGCACATGATGACGTTATGGTCTGTGAATCATCACGTTTCATTAGAAACTCAGCATGTCTTACTGTAATATAATGACGTTGATCAAGTGTCATTATATTATACTAACTCATGCTTCAGTTTCCAACACTACTTCAAAAACATTCATATTTAAAATTCGAATTTTTCAGAATTTAGAAGCTAAAGCAGTTTCCTTTCTGATGTAACACTGATATTGCGTAGAGATAACAGATTTCAGATAAGAATAGTTATGAAAATATCTTCAGAAATATCGAGGATATTTATAATGAAAGATACAATGATATCTTAGAATTTCTAATATCGATGGATGATGAAGAAAATTTGTCCGCAAGAGTTTAGAGTTAGAAACAAGGTATTCGTTAATAACTTCAGCAGGTACTGAATCATTTGGATTCTTTGAGGGCAGGTTTAGTCTTTATGATTTGTCTACAGCCTCCTTCATAGTTTCGCATAATTCATTTTCCAGTTCCAACTTTTCTGAGCTTTTCCAACATACTATTCTTTATCATCAAACTTCCAACGATTAAGGTCGTTTACGGTTGTCTACAGTTTTCTGCTGCTTCATTCAGCTTTTTCAAAGTTCAATGTATTGATTCGTAGGCTGGGTGCTTTTCAGAATTTCAGAATTGAAGGTCAAAATTTCCAGGAGTTACACGTTATATGTATACATATAATTGTTGAAGTGAACATGCTGTGAGATTCGAGTTTGATGATTAATGATTCCCGGTAGTTGGTATGGCAATTAATGTTACAGGATGTAGGTGAGTACATGATGGGGTTTCTTGAATAATATAGATATTTTTAAGAGAGACTAAAGCCGAAGTTGCTGGTACATCTGCTGATAATATGGTGGAATATAAAAGGTTCTCCGGTAACGATGGAGAAAGGCAAACTTATATATCAAGGTTATAATAAGGCTAATCCAAAATGAAAAATCGAAGTTGATTTGTTGGAGCTGTGATAAAATAGGCTAATTTGGAAAAGGTATTGTAAAGTTATTTTCGGTAATAACACGCCAATGGATCTAGCACAGATACATGTTAAACATTTACTCAAGTTTCGAGTGTTTTCAGATGCATAACTATATACATCAATCTTTTCTTCCGTAGATGAAGTGCGGTTGGTTCATCCTCTCGATTGAGGTGTTTTCAAGAATCATGAAAGGTTTGAATGCATATTGCAATCGACAAGATACAAATAAAGTTTAATATGAAATCAAGTGGAAAACTTGAAGAATTGTTTCGTTTCATATGTTATAATCAATATTTTAATTCATTTTAATTGTCCAATGTTGGTAGTCCATAATTAATAGTCCACAGTTAGTAATTCAATAATTCATATATAGTTTAATGTATAATATTCGAATTAATTAATACGTATTCGTGACCCATTGTATACATGTCTCAGACTCGATCACAACTCAAAGTATATATATTATTATAGAATCAACCTCAATCCTGTATAGCTAACTCAAGCATTACTGCATATAGAGTGTCTATGGTTATTTCAAATAATATATATAGATGCGTCGATATGATATGTCAAAACCTTGTATACGTGTCCCGATATTTAAAGTGCATAAAATAAATAACAGAAATTAAATGACGATAACTAAAATTGCGAGAATTAAAATTGCGATAATAAATTGTGATAATTAAATGTAATAAGTTAGCTAGGAACAGTTAGCTATGAACAATTAGCGTGGATTCTTAACAAAATTCTTCTCATAGTTAAATTGTTTGTTTCTAACAAATTTTATTTTGTCCAATGTTTTGTTCATTATGCCACTTGTTGGATTCTGATAGATCAAAATCCAAATATGAAATTGAATGAAAATGGTTATTCTGCGGTAAACGGCTACGTATATCTGTGGATGTAAGTAGGATAGTAAATGACTGTTGAATCAGATTCGAAGAATGTACAGTGTAACTTATTAATGTAAAATCTAAATATTCCTCGGGTATTACCTACCCGTTAAAATATTTTCACCATTAACAGTTTGTACGAAAGAATTTTTAATTACAATCTTTATGAAAAAATATATATACATATATATTTTCTTCAGATGTAATCATGGATTTAATGAGTCAATATGATATTAAACTCATTTGATTTACCATTAGAACAAGAATATATAACCTCTAAAACATTAGAGATTACATAATCGTCATGTCGAACGAAGATAAATGATGTAGAACGATTCGCAGATTGATGATTATGCTCGAGGTATATAATGAGATGTTAAGGTGTGTGATGTTGAACTTGGGTTGTTGGTGGTACTGGTATTGATGTTGGTGGTACTGGTATTGATGTTGGTGCTAGTGATGTTGCTGAAGCTGGTAAATTTTGCATCATATTCTCCAAAGTCACTACCCGAGTGCGAAATTCGTTGACTTCTTCTATTATTCTGGGATGATTGTCGGTTGAAACGAGCGGATGAATAAGGTTTAGAATTGTGGATAGAGTATAATCGTGACAAGCTACCCTGGAAATTGAGGCTGAAAATGGTGTTTCGGATAGGTTCGTCGGTAAGTGCTTCAGGTTCTTCGCCAAGAGAGAAATGTGGTGGATGAAAGGGATCACCTTCTTCTTGTCTCCAGTGATTTAGTAGACTACAAACTCATCCCCAATTCATCCAGAATAGATGATGGCAGATTGGTTGATCCATTCCAGTCACACTGTTTTGGAGCACGAGTGAAACTCCATATCGGAATAGCTGTCGGAATTCGAGGAATTCGAACTGGTTTAGGGATCCATATCGTACGATCAAATGAAAGATTTTTGATATGAAATAGATTATAGGATGTAGATTAGTACCCTGCAATACATGATTTACATATGCATATATAATACTAAAATCCCATAAGTTACGGAGGGATCTACGGAAGCTGTCAGGAAAAGTCTATAGTAACAGATACGCTAAGATATGAATTTTGTCTATACACTATTGATGCACTAAATGCAGTAAGACATGTCGAGACTTTAAGGGAGATAAGCAAGTAATTTTCGACACGAAATGATAAGCAAAACTTTTGACATGCAGACACGGTCGAAGTCCAGACCCACTAATGCATCTAAACAACTATCAGTTAGACACACTAATACAAGACCTGGTTCGCTAAGACCACCGCTCTGATACCAACTTTCATGACCCATCCTAATCCATCTGGACGAATACATTACATTTGGTTACATCGCGAGGTACTTGACCTCTATATGATACATTTTACAAACATTGCATTCGTTTTTAAAAGACAAACTTTCATTACATCGAAAGTTGACAGCATGCATACCATTTCATAATATATCCAACTATAATTAACTTAATAATAATCTTGATGAACTCAATGACTCGAATGCAACGTCTTTTGAAATATGCCATGAATGACTCCAAATAATATCTCTAATTTAGCAAATGCACAGCGGAAGATTTCTTTAATACTTGAGAATAAACATGCTTTCAAGTGTCAACCAAAAGGTTGGTGAGTTCATTATTTTATCAAAAACATTCATTTCCATCATTTTAATAGACCACAAGATTTCAGATATTCAATTGTACATGTAACCCGAGTACATAATAACACGCGTAACCCCCGAATTAAAAATCATTCATATGGTGAACGCTTGATAACTGACTTAACTTTAATGCATAGAATATCTCCAAACAGAACCTCTCGTCTGTATAATAATAATAATCTCGAAGTACTAAAGCATCCGTACCCTGGATGGGACTTGTCGAGGTCCATAGATCTATCTTTAGTATTCGCGTCGATTAGGGGCCATACCCGTTTCCTAATCATTAGGTTACCAAGCTAAAAAGGGGTGATATTCAATATTCATAATCCAGCCATAGAATGTAGTTTTTGATCACTTGTGTCTATTTCGTAAAACATTAATAAAATCAGCGCATGTATTCTCAGTCCCAAAAATATATTGTAATGAAACTCACAATACTGTATTTCGTAGTAAAAATACATATGATGTCATTGAACAAATGTAAGGTTGGCCTCGGATTCACGAACCTATATCATTAAAACATATTCTTGTAATCGAATAATTCTATGTATTATTATTAATGATGTATTTGTTATATTTAATAATTTATAAGTTTCCTTATTTATTTATATATTTTCATTTTTATATATAGAAATATTAATATAATTAAGTTATGTAATTTAAATATATTTTTGTATATGTAATCTTTATTTTTATACTTATAACCTTAACAATATCTTTAAAACCTTTATTTTCATAATCATACTAATTTTAATAATAATTATTAATAATGATATTGATAATACTACTACTACTAATAATAATAATAATGATAGTAAAAATGTTATTTTAAATGATAATATTAGTTTTAACAAAAACGACAGGTTTTGAAAATAATGTTACTTTTAGTAATAATGGTAATAATAATAATAATACTAATACTGATAATAATAATAACTATAATAATTTTACTACTAATGATAATAGTGATAATAATAATACTAGTAATAATAATGATATTGTTAAGAATGATATTTATGTTAATACTGATACTTTTAATAATAGCAATCTTATTAAGAATGATAATATTAATAATCGTATTACTTAATAATAATACTTCTATTGATAATAATATTAGTAACAACATTAATAATAATCATAATCATAATTGTAACTAGGGTTATGATATTAATAAATATAATACATGGTAACTAATACTTATATTGATAATAATAATATTATTAATAACTATAATACTATTAACAATAATACTTATAAATATAAACATGATAATAATAATTATATTACTAATAATAACAATAATATTAATAACAATACAATATTAATAATGATAATAACAATAATAATAATAATAATAATAATAATAATAATAATAATAATAATAATAATAATAATAATAATAATAATAATAATAATAATAATAATAATAATAATAATAATAATAATAATGATAATGAAAAATGTATACCCTTTCAAAAGTCTTCCTAAAAAGAATTGTCGCATAGAAGACTCGAACCCATGACCTCTCAGACACCCGACAACACCTTGAACCATTCTGCTGTTACGATTTTTCTATTTTAATACCCTCTCCATTTTATATAATTCGTTTTCTGTTGCACCCTCTCCTTCCCAAAATCCAAGTCGATCAGAGCCCCAATTTAATCAACAACTCATTACTAAATTAATTCTTAGGCGTTAAAATACATACAGAAACATTTATGGTGGGATTAAACTGATTATAACAACAAGAAAATAAAAAATAAAAAAATAAAAAACCGTATCAGTTCATGAAGAACAAGACATGAACTCAAAACTGATTTTTGAATTTAAGACCTTTTTAACAGAAACTTTGTACATGAAATATATTTATAATCCCTACTAGAAACTATAGGAACCATTAATTTAATTCAAATCACAACAGAAAAATCGAATTTGAATGAAGAACAGAAGTTGACTTTTTAAAACCCAAACTTTGACTCAAAAATTCTTACTTGATACGAAAAATTAGGATTTGAAACCTTCCAGAAAGTTTAAAGGTGGTATTTAGAACAGAATTGCATTAATAGAATTTGAAATTAATTACTAAGTCGTTCTATTTGAAAAATGAAAGTAAGAACAGGGCAGCTCCTGTTCTTTCTTTAATCTTTGTTTAAAAATTCGAATTTAATTGAGTTGTAAGTTGTTTCTGGGTGATTTCAAGAAATGTAATACTTATAATCAATTCACATTATGTGTAGTGATCAATTGGGTCGACATAAACTGTTTGATCAGGTACAAAAAAATATATAAAAAATTTAAAAGCTGATATAGTTCCCTAACTGATTTTGTTTGCTATAGAAACATTAGGAATCATTTTGTACTAGCTGATAGACACCAAAAAAATCAGGATACAGTTAGAACACGATTGGAAATAGAATGCATAACTTTTTCTGTATTTAATCATGCTTTTATTCATATTTGTATTTTTATGTATTTATTTATAATCTATATATGCATTTATTTATATAGATGTCTATATTCAATATATGTATATGTATTTAATCATAATCTTTTTATATATTAGTGTTTATATATTTGTATTTATATCCCTAATTGTATATATCTTATTGTTATTTAATTATATGTATATATTATATTTTAATCTTATTAATAAATGTAGATATAATAATAATATTCTTTAATATAATAGTAATACAAATATAATAATAATAATATTACTAATGGTAATGATAATAATTATTATGAAATTCATAACACTAATATTATTTATAGCTATAATACTAATTATAATAATATTATTAATAATAACATTAACACTAATAATAATAAGAATATATCTAACATTGACTTTAATAATGATAATAAAAATAGTTTTATTATTAATGGTATTAATAATATTGTTAGTTATAATAATATTAACTTTTACTGATAATAATATTATTTACAATAATAATATAACCATTTATACTTATTTAATTTCATATATATATATATATATATATATATATATATATATATATATATATATATACACACACATTATATAATAATAGTGATGATACAAATATTAATATAGCATTTACACTTAAAATTATAATTAAATTTAATATGTTACGATTTCAATTATATAATTTTTACCAATAATATAATATATTGAATCTTTAGTATTTATTTTATATTTAATATTTCTTATGTATAAAATTTATTCATATATATATATATATATATATATATATATATATATATATATATATATATATATATATATATATATATATATATATATATATATATATATATATATATATATATGTGTGTATTTATATGTATATATATATATATTTACACATTTATTTAGACATAATTGTCCGTGAATCGTCGGGAATAGTCAAAGGTTATCTGAAACTATGTAAGCAGTTCAAAATTTTTGAGATTCAACATTACAAACTTTGCTTATCATGTCGAATTCATATTAAGATTAAGTTTAAATTTGGTCGAAAATTTCCGGATCGTCACAATCAATCCCTCCCTTGACTTAGTTGTGATATGTCTTTAGAATTTGCTTGCATTGAGAAGTCTTTTCGAAACTTTAGAAGTTCCCCCTCAAAGTACATGGGCTCTCATCAAAGTGTCATGACGTAAATACCGTCGGTTTCACTACCGAGACACACCTCATGAACTTTCATCGTTCCAAAGAGTACTTTTGATACTAGTCATAAGATAACTCCCTATATGATGTAGGATCTTCTTCAAGTCTCTAGCTCCCCCCCCCCCACCCAAATAAACAATTCTTTCTTTGAAGTCCGAGTCCTATACCGTACATGTATAGAAGTCACACGCACATCAACTATATACATATCTCCCCGAAAATGATGCTCGCATGAAATAAGAGCCTCATTGTTTAAAATGGTTGACGTGCTCGGTAAATCTCCAAAATATCATAAAGAACGCGTATGAGAAAAACTGTGTGAATCCGAGCCTCGAAAATGGTTGATAAATATGCTTTGGAGGTCCAGATTCGGTAAAGGACCAGTTCTGAAAAATTTGATAAACTGTCAGGGGTCAAAACTGTCAAAAATTGAGTCAGATTCGGTATTTGGACTGAGCTTGCAAAACCCTTAAACCTGCAGGGACCAGAGCTGTAAAATTCTCATAAGATTCAGTAATTGGACTCAAATATGCCTGTTGGGCTTATCAGATTCGGTTGACCCAAGTAAAATAGCAGCATATTACACAAATAAAGAACAATGGGCCTTGTTGGATTAGACAGCCCAATAGCTGATTGATGCCATCGTGAAGAACAACATACTGAATATGAAGCAAGATCGTCAATAAACCGAATCATGTACAGAATCACATACCGAACCAGAATGTGTGATTGGGTATTTAACCTCCATACCGAAGCATCAACCAATACAAAAACAAATACTTCTGCTACATTACTTGTATTTCATTATCATCATCAATCATCAACACAAATATAACAAAATTCAAATCATTCATTGATGTTGATTAACGCAGTTCAGAAAAAGATTTGTGATTCTATATCATTCATAAATGATTGAGAATCATCACAACAAGTGTTAAACAGCAGATTCGAAGTTCATGTACTGAATGAATTTGCTCTGATACCAATTGTAGGATCCTAGATCTTATGAATACCATGAATGTGAACAATTAATCACATGAATGTAGAGAGCATCGGCCAAACTAGTCAAATATATTCCACAGCTCTCTTGAATACATTACAAATCAGTGGCTAATTTTAACTAATCTAGGAAGTCTTGGATCCTTTATATAGCCCTCGTATAAAGGATCCTCCTTAAGGCTAGGAAACACATTTTACTCCTTCTCAGGTACCTAACAAGACTAGTTATTGAATCTATGTTTTCGAGTCCGAGAACGCACCGGAAGAGCAACATGAGCAACAATCAACTTCATCATCGTCCTCTTCCGAATCTTTCATCACATTATCGATTAAATACATATCATTCCATCGAAATTTATCTTGACGTCGGCTACGCTTCATATTTTTCCTTCCCCAAACATGTTTAATGAAATGACTTTTAATTAATGGATGTACTTTTCTCTCTTAAAGATGAAAACGAGCTACTACAGTAGAAATTTGATTTATATTTGGACCACACCTTGAATTGTCCCCGCTAGTCATGCTTTTTGACTCATTTAGTGTTGGTCCATATTTATTATCCATCTTTAATGGATGGGCTTTTCTCTCTTTTATTATCTAATATTTTTCTAAAAGGCTTTATTATTTAATATTATGCTGTAATAATTTTTTTACGTTTGAGATTGAGATGCATCCATAAATCAATTCGTTAAATCAATGCAAATCTATATACAGTAAATGAAAAAAAAAAACGTCCTTGTATGAACGATAATCACATATTAGTTAATAAAATAGATGCAACATTTGCATCCCCATACGAATGATAACCACATATTAATCAAAGTGGATGTTACATATTAATCATGTTGTGAAGGATGCATGCATACATGTGTTTTTAATAAGTGAATATGCATCCTAGATATAAATGCATATATACATGAGCAAAACGATATCACATCCCTAAGTTCAAATGTATTTGTTCGCTGTGAATATAATTTGTATTAAATTAAAGAAAATATATACTCTTTATTTTATGAGCTATTTTTTAGGAAAACTAAAACAATTTCATTTTACCTTTTTCTTTGTTAAACAAAATGAGTGTTACATATTTGTTCTCACCATATTTAAAAATAAAACATTCTCACATGAATACTACCCTATATATATATATATATATATATATATATATATATATATATATATATATATATATATATATATATATATATATATATATATATATATATATATATATATATATATATATATATATATATATATAGGGTGAGGATCCTTGGAGAACTAGAGGGTGTAGAGAACCGAGAGAACCAGGCAGCCTGACCTTCATCTGTGTGCAGATTCAGCTTATTGTGTGAATATTGATCGAATAGATAGAATCAACATATAACCTTTCAATCTGTGTACAGATTGAACTCAATCTGTACACAGATTGAACTCAATCTGTACACAAATTGAGTTCATCTACAAAATTCACCTACTCAATCGAATGTGCAGATTTTTAAATCAATCGAATTAATGTTTGAATTTGATGTTACCTTGTTCCAATAGCAGCGACTAGAAGATTTTGTGAAGGAATCAAAGTCTGAAAACAACTGAATCATAAAAATCAAAGTTGCAATTCATCTTCATCATTCGTTCACTGTTCATCAAGAATTGAAGAATTTGCTGATGATTTGGAGTATAATCCTTCAAAGAAGTTGATAATCGCTGCCTTAGGATCTTGTTTCAATCGAATTTAACTTTCAATTTAATTATTTGTGATGTCTTGTAAAATCAAATACAGGTTCGCTGGGTTCTCTCCTATGGAAAGTTATATATATATATATATATATATATATATATATATATATATATATATATATATATATATTGAATCAATAAAATTAGACTTTTTTGCTCCGTTGGTCCTTCAATTATACACGAAATTGTAATTCGAGTCCCTCAAGTTATTTTTTGGATTTTCGAGTCCTTAAAATTGCAAAATTTTGCAATCCGAGTCCCTCCGTCAGTTTACCGTCTAAATTAGCCGTTAACCCTTGACATGTGACATGCATGTGAGGGTAAAATCGTCTTTTTACTCTTTTCTTCGACTTTTTTGCTCCGTTGGTCCTTTGTTTATAGACAAAATTGCAATCTGAGTCCCTCAAGTTTGTTTTTTTTTTTTTAAAGGTCAAGCTTCCAAAACTTCATACTCATACGTCATCATCATCATCACTGTCATCTTCATCTTCTTCACATTCCATAAAAAATTCACCCTTTTTTATTAATAAATTCAATAATCCCATCAAATGCAAATTCTCTAATACCTCTGCTCTAAAAACCAATTTCTTCTATTCTAACATAACAAAAACCTCATCATCAAGATTCTCGCTTTACAAAAACCCAAACCAATTCTCCATCAAGGTATATTTTTCATATACTTACCCATCCTTCAATTTAATTTAATTATTAGCTGGTATGAATTTTTGTTTTGAATTTTCTTAATGTGAAAATTTGATTTAATCATCCATTATATTTACCGATGTATGTTTCAGTTCCTTATCTATTTTCAAGGTTAAATTTAGATAATTGAGCTTAGAAAACTTCAAATTTGTATGATTATTTGCTGTACTTAAGTAATTTAGCTGTTAAGTACTGTCATATTTGCGTATTCCCATTTTATTTATTTTAGGGTTTTTGTTGCTTTGCATTACAAATTGGGGCTGATATTTAATTAGCATCCAATAAATGCTCATTTGTATAGATACATGTAGTTGCAATTACCATTCTTCTAATAAATTTTTGACTTTGTTTTTGTTTTTCTTGATTTTTCTATAAATTTGTTTTGATCAACAGGCTTGCAGTCAAGTTGGTTCTGCCGGATCCGGTCCGTCGTTAAATAAAGTTGCAGACTTTAAAGATGCATTTTGGAGGTTTCTAAGACCCCATACTATACGTAGGACCGCATTAGGATCAGTGTAAGAATTTACAACTTATAACTGATTTCCGCTTACTTGTTGCAAAGTTTATAGAATCTAAACTGATAATTTTGTTTGTTAATAGGTCTTTAGTAACGAGACCACTACTCGAAAACCCGAACTTAATTCGGTGGTCACTTTTGCTCAAGGCATTTTTGGGCCTTGTTGCTTTGATATGTGGGAATGGTTATACAGTTGGCATCAATCAAATCTATGATATCGGTATTGATAAGTAAGCATATAATCTGTGACATATGCAGTTTTGTTTTTAAATTTTTAATTGACTTTGGTTTGACTTTTTCAGGGTGAACAAACCGTATTTACCTATTGCTGCTGGAGATCTTTCTGTTCAGTCACCATGGTTTTTGGTGTTAGCATTTGCGGTTGTAGGCGTTATTATTGTTGGGATGAATTTTGGCCGTTCATCACGTCCCTTTATTCTTTCGGTCTTTTTTTGGGCACCATTTATTCCGTTATGCCACTTCGAATGAAGCGATTTCCTGTTGTTGCGTTTCTTATTATCGCAACGGTACTCTTTATTTCTCCTTTTTCATTTCATTTTTGGTGTTTGTATAAAATATTAAACTAGTTGCATTTTTGGTATCTATATAATTCATATATATAAATATAATATATTATGCTTGGCCTTTCAAAAAAAAAAAAAAAAAACTGAGGGATTCGGATTTCAATTTTGTCTATAAACGAAGGACCAACGGAGCAAAACAGTCGAAGAAAAGAGTAAAAAGATGATTTTACCCTCACATGCATGGCACATGTCAAGGGTTAACGGCTAATTTAGATGGCAAATTGACGGAGGGACTCGGATTGCAAAAAATTTCAATTTTAAGGACTCGAAAATCCAAAAAAAAACTTGAGGGACTCGAATTGCAATTTCGTGTATAATTGAAGGACCAACGGAACAAAAAAGTCATAAAATTATGTATAACTATTTTTACAATTTTTTTTTTTTTTTTTTGAAAAAGTGTACACTATAACTAAAATTGAAATACTTTTAGTTTTTCTCGTAGTTATTGATTTTTTTTCTTGATATCTAGATATTCAATAAGCTTATTATATTTTGTAGATTTGTATATATGGTTAAATATGTATATTAGTTTTGGATGATATTTTACATAGGTAATACTTTATTGTTTGTTTAGTAAAAAACCGATTTGAAAATCAAATTCAATTTTAATCAAACCTAACCGAATTCAAATTCGATTTTCGGTTCAGTTTCGTTTTTGATATTTGAACTCGTTTTCGGTTCAGTTTCCAGTTTGAATGTATAAGTTCAAAATCGAGGAAGCCGAACCGAATAAAGTGAAAAACCGAACTAATTAACAACCTTAATGTATGTTCTTTCTTTAGTCATTGTCATTTTGTTGTCTTATATAGCCGAAAAGTTAAGTGTGTTTGATTATAAGATTAAGTAAGACTATCCATGATCACAATAACCCCTATTGTTCAACCCAACCCAATAAGAAGGTTGTAGTAGTATACTAGTATGGATAACTGGTTTATAGTGATGCGCATAGCTGCGCATCCATTGCGCAACATCAGAATGGCGCGAATCGTCCCATAATAATCGCGTAAAACATGTCAATGCGCTCAATCAATTGCCATCTGATTATGCCTTAATGATATGCCCTCATCATTGGTCGCACGGTTTAAACATGGCGCCATCTAAATGGCATGGTTCGGGCTGAAGATGTACTGTGGCGACACTAAAGCAGAAAGAACAGCTGTAGCAATACGGTACGATCCTGACATTGCATAGCTGCCAGAAAAGGACAACTGGTTATAAAGAGGACAACACTAAAATAATGACAGCACTTTTACAACTTTTTGGAATAAAATGACAAAGATAAAACGACGTGACACTAACATGTCCTTTTGTACCCCTACGTGGCAGTAAGGGTGATATTGCTCGAATTATACACGTTTTACCTCGCAATATCTACCTCATTTCACTCGGTTTAGAGGATCATTAAGCCCGAAAGTTGGATATTTGTGCAAAAGTGTTGGTTCAAGGCTAAAAACTCGTATTGGTGCAAAATTGACCAAAATCTAGCCAAATTAGTGAACCAAAGTGCAAAGAGAGTGCAAATGTGCAAGTTTAAAGTGAGAAAACATGATTTCTGGAAGGGTAGGCATATGTGCGGCATATCAAACTTAAAAGGTGGCGAACCTTAATACATAAAACTCAGATTTTAAATTCAGAACTTGCAGAACAATTTTCTAGTTTTATGGTGCGGCACACCACCCTTAGGGTGCGGCGCACCTCTCACCCACGTTATATGGTGGGGCGCACCATCGCTGTTTTGAGTGCAGAATTTTAAAGGTATAAAAGGAATGAGATATGGTTTTTAAAGGGAGAGCTTGAAATGTCCCGTTCATAATGATTATAAACGTTCCATATTAATTGATTTCTTTGCGAGGTTTTGACCTCTATATGAGATTTTTTCAAAGACTGCATTCGTTTTTAAAACAAACTGTAAGACCCAAATAATTGTTGTGTACATAAAGTGTACATAAGATGCTTGAAGTGGGGGTTTTGTTGTACATTTTAAAATGAAAAAGAATCTGATCTGGGGGAGTGGCGTGCCGCTCGGCCTTTTAGCGCGCCGAGCCGTTTGTCTGTGACAAATTCCTTCTTTCTTTTAAATTAGATATTTTGAGGGCAATTTGGTAAATTCACAAAAGGACCGACTTTAAGGCCTTAGATCAGTTTATGGGGCCTCATTAACTCCATTTCCATCTACTTCAACCTCATCCATTCAATTCTAGAGAGAGAGTGATAACCTAGTGTGAGAAAACTCATTTTAGAGAAGAAGAAAGAGGATTCTTGCTTAAGCTCAAGTTCTAAAGTTGTTCATCTACTTCCTAGCTACATTTTGGTGGTAGTGGTATGCTCTAATCTTGATTTCTTGATTCAATTTTGTGTAAGGGTTAGAGTTAGGGTTTATGGTGAACTTAAAACCCACTTTGTTAGTAAATTGGGTGTTTTGGGTGAATTTGGGTTATGTTTGTAACAACCCGAGTTTTTCCGTTAAAACTTCCGTTAAATACTTGACGATCGTTAGTTAAATCATACAATTTTCATACGCCAATTTTTTTTCCAGAATAGTTAACAGTGGCTATGTGAAACTTTTTCGTATTTAAAGTAATTAAATGCGTACTTGATCCTTAGTGGATTACTTGAATTAATATGTTATATTAATTAGTGAACTTAATTCGGTTGACGAATTAAACTAGAAACGATACGATTAAAGTTAATCGCCTAGAAAACTTTTCAGTTAACGGAACTCAGAAAAATGATAGAATAATTATTCTTAATAATTATTGAACTTATGAAAGAAATTTAATTTATTATTTACTTAATGAATTAAACACGGTGATTTTGTTTCAACGACTAGTTAACGTTCCGGAGATTCTGTACGGTTAATGGCACTCGAAACGAACCACGCGCGAACGATCTTTTACACAAAATGAGCTCGAGACCCGAGCCCGAGGCCACATGGCCATGACCTCATACCTCATCATCCTTGGTCCCATGAGTAACCAATGCATGTTGACTATTAGTTTAGGCCCATGTTTGTTGACTTTTGGTTGTTTAGGACACTAACTATATTCTCTTAATTTCTAAGTAACAAGAGAACATGTCCCATTTTCTTTCCTATCATTCGTGCTCCATGATTGCAGCCTCATACACACCAAATAATCCCATACCTTCATCCCTACAATTCTCCATCAAGTTTTGATCTCTTGTTTTTGCTTCTTTGATCATTATTGTTGCTTGCATCGTTCTCTACGCGTTTGTATAAACGATTTTGTGATCAAAGGTATAAACACATAAACTCTAATCTATAAAATCAGATTTTTATTAAGGTTTCATGGATTAGGTTGTCTATTGCTCAAGTCTTGATGTTTGATGAATACTAGATGCGATAAATTGCTCGTCTTGATTGTTTTATGCGAAAACCGAATTTGTATTTGATGTGTACAGGAATTTAAATTTTTCAATTGTATTATATTATATTATAATTAGATTTATTGCGAAAAACTATTGATTTTAGGCTTTGGATTCGCTTGATTTCATTTCCGGATGATCAAGTTATGGCCAATTGAAATTAACATTGTGTTTTTGTGATTGATCAGAAATCTGGGTTTGATAGACCATGAATTGGATTGTGAAATTTATACCATTGGATAGGTAATTTAAAAACACTCAGTTTACACTAGGATATCATGTCGTTTGCTTATGTAAAACTCGAGATATGCTTGAATTAGTGTAAAAGTAGTTTTATACAGCACTTGCATGAAAACGACTTTGTATGATAAAATTTGTTAGCTTCTGTGATTAAAGCTTTGCATATTTGAAATCTACACAAAAAGTACTTCATCTTTCATGTAGATATAATAGGCTAATTGTATCTAGATCTTCAGCTAATCGCGTGCGAATGTGACTAGCGAAACTAGAATCGAATCTGTAAATTGCTCTCTGTTTTATACTCTGTAGATTGTGTTTATTGAATGAGCATGTAAGCTTCTGGAATATGAATTTTAACATTATATATGACTTATTGTTAGTTTATGTCAATCTCTGAAACCTTATGCATTGGGCACAATAGGGCCATACTTTATGTAAATTCTGATTTGAGCTGAAAAACTGAATGTTCAATTTGCATGAATAAACTGTACAAATTGGCTAAACCAAAATTGCTCGATTTTTGTTATGTGTTAGTTTAACTTGTTTTTGAACTATGGCCACTGGTCTTGTATCGATTTCATGTTCCTAACTCCGGTTATAGCTAAAACCAAATCAGTGCGCGGTCAGAAACTGACTTGGTGAACCCCAAATGTACCCCTTCTGATTCCTGACTTTTAATTATTGTATGAGACCCTGGCCGGACTTTTTAGAATCTAATTTGAGTATACTTATGATCTGGAGTTTTCCATGTTTACTTGAATTTTGTACTATGAGATAATATGCTAAGTTTGCTACATGTACATGAACTTTGTGCACAACGATAAACTGAAATTGTGAAATTGACCAATTATGATCTAAAACGTGTTGTTTGACTTAGGTTTGATATGTTGACCAACATTTGACATGAACCTACTGATTTTGACTTTAGTTGACTACTTTGACCAAGTTTGACTTTCGGTTTGACTTCAGTTGACTTTGTTTGACTTGCATGAATTAGTTGACTGTATGTTGACTTCTACTTTGAAACGCGTCGATTTGAGCAATAAGACAACTTATACTATGAAACCACACTTGTTTAAGATATATTTATTGACCAACCTAAATACATATACTTAGGTTGCATTACTCGGCTATAAACCGTACAAGTAAGTTGTCCACTTTTCAATCCGAGCTTTATTCAAAGGTGAGTCTACAATCCCGCTTTTTACATGTTTTCAGGGATGAGAATACACGCTGTTATACTTATATTATCAAATGCTTTTGTATTGACACGAGTACTATATCTGCATATTGAGTTTGTACACAAAGCCTCTAGCTTGAATACTTTAAATACCATCGGTGTAGGCACAATTTAGATGGACGGATCCGTTAGGTTGACAACCTCACCCGCTATAAAAACTGTGGTGCATTTACTTTGAACATAATACATTCGTACAAGTGTATAACATTTTTATGAGGTAAAGGCAGGTATAGTGGATTCTATACTTGGGTCATTGCTAGTATTCAGGTGCTCATAGATTATGCAAACGTTTCGCAACTTGGAGTTGTACTTGTAAAATCTCGTGGTCAAGGAAACTAAACTATATTTCTGATAACTGTTTTTCAGATACTATACAACGTTATTTAAAACTGTGGTTTACGAACAAATGAGATAAAACTTGACATGGTATTGTCTACGAATATTTGAAAATTGACATGGTATTGTCTACAAATGATTGAAACTTGACACGGTAGTGTCAACAAACTTTTGAAATGGGACACGGAGTTGTCTAACTTTTAACATTGAACCTTGGTGGTCTTCCACTAATAACCATTTTTGAAATGTATTTCTTAAACATACTGTATTGTTTACCTAAAACCTGTAGATTCACTCAACATTGTTGTTGATCCGTTTTGCGTGTTTTATTCTCAGGTATTAATTGCTTCCGCTGTAGAATATTGCTGTTACGTAGAAGTCAAGCCAAGCACTGGGACCAGAGTTAACATTCCGTTAAAGGGATTTTTGACGGGGTGTTAAAGATGGTATCAGAGCTTTGGCTATAGAGAACTAGGATACATTAGTGTGTCTAACCGTAGGGCGCATTAGTGAAGTCTAGTCTATAGTCGTGTGTCTTGGATGACTTTTATACACCATACATGCACTATTTGCTTCACAAAATGACATGTAGGGCTACACATTACATCACATACATATACACCCTATACCCATATGATATGGACTTGAACTAAACGTTATACTACGAATCACATACGTACACGCGACGCGAGATTTAACTAAATTAAGTTGATTACACCATCTTGAACTTATGGAGTTATGTCGAATGGAAATGTGAGATAGCGTAATGTAATGACCGGGATTACATTACGGTAACTCATATAGAAGTTTCGACATCGCAAAATAAGGAATTGGGAGCGAGTCAAGTAGGTTACTTGGATAAATACCGTTTAGAACATAAACCGTTTAATTTCAAATATGAGTAGAAATTTACACCGTACGATTTAATTGTTATTATAACCTATAAGGAGCGTGTAATCACGTCACAATTCGTCACTACCCGACACTGTCCGTCACCCCTAATTTCTACTTGGTACTACGAAGACACTGCCTGGACATACTCATCATCTTATACCACTACCCCTTGCTATTTATCGTTGGTTACTACTACTCAACGCCGCCTCTCACCACTAGTCGCGACCGATCACTACTTCTCACTGCTTATCATTTTTGATCCACCGACATCTTACTGCAATTATTGTACCAATTACATATAGGCTAATCCTGTCGCTATCATACTTATTATATTAGATTTTGTCTGATATATTTCCTAAATTTCCTCCGTAAATTACGGAAATCTTTTTGCTATATACACGTATTCAAGGAGACAAACATAGCATCCAACACTCAATTCATATCAAACCCTATTCCAAACACATAATATAGATTTCTCATCTGATTCCTCGAGCTCCATGGACAGCGTAACCGGAACGAACGAACCTATTAGCCATCATCTTTTCTGGATGAATTGGGGGTGGGTTCGTAGTCGACTTAATCAATGGAGGCGAGAAGAAGGCGATCCCTTCCACCAACCGAATTCACCTCTTGGTGAAGAACCTGAAGCACTTACCTGCGAACCAATCCTGAACACCATTTTCACCCTCATTTCCAGGATATCCCGCCACGAATATCTAATATCCAGAATTCTAGATCTTATTCATCCACTTATCTGAACCGCTAATCATCCTGGAATAGTAAAAGAAGTCAACGAGCTTCGCGCTCGAGTAGTGGCTCTGGAGAATATGGTGCGAAATCTAAGAGCATCAGCAGCACCAGCAGCATAGCCAGCACCACCAGTACCATCAACATCACCACCAATAGCATTAGCTTCACCAACAACAATATCCGCATCCCACACCTCAACATCACACTCGGTACTTCGGATATCAACATCATACACCCCATAGATACCAAGGAATATTAGTAATTGTGAGTTAAGATGTATTGACTCATTCTTCCTGAAGAAAAAAATTTATATATGTATACTTTATATATATATGGTTTGGAACAATAATAAATCTTTTCGTACTAAACTATTACGTGTGAATCTTAACTAGTATGTATTACTTGGTTAACTCATATCACTAATATGCTATGATGTACATCCTTCGTTAATGACTTAACAATCATTAATCACTGCTTCAGCACAATAAACTCCATTTCATAATAAACTAAGTGTATTATTCAAATACATGTTTGATTTTTCACTTCTATTTTCGATGTACTTGAAACTTTCTAGAAAACATTATTCATGCCTTGTAAATTTCACAAGAACTTCACGAGCATCAATATCATATACCGAGGTATATCAATAAACAATGAATGATGAAGTATTGAATCATAACTTCATTAGCGAAATATTTCGCGACAATTATGAAATCTCTAAGGTTTTGGAGATTATCTTCAACCGTAAATCAAATGAGTTTAATATTATATTAACTCATTAAATCCATGATTACATCTGAAGAATATATACGAATATATATCTTCATAAAGATTGTAATTAAAAACTCTTCTGTACAAACTGTAAATTGTAAAAATATTTAACGGGTAGGTAAAACCCGAGAAATATTTATATCTCACATTAATATGTTACATTATACATTCTTCAAATTCTGATTCAATAATCAGTAACTATACTAATTACACTCACAAGATATGTGTATCCGTTCACTAAAGAACAACTATTATATATTCTGATTTTGACGTATCAGAATCTAAGTAAAGCTTTAGCAAGTGTTATCTTCCTAAAGATCACTACATTCATGAATTATATTCATTTGTATTCTATGATGAATTATCACATCAAACCATCGAAATTATCATTCATTACTTTTGAAATCAACAACGCCTATTCGTCAACCATTAGATCCGTTAACGATTACAATCAACGTTTAATCATCTAAAAATAAAATCTCTTGAAACCATCTCGGATTGATAACCAACGATTCAGATTCGTTAACCTTGAGAATGCTGACGAAGCAGTAAAAGCTATAGATGGTCTTAATGGCCAAAAGTTTGATGATAAAGAATAACGTATTGAAAAAGGCTCAGATTTGGAACTGAAAAACGGATTGAGCTAACCATGAAGGAGACCAAGGACAAATACAAGGACCAAACCCTATATTCAAAGAATCCAGGTAATTCTGGATCCGATGACATCTTTAGAGAATATCTTGCTCCGAAGTCATGCTGAATTTCTAATGGAAGATGATGATTCACAGACCTTACAATCATCATGAACCATGTTACATAACTCTTTCATTCTATTTAACTTCTAAACATATCAAGGAAATATATTTCTTGATGATTCGGTCTTTTTCGGATATTCTGGTAATTTAACAAATCAAATTGTGCTATTACCTTTCCTTTCTACTTTGTATATTATGATCATTCGAAACTCCATACCTACGAATTCTGGACCATTACTTGCTTGATTTAAAGTCGAGAAGAGAAAACAAGGTGAAAACGAATACTATGACGATGAACAGCGAATGTTTCTGCATTATCACCAGCCATTGATCCGTATTATTTGACCATGTATAGAAGAAAAAGTTGAAGATCTTCTTGGATAAAAAGCATGAGTCTTTGAAAAATAGGTCAGAATATAAAAAGACAACAAACATAGAAGATCATAAACCATTTATATCAATAAGTATTGAAAAACAGAGGAGTGGTAGAATTAAAAATACTGTCACCCCTAGAGCATTATAGAAGAACAGAGATTCTTCTGGTGGTAGACTAAAAAGAAGAATGACTGTATACACAGTCAAAATAGTAACGAAAATCAAGAGCGGATGAAGCATCTTCACAAAATTTTTGAAATTAGAATTTTGAAAGTAAGAAGATTGAGGTTGAGAAAATAAGGACGCAGAGATGATTAATTTATATCAAAACTTTTTACCATAGCAACGCGTCAGCAGATTAAGATAATCGTATTAAATCAAAAAGAAAAGGATTCTAATTTCCTTAATTACCGGATCCAAATATCATAGATTTCAAACGATTATATTCAAATCCCTTAAATTTAGGAGATTCAATAGTGATCACATCGAAAAGTCAAGGCTGACAACTATTACTTCAATACATCCGTTAGTGACATATTCAGTTGTATTTTTACACGTAACCGAATCATTTCATTCATATTCTTGATGATAGGAAATTCTATACACTTAACTCGTATTCATTACGAAACCGAACGTACCTTAGAAGTCCATCCGTATAGAGATCTCGAATGATTATTTAATCTTATCATATTATTTGACGAAACACTAGTATATGACTAAATTCTTTTATTAAAAGAATGTATGAAGGCTTACATCTGGAAAGACAAACTATTCAAGCCAAGTATAAACTTTATTTGCAAACTTAGTTATAGAATTCAAGCTCACGTTGAAACGTGGATTTCTAATGATACGAAAATATTTTATTTTCATCAATAACTGCCATCATCCAAATTTCGGGACAAAATTTTCAATAACAGGTGGGTAATGTAACAACCCGAGTTTTTCCGTTAAAACTTCCTTTAAATACTTGACGATCGTTAGTTAAATCATACAATTTTCATACGCCAATTTTTTTTCCAGAATAGTTAACAGTGGCTATGTGAAACTTTTTCGTATTTAAAGTAATTAAATGCGTACTTGATCCTTAGTGGATTACTTGAATTAATATGTTATATTAATTAGTGAACTTAATTCGGTTGACGAATTAAACTAGAAACGATACGATTAAAGTTAATCGCCTAGAAAACTTTTCAGTTAACGGAACTCAGAAAAACGATAGAATAATTATTCTTAATAATTATTGAACTTATGAAAGAAATTTAATTTATTATTTACTTAATGAATTAAACACGGTGATTTTGTTTCAACGACTAGTTAAAGTTCCGGAGATTCAGTACGGTTAATGGCACTCGAAACGAACCACGCGCGAACGAGCTTTTACACAAAACGAGCCCGAGACCCGAGCCCGAGGCCACATGTCCATGACCTCATACCTCATCATCCTTGGTTCCATGAGTAGCCAATGCATGTTGACTATTAGTTTAGGCCCATGTTTGTTGACTTTTGGTTGTTTAGGACACTAACTATATTCTCTTAATTTCTAAGTAACAAGAGAACATGTCCCATTCTTTTTCCTATCATTCTTGCTCCATGATTGCAGTCCCATACACACCAAATAATCCCATACCTTCATCCCTACAATTCTCCATCAAGTTTTGATCTCTTTTTTTTACTTCTTTGATCAATATTGTTGCGTGCATCGTTCTCTACGCGTTTGTATAAACGATTTTGTGATCAAAGGTATAAACACATAAACTCTAATCTCTAAAATCATATTTTTATTAAGGTTTCATGGATTAGGTTGTCTATTGCTCAAGTCTTGATGTTTGATGAATACTAGATGCGATAAATTGCTCGTCTTGATTATTTTATGCGAAAACCGAATTTGTATTTGATGTGTACAGTAATTTTAATTTTTCAAATGTATGATATTATATTATAATTAGATTTCTTGCGAAAAACTATTGATTTTAGGCTTTGGATTCGCTTGATTTCATTTCCGGATGATCAAGTTATGGCCAATTGAAATTAACGTTGTGTTTTTGTGATTGATCAGAAATATGGGTTTGATAGACCACGAATTGGATTGTGAAATTTATACTATTGGATAGGTAATTTAAAAACACTCAGTTTACACTAGGATATCATGTCGTTTGTTATGTAAAACCCGAGATATGCTTGAATTAGTATAAAAGTAGTTTTATACAGCACTTGCATGAAAACGACCTTGTATGATAAAATGTGTTAGCTTCTGTGATTATCTCTTTGCATATTTGAAATCTACACAAAAAGTACTTCATCTTTAATGTAGATATCATAGGCTAATTGTATCTAGATCTTCGGCTAATCGCGTGCGAATGTGACTACCGAAACTAGAATCGAATCTGTAAATTGCTCTCTGTTTTATACTCTGTGGATTGTGTTTATTGAATGAGCATGTAAGCTTCTGGAATATGAATTTTAACATGATATTTGACTTATTGTTAGTTTATGTCAATCTCTAAAACCTTATGCATTGGGCACAATAGGGCCATACTTTATGTAAATTCTGATTTGAGCTGAAAAACTGAATGTTCAATTTGCATGAATAAACTGTACAAATTGGCTAAACCAAAATTGCTTGATTTTTTATATGTGTTAGTTTAACTTGTTTTTGAACTATGGTCACTGGTCTTGTATCGATTTCATGTTCCTAACTCCGGTTATAGCTAAAACCAAATCAGTGCGCGGTCAGAAACTGACTTGGTGAACCCCAAATGTACCCCTTCTGATTCCAGACTTTTAATTATCGTATGAGACCCTGGCCGGACTTTTTGGAATTGAATTTGAGTATACTTATGATCTGGAGTTTTCCATGTTTACTTGAATTTTGTACTATGAGATAATATGCTAAGTTTGCTACATGTACATGAACTTTGTGCACAACGATAAACTGAAATTGTGAAATTGACCAATTATGATCTAAAACGTGTTGTTTGACTTAGGTTTGATATGTTGACCAACATTTGACATGAACCTACTGATTTTGACTTTAGTTGACTACTTTGACAAAGTTTGACTTTCGGTTTGACTTCGGTTGACTTTGTTTGACTTGCATGAATTAGTTGACTGTATGTTGACTTCTACTTTGAAACGCGTCGATTCAAGCAATAAGACAACTTATACTCTGAAACCACACTTGTTTAAGACATATTTATTTACCAACCTAAATACATATACTTAGGTTACATTACTCGGCTATAAACTGTACAAGTAAATTGTCCACTTTTCAATCCGAGCTTTATTCAAAGGTGAGTCTACATTCCCGCTTTTTACATGTTTTCAGGGATGAGAATACACGATGTTATACTTATATTATCAAATGCTTTTTGTATTGACACGAGTACTATATCTGCATATTAAGTTTGTACACAAAGCCTCTAGCTTGAATACTTTAAATACCATCGGTGTAGGCACAATTTAGATGGACGGATCCGTTAGGTTGACAACCTCACCCGCTATAAAAACTGTGGTGCATTTACTTTGAACATAATACATTCGTACAAGTGTATAACATTTTTATGAGGTAAAGGCAGGTATAGTGGATTCTATACTTAGGTCATTGCTAGTATTCAGGTGCTCATAGATTATGCAAATGTTTCGCAACTTGGAGTTGTACTTGTAAAATCTCGTGGTCAAGGAAACTAAACTATATTTCTGATAACTGTTTTTCAGATACTATACAACGTTATTTAAAACTGTGGTTTACGAACAAATGAGATAAAACTTGACATGGTATTGTCTACGAATATTTGAAACTTGACATGGTATTGTCTACAAATGATTGAAACTTGACATGGTAGTGTCAACAAACTTTTGAAATGGGACACGGAATTGTCTAACTTTTAACATTGAACCTTGGCGGTCTTCTACTAATAACCGTTTTTGAAATGTATTTCTTAAACATACTGTATTGTTTACCTAAAACCTGTAGATTCATTCAACATTATTGTTGATCCATTTTGCGTGTTTTATTCTCAGGTATTAATTTCTTCCGCTGTAGAATATTGTTGTTACGTAGAAGTCAAGCCAAGCACTGGGACCAGAGTTAACATTCTGTTAAAGGGATTTTTGACGGGGTGTTAAAATGTTGACTCAAAGAGGACTAACTAGGGTTTTTCAAGTATTAATTGTTGTTAATGAACCTTAAGTAGTTAGTAAATTGCTAGCACACCTATATATATGTAAGTGGGCGTTGTGTGGGTTAATGGGTGACCCGAAATGGGTGTGTTGACCTTAAATTGGTCAAACGGGTCAAAATGGACCTAGGTTGGTTAATGTTTGTGATTAATGCATAAACTTAGTGTTAAAAAGTGTTTTAAGACCTAACTTGGCTAATATTAGGGTTTCGGCGAAAGATGACCCATTTTTAGGGTTAAGTGTTCAAATGGGTCAAAATGACCTAGTAGTAGTGAGTGTTGTGGGTTTGACCAACTTGAATGGTTGATTGATTATGTGTATATTATAATAGGTGCGTTACCTTGAAGATTCAAGCTTGGTTTATTGATTCACCAAAGGCGTAAGGTGAGTGGAATGATTATATGCGTAGGTATATAATGTATTTATTTGTTGTAGCGTGAGATGTGAAGTGTCGATGTGCTAAGACACCACATTTCACGTGACGAGTGAAGTATCGATGTGCTAAGACACCACTGAAAGTAATATGATGGGGTGAAGTGTCGATGTGTTAAGACACCACCCGGAGTGAAGTATCGATGTGCTAAGATGCCACTCCAAGTAAGTTGAAGGGTGAAGTGCCGATGTGTTAAGGCGCCACTCGAGGTGAAGTATCGACGTGTTAAGATGCCACCCGTGGGGTTAGTGTACGAAGTGTTATGTGCACTAATGGTAGTTATGAACTCTGACGGTCTTTAAACACCGTTCCTTGTTCGATTGGTTAACCATGGTTATTGTGTTGTAGAGTAAGCATATTATACTTGTTCAAGTTAAATATGCTATTGATATGCTAGTTGGTTATTGGAGGTTATAGCTTGTATTTATGATGATAAGCTAATTGTGTTTGCCAGCATGTATACGGTATGCGTGTAAGTGTTTACAAATAGATATATTATATATGTATGTGTGTAATTATTGCATTCACTAAGCGTTAGCTTACCCTCTCGTTGTTTACCATTTTATAGGTTCCGGCGTGGATAAGGGTAAGGGCATACGGTTGGATTAGAGATCCCGCTTGTTAGGGGACGCTTTTTGGATGTGTTAGCTTTTGGAGTTTGACCATGACTTGGGTAGTTTAATCCCAAACACCATGCTCATTGCGTCGTTTGGTACTTAAACTTTTTGGTGGTCGAAACTCACGTTATGTATTAAACTCGTAAAACGGCCAAAGTGGGCCTCGCTTTGTAAAACTTATTTTATGTTTGAATTGTGTTAGTTTTACATGTTTGAATATGTTGTTAAAAGCGTTTTGTCTAATTATGTCGGGAAGTGGCCGAACTTTTTCGCGTTTCATGACTTTTGGGACAGACCAGTTTGGCGCGCCGCGCGGCCATATGGCGAGCCGCGCCATATGCTGTTCCAGCAAAAAAAAATTGTTATTTTTACGCGGGTTGTTCGTGGTTTGGTTTGGGGTGTTACAAGTGGTATCAGAGCATGGTCTAAGGAATTTAGGCGACTTGAGATAGGTGCCTAGACTTAGACTTTATTGTGTGTACGCTTTATGCGGGACTTGTAGGATATTGGGTCTAATCGGGAATTGTTAGTGCTTTGATTTATGTGAACTAACATTGTGCAAATTGATTTGTGTTGTGTTTAGCAATCATCAAGCGAGATGGACGTTGTACTAGCGAGTTAATGCGACGTGTTCGCGTAACAATGATTAGCTACCATTTTTACGGGTTCAAATCGTGTCAAACAAGCGATGTACGACGATTGTTGAGCAAGATGGGGTAGTGTGGTGTATATGTATATACATATGTGTTACGTCCCTTCGTTTCGTTGTTTAATCTTTTCGTTTTATAGAATGAAGATGAGAAATGGACACGACACCAATGATGGAAGTACGAGTGAGGACGTTGAGTTCACGGCCAAAGTTGAGGCCATCTTTAAATGTCAAAAGGTGGAGTTCCTCGAGGATGTTAAGAAAATGTTTCTAGATACGATTGACGAGCAATTAGTCAATGTAGTCAAGGAGCAAGTGAGGGCCGTTCTTCACGAAGATAATGTGGGAAGACGGGACTTTCTCTATAAGAACTTCAAGGATTCTCAACCTCCCACCTTTGAAGGTGAACGAGACCCTCTAAAGAGTGCCCGTTGGATCTCTGATATGGAGGGGGCCTTCCGTACTTGCGAATGTCCTCACGATAAGAAGACAAGGTACGGGTGTGGTATGTTGAGGGGTGATGCTAAGTTGTGGTGGGACGCAAAGCTCCAAGTTTATGGTGAAGAGCAATGCATGGAATTCACGTGGGATGAATTCAAGTTCAAATTTTTTAAGGAATACCGACCTTCGGCCGATCTTACTAGGCTTAAGGACGAGTTACGTTCCTTGAGGCAAGGGTCAATGGATTTGAACACTCTCAAATCCGTGTTTTTGTCCAAGACCCAATTTTGCCCGGAGTATGCCGGGAATGAAAAGATGTTGAAGGAAGACTTTTACCGAACGTTGAATGATTGTTATCAAGATAAGATTAGTGTAACGGTGGTGAAAACTTTTGATGAGTTATTTGATATGGCCAAGGGTTTTGAGGCGCTCGTATTGAGGAAGAGCAGCTTTACTTTTGGCAAGAGAAAGAGTGAAGGTTCGAACCATTCGAACTTTTCGAGCAAAAAGAACAAAAAGGGTTTCGGTAATGCTAGTGGTGGAAAGAAAGGTGCTTCTGGGGATTTTTCTTATTCATGTTACAATTGTGGACCAAAGGGCCACATGGCTCGTGAATGTCCAAGTTTATCCTCCGCAACCAAAATCACTTGTTTCAATTGTGGTAAGGAGGGGCACAAAAGGCCCGAGTGTCCCGAGTTGCGCAATGATAATGTTAAGCGGTTAGATAAGGCGGCGAGTACGGCTAGGGGTTACAATTATTTGATGACCAATGATGAAGCTAAGCAATCCAACGAAGTTGTCTCAGGTACTTTCATGGTTAATTCTCATCCGGCAAGGATACTTTTCGATAGTGGTGCTAACTTGCCGTTCGTGTCACCAAAATTTGTGCCTAAACTTAATAAACCATTAGCTAAGTTAAGTCGTCCGGTAGAATTCGAAATAGCGGACGGCAAGACGGTGCTAGTGGTTGATGTGTGTAAAAATTGTGATGTTGTATTTGGTGCCGAAAGTTTTAAAATCGATCTCATACCGATGACTTTGGGCGATTTTGATATCGTTGTGGGTATGGATTGGCTCGATCGAAATAGAGCCGACATTGCATGCCATGGTAAGTTTATTCGGGTAAAGACCCCAAGTGGGGGAGAGTTAATTATTCATGGCGATAAGCGAAGAAGACTTGTACCGATATGTTCTTTTGCACGGGCACGTCGTTTCCTTGTTAGTGGTGGCATGGCTTTTCTTGCCCATGTTGTTGATACGCATGATGAGCCACCACCCATTCGTGAAATTCCGGTGGTTAGTGAATTCGAAGACGTTTTTCCGGACGAATTACCGGGTGTTCCGGCGGAAAGGCAAGTTGAATTTCGCATTGAGTTGGTTCCGGGGGCTACCCCCATTACTAAAACTCCTTATCGTTTAGCACCGACGGAAATGCAAGAGTTGTTAAATCAAACTCAAGAGTTACTTGAGAAGGGTTTTATTCAACCGAGTGCTTCGCCATGGGGCGCTCCAGTTTTATTCGTGAAAAAGAAGGATGGTAGTATGCGGATGTGCATCGATTACTGGGAGTTGAATAAAGTGACGATCAAGAATCGTTATCCTTTGCCTAGGATTGACGATTTGTTTGACCAACTCCAAGGTGCAACGTATTTCTCTAAAATTGACCTACGGTCCAGCTATCACCAAATGCGGGTTCGTGAGGAAGATATCGAGAAAACAGCTTTTCGAACGCGTTATGGGCATTTTGAGTTTGTGGTTATGCCTTTTGGTCTTACGAATGCACCGGCGGCATTCATGGACCTTATGAACCGAGTGTGCCAACCTATGTTGGACAAGTCGGTAATTGTGTTCATCGACGATATACTTGTTTATTCGAAAAGTATGAACGAATATGAACGCCATTTGTGCGAAGTATTGAAGACGCTACGAAAGGAGAAGTTGTATGCTAAGTTCTCCAAATGTGAATTTTGGCTAAGGGAGGTTCAATTCCTTGGCCACATTGTGAACAAAGACAATATTCAAGTAGATCCGGGGAAGATAGACACGGTGAAGAGTTGGAGACAACCGACTACGCCTACAGAGGTCCGAAGTTTTCTCGGATTGGCCGGTTATTATCGTCGGTTTATCCAAGACTTTTCTAAGATCGCTTCTTCGTTGACGAAATTGACGAGGAAGAACGCGAGATTTACTTGGGAGAATGAGCAAGAAATTGCTTTTCAATTTCTAAAAGAGAAATTGTGTCAAGCTCCGGTGTTAGTGCTGCCGGAAGGAGTGGAAGACATGACGGTCTAATGTAATGCTTCGTTAAATGGGCTCGGGTGTGTTCTAATGAAAAGAGGTAAAGTCATCGCTTATGCCTCTCGACAACTAAAGGAACACTAAACGAGATATCCAACTCATGATCTTGAGTTGGCGGCGGTTGTGCATGCGTTGAAAATTTGGCGCCATTACTTGTATGGTGTTAAGAGTACGATTTATTCGGATCATAAGAGCTTGAAACATCTATTTAATCAACGAGATTTGAATTATCGTCAACGTAGGTGGATGGATGTGGTAAAAGATTATGATTGTGAAATACTTTATCATCCGGGCAAGGCGAATGTGGTCGCGGATGCGTTAAGTCGAAAGAGTCACCACACGGCGTTACGATTGGGATTGTTACGCATGATTATTACTAACGATTTTCTTGAAAAACTTGGTGTGACTCAAATAGAGGCTTACGTTCACAACAAGCATGCGGAACAAATTGTGGGGAAATCGAAATTCATTACTATGGGTTCGCGTGGTTTGTTGTCTTTTCAAGGAAGGGTGTGGGTGCCTAAGATGGGGGATTACCGGAAAGTGCTACTTGATGAAGCACATAAGTCAAAGTATTTCATTCATCCGGGCGCGACGAAAATGTATCATGATTTGAGGAAGGATTATTGGTGGCCGGGCATGAAATGTGATGTTGTGAAGTATGTCGAGCAATGCGTCACGTGTTTGCAAGTTAAGGCCGAGCACCAAAAGCCGTATGGTAAGTTACAACCGTTAGAAATCCTGAATTGGAAATGGGAGCACATTACCATGGATTTCATTACAAAGTTACCTAAGACGGCGAGAACCCAATTTGATTCGATTTGGGTAATAGTTGATCGATTGACGAAAAGTGTCTTGTTTCTTCCCATTAAAGAAGCAATATCGTCGGAGGCCTTGGCTAAGTTGTTTGTCAAGGAAGTAGTATCGAGACACGGGGTTCCTATATCTATTGTTTCGGATAGAGATACTCGTTTCACATCTCGGTTTTGGGAAAAGTTTCACGAAGATATGGGTACACAATTAAAATTAAGCACGTCATATCATCCTCAAACGGACGGTTAAACCGAACGTACAAATCAAACTTTGGAAGATATGTTACGGGCGTGCATTATTGATTTCGGTGGTAGTTGGGACGAGCATTTGCCTTTGGTGGAATTCTCGTACAATAATAGTTATCACACTAGTATCGGGATGCCACCTTATGAGATGCTATATGGGCGAAGATGTCGAACCCCAATTTGTTGGGGTGAAGTAGGTCAAAGAGAAATCGGGAGTACCGATTTGGTTTTGGAGACGAATAACAAGATTGATATTATTCGGGATCATTTGAAAAAGGCTCAAGATAGACAAAAGTCGTATGCCGACAAACGTAGACGAACGATCGAATTTCAAGAAGGTGACATGGTGATGCTTAAAGTTTTGCCATGGAAAGGCATTATTCGGTTTAGAAAATGGGGGAAGTTAGCTCCTCGGTTTATTGGGCCATTTAAGGTTTTAGCTCGTGTTGGTGAAGTCGCGTATCGTTTGGAATTACCCGAAGAGCATGCGGGGATCCATAACACATTTCATGTTTCCCATCTCCGTAAGTGTCTTGCGGATGATTTTTCGTGGGTGCCATTAGACTAGATTGAACTAAACAATAAGTTAGAGTATATTGAGGAACCGATTCCTATCCTCGATGAGAAGGTCAAAAGGTTGAGACATAAAGAGGTTAGGACTTTTAAAGTTCAATGGCATCGTAGTAAGGGTTCCAAGTTTACTTGGGATCCCGAAGAGTTTGTGTTGGTTTATCTTCCTTCTTGTCATACGGCTTGGATCGCGATGACGCGCTTCGGTTCAAGTGGGGGAGAGTTGTAAGATCCAAATAATTGTTGTGTACATAAAGTGTACATAAGATGCTTGAAGTGGGGGTTTCTTTGTACATTTTAAAATGAAAAAGAATCTGATCTGGGGGAGTGGCGCACCGCGCGGCCTTTTGGCGCGCCACGCCGTTTGTCTGTGACAGATTCCTTCTTTCTTTTAAATTAGATATTTTGAGGGCAATTTCATAAATTCACAAAAGGGCCGACTTTAAGGCCTTAGATCAGTTTATGGAGCCTCATTAACTCCATTTCCATCTACTTCAACCTCATCCATTCAATTCTAGAGAGAGAAAGTGATAACCTAGTGTGAGAAAACTCATTTTGGAGAAGAAGAAAGAGGATTCTTGCTTAAGCTCAAGTTCTAAATTGTTCATCTACTTCCTAGCTACGTTTTGGTGGTAGTGGTATGCTCTAATCTTGATTTCTTGATTCAATTTTGTGTAAGGGTTAGAGTTAGGGTTTATGGTGAACTTAAAACCCACTTTGTTAGTAAATTGGGTGTTTTGGGTGAATTTGGGTTATGTTGACTCAAAGAGGACTAACTAGGGTTTTTCAAGTATTAATTGTTGTTAATGAACCTTAAGTAGTTAGTAAATTGCTAGCACACCTATATATATGTAAGTGGGCGTTGTGTGGGTTAATGGGTGACCCGAAATGGGTGTGTTGACCTTAAATTGGTCAAACGGGTCAAAATGGACCTAGGTTGGTTAATGTTTGTGATTAATGCATAAACTTAGTGTTAAAAGGTGTTTTAAGACCTAACTTGGCTAATGTTAGGGTTTTGGCGAAAGATGACCCAATTTTAGGGTTAAGTGTTCAAATGGGTCAAAATGACCTAGTAGTAGTGAGTGTTGTGGGTTTGACCAACTTGAATGGTTGATTGATTATGTGTATATTATAATAGGTGCGTTACCTTGAAGATTCAAGCTTGTTTTATTGATTCACCAAAGGCGTAAGGTGAGTGGAATGATTATATACGTAGGTATATAATGTATTTATTTGTTGTAGCGTGAGATGTGAAGTGTCGATGTGCTAAGACACCACATTTCACGTGACGAGTGAAGTATCGATGTGCTAAGACACCACTCAAAGTAATATGACGGGGTGAAGTGTCGATGTGTTAAGACACCACCCGAAGTGAAGTATCGATGTGCTAAGATGCCACTCCAAGTAAGTTGAAGGGTGAAGTGCCGATGTGTTAAGGCGTCACTCGAGGTGAAGTATCGACGTGTTAAGATGCCACCCGTGGGGTTAGTGTACGAAGTGTTATGTGCACTAATGGTAGTTATGAACTTCGACGGTCTTTAAACATCGTTCCTTGTTCGATTGGTTAACCATGGTTATTGTGTTGTAGAGTAAGCATATTATACTTGTTCAAGTTAAATATGCTATTGTTATGCTAGTTGGTTATTGGAGGTTATAGCTTGTATTTATGACGATAAGCTAATTGTGTTTGCTAGCATGTATACGGTATGCGTGTAAGTGTTTGCAAATAAATATATTATATATGTATGTGTGTAATTATTGCATTCACTAAGCGTTAGCTTACCCTCTCGTTGTTTACCATTTTATAGGTTCCGGCGTGGATAAGGGTAAGGGCATACGGTTGGATTAGAGATCCCGCTTGTTAGGGGACGCCTTTTGGATGTGTTAGCTTTTGGAGTTTGACCATGACTTGGGTAGTTTAATCCCAAACACCATGCTCATTGCGTCGTTTGGTACTTAAACTTTTTGGTGGTCGAAACTCACGTTATGTATTAAACTCGTAAAACGGCCAAAGTGGGCCCCGCTTTGTAAAACTTATTTTATGTTTGAATTGTGTTAGTTTTACATGTTTGAATATGTTGTTAAAAGCGTTTTGTCTAATTATGTCGGGAAGTGGCCGATCTTTTTCGCGTTTCATGACTTTTGGGACAGACCAGTTTGGCACGCCGCGCGGCCATATGGCGCGCCGCGCCATATGCTGTTCCAGCAAAAAAAAATTATTTGTTATTTTTACGCGGGTTGTTCGTGGTTTGGTTTGGGGTGTTACACAAACCATAGCCTTTATTTTATCGACAAGGTTTAAAGGACACAACCTAGATTACCAAGATATGATAATTTGAAAATATCACACTTACACACTACCATTACATAATGGTTTACAATATTAATATGTTACAACAAAGTATGTTCTCGAATGCAGTTTTTAAACAATATTATACAAGCATGGACTCCAAATCTTGTCCTTAATTTAGTATGCAACAACGGAAGCTCTTAACAATCACCTGAGAATAAACATGCTTAAAACGTCAACAAAAATGTTGGTGAGTTATATGTTTAACCTATATATTTATCAAATCATAATAATAGACCACAAGATTTTCATTTCCATTTTTCAATAACATGCAATCTGAATAAAAATCATTCATATGGTGAACACCTGGTAACCGACATTAACAAGATGCATATAGAATATCCCCATCATTCCGGGACATCCTTCGAACATGATAAATTTCGAAGTATTAAAGCATCCGCAACAACGGATGGGGTTTGTTAGGCCCAATAGATCTATTGGGCCCAACAAACCTCATCCGTTGTAGCGGATGCTTTAGTACTTCAAAATTATCATGTCCGAAGAATATCCCGGAATGATGGGGATATTCTATATGCATCTTGTTAATGTCGGTTACCAGATGTTCAATCCATATGAATGATTATTTTTGTCTCTATGCATGGGACGTATATTTATGAGTAATGGAAATGAAAATCTTGTGTTCTATTAAAATGATGAAAATGATCGATTATGATAAACTAATGAACTCACCAACCTTTTGGTTGACACTTTAAAGCATGTTTATTCTCAGGATTGAAAGAAATCTTCCGCGGTGCATTTGCTTATTCTAGAGATATTACTTGAAGTCATTCATGACATATTTTAAAAGACGTTGCATTCGAGTCGTTGAATTCATCAAGATTATTACTAAGTCAATTATAGTTTGATATATTATGAAATGGTATGCATGCCGTCAACTTTCGATGTAATGAAAGTTTGTCTTTTAAAAACGAATGCAATGTTTGTAAAATGTATCATATAGAGGTCAAGTACCTCGCGATGTAACCAAATGTAATGTATTCGTCCAGATGGATTAGGACGGATCATTAAAGAGCTGTAGTTTTTGTCTCGAATCTCACCCTAATAACTTTAATTTCATCATCTAAGTGAAGATTAAGGCTAATTTGGAGGATCAAGCAAAAGCTCAAGCAATCTTAGCATTAGATAGACTTAGTTTTCTCATTTGGGTTGTAATCTCCACCTTTACTTCTCTTGTTTTGAATTGAATACTTGTAATAGCTTAACATGAAGTTTATTTATGATTTATTGTCTTTGACTAGTGTAATCTTAGCCATGTTTGGCTAATTTGATTGTGTTTTCTTATCTATGAGTCTCTAATGTGAGGATTTTGCCCCAAATTATTGAATCAAAGCTGTTCGAATGAAATATATGAGTAAGTGTTATTGATTTAGCTATAGATCCATTGCTATGCATTTGTTTTAGGCTTTACTTTGATTACATAGATTGTCTAGATTTTTCAAGTGATTTGATTAGTGAAACAATTTTTGCTTCAACGCCTTGAGTGATCTAGACAACCAAATTGGGAATTTCATGTGATTGTGTTCTTAGTTTGTGTTGGTTTTCAATTGGCCTTCAGTTAACATAGTGGTGTTTGATTATCTTAAATGATTTTGATAATTGAAGGGTTTTAAGTGATTTCAATCCAAGCATAATCTCAATGACTACTCATGAATCAACTTGATCTTACAATATAATGCTTATGTGAGTTTGCATAGTGTGATTAGATTAAGGTTTGGTAGTGATGCTAAACATTTAATAGTTCAACAACAAATGTGATATCAACTTGGGTAAAACGGGGCAATCCAAGCATAAAAGTGGATTACAAAAGTGAACACTACTTAGTTAATTGATTTAGATTTCGATAATTAGTTATTTGCTTAATTGTGCAAGTTTTAGTTGTTAGTCAAAATCAATCAAAACCCTCAATCAAACAAACCCTAGGACGATTATTAGTTTCAAATATTCAACTCAACCACTATCTTGGGACGAACTTGAACCGAATACTTGCATGAAAAGTGCTATAATGACCGGGACTTAGTTGCTCGTTAGTTGTGTGTGCTTATTTGTAGTGTTTAAATCTTGTTATAAATTTGAGAGTTTGGCACGACGCATCAAAGGGACAAAAGCTCACATGTATAAATAGATGTAACTTAGCTAGAAAATAACAATAATTCGAGATCATCTCAACTTCACCAAAAATCACTCTCAATCACTTTTATCACTCTAGCTAACCTGCGCGACCATAATAGCTCTTTGATACACTTTGCGATTTCAGGTAACGTTTATATAACATAAATCATAACATCGCCCTTGAGCCATCAATTCGTGCTAACCCGAATGATGGTGGGTCATGTTTAACCACCCTTTCTGAGATCGTCATCTCGTATGAGGGTTAGTCACGGTACTCCGGACCGGAGAGTTAAACTCAAGGTACCCTTAAATCCCCCTTTATTGTTGATCTTGCATGAACCGAACCCCTTGGACCATTTTATGCTTGATCAGTTTATGATATTGAAATTAACGCAACGTTAAATCCCACTTTTAACGCCCTAAAATCTAAATTGGCATGTGAGATGACACAAAATTTGACGCCTTAATGCCTCGGGGCGCCAGTCACCAATCTGATGGAAAAAATGTGTGCGACAGTTTTTTTTTCTAGTCAATCAGAATCTTGCAAATAATTTTATATATTATATTATTAATTTATATATTTTATATACCCAACTTCCAATCATATTTTACCGTATCACCCAAAATCTTTTAACTCACTCAGATTTAACATTCACCACTCTTAAATTTTATTGCCACTTTACACTCAAATAACTTTCACTCAACTGACACGTCATATTAGGATTAAAAATAGTGAGTGAGTGAGAGCCATCATATATCATACAACAAGCTTGTGGGGTGACTACATATGTTTCATACGATGCAAAGACCATGAAGGTTTCGATAGAGTGATTTAAGGCCCTAGCTAGTTTGAATGAAGACGAGTTTATAATGGTTCAATTAATGGGACATAAAAAGTGCAGTTGTTCTAAGTCTGTATGGTTAAAAATTCAAGGGGTGCCATAAGAATGTGGAACAATAGAGAAGAAAGCCATTGCAAAGAGTACGAAAATCTGTTATGCGTTAACATGAAAACATATGAAAGGTCCCAATCATGTTACTCGTATTCATTTGTATAATGTAACGATCCAACTTTTATTAGCGAATACCAAACTACCAACTTCACCAACTCGAAAACATATAAGGTATGGGTGGAAGAAGAAAAAACCCAATCCTATGAAGGCAATATGTTTACGGAAAAAGATGTGGACGATCATTACACTGAATTAGTGAAGCTATCTGGCGCCGATGATATTCCGGCATCTTCACCGAAAAATGGGTGCTCATAAATATCTGCTGGAGAGGCTGTAGATACTGATAAACAAATTTTGAAAATCAAAATATTGAAACAAGAGAAAAAGGTGTTTCAAAGTCCGAAAATACCCCTAATGAGTTGGATGAGGAGCTTTACATTTCCGTGTTTATTCTAGCATTTTCAAATATTTAATATTTTCAAATATTTAATATTTTCAATAATTTATCAAGGTACAATGTCCTCCCTAAAGTTGTTGATAAGGAGAAACCAACAAGCTTAAGGAGAAATCAACAAGCTTAGGGAACCTCCCTTTATCAACAGCTGGTTTTAGAGTAATAGGGAATTCTTGAGTTTATATGGAGTACATGGTGGACCTAAATTGATCCAACATGGTTAACTGAAATCACGCCCACGTCTTACCTCTTCCCAGTGTTGTAAATCTCCCGAGATCTCCCCGAGATCTCCTCCGAAATCTCGTTTTTAGAAGGCAACCGAGACGAGATGTTCATCTCCCGAGATTTCTCGGTCAACGGGGTCAAACTTAGCAAAAGCCACGTTTTCTCGGATTTTCTTGCTAATTTGTAAGATTTTCTTTTAAAATTCGTAATTTCTAAGATTTTCTCGCTCATTTCTCGGATATTTTTGTAAAATCTCGTAAAAACGTATATAAATATACATATATTTATGTTTTATGTATATTTTTATTAAAAACACTATAAAGTCAACGTAAGTCAACGTCTAAGATCTCCCCGAGATTATTCCGAGATGCCGAGATCTCCCTAAAAAAGTCCAAACGAGATCTCCCCGAGATCCGAATTCTCCAACCTTGCCTCTTCCCAACAAAAATTTTCAACTCGTTATATCTCACCGTATTTACCTGATTTCAACCTAAAAACCAAAACTTCCACCAACTTTCCTATATCTCAAACTTTTATTCAAGTTACCTGTCCAGAAAAAGTTTGCAAGCCCTTAAGTTCCACTTTTAAAATAAGGTTTCAAAAGGTCAAGGACCTTAAGCTAAAGGAAGTGGATACAAACGTACAAAATAGCAATCACAAGCCTTCTAAGAGTGAAAAAAGGAAACTTTAAAGAATAAAGGAGGCAATCTCAATAAAGAAGTATCTAATTCTACATCTCGGGTTTAACCCGATAATGGCTTGGTTGGTTTCACGAATGAGGTATCTAAACTCAAAGGTTCCAAAGTTATTAGAAAATCGATTAATCCAAGCAAACACGCTGTCGAGATGAACTGTTACGATGACTTCATTTGTGGGATGAGTATGTATGACGAATCCCCCCTCTAAGAAAACATTAATACAAGAAATGAACTGTTACGATGACTTCATTAGCCTAATGAATTAAGAGGGGCCTCGGTTGCAAAGTAAAGGTCCAATTGGTTAATCGACTGGTGAATAAGTTTCAATTTCAATTCGTTGCAATACAAGAAACTTAAGTGAAGAAGTTCATAAACCGATCATGAACGAAAATTGGAAACACCACGTTTATAGAGGTGTACATATGAGCTTTGTAGGAATGTCAGACTTCTATTGATTTGGAGAGACGATTATTTCAAGGTTATTGCTGTTAAGATGAGACACCCAAACAAGAAACATGGAATCAGATTAATAATTTGATCAATCAATGGCCGGGGCCAACTTGTGTCATGTATAATTTTAATTCTACCCGTTTAGCGGAAGAAAGGTAAATAGAAGAGCAAAATGAGGTAAACATGTCTAGTTTCAATAACTTCATGTAAACTGCTAATTTGCTCGTCCAACATTTGATAAATGAGAAGCAATTCACTCGTCCAACATTTGGTAAACGAGAAGTATATGTTATGATTCAAAGTGGTGTACTATTATTCCATGAAATGTAGGTACACAAACAATGGCTTATATCGCAATAAACTCTAATACTAGAAGTTTGGCTGAGCCCATATACAAAGTGACATGGACTGTAATTATGGGCTAACATCCCCCGTAGTTGAAGCGGGAATGCGTCATACGCTCAAACTGGATCGAAACTAAATATTAAATAAATAAATAAAAATACAAGTATTATTCTCTATTATGTTGCATGTAGCAAAATGATATTCTTCAATATAGCTATATTGCTTGACTTCGTCCTCCTTTTCCGTAACGTTTGTTTTCTTTCACGTCGTGACTTGCTTTGCCTAAGAAGTGAGCAGAACTTGGGCAGACGGCTTTTGTCAACGATAATAATTTTCTTCAACGCTACAAATAGAGGGCTTTTTTATTACACTATTTTTTTCCGGGGTTTGGAACCTAGTCAAGCTAAGCGGCTTAGCCCCACGTCGATTATTACGATTATAAAAGGTTGGCTAGAATTAAAGTAACATAAAACGAAAAAAGAAACCAAAGCGTGATATTAAATAATAAGTGGTGCATAGTTTAATAAAAAATCATAAGCCATTATTATATTATCTAATAGACAAAAATAGTAAATAGTAACTAAGGGCATTTTCGTTCTTTCACCTTTTTTTTTTTTTAATTCTAATTAAATTTCACTACAACCCCCACACTTTTTCCAAATATTCAAATTGACCCCCCAAACAGAGGAGTAAAGTGTCAAATAATAATTTTCATAAAAAATCTTAAATAAACTCCACCCAAATATTCAACGGGTCATATATTCTCGCTCGCAACGAGTTAAATTTTTTAGACAACATCGTTAAACTCGATATAATTTTAGAAACACAACGTCACTAACTATATGCAAAACAGACGCTTTTTAAAAAACGTTATATATTTGGGGTAATTTTCATACACGTTGATTTTGCGTTAAATTTTAAAAGTCGATAATTACATAGCTAAACGCGAAGATGGACATATATTGTTAATTTAAAATAACATTTAAATCTTGCACGGGTTATACCTTTTAGTTCGACTCGAGTTGCGCTTCAACGACATCATTATTTAGCCACGAAATAATTTTACAAACCAAACGCAATAAAATACATTGAAAACCGAACCCTCGGCGCGAAGTGAGGGTTCAACAACTAGTTAGAAACATAAGAAACGGAGGGAAAAAAATGACGGTAGTCGTAATAGTTTTTTTCTTTTTCTTTTAAGGATAAACAGATAGAAAAAAAGGGTCTTGCTAAAAGAATAATGATCGGTTACTAAAAAATAGAAGATAAATTAACAAGAAACGTAAGATAGGTGTTGAAATTCTTGAACAAAGAGAAGGAAAAAAAAGCAATCATAATAATATGAGAACGAGGTTTTTTTTTTTTTCTTCACGGAAGCTTAGTGATTGGATGGGACGACATTTAGGGGATGATTAGGTTTAACCAGGATCATACCCTTCTGATACCATATTATAATTCAAAGTGGTGTATTATTATTCCATGAAATGTATGTACACAAACAATGACTTATATAGCAAAATACCCTAATACTAGAAGTTGGGCTGAGCTCATATACAAAGTGACATGGACTATAATTATGGGCTAACAGTATACATGGGAGGGGAAGTATGGAAAAATCTCAAAGAGGAAGGGTGTTGTTAAATGTAGGTGTTTCGTTTTTGTCTGATGTTTCGTTGCTCCCTGCTTTAAGTTTATATTTTGTTTACGTTTTTTACTGTTGGTTGTATTTGTACGTAGATACGTTGCACACATGTTCTCATCCTTTTTTTGTCGATTTGAGCTCTTTGACCTCAAATTTATAAAGGTCCAAGGGATGTCTTGTATTGTTTTTGCACCTTGCCAATTCTTTGTTGGTTGGACATCTTTTATCGGAGTATTTATTTTTTTTTGACAAAAAAATAAAATAAAAAATAATTTTCTTTTTGCTAAAATGACAATTAACAATTCTTATTAAAATTAGAAACCTTCATAAAGAAAACCATATTACGGAATAGTATCGTACACTATACACTATCTATCTATCTATCTATCTATCTATCTATCTATCTATAGTTAATATTAAAATCCTATAATGATGATGTCATTATTAAGCTAATTTCTTTATTAAGAAAAAATCAAAAAGAAAAAGAAAAAAATCTAAGCATGGTGGGTGATGTCATTAATCTAAATAATTTTAAATAAAAAATAAATCTTATTAATTAATTATTATTATTATTAAATCTAATTAATAATTATTTTAATTATTAAAATAATTCTAAATTTATATTTTAATTTACACTTTTAAAATAAAATGACAACCAATATATGATTGGATGTGGATTGTTTAATATGCATTTTAGGTGTTTGATGAAATGTTCAGCTGACGAGTTCCTTAGTCGTACTATGTGGTTCCACGGGTCATTAAACTAAATGACTTTAGCTTTTACGTTCACTTAATACCTAAAACATATCATTAAACTGTTTCGCTTAAACAAACCCGTAATTCTACGGGTCATTTCACTAGTTCATATTAAATTGGTCAAACATGGTACAACTTTCATCAATACCCGTGGACCTTCATTTTTTTGATGAATGGTTTTTCGATTTTGTTTTTAATATATTTAATTTATTTTTGTCGAAAAAAAAATGTACCACCCTCAAAAAAAAAAAAAAAAAAAAAAAAAAAAAAAACCTTAAACTTTGAACATATATTACTCTATATATCTATTTGACATAGTTCAAATAAATAGTAACTTCCTACTTCTTCAGCACCAACCACAAAACTTTTACTTCTTTCAAAACAAACACAAAACTTTTAAACTCCTAGAATTTATCACAAAAATCTTTATTTTTTACCTATTAACTACAAAAACCTACATTCTTTACACATTAAGACAAATTTTTTTTTATCACTATCATTATATTACTACTATTATTTGGACTAACAAATTTTTTTTTATCACTATCATTATATTACTACTATTATTTGGACTATTATTATATTATTTACATATTAACTAATAGACAAAATTTGTCTTTTCTGTTATGAAAAGTACTATTCGCGCTATAGTATTTTTTTTTGTTCCCACCGATTGAATAGTACTATTTGCGCTACAGTGATTTTTTTTTGTCCCAACGATAAATGAAGCAACTTTCGTAAAAGAACCAACCCTTCAATATTAGAAAAAGACGTCGGAAAAAAAAATTACAAAAAAATCAACTAACTTTTTTTCCCATTCTTCAACGAAAAAGGAAGTAACTTTCATAAAAGGAACAACCCTTCAATGCTACCAAAAGATGTCGAAAAACAATCTTTTTTACAAAATAGATCAACTAACTTTAAAAAAACGAAGGCTAAAATAAGCAACTTTCACAGAAGGAACAACCCTTCAATGTTAGATGTCGAAAAAAATCTTTTTTACAAAATAGATGAAGATTTTTTTTAACTCGCATTCAAAACGGAGCCCCCGGCGCGAAGCGAGGGCTCCACAACTAGTTTTTACTAATTCCGAGTGAACTAGAAGACACCACCTACACCGTTAAACTCGCAACATTTTTCTGAAAATGAGGGTACAATTTTCGCCGGCAAGCGTGGTGAAACGCGCCACCTACTCAGATCGCCGGAATTTTAACCGGCCACTGTGGTTGTTTTTCCGGTAATTTCACTGATTCAGGAACGAGGGATTTTGCGAAGCAAAAACCCCGTTAATCGTCGTTTGCTGCCATTATGCCGCCGGGAGCCGCCGCTGGCCGCCGGAAATCTCTTGTCTTTACAAGCCTGTGTTTGTTTTCCGTATCCCTTAACCTACTCTTTTCTATTGTTCTATTTCCTCTATACTGATTCAGTTTTGTTGATAATTTGGGAGCGTTATTTTGATTTTCAACAGATCTAAAATCCTTTAGATCTGTTTGTGTAGGAGATAAGTATATCTATCTATGTGTATATATTATATTATTATTAATAAACTAAAATCGATTTTTTAACTAAACCCATATAAAACTTATTTACCAAGCTGATGCATGTAGAATTATATATTTCAAACGAAGGTATATCTCATTTACGAAATTTTAACAACAAAGTAAATCAAACACATCAAACAACTAGCGGGGCCCATTCTGATCATGCCACCACCGCTTCATCAATGAATCATGTTTGATCAGTACGTGAGATCGTTTATCTCACATATTAATTTAATTGAAGTATATTTAACTACTTCTAAGTATATAATTAGATAATATTGAATCACGAACATAACCGGGTGCTGTAGACGTGAGAGTTGTTAGATTAGTCATTAGCATTTAGCCCATATTGTTTATTGTATGGGTTCAGCCCACTTAGTTTGGTAGGGTTATTTCCTATATATGTCTTTGTGTACTCCAAGCTTTATCAATCAATAACAATATATCAAATGCCGTGAAAATGGTAATGTCGTGGGATAACGACCCCAAAGTTTATCTAAGATTAGCATAGTCGTTATGTAAATGTAATGTCGTGCAAGTTTGTCATCTTGCAAACTTTGTTCTAGCTAACTTGTAGAGGGAGTCCCTCAAACTCTTTGTACATGTTGTGTTTGATTAATATATATCTTGCTTGCCTTTCAAAAAAAAAAAATCAGTTGCCGTGAAAAACCCCTAAACCCTATTTTTCTTCTTCTTCGTATTCGTTCATCAAACAACCTTGTTAGCACCATACCACTTCAATTAAATAATTGCAGATCCACTACACCTTTAAACAATTGCAGCCCCACTTCAATTAAATAGAATTTCTTTTTCAAGCTCACTTACCGCCCATATACTGGGTCGAGGCCCTCCACATGGGCGCCTACCTTCTTAATATTATCCCTTCTTCCGCTATTAATCACGACATCCCTCACACACGTCTATACAAACAAAAACCAAACTACAATACCCTCCGCGTCTTCGGATGCCTTTGCTACCCTCACCTCAACACTACTAACAAACTTGCTCCCCGCTCTACTCCGTGCATCTTCCTCGGGTATCCATCCAATCACCGAGGCTACCGTTGTCTTGACCTCACCACTAACAAAATCATCATATCTCGTCATGTCACCTTTGATGACCTCCTTTCCTTTTGGCTCTATGACTCTGACTGAGCCACCATCCTACGATTTCCTCGATTCTCCGCCTAATCTCTTATCCCGCACGTTACATCTCTCCGATTCTCCTCTCAATTCCCCGGAGAAACAGCTTCCTCATACTGAGGCTACCGCCACCACGTCCACTACTCACACGGAGCCACAGCCAATTCCTACTGAGGCTACCGTCACCACGTCCACTACTCACTCGGAGCCACAACCTCCTCCTACTGAGGCTACCGCTACCACCTTCACTACTCACACGGAGCCACAGCCTCCTCCTTCTGAGGCTATCGCTACCACGTCTACTACTTCACAGTCCACACACCCTATGATCACTCGTACTCGTCTTGGAACCACCAAGCCTGTACAACGCCTTAACTTACATACATCGGTCATATCTCCCATTCCTCGTACTTACTCTAACGCCCTACATGACCCTAATTGGAAACAAGCTATGACTGACGAATATAATGCTTTAATTAACAACAGTACTTGGAAACTTGTGCCTCGCCCATCAAACACGAACATAGTTCGCTCCATGTGGCTCTTTAAGCACAAGTTTAATGCAGACAATAATTTGAGTAGGTATAAGGCTCGACTCGTTGCTAACGGTCGGAGCCAGCAGGTTGGCATTGATTGCGATGAGACTTTTAGCCCGGTTTTCTTACCGGCATCGGTACGTACTGTCATCAGCTTGGCGGTTTCTCGACACTGGCATGTTCATCAGTTCGATGTCAAGAACGCCTTCCTTCACGGACAGCTCTCCGAGACTGTTTATATGCACCAGCCACCAGGGTTTCGGGATTCTCGATACCCAGATCATGTTTGCTTATTGCAGAGATCTCTATATGGCCTTAAGCAGGCCCCTCGCGCCTGGTTTCGGCGTTTTGCAGGTTATGCCAGCGAATTTGTTTTCACCAGAGCCGCTGTGATGCATCTTTTTTTATCTATCGTCAGGGATCAGAGACAGCCTACCTTCTCCTATACGTTGATGATATCGTGTTGACTGCTTCTTCCACAGGTTTACTTCATCGGATTATTTCTTCCTTACATAAGGAATTTGCTATGACTGATTTGGGTCCGTTGAACTACTTTATTGGGATTCACGCCACTCGCACCGCATCTGGCATGTTCCTATCTCAGAGGCAATTGAAATGTCCCGTTCATATTGATTATAAACGTTCCATATTAATTGATTTCGTCGCGAGGTTTTGACCTCTATATGAGACGTTTTTCAAAGACTGCATTCATTTTTAAAACAACCATAACCTTTATTTTATCGATAAAGGTTTTAAAAAAGAAACATTATGTTGATTATCAAATAATGATAATCTAAAATATACCGTTTACACACGACCATTACATAATGGTCTACAATAAAAATATATTACATCGAAATAAGTTTCTTGAATGCAGTTTTTACACAATATCATACAATGAGAAAAATCTTCGACTTTGAGTTTAACACACGACCATTACATAATGGTCCACTTTGAGTTTAACCATGATTTTTGGATATAGTTTCATGTTCATAAGAAAAATCATTTTCCCAGAAGAACAACTTTTAAATCAAATTTATCATAGACTTTAATTATCAAACCCAAAACAGTCTGCGATGTTACTACAACTGCATATGTCCGGTTTTACGGTGTTTTTCGTGTTTCCAGGTTTTAAATCATTAAGTTAGCATATCACATAGATATAGAGCATGTGTTTAGTTGATTTTAAAAGTCAAGTTAGAAGGATTAACTTTATTTGTGAACAAGTTTAGAATTAACTAAACTATGTTCTAGTGATTACATGTTCAAATCTTCGAATAAGATAGTTTTATATATATGAATCGAATGATGTTATGAACATCATTACTACCTCAAGTTTAGTAGGTAAACCTACTGGAAGTGACAAAAATTGATCTAGCTTCAAAGGATTCTTGGATGGCTTGAAAGTTCTTGAAGTAGAATCATGACACGAAAACAAGTTCAAGTAAGATTATCACTCGAAATAAGATTGTTATAGTTATAGAAATTGAACCAAAGTTTGAATATGAGTATTACCTTGAATTAGAAAGATATCTTACTGTAAATAAGAAAGATTTCTTGAGATTGGATGATCACTTGAAATGGATTAGAAAGCTTGGAAGTAGACTTGTAAACTTGAGAGTATTCTTGATTTTATGAAACTAGAACTTATAGAATTTATGAAGAACACTTAGAACTTGAAGATAAAAATTGAGAGAGATCAATTAGATGAACAAAATTGAAGAATGAAAGTGTTTGTAGGTATTTTTGGTCGTTGGTATTTGGATTAGATATAAAGGATGTGTAAGTTTGTTTTCATGTAAATAATTCATGAATGATTTATAATATTTTTTGTAATTTTGTGAGACATTTCATGCTAGTTTCCAAATGATGGTTCTCACATGTTTAATGACTCACATGGGCTGCTAAGGAGCTGATCATTGAAGTGTATATATCAATAGTATATACATCTAGAAGCTGTGTATTGTACGAGTACGAATACGGGTCCATACGAGTAGAATTGTTGATGAAAATGAATGAGGATGTAATTGTAAGCATTTTTGTTAAGTAGAAGTAATTTGATATGTGTCTTGAAGTCTTTCAAAAGTGTACAAATACATCTTAATACACTACATGTATATACATTTTAACTGAGTCGTTAAGTCATCGTTAGTCGTTACATGTAAGTGTTGTTTTGAAACCTTTAAGTTAACGATCTCATTTAATGTTGTTAACCCATTGTTTATTATATCTAATGAGATGTTAAATTATTACATTATAATGATATTATGATGTATGAATATATCTTAATATGATATATATACATTAAAATGTCGTTAAAACGATAATCGTTACATATATGTCTCGTTTCGAAATCCTTAAGTTAGTAGTCTTGTTTTTACATATGTAGTTCATTGTTAACACACTTAATGATATACTTAATTATAATTTTATCATATTAAACATAGTGTATCTATATCTTAATATGATTCATATGTATTTAGTAAGACGTTGTTATAACGATAATCGTTATATATATCGTTTCGAGTTTCTTAATTCAATAATCTCATTTTTATGTATATCACTCATTGTTAATACACTTAGTAAGATACTTACTTATCATAATCTCATGTTAACCATATATATATATATATATATATATATATATATATATATATATATATATATATATATATATATATATATATATATATCATGTAGTTTTTACAAGTTTTTAACGTTCGTGAATCGCCGGTCAACTTGGGTGGTCAATTGTTTACATGAAACTCATTTCAATTAATCAAGTCTTAACAAGTTTGATTGCTTAACATGTTGGAAACATTTAATCATGCAAATATAGTTTTCATTTAATATATAATCATAGAAAAGTTCGGGTCACTACAGTACCTACCCGTTAATTAAATTTCGTCCCGAAATTTTAAGCGGTTGAAGGTGTTGACGCATCTTCTGGAAATAAGTGCGGGTATTTCTTCTTTATCTGGTCTTCACGTTCCCAGGTGAACTCGGGTCCTCTACAAGTATTCCATCGAACCTTAACAATTGGTATCTTGTTTTGCTTAAGCCTTTTAACCTCACGATCCATTATTTCGACGGGTTCTTCGATGAATTTAAGTTTTTCATTGATTTGGATTTCGTCCAGCGGAATAGTGAGATCTTCTTTAGCAAAACATTTCTTCAAATTCGAGACGTGGAAAGTGTTATGTACAGTCGCGAGTTGTTGAGGTAACTCAAGTCGGTAAGCTACTAGTCTGACACGATCTATAATCTTGAATGGCCCGATGTATCTTGGATTTAGTTTCCCCCGTTTACCAAATCGAACAACACCTTTCCAAGGTGAAACCTTAAGCATGACCATCTCTCCAATTTCAAATTCTATATCTTTTCTTTTAATGTCCGCGTAGCTCTTTTGTCGACTTTGGGCGGTTTTTAACCGTTGTTGAATTTGAATGATCTTCTCGATAGTTTCTTGAATTATATCTGGACCCTTAATTTGTCTATCTCCAACTTCACTCCAGCAAATCGGAGACCTGCACTTTCTACCATAAAGTGCCTCAAACGGTGCCATCTCAATACTCGAGTGGTAACTGTTGTTGTAGGAAAACTCTGCTAACGGTAGGTGTCGATCCCAACTGTTTCCAAAATCAATAACACATGCTCGTAACATGTCTTCAAGCGTTTGTATCATTCTTTCGCTCTGGCCATCAGTCTGTGGATGATAGGCAGTACTCATGTCTAGACGAGTTCCTAATGCTCGCTGTAATGTCTGCCAAAACCTTGAAACAAATCTGTCATCCCTATCAGAGATAATAGAGATTGGTATTCCATGTCTGGAGACAACTTCTTTCAAGTATAATCGCGTCAACTTTTCCATTTTGTCATCTTCTCTCATTGGCAGAAAATGTGCTGATTTGGTGAGACGATCGACTATTACCCAAATAGTATCATAACCACTTGCAGTCTTTGGCAATTTAGTAATGAAATCCATGGTAATGTTTTCCCATTTCCATTCTGGGATTTCAGGTTGCTGAAGTAGACCTCATGGTTTTTGATGTTCAGCTTTGACCTTAGAACACGTCAAACATTCTCCTGCGTATTTAGCAATATCGGCTTTCATACCCGGTCACCAAAAGTGTTTCTTGAGATCTTTGTACATCTTTCCCGCTCCGGGATGTATTGAATATCTAGTTTTATGTGCTTCCTTAAGTACCATTTCTCTCACATCTCCAAACTTTGGCACCCAAATTCTTTCAGCTCTATATCGGGTTCCGTCTTCCCGAATATTAAGGTGTTTCTCCGATCCTTTGGGTATTTCATTCGTCAAATTCCCTTCTCTTACAACTCCCTGCTGCGCCTCCTTTATTTGAGTAGTAAGGTTAGTACGAATAATTATATTCATAGCTTTTACCCGCATAGGTTCTCTGTCCTTTCTACTCAAAGCGTCGGCTACCACATTCGCCTTCCCCGGATGGTAACGAATCTCGAAATCGTAATCATTCAATAACTCAATCCACCTACGCTGCCTCATGTTTAGTTGTTACCTGATTAAATATGTGTTGGAGACTTTTGTGATCGGTATATATAATACTTTTGACCCCATATAAGTAGTGCCTCCAAGTCTTTAATGCAAAAACAATTGCGCCTAATTCCAAATTATGCGTCATATAATTCCGCTCGTGAATCTTCAATTGTCTAGAAGCATAAGCAATTACCTTTATTCGTTGCATTAATACACAACCGAGGCCTTGCTTTGAGGCGTCATAATATATCACAAAATCATCATTCCCTTCAGGCAATGACAATATAGGTGCCGTAGTTAACTTTTTCTTCAACAATTGAAACGCTTTCTCCTGCTCATCCTTCCATTCAAATTTTTCCCTTTATGCGTTAATGCAGTCAAGGATTTTGCTATTTTGGAAAAATCTTGGATGAATCTTCTGTAGTAACCAGCCAATCCTAAAAATTGACGTATATGCTTCGGAGTTTTCGGGGTTTTCCACTTTTCAACGGTTTCAATCTTTGTCGGATCCACCTGAATACCTTCTTTGTTCACTATGTGACCGAGGAATTGAACTTCTTCCAACCAAAATGCACACTTTGAAAATTTAGCGTACAGTTTTTCTTTCCTCAACAACTCTAGCACTTTTCTCAAATGTTCTTTGTGCTCTTGATCATTCTTTGAGTAAATAAGTATGTCATCGATGAAAACAATAACAAACTTATCAAGGTATGGTCCGCACACTCGGTTCATGAGGTCCATGAACACAGCTGGTTCGTTAGTCAACCCAAACGGCATAACCATAAACTCGTAATGACCGTAACGCTTTCTGAAAGCAGTCTTCGGAATATCATCCTCCTTCACCCGCATTTGATGATACCCAGAACGTAAATCAATCTTCGAATAAACTGACAAGCCTTGTAGTTGATCAAATAAGTCGTCGATTCTCGGTAGTGGATAACGGTTCTTGATGGTAAGTTTGTTCAACTCTCGGTAGTCGATACACAACCTGAATGTACCATCCTTCTTTTTGACAAACAAAACAGGAGCTCCCCATGGTGATGTACTTGGTCGTATAAAACCACGCTCTAAAAGTTCTTGTAGTTGGCTTTGGAGTTCCTTCATTTCGCTGGGTGCGAGTCTGTATGGAGCACGAGCTATTGGTGCAGCTCCTGGTACAAGATCTATTTGAAATTCAACGGATCGGTGTGGAGGTAGTCCCGGTAATTCTTTCGGAAATACATCGGGTAATTCTTTTGCGACGGGAACATCATTGATGTTCTTTTATTCGGTTTGTACTTTCCCGACATGTGCTAAAACAGCATAGCAACCTTTTCTTATTAGCTTTTGCGCCTTCAAATTACTAATAATATTTAGCTTCGCGTTTCTCTTTTCTCCGTACACCATTTAGGGTTTTCCTTCTTCTCGTACAATGCGAATTGCATTTTTGTAACATACGATCTCTGCTCTCTCCTTTTTCAACCAGTCCATGCCAATTATCATATCAAAACTCCCTAACTCTACTGGTATCAAATCAATCTTAAACATTTCGCTAACCAGTTTAATTTCTCGATTCCGACATATTTTATCTGCCGAAATTAATTTACCGTTTGCTAATTCGAGTAAAAATTTATTATTCATAGACGTCAATGGACCACTTAATTTAGCGCAAAAATCTCTACTCATATAGCTTATATCCGCACCCGAATCAAATAAAACATAAGCATGTTTTTCATCAATAAGAAACGTACCCGTAACAAGCTCCGGGTCTTCTTGCGCTTCTGCCGTATTAATATTGAAAACTCTTCCGCGGCCCTGTCCATTAGTATTCCCCTGATTTGGGCATTCGTTTCTGATATGTCCCGACTTCCCACATCCATAACAAATAATGGCGGTATTATTTATTCCGACATTATTTGTTCCTTTATTCTTGTTAGCCATTGGTCCGTAAACTTCACACTTCGTCGTAACATGACTCTTTCTATTACACTTAGTACACGATGTTGCACAAAGCCCAATCGGATGGTATCCTTCACACCTCTGGCATGGTTTCTGCCTCTGGTTGTTATTGTTGGGATTGTTGTTATTGCGGTTGTTGTTATTGTTGGAACGGTTATTGTAGTTGTTGTAGTTGTTGTTGGGATTGTTATTGTTGTTGCGGTTAAAGTTGCGGTTGTGGTGGTAGTTATTGCGTTTGTAATTGCGATTATTGTTGTATTGGTGACTCTTGTCACTGTTTTCTTCCCACTTCCTCTTGACTTGTTTTGGATTGGCTTCTTCGGTCGCTTGCTCTTTAATTCTTCCCTCAATCTGATTTATGAGTTTGTGAGCCATTCGACTTGCCTTTTGTATGGAGGCAGGCTTGTGTGAACTCACATCTTCTTAAATCCTTTCTGGTAACCCTTTTACAAATGCGTCGATTTTCTCTTCTTCATCTTCGAACGCTCCCGGACACAATAGGCACAACTCTGTGAATCGTCGTTCATACGTGGTAATATCAAACCCTTGTGTTCGTAACCCTCTAAGCTCTACCTTGAGCTTATTGACCTCGTTTCTGGGACGGTACTGCTCGTTCATTAAGTGTTTGAATGCTGACCACGGTAGTGCGTAAGCAGCATCTTGTCCCACCTGTTCTAGATAAGTGTTCCACCATGTTAACGTAGTCCCGTGAAGGTATGCGTAGCGTACTTTACTTTGTCTTCTTCAGTGCACTTACTTATGGCAAACACTGATTCAACCTTCTCAGTCCACCGTTTTAATCCGATTGGACCCTCTGTTCCATCAAATTCCAAAGGTTTACAGGCAGTGAATTCTTTGTAGGAGCATCCTACACGAGTTCTCGTGGAGTTAGTTCCATTGCTGGATTCAGAGTTATTGTTATTTTGCATTGCAGCCTATACTGCGGCTATGTTTGCTGCAAGGAAAGCACGGAAGTCTTCCTCGCTCATGTTCAAATTCTGACGAGTCGTCGGTGCCATTTCCTTCAAAAATAGCCCAAAAGAATTAAGTTAATCATATAGAATATTAAGAGTAGTCAATAGTATTTCGTAGCATAATATGAACTCATTTATAAAAGCTTTTTCTTCATATTAGCGTTTTATAGTTTTAATTCGGGTTAGTAGCTAATATACCATTCAACTACTATAATTCTATATGAAAAACTGATTATAATAATATTTCGCGTTCAAACCTTTATACAATATTTTACAAACTTACAATACCGCTATAATACATATAGCATGAAATATAGTACACAATAACTTTGATACAAAACAGTTGTGACAACAATCCTAGTTAATACGCAAGTCGTTCAGCAAAGGCAATAAAAACACGTAATTCATAAGTCCAGAAACAAGTCATGCATTCTAGTTTTGCTAAGACTACTTCCCATCCTTGGTATTGTGGAACATAATCGTTGTGGCCATTGACAAGACAGCATGTTGTAACGTCGTCAAAGGGACGAGGGTTTCGTAATGCCCAACAGCCTCGTAATAATCTAAAAACCTTGTTTCTCACGCCAAATACTGAATCCGTCACTTGTGGGAAGGTTTTATTTAAAAGTTGTAATCCGATGTTCTTTTTCTCACTTTGGTGAGAAGCGAACATCACTAACCCGTAAGCATAACATGCTTTTTTATGTTGCATTTTAGAAGCTCTTTCTAACTCACGAAGTCCTACGTTGGGATATGTTGAGTCAAAATAGGTTTTTAACCCGTAGCGTAAAATTGCATTTGGGTTCCCCGCATTTAACGCTTTAAAGAAAACACGGCGTAACTTACGGTGTCCCCAATGTGATATACCTCATCTTCCAAATGAAAGCCTTTTATAAACTAAGGCATGCCTGGTGTAGTGACCCGGGAATTTTCGACCAAATTTAAACTTGATCTTTATATGGATTCGACACGATAAGCAAAATATATTATATTGAGTCTCAAAACTAATGGAACTATATTTATGTAATCAGGTACCCTTTGACTATGCTCGACGATTCACGAACAATTGCTTGTAATTAAATATGTATATATATATACATAAATAAATAAAAATATAATGATTTAAAATAATAATATACAATCTAATTGCTGGAACTAATTAAGGAAAATAAAATACAAGATAATAATGTGGTTATTAAAATAAATCTAAATATATATGTATATATGATTTTCATCCATATATATGGATTGTATGTACATTGAAATATATTAAATTGTATAAAATATCTGTATGTGTTATTATATAATATATAAAATATATTTAGTAAATGTTACATAGGTAATGATATGTAAGATTAGAGTATTAGATGAAATTACAAGTTAAAAATTGTAATTGTTATGTTAATATTATTATTACTCATTTATTCTTATTAATATTAGTATCAATTTCGATGAAATTTTTATTAATATTATCAATTTTATATTTCTAATATATTGGTAATCTTGTTAAAATTATTAATAGAATTATATTATTAATATTACAAAATTTCATAAAATAGATATGTATAAACAGATATATATATATATATATATATATATATATATATATATATATATATATATATATATATATATATATATACAGTTATATAAATACAACTAAATAAATAGATATATATAATTAGATATAAAATCTAGTTATATATATGCAGATATATCCCAATGAGAGTAAAACAGATAAATATTTATTTACTTACATATTCTGATCCAGGTCGATATCTATCTTTTAATTTGTCTATTAAATCAAAATCATCTACATTAAAATTGTACAATTCAGTTTGAAGTCTCTATCACTTTTAATTTTTTTTCTTCTCCTCTGAACTACGGTTGACAATAATCACCAGGGTCCAAAAGAAAGCTGTTCCCAAGTTTTATCTGTATCTGATTCAGTAGAGGTCTTAATATGCTTTTGGTTTATATTTTTTTTATATTCTCTGTATAATTGAATCCATGATTATCGAGCCAATGGACTATAAACCAAACACAGTATTCAAAGGTAAGGAATAATTCGTTCAGTTCTCTCATCATCAATATCCTTTATCAATTTCAAATAACTGCATTGTGAAAATTAAATAGAAGTTTATAAGAACTGCACGTCATATCTTTATTCTTTATCCATTTTTCTAAAACAACGAATTTGAGTTTAATTTCAAAATACTTTAATGCAGTTCTGTTATAAATGTTTCATTTAAACTATCTGCAAGATTTCATCGCCCAATTCATCCTATCCCGTTTCAATTTTTGAGTCAAAACTTTTGGAAATAAAAGTCAAACTTTCTGTTCTTCAGTAAATTCGAATTAATTTTCGGGTTTCAAGTTCAATTGTTAGTTTTAAAAGTTTCTAAGATAGATTTGAGAACTATTTCATGTTATAGTTATAATCTAAAATTGTCTAAAAATCGAAATCAAGGTTTGGGTTCTTAAGTGTTCATAGCGATATCTGTATTTTTTTTTCTTTCTTTATGTTATTATTTTTTCTCTTGCAAATCCACTTCAACAAACCACTGAATGTTTTATTTCAATTCCACATCTTTTTACAAACTTTAAAATTCGTCATTTGGTTTGAATTGGAATTCTGGTCGATTGAGAGTAGGGAAGAAGAAGGAAATAAAGGGAACAAAATAACGATTTATATATTTATGAGTTGTAATAATAATCAGAAAAATGGCAACAGCCGAATGGTTAGAGAGTTATTTGGGTATGCGAGAGGTCAGGGGTTCGAGTCCCGGGAGTGGCAATATTCTTTTTAGGGCCGAATTTCATTAGAGGTAGCTTCTTATTATTATTATCATTAGCACTAGCACTAGCACTAGCACTAGCACTAGCACTAGTATTAATTATTGTTGTTATAATTGTTATTGTTACTAATATTACTATCATTACTTAGTTATTATTATTACTAATATTAATTTATGTATTATTATTATCATTATGATCATTATTATTATTATTAACATTATTATTGAACATAATACAAAATTATTATTATAAATATTATTATTAGTATTAATTTATAAATGGTTAGTATTAAAATTGTTACAATTATTATTGTTATGAAGTATTATGAATTGATATCAAAATTATTAATTTTATTACCATTATTATTAAATTATCAATCTTATTAAAACTACTAATGTTATTATTATATTCAATATTATTATTTTCATTATATTACTTCAAATATTATCTTAGCATTATTAAAATACTGTTTTAACAAACAAAATGATTTACATATATATATATATATATATATATATATATATATATATATATATATATATATATATATATATTATATATATATATATATATATATATATAAGTATATTTAATATATATAAAACATAACAAACTTAATATCTTATTTAGTTAAAATATATATAATAAATACATAGAACATAGAAATTATTAACATAAAAACGATATAACTAAGAAAGTTATATATATATTTATTCGATTACAACTATGTATATTAATAAATATAAAAATGATATAGGTTCATGAATCCGAGGCCAACACTGCATTGTTCAGTTGTTTAATGTCGTTATATGTATTTTTACTACAAAATACAGTATGGTGAGTTTCATTATTCCCTTTTTAAATACTTTTGCAATATATATTTTTGGGACTGAGAATACATGCGCTATTTTTATAACTGTTTTACGAAATAGACACAAGTAATCGAAATTACGTTCTATGGTTGAATGATCGAAACTGAATATGCCCCTTTTAGTCTGGTAATCTAAGAATTAGGGAACAGACACCCTAATTGACGCGAATCCTAAAGATAGATCTATCGGGCCCAACAAGCCCCATCCAAAGTACCGGATGCTTTAGTACTTCGAAATTTAAATCATGTCCGAAGGAGGATCCCGGAATGATAGGGGATATTCTTATATGCATCTTGTTAATGTCGGTTACCAGGTGTTCAATCCATATGAATGATATTTTTGTCTCTATGCATGTGACGTATATTTATGAGGAATGGAAATATGAAATCTTGTGGTCTATTAAAATTATGAATTGATTATTTATGTTAAACTAATGAACTCACCAACCTTTGGGTTGACACTTTAAAACATGTTTATTCTCAGGTACAAAAGAAATCTTTCGCTGTGCATTAACTCATATTAGAGACATTACTTGGAGTCATTCATGGCATATTTCAAAAGACGTTGCATTCAAATCGTTGAGTTCATCAATATTATTATTAAGTCAATTATAGTTGGATATATTATGAAATGGTATGTCTGCTGTCAACTTTCGATGTAATGAAAGTTTGTCTTTTCAAAAATGAATGCAATGTTTGTAAAATGTATCATATAGGGGTCAAGTACCTCGCGATGTAATCAACTGTTGTGAATCGTTTATAATCGATATGGACTTCGTCCGGATGGATTAGGACGGGTCTTCACACCTGGAACGTTCTTCAAATGTTCTACAAACTAATTTTGCCATAAATAATTGTGCCGACGAATTCTGACCGACTTTAGACAAGATTTCATCAATCATGTCCCCGGGTAGGTCTTCTAAAATTTTTGGTTGTCTATCCTTAACGTCCATTGTGTTTTTATAATGTAAAAAAGACGAGAATTAGATTCGTAAAAGATAATTATCAAATAATACAAGCAATTTTCACATACAACAATAAAAGTACAAGCACACTTATTTTACATATTTTACACCTCATGATTACAATTCTTTATTCCGACTCACTAGTTTCTTCCTCTTCGGACCTGTTTCGTTTTGCTAATTTTCTAGGGATATATGATGTTCCTCTAATACGAGCCGTTGTTTTCACAAATGGTTTAGAAAAACCTGGTGGCTTAGAGGTTACCGGGTTATTGTTACAACTTAAGAAATACGGGTGTTGACGATACATATAAAGTTCATCGGGGTTGGAATCAGGTTTCTCTATTTTGATGCCCTTTCCCTTATTATTTTCTTTTGCTTTTTCAAATTGGGTCGAGGTAATTTCTATAACATCATCGGAATCCTCATCGGGATCCGATTCATCGGAAAATTGGTAATCTTCCCAATATTTTGCTTCCTCGGTGGAAACACCATTGACCATTATTAATTTTGGTCCATTCGTTGAGGGTTTTCTTTTACTTATATGTTTTTCTGTTGTTTCTAATATTTCCTCCTCCGGAACCTTTTCTTCTTCCGGTTCCTCTTCTTCCGGTTCCTCTTCGGGAATTTGTGAATCTTTCCAATATATATATTCGACTCTTCATTATTATTAGGTGAGTCGATGGAATTTGTACTAGAGGTAGACATCTATCACACAATATCAAACATGTTAAGAGATTAATATATCACATAATATTTACATGTTACAATTTGTAGTTTCCAACAAAAAAATATTAAGCAATCATTTTTAAAGAAAACACGGTCGAAGTCCAGATTCACTAATGCATCCTAACAAACTCGATAAGACACACTAATGCAAATTTTCCGGTTCTCTAAGACCAACGCTCGGATACCAACTGAAATGTCCCGTTCATATTGATTATAAACGTTCCATATTAATTGATTTCGTCGCGAGGTTTTGACCTCTATATGAGACGTTTTTCAAAGACTGCATTCATTTTTAAAACAACCATAACCTTTATTTTATCGATAAAGGTTTTAAAAAAAGAAACATTACGTTGATTATCAAATAATGATAATCTAAAATATACCGTTTACACACGACCATTACATAATGGTCTACAATAAAAATATATTACATCCAAATAAGTTTCTTGAATGCAGTTTTTACACAATATCATACAATCATGGACTCCAAATCTTGCCCATATTTTAGTATGCAACAGCGGAAGCTCTTAATAATCACCTGAGAATAAACATGCTTAAAACGTCAACAAAAAATGTTGGTGAGTTATAGTTTAACCTATATATTATCAAATTAATATAATAGACCACAAGATTTCATTTATTCAATAATCTTACACTCGCAAGTGTATAAAAATCATTCTATGATGAACACCTGGTAACCGACATTAACATAATGCATGTAGAATATTCTCCGCATACTCGCAAGTATGTCATAAATTGGCAATCGCAATCACCATATAAATCGAAGTATTAAAGCATTTCAAATTCCAGAATGGGGTTTGTTAGGCCCATAGATCTATCTTTAGAACTCGCGTCAATTATGGGTCATTTCCCTCATTCTTAGGTTACCAGACTTGAAGGGGCAATATTCAGTTTAATAATCCAACCATAGAATGTAGTTTCGCATACTTGTGTCTATTTTGTAAAACATTTATAAAGCTGCATGTATTCTCATCCCAAAAATATTAGATTTTAAAAGTGGGACTATAACTCACTTTCACAGATTTTTCCTTCGTTGGAAATAAGACTTGGCCACTGGTCGATTCACGAACCTATAACAAATATGTACATATATATCAAAGTATGATTTAAATATATTCACAACATTTTTTATTACATTTTTATGATTTAAGTTTGTTAAGTTAGCAGTCCTCGTTAGTAACCTACAAATAGTTGTCCACAGTTAGATGTACTGAAATAAATCATTATATATTATCTCGAATCAATCCACGACCCAGTGTATACAAGTCTCAGGCTAGGTCATAACTCAAAGTATATATATTATTTTGGAATCAACCTCAACCCTGTATAGCTAACTCAAACATTACTGCATATAGAGTGTCTATGGTTGTTCAGAAATATATATATATATATAGATGGGTCGATATGATATGTCAAAACATTGTATATGTGTCTATGATATCCCAAGATTACATAATATGTATAATACAATATAAAATAGTTAGGATATGTTTAGTCTAGATTTGTTACAAAATTTTCGTAGCTAAAACTAGCAAATTTATCCAATTTTGTTTTACCCGTCATTTCTTCGTTTCAAATCCGTTTTGAGTGATTCAAGTTTCTATGGTTTCATAATGAACTGAAATTTATAAAACTAAACAGAAAAAGTATAAGTTTATAGTCGGAAATACAGGTTACAAGTCATTTTGTAAAGAGGTAGTCATTTCCGTCGAAAGAACGACATCTTGATGACCATTTTGAAAAACATACTTCCACTTTGAGTTTAACCATGATTTTTGGATATAGTTTCATGTTCATAAGAAAAATCAATTTCCCAGAAGAACAACTTTTAAATCAAATTTATCATAGTCTTTAATTATCAAACCCAAAACAGTCTGCGATGTTACTACAACTGCATATGTTTTACGGTGTTTTTCGTGTTTCCAGGTTTTAAATCATTAAGTTAGCATATCACATAGATATAGAACATGTGTTTAGTTGATTTTAAAAGTCAATTTAGAAGGATTAACTTTATTTGCGAACAAGTTTAGAATTAACTAAACTATGTTCTAGTGATTACATGTTCAAATCTTCGAATAAGATAGTTTTATATATATGAATCGAATGATGTTATGAACATCATTACTACCTCAAGTTTAGTAGGTAAACCTACTGGAAGTGACAAAAATTGATCTAGCTTCAAAGGATTCTTGGATGGCTTGAAAGTTCTTGAAGTAGAATCATGACACGAAAACAAGTTCAAGTAAGATTATCACTCGAAATAAGATTGTTATAGTTATAGAAATTGAACCAAAGTTTGAATATGAGTATTACCTTGAATTAGAAAGATATCTTACTATAAATAAGAAAGATTTCTTGAGATTGGATGATCACTTGAAATGGATTAGAAAGCTTGGAAGTAGACTTGTAAACTTGAGAGTATTCTTGATTTTATGAAACTAGAACTTATAGAATTTATGAAGAACACTTAGAACTTGAAGATAGAAATTGAGAGAGATCAATTAGATGAACAAAATTGAAGAATGAAAGTGTTTGTAGGTGTTTTTGGTCGTTGGTATATGGATTAGATATAAAGGATGTGTAAGTTTGTTTTCATGTAAATAATTCATGAATGATTTATAATATTTTTTGTAATTTTGTGAGATATTTCATGCTAGTTTCCAAATGATGGTTCCCACATGTTTAATGACTCACATGGGCTGCTAAGGAGCTGATCATTGAAGTGTATATACCAATAGTATATACATCTAGAAGCTGTGTATTGTACGAATACGAATACGGGTCCATACGAGTAGAATTGTTGATGAAAATGAATGAGGATGTAATTGTAAGCATTTTTGTTAAGTAGAAGTACTTTGATATGTGTCTTGAAGTCTTTCAAAAGTGTACAAATACATCTTAATACACTACATGTATATATATTTTAACTGAGTCGTTAAGTCATCGTTAGTCGTTACATGTAAGTGTTGTTTTGAAACCTTTAAGTTAACGATCTCATTTAATGTTGTTAACCCATTGTTTATTATATCTAATGAGATGTTAAGTTATTACATTATAATGATATTATGATGTATGAATATATCTTAATATGATATATATACATTAAAATGTCGTTACAACGATAATCGTTGCATATATGTCTCGTTTCGAAATCCTTAAGTTAGTAGTCTTGTTTTTACATATGTAGTTCATTGTTAACACACTTAATGATATACTTAATTATCATTTTATCATGTTAAACATAGTGTATCTATATCTTAATATGATTCATATGTATTTAGTAAGACATTGTTATAACTCTAATCGTTATATATATAGTTTCGTGTTTCTTAATTCAATAATCTCATTTTTATGTATATCACTCATTGTTAATACACTTAGTAAGATATTTACTTATCATAATCTCATGTTAACCATATATATATATATATATATATATATATATATATATATATATATATATATATATATATATATATATATATATCATGTAGTTTTTACAAGTTTTTAACGTTCGTGAATCGCCGGTCAACTTGGGTGGTCAATTGTCTACATGAAACTCATTTCAATTAATCAAGTCTTAACAAGTTTGATTGCTTAACATGTTGGAAACATTTAATCATGCAAATATAGTTTTCATTTAATATATAATCATGGAAAAGTTCGGGTCACTACAGTAATATGCTACTGAGATTATTGAGCGGGCTGGAATGCCCACTTGTCATCCTTGCAGGACCCCGGTTGAACCGGGTGCCAAGCTTACTAGTCACGGACCCCCTGTCAAGGACCCGACTCTCTATCGGAGCCTTGCAGGCGCATTACAGTACCTCACTTTCACTCGCCCAGACATCTCATACGCAGTTCAACAGATCTGCCTTTTCATGCATGATCCTCGGGAGCAGCATATGCATGCCCTCAAAAGGATCATTCGCTGTATTCGGGGTACTACTGCTCTTGGTTTATAGTTATACGCATCATCTCCCACTACTCTAGTTGCATACTCTGATGCTGATTGGGTCGGTTGCCCGACTACCAGTCGATCTACCTCGGGTTACTGTGTTTTCCTCGGTAACAACCTTCTTTCATGGTCGTCTAAATGACAACTCACCCCTTCACGCTCCAGTGCCGAGGTTGAGTATCGTGGTGTTGCAAACGCCGTCACAGAGACCTGCTGGATTCGTAATCTGCTTCGCGAGTTACATTGTCCTCTCACTTCCACCACTCTCGTATATTGTGATAATGTTAGCTCTGTATATCTTGCATCCAATCCGGTCCAACATCAGCGGACCAAGCATATTGAGATTGACATTCACTTTGTTAGAGATTTTGTTGCTCAGGGGCAGGTTCGCGTTCTACATGTTCCCTCCAGATATCAGTTTGCAGACATCTTCACCAAAGGACTCCCGTATGCCTTGTTCGATGATTTCAGATCCAGTTTGAGCGTCCAAAGCACTCCCGCTCCAACTGCGGGAGGATGTTAGATTAGTCTATAGATGCACAAAAACCGGATCCGGATTTAAAAAAACCGGACAAAAAAACCGGATTTTTCCAAATCCGGTTCCGGATCCGGTTCTCGGGGTCGGTTTTTTTTCGGATTTTTTTTCGGAATCGGATTTTTTTCGGATCTCGACCGGATTTTTTTTCAGACTAAGATCTTTGTTGGATTTTGATTTTTACCGGTTATATTTTTACCGGTTCGATTTTTATAACTTTTGAGCAACAATAATATAATCAATATAAACAAAATGTATAATGCTTAAACAACTATAAATAATATAATTATAATTTATAACGCTTAACACTATAAATAATATAAATAACAACATTTTTATTCAAATGATTAACCACTATAGATAATATAAATAACAATAACAATACAGTTATTTGAACGATACAAGTTACAACTATAAGTATACAAGAGTTATACATTATTCAAGCTTCGGCATGGCCATCACCCGATAATGTATTAAGAGCAAAGTATATCGAGCTTCGACATTGCCATCACCCATTATACATTACTCGTCTTGCCTTCGTCGTTCGTAATATTGTTTACTTGCTTCAAATTCGGGGTCATCAACCGCAAATGTTCATTGGTAATTTGCAATATATTCGTCCCTGTTAATGAGATCATATTCACCTTCCTCCACTTCGGTCTCGATATTTCCTTCGGTTGATGAAGGTGATAATCCCGCTTCTATTTCTTTCATCTCTATAAAATCTACAACGTCATTATCTAATGGACATTCTAATGACGTTTGATCTTGTATCCTATCTACCCCATCCAAATAATCCTTCGAACATACGCATACTTCCACGGCTTGGGGGTAAGTCTTGACCTTCTTTCCGAAATAATTCGACCGCTAAGAGAAAAGCCGATTCTGAAGCTACAGTTGAAGCTTGAACGGCTAATAAGTCACGAACCATAGCGGATATTATTGGATAGGTGTCGTCTTTTGTTTTTCACCAAGCCAAAACATCAAAGTTGTGAAATTGTTCGGGATTCATGTTTAGTGCAAAGTTTCCAATCTTGTAATTTCCCAACTCGCTTGTGGGTGCCGATGTTCGGGCACGTTTCGAAGCGTCTTCACGTAATTGGTTAAAAAGACTAATATTAAGGTCTCGGGCCCTTCGAGAAGATGATCCGCTCTCAAATTGGTCAACAATTGGGTTTGCTTGTAGACCGTAAGTTGTTGCATAAATTGAAAATAATTGCTCAAAGGTGTTATTAAATTCGAATATTTGGTTGTTTATATAGTTGGGTTCGTCGTCTTCGGGACCATGAATACAATCCAAATTTTGATATATTGTTGTCATCAAAAGTTCCACCCCATTAAATTTGATTTTCGGGTCAAGTACGACCGCAAATAAAAAAACTTTAGGTATTGTTCCAAAATATTTTTTTAGTTTTTTTCTTATGTCAAAAACGGTTTGTCTAATAATACGATTATTTGAGTTCGCAAATTCGTTAATTTTTTCCGTCATTATATAAAGTTGTTGTAAAACTAGTGAGCTAGTTGGGTAATAAACACCCGAAACTTTTGTCGTTGCCTCTTTAAAAAACTTGTAAAAAATTTGTTAATGCTTCCAAGTCATCCCATTCGTCGTTATCAATCGGTTCGGAATATCCCTTTCTAATTAGTCTATTATTAAAACCGATTAAAGTTTCTTTTTGTCGTAATATATTTTCAAACATAAGACAAGTAGAATTCCATCTAGTATTATTATCAAAATAAGGACCTAACCAAGTGCCATTACAAGTTTTAACGAAATTTTTATAGTTTTTATGTCGTTCGTTGCTCGTACGATATATCGTTACTAATAATTTTCTAAATTTTTCTTTTAACGAACTACAATACGTTAAACAATCTTGAACGGCCAAGTTTATAATATGAGCAACACAACGTGTATGTAAAAACGCACCATTTAAAACCGGTTACATTCGTATTTTTAACATATCCATGGCGCTAGTATTATTAGAAGCATTATCTAGCGATATAGTAAAAACTTTATCGATTAAATTATATTAAATCAAAGTGTCTTGTATACTTTTTCTTAAATTATTACCATTATGCGGATAAGCAAATAATTTAAAAGCGATAGTCCATTTCATTAATAACCACGAATCGGGATGAAATCAATGAGCGGTAACGGCTAAATAAGAATTTGCCATTCCGTGTGGTGCGATCCAAACATCACAAGTTATATAAACTTTATGTTTATATGTTCGAAAACCTTCAATTATATCATTTTTAGCTTTTCCATAATTTAAAAGCGTCACGTCTTAGAGTAGTACGACTTACATTGTTATATCGCGGTTGTAGTCGGTTCCGAATTAGCTCCGTAAGCTTTGGATTGTCAAAGTGGTTGAAAGGAAGCCCTTGTTGAATGCCCTTGTTGAATGACAAACCTTGCCAAATCTTGACGAAGAGCTTCTTGATCGTATAAAAAAAATCGAACCATCCCGACCAAGTGTAGGTTGTGTCGGGTCTTCTTGAACGGCTCCTTGACAACTTTTTCCAAGATGTTTTCTTAAAGTAGAGTTACTCGAAACACCTAGGAACTTAAAACATCTCTTGCAACGAGCTCTTTCTTGATTATCGTTCATCACGCACAAGTCGAAATTAGACCAAACGTCACCTTTTCGACTCGTATTTTTGATCATACGAGCATCGTTGTTGGTATAACGTTGTGAAGATTGGGCAACGAAAGCGGAATCGGAAGCGGATGCTTGTGAATTATCCATTATAGGATTAGTAAGTAGAGTTTAGTGAGTAATTATAGTGTAATTATAGAGTATTTTGAGATTTAGAGAGAATAGAGAGAATTAGATGGTGTGCTTTCAACCAAAACTCAATACCATCTATTTATACTACACTTGAAGGGGTAAAATGGTCCAAAAAATTCAAAAAAACTTCAAAAAAAAAAAAACGGATATAAACGGCTATTTTTTTTTAAACTCGAACAACTCCAAAATCCGGATTTTATTCGGTTCAAAAAAATCCGGTTTTTATCCGGAAAAAATCCGGTCCCCATCCAACGTTTAGATCCGGTCGGATCCGGATCGGATCCAGGAACCGGATCCGGTTCTGACTAAATCCAGATCCTATCAGATTCGGTTCCGGTTTTTTTTTCGGTTTTTTTTGGGATCCGGTTTTTTTGTGCACCTATAGATTAGTCATTAGCATTTTGTTTCAAAAAAACATGTGTATCGGCAGGGACATGTTAGCCATGTGTTGACTTTGTCAACCCATCCAGCGGTCCCCGGTAGCCCACTGGAGCCTGGCGAAACACCATCACCCATTTCTCCACAGCATGCCAGGCCCGATAAACGAACCTGCATTGTCATTGTTTCAATCTTCGCATGCGTGGGATCAAGGGATCATTTGGGCCCGGTAAGAATGGTTTTTGATCCAATTATTTGAAAAATCCTCACCTAGTGGGAATCGAACCCTCACCTCCCCTAAGGGAGAGTGAGTCATTCACCACTAGGCTATTGGCCCATTCTTAGCCCATATTGTTTATTGTATGGGCTCAGCCCACTTAATTTGGTAGGGTTATTTCCTTTATATGTCTTTCTGCACTCCAAGCTTTATCAATCATTAAAATATATTAAATATCACTTCTCAACAAGAGTGAATTCCCCGATGTGCTTGGTACAGATGCCATTGTGATGTTTTGGTTCATAAATGGTATTAGATATGACGTCAGATACAAAATTTGCTAATATGATGTATGTTTCTATGGAAGCCATCATGGATCCACGACTCCTTTTTGAACGATGCTTGTCAAATTATTCTGGCTCATTTTCTCCTAACAAGTGTGACAGATTTCGAAATATGTCATTGTATTTGTATTGGGTGTCACTTTCATAGTCACCCTCCTCGTCAACCTTCTCTTCATCTAACATTTCATCATCTTAATAGCGAACATCAACATTAACAATTGGGTGATGATGTGTACACAACCATTCTTTATATGTACATAACCAAACATGTTTTGAATATTGTACTGTACAACAGTTAAAGCATGATTGGTTGTGTACGTATAAAATAATGGTCCTGAACATATCAATCCCCTTTATTAGGTGAATAAATGGATAATCTAAATCTAATTTTTCATTTTACATTACATTTCTTCACTATAATTGTTCAAACCAAACTGTCATGTTTGCAAAGGTTTTTGGTCAATGGGTGTAACTCACTACTAGAAAATCTGGAATTAGCTATGGATTTTCGACGGCATATAATTCCATCGCTAAATACCGATGGGTTTCCGACGACTTTCCAACGAACGCATAAAAAATAAATGTAACATACATTTGCGACGGCTTAGCGACGGATTAACTACGACAAGTCGTCCGTCGGTAATCTGTCCCTAAATATAACTTTTACGACAGATTACCGACGGATTAGCTACACCCAAAAATCCGTCCCTAATCCGTCATTAAATATTATGTTTTGCGACGGATTTCAGACGGTCAGGCATTCTAATGTTTTTATATAAATGACCGTCCCTAATCCGTCGGTAGTTAGCGACGGATTTGGGACGGATGCTTTTTATTATTGTGATTTTATCGATTTTACGAGCCCGAATGAACAAGTATAAGTATCAAAATGTCTTAGAATACACTTTTACTATCAAATATAACATATACTCATCAGTATATTATATGTTTGTCGGACGTATACCTAATATGTAGTGTTTTTGTATATAGGTTTCATAATCGTTGTTAGTGAATATATGCATACCCGTACGTGTGTTTACATTCATACGCTACTTAGTAGTTTTAAAATGTTTGTTAACTAATATAGATGCCTTTAGGAATGAGTGTCTATACGTTTTCGTCTAAATCGTAATTTAAAAAAATATATAAATATATGGTCGTTCCTAGTCCGTCGGTAATTAGCGACGAATTTGTGACGGATGTTTTTTATTATTGTAATTTTATTGAGTTTACTAGCACGAATGGACAAGTATAAGTATCAAAATATCTTAGAATACACTTTTACTATCAAATATAACATATATTCATCAATATATTAAACGTTGTCGGACGTATACCTAATGTGTAGTGTTTTTGTATATAAATTTCATAATCGTTGTTAGTGAATATATGCATACCCGTACGTGTGTGTACATTCATACGCTACTTAGTATTTTTTAAAATGTTTGTTAACTAATATAGATGCATTTAAGAATGAGTGTTTATACGTTTTCGTCTAAATCGTAATTTAAAAAAATATATAATATATGGCCGTCCCTAATCCATCGGTAATTAGCGACGGATTTGGACGGATGCTTTTTATTATTGTGATTTTATCGAGTTTACGAGCACGAATGAACAAGTATAAGTATCAAAATGTTTTAGAATACACTTTTACTATCAAATATAACATATATTCATCAATATATTAAACGTTTGTCGGACGTATACCTAATATGTAGTGTTTTTGTATATAAGTTTCATAATCATTTTTAGTGAATATATGCATATACGTGTGTTTACATTCATACGCTACTTAGTATTTTTAAAATGTTTGTTAACTAATATAGATGCATTTATGAATGAGTGTCTATACGTTTTCGTCTAAATCGTAATTTAAAAATATATATAAATATATGGCCGTCCCTAATCCGTTGGTAACTAGCGACGGATTTGGGACGGATGTTTTTTATTATTGTGATTTTATCGAGTTTACGAGCACGAATGAACAAGTATAAGTATCAAAATGTCTTAGAATACACTTTTACTATCAAATATAACATATATTCATCAATATATTAAACGTTTGTCGGACATATCCCTAACATGTAGTGTTTTTGTCTACAACTTTCATAATCGTTGTTAGTGAATATATGCATACCCGTACGTGTGTTTACATTCATACGCACCTTAGTTTTTTTAAATGTTTGTTAACTAATACAGATGCATTTAGGAATGAGTATCTATACGTTTTCGTCTAAATCGTAATTTAAAAAAATATATAAATATATGGCCGTCCCTAATCCGTCGATAATTAGCGACGGATTTGGGACGGGTATTTTTTATTATTGTGATTTTATCGAGTTTACGAGCACGAATGAACACGTATAAGTATCGAAATGTCTTCAAATACATTTTTACTATCAGTAGTTGTATGTATAGTGGCACGGGTGCGTGAGATTTTAATTTTTTAAATTTTAAGTATGTTTATTTAGTGATATAGTTATATGTAGGAGTGAGTGTTTATGAATTTTTGTGTAAATAGTATATTTAAAAAAATATAAATATAAATGTCCGTCAGTATATTATTGTTAATTGTTTTAGGTAAATTAAACTAATATGAAGTTCCATTAATAACAAACAACTTTATTACTTAAGGAGTATATTATTGTTATTGTTACTGTTAATTGTTATCTAACACTTGGAATGAAATTGACCCGAATCTACACCATAACTAGTTAACTTATGGAGTAATAAAGAGCTTATTTATTTATTAGCCTTTGTCTTGTAACACATTTTAGTAAAATTCACCATATTTTGGAAACAAGACCTCCTATTGGTCTAGTAGTTTTCACACGGATTACATATCATCTATAATCCAACGGATGACATTCATCAATCTAAAACCTTCACCTCTTTTCTTTCAACCAGCTGGTACAACCAATACACACACACACACACATAAATAATACTATTCCAACATCACCAAAACCTTATTTCAGCAGCAAACAAAGTCAAATGTCATAGGTTTTGTAATTCACGAAGAAACGTGTGTTTTAAGATCTTTCTACATAATCTAATAAGAGATGCGTTACGTACACCGAACACCCTAGAAGAGAGACGCTTAAGGCTATTCATTTTGTTTATGCTTTGAAGAGATAAAGACGTACCTATCTGGTTTGTAGGGTTGGGTTTAGATTTTAGATGTTGAACTTGTTACGATTTATTGTTTAATTTCAATTGAAGATACTGTAATCGATTTTAGTTCTTAGTGAATATAAATCTATGATTTGCTTATTGAAAGTTAATTTTTGTTGATTATGTTATTCAAACTGTTTATTAAGATTCTGGAATTAATTGGTAATAAAGTTTCATTTTATATAAGTTTCCTAAATACTCTCTACTATATTTACAGACCATGGGTGAATTGAAGCTGAATACGAAATGATTTTTTATTTTTTTTTACTATAATTAGCGACAGATTTGGGACATTGTCTTCCGTCGTTAAATAGTCGTCGTTAATATGACGGTAAAGTATGAACTCAAATCCGTCGAAAATCTGTCGGTACATTAGTCCGTCGGTAAATTAGCCGTCCCAAATCTGTCGTTAAATAAGTCCGTCGTTAATCTGTCACAAAAGAATGCCGTCGAAACTCCGTCGCTAAAATTTATGACCGTCGCAAAATCTGTCGCTAAGTTTTACCGAGGGCGATTTTAGGGTCGGACTAAATCCGTCGAAAATCCGTCATATAACACGTTTTGCGACGGATTTGGTTTATGGTTTAGAAACGTCTCTTTAATATCCCTATTTTTTTGCTTTATGGATTTTGATATGCATTTTTTTAATTGGCCCAATTTTCAAAAATTTATGTCAGAAATTTATGTCTGCCAAGTTAACCAAAGTTTTAGCCCAAATTAACCACGGGGTGGTGGTAAAGTGATTAAGGCCCACCCATTCAAAATAAAGGTTATGAGTTCAAATTCATGGAGCTGAAAAAATTAATCCCACTAGTGCCCACGGAGGTTCAGGATGCTCGCAAAGCGGGTAGTCGCCTTGGGATTAGTCGGCTCGCAAAGCGAGTTGGAAATCCATGTATAAAAAAAAAGTTTTAACCCAAATCCGAAAATCACGTCACAATTGTACTACTCAAGCGGTTAAAGTGATAGGTTTTGAATAAAACTAAGATGTTGTTTGTTGTTTAAGATGTTTTTGTCTGGAGGTCTGCGCATTGAACATTGAAGATTGTTTGTTTTTGTGTCCCTTAAATAAAATGGCTAAAGCTACAAATAGGTCATAATTTTATTTTTGTTTCGATGTAGGCCATATATCCCTAAAAAAAAATACGAGTATAGGATATGAACTTGTTTGTGTGTCATTATCAACATATATAAGGTTTTTACATATTTATTAAAGAAAAAATTATGCGTGTCTCATATTTCACATTTACCTCTTATGTTTTTTTCGAATCGTTTGGTCATTGAAGTATCAAAATTACGCGATTTCCATATCTTAACGAGCGGTAAGAAAATTCCGCTAAGTGTTGACGGATTTTTTAACGTCCGTTAGCCTCAGGGAGCACATGCAAAATGAGCAAACTACAAGAACTGTTTGTGTAACTTCTCTCAGTTCAAAAATGACACTTAATTAGTTTACCGATTTAGCAGGTAGTCAGATATATTTTGTTTATAACAACACATTTTTAAAATTTATGAACTACCATGGTAATTTTTTTTTGGAGTATATAGCCTACATTGAAACAAAACTGAATGTTTATGATCTATTGGTAGTTTTAACCATACATCTTTTTAAAGTCCTAGTAATTCTCATTTTTTTCAGCAAAAATAAAATTATTATTAATTTAAAAAGTAATAAGAAAAGTATTTAACAGTAAATATGTATATTAGTATAATTAACTCATAAGGTTAATAAATTTACAAAAATTGTACAAGCATTTTTAAACGTAATATCAAGAAAAATAAAAACAACATTTATACAAATATTTTACACGTTTAATGTAGATCTTATAATATAATAGTTTCATAATAATAATAATAATAATAATAATAATAATAATAATAATAATAATAATAATAATAATAATAATAATAATAATAATAATTTTTTATTAACAATATAGTTGATTAATTATCCCCGATCATGATAATTCTTGATCGTAACTCTAATTAAGCAAAATCCTAATCAAAATATACGGAACGAAACATACAGGCAGGAAATCAAAATTAGGGTTCTAAATGGTATTGTCCTCTTAGGCGATGATGAATCATTCATTGATTATCACAGCTCACGAAAATCATCACAGATGCTCTGAAATTGATTAAGGTATTCGTTTCATACGATTTCTAATCTTAAGTAATCCGATTCTTTTCTAAACTTTATTTGAAACGTTAATTATAGTTTATTTTCTTCTAACATCTATTCATAGTCAAAATCTCTTATATGAACGCATCGACGATTAATAGGTCAGGGTTACAAAATTTGATTTGTTACTAATATGTTGTTTGTTGGGAGATCGATTAGGGTTACATGCGGAGTATTTGTCTTTTGAAATCGTGATTCTCAATCTCATGTCCAGAGTTTTTACTATTAGGTTTGTCTCTTAATTTCATGGCTCAAATGTTTTTTGTTAGTTTTTTCTTATCTATCTTTTTGCTTATGTATCTTTCTGCTTCATAGTCAGATTGATACTGAATGTAAGTTAAAAAAATGTAAGTTCTTATTGGTTTTAATTCTTATGCTTGATGTTTGTAAATACAGATATTAGGTTACTTACTTTCGCTTGGGCAGAAAATAATGACGAGGTTAGTAGTTCTTTTCTTTAATATGCACTGACTTGATCGGTAAACATCCGTTTTACCAATATTATTGGGTCATACCAATGTAAGTCAATTTGTTGTACCTTTTAATTTCATCATGTAAGCTTTTCAGGTGGCTGCGAGAAATGTCATTGAAACTTTATCTTTAGGTGGGTTCGAGAAGGAGCAGTGAGTAACTAATTTTTAATGGTCGTGTGTTTGATAATGGAACTGTATGCAATACTCCAAAGGTCAGAATGTTGGCTTATTCATTGCAATTTGTAGCTTTCGTTAATCCTTTGTTCATTAATGATATTGATTTTTGATAATGTGTGTAAACTGATTTTGAATGAGCCAACAAAGGATGTCATTTATTTAAACGGTAAGCGTTTTAAAAACCGCCTCCGAAATTTTATCTTGCTCTCAACAAGCCAAAAGGGTTTGTTTTGGGAAAATTAAAACCCACCAAACAATTTTGTTAAAGTATAGGTATTTGTTAACATGTGTTTTTCTGTTTTACTGAATGAATTACTTTTACAACTACATTTGCTCATCAGGATAGACTCAAACTATATGGATCTTATCTTTTTTTGATGAGTATATGAAGAGATGGGTATGTACTATATAAACATCACGCATTACCCTTATCTAAATTACTCTTAATATAAGAGCGTATTGATTCCGTGTTCATCCAAAGGTTCGGAGATGTATTAGGATTTATTATGGGTATTATTATAACAAATTTATTCAGTTAAACTTATAATTCAGATATAGGTTCTGCAAATTTTGAGTGCGGTTTGAGTTTTATGGTTCTATTGGTTGAGGTGATTGGGGTTTAAAAAAAGTTATTGCATTTTAATTCATTGTGTACAGGTTTTCCGAGATAGTTTTTTCGAGATACTGGCTTGTGTTGTCCTCTTGATGTCGAGCATCATCTTGAATATAGAGATGATGTATTTATTAAGGGTTATTGTTGTCATATTGAAGAAGCATGCTTTTCAGTGAATGGTGTGCTTGGGAGATGGGAAACAAAGCTACCAGTGAAATCTTCTGGCAACATTGTAAGTGTATTAAGTCTTTGTTCGTAAGTTTTTTGTATGATTTGCTTCATTCTTGAGGTATGTTTTAGTTTCAAAATTTGATTCTTATTAAAAAATATGTGATAATCATTTATAGGTATCATGTGTGTTGTTGCCGACTCATTATACTTGATCTACCATCATGTAGGAATTTGGTTATAGTTTTTTGATGTATTTATAAAGATAAATATGATATGATATTATGCAGCTTAATAAATATGTGATGAGCTTAAATATCGATCACAGGTTCAAAATAAACGTGGACATATTAACTATGAAGGAATAGTGCGAGTGAAGGGTCGTGGCACATGCTTGATTGACACTTGAGATGAATTATTAGTCACTGAAGGAATATATAATGGTAAAAATAAGAGATTGTTATTTAATGAGAGATTGTTATTTGAAATTTAAATTTTAGAAGATACCTATTGTATTTTTTATATTGATTACGTACATTCAGTGATCAAGATCATCAACTTGTAGCACTTGCAAGTTATAACTAAATTTGTAAATGATAGGGTAAAAGGTTTATGTTATTGCCTCTCGAATTCTCTCATAGATGACTTTTTTTTAACATTTGTAAATGACGGGCTAAAAGGTTTTGGTTACTTATTACCATTATCGAGCTTTATCATTCCCTCACATGTTCAGTTATTCATGGGTTGTTTTTTCATAAATTTTAGATTGTAGTACTAAGTTTTCAATGTTTTTTCTAGGTGTGTTTGTTGACTGCTAATATTGATATGTTAAAGATCGAATGCTTGCAGCTGACAATGATAACAACTGACCTGAGAGCTAAAAGGAGTTATTGAAAGTTTATGGTAAAAAAATGTATTTTAATTTTGATTTTCATTTTGTTTATACATATTTGGTGTTTTATAATAGAACTGAGTAGTATGAGTTCTATGTATATATATGTTGTATAGCTTTATTGGTTTGATATATATTGTTTTGATGAGATCCATGTTTATAGATTATTTTTTAGTAGTTGAATTTATGTATATAGTTTTATACTTAATGAAATATATATATTTTTTTTCACCATGCAGATAACCACCCACTCGCAGGGACACACTAATAAAAGTTAATGAGGAAGCTTTTAAAATCTATATTTGATGAGGAGAAAGCCTTAGAGGTAAGAACTTCCTAAAATTATTCACTCTAATTGAGGTAGCATATGGGTTGATTATGTTTTATCTCAAATGTTTCTAAATGAATGTGTCAAAGTTTATTCAAATGGATGACAAGCTCTTGAATCGCTTTTTTAGATGACCTTTGATTGAATTTAGCAATAATGGCAAAACTTGGTTTAAGGAACATTGTGGGTGCTTTAACAACATTCTAATTGCCACACGTACATTTATCCGAGTTAAAGATTCGCCTACATAATTTCGCTCATTTATTTATGTGACGATCGCTCCAAATCCATATGGACGAACACGTCATTCATTGATTTCATTGCGAGGTATTTGACCTCTATATGATACGTTTTGTAAACATTGCATTCTTTTGAAAAGGCACACCATAAATGTATATTTAAATCAAAGGTTTTCGACATCTGATAATTTCTACATATAGACAATCACCGTATATAATAGTTTACAATAGTACTTTCGTTGACAATGCAGTCAAAATAAGGTACATGGTGATGAATTGGTGAATGCAATGTTTTCTTGAAAAATATGCCATGTAAGACTCCATGCACGTAGCTTGTATATTATAATAGCAAACAGCGGAAGACTTCTAGGGAACCTGAGAATAAACATGCTAACAAGTGTCAACACAAAGGTTGGTGAGTTCATAGTTTGTATGTTTCGCATAATCTGTATATAAAGATGGATCACAAGATTTCAGTTGTTTCATCCAGAAACGTTTATCAAAATATTCTACGAAATTGAGCACCCTGGTAACTAAACTTAACGTATATATAATTTGTACCCTTTGTATAATCATCTTAATAATACACGCAAACCAACGTGTACGCTTCTCAAATAGCATACGTCCGTTAAAATAGGGAGTCGAACAAAGTGACGATCAAGAATCGTTATCCATTGCCTCGGATTGACGATTTATTTGACCAACTCCAAGGTGCGACGTATTTTTCTAAGATCGACTTGTGGTCCGGCTATCATCAAGTGCGGGTACGTGAGGAAGACATAGAGAAAACGGCTTTTCGAACGCGTTACGGGCATTATGAGTTTGTGGTTATGCCTTTTGGTCTTACGAATGCACCGGCGGCATTCATGGATCTTATGAACTGGGTGTGCCAACCTATGTTGGACAAGTCGGTAATTGTGTTCATTGACGACATACTTGTTTATTCGAAGAGTATGAAGGAACATGAGCATCATTTGCGTGGTGTGTTGAAGACGTTGCGGAAGGCGAAGTTATATGCAAAATTCTCCAAATGTGAATTTTGGCTAAGAGAAGTGCAATTCATTGGTCATATTGTGAATAGAGAAGGTATTCAAGTAGACCCAGGGAAGATTGAGACGGTGAAGAATTGGGAAAAACCGACTACGCCTACGAAAATTCGAAGTTTTCTCGGATTGGCAGGTTATTATCGTCGGTTTATCCAAGACTTTTCTAAAATTGCTTCTCCATTGACGAAGTTGACAAGGAAGAACGTGAGGTTTAATTGGGAAAATGAGCAAGAAATTGCTTTCCAATTGTTAAAGAAGAAATTGTGTCGAGCTCCGGTGTTGGTATTACCGGAGGGAATCGAAGATATGACGGTTTATTGTGATGCCTCATTAAATGGAATCGGGTGTGTTCTAATGCAAAGGGATAAAGTAATTGCTTACGCCTGCCGACAATTAAAGGAACACGAAAAGAGATACCTGACTCACGATCTTGAATTGGCGGCGGTGGTTCATGCGTTGAAAATTTGGCGCCACTACTTGTATGGTGTCAAGTGTACGTTTTATTCGGATAATAAGAGTTTGAAACATCTATTTAATCAACGAGATTTGAATTATCGTCAACGTAGGTGGATGGATGTGGTAAAGGATTATGATTGTGAAATACTTTATCATTCGGGTAAGGCGAACGTGGTCGCGGATGCGTTGAGTCGAAAGAGTCAACATCCGGCAATACGAGTAGGATCGTTACGCATGATTATTACTAACGATTTTCTTGTAAAGCTTGGTGAGATTCAAATTGAAGCTTTTGTTAACAACAAAAATGAGGAACGAATCGTGGGGCAAACGGAGTCCATTAGCTTAGGCCCACATGGTTTGTTGTCCTTTCAAGGTAGGGTGTGGGTACCCAAGATGGGCGATTACCGAAAGGTGCTACTTGATGAAGCACATAAGTCAAAGTATTCCGTTCATCCGGGTGCAACGAAGATGTACAATGATTTGAAGAAAGAGTATTGGTGGCCCGGCATGAAACGTGATGTTGTTAAGTATGTTGAACATTGCCTCACGTGTTTACAAGTTAAAGCCGAATACCAAAAGCCGTACGGTAAGCTACAACCATTGGAAGTCCCGAAATGGAAATGGGAGCACATTACCATGGACTTCATCACCAAATTACCAAAGACGGAGAGAACCCAATTTGATACGATTTGGGTAATAGTTGATCGGTTGACAAAGAGTGCTTTGTTTCTCCCCATTCGGGAAACGATATCATCGAGACTTTGTCCAAATTGTTTATCAAGGAGGTGATATCGAGACATGGGGTTCCTATATATATTGTTTTGGATCGAGATACTCGTTTCACGTCTCGGTTTTGGAATAAGTTTCATGAAGATATGGGTACTCAATTGAAAATGAGCACGTCGTATCATCCTCAAACGGATGGTCAAACCGAGCTTACGAATCAAACGTTGGAGGATATGTTAAGGGCGTGTGTTATTGATTTCGGTGGTAGTTGGGATGAGCACTTACCATTGGTGGAATTCTCGTACAATAATAGTTACCACACTAGTATTGGGATGCCACCTTATGAGATGCTTTATGGGTGTAGATGCTGAACTCCTATTTGTTGGGGTGAAGTGGGTCAAAGAGAAATCGGGAGTACCGATTTGGTTTTAGAGACGAATAGTAAGATTGAGATGATTCGGGCTCGACTTAAGGCGGTGCAGGATAGACAAAAATCTTATGCTGATAAAGGAAGGCGACCGATTGAGTTTCAAGAAGGTGGCATGGTGATGCTTAAGGTTTCGCCATGGAAGGGTGTTATTCGGTTTCGAAAATGTGGAAAGTTAGCTCCTCGGTTTATTGGTCATTTCAAGGTTTTGGCGCGTGTTGGTGAGGTTGCTTATAGGCTAGAGTTACCCGAAGAACTTGCGGGAATTCATAACACATTTCATGTTTCCCATCTCCGTAAGTGTCTTGCAGATGACTCGACTTGGGTGCCGTTAGATGACATTGCTTTGAACAACAAATTAGAGTATGTTGAAGAGCCGATTGTAATTCTTGATGAGAAGGTTAAAATGTTGCGGAACAAAGAAGTTAGAACCTACAAAGTGCAATGGCGACATCGAAAGGGTTCCGAGTTTACGTGGGAATCTGAAGAGTTTGTTTTGGTTTATCTTCCGGCTTGTCATGCGGCTTGAATCGCGAGGACGCGCTCCGATTCAAGTGGGGGAGAGTTGTAACACCCTGTTTTCCTCTTACATAGACTAAAGGTACGTGTTTTACCTTGTAAACGTTTATTATTAACCGCGAACGATTGTGTATATTTTAAATGTAGAAAATGTTGAAAATGGTTTGATCAGGCCTTCTGTCGCGTTTGGAGTTGTTCCATCGTGTTTTGGTTGGTCGCGATACGCGACAAAGCTGGCTGGGACGCGACAGTTCCAGAACTCCACTTCTGTCCACTTTATCGTGTTTTGAAATTGTTTGTCGCATTTTGGTGTCGCGAAACGCGACCTGGTGTCGCGAAACGCGACAAATGTCGCTGTTTTACTTTTTTTGACCCAAATTAAATGGCATCTTTGGGGGTGTATTGGTCTTTTCACTTGTGGACGGTTTTAGATTTAGAAAAACTGATACATGAGTTATCATAACTCATTAAACACATTCCAACTACACCACTTTCAATTTTAGAGAGAGAGTAAAGGTTTTAGTGAGAGAAAGCTCATTTGAGGAAGAAGGAGACCAAGTCTCACCCGAGTCCAAGTGTTAAAGTTGTTCCCTACGTCTCTAGCTACGTTGTGATAGTGTTGGTAAGTCTTAACTCTTTGTTTTGAGTTTTAATTGGTTTATGGCTAGGGTTTTGTTTATTTAAGACTTGTAAGACCCATTTGGGGGTTAAATGGGTGAACTTGGGTTAATTTGGTGTAAGGGAACCCAAATGGTGTTAATCTAGGGTTTGGTCATGTAAATTGAGATTTGTAAGTGTTAATTGTGTTGTTTGTCACTTATACACTGAAATGATGAAAGGTTGTTAATGGGTTAAGATTGACCAAAACTTGTAAGCCTAAGTGTTAAAATGGGTCAAATGGGTGATTGTTGACCTAGTTGGATGAGATGGGTATGAAATACCCATAAATTGTGTTAGTTGGTGTTAGTAGACTCTAATCACTAGCTTTTAGTGATTTATGATGAGTCATGGCCATTAATGGGCGGTTTTGGTGTAAGTGAGTCATTTAATGCGTTTGGGTCATTAAATGCTCAAGGGTTAAGTGTTGGTGGTTAATTCTACTAGATTGTATGTTAATTAAATGCATAATGTGATAGGTGCATTACATTGAAGGTTGCGAGCTTGATTCCTAGTTCACCAAAGGCGATAAGGTGAGTGGAATAATTATATGCGTGCATATATAATGTATTTATTTGTGTAGCATGAGTTGTGAAGTGTCGACGTGTTAAGACACCACATCTCATGTGGCGAGTGAAGTGTCGACGTGTTAAGACACCACTCGGGGGTGAACTATCGACGTGTTAAGATGCCACTCCAAGATTTGTAATGGGTGAAGTGTCGACGTGTTAAGACATCGCCCGAGGTGAAGTATCGACGTGTTAAGATGCCACCCGTAGGGTTAGTGTACGACGTGTTAAGTACTCTAACGGTTGTTGTGAACAACGATGGGAAATGCGAGTACCATCCCTTGTATTATTTCTTAACCATGGTTGTGTGTCGTAATGTAGCATATTATATCGTTAGAGTTATATGCTTTTGCTATGCTAGCTTGTGTAGTCGAAGGTTTAGCGTTATACTTGTGATAGTATGATTATTTGTATTGCTAGCATGTATGCGGTAAATGCGTAAGTGATTGCAAGTAAGTAGGTTGTATATGTAATCGTATAATTGTTGCACTCACTAAGCATTAGCTTACCCCTCTCGTTGTTTATCTTTATAGATGCAGGTGCGGAGAAAGGGAAAGGGGTTGTTGGGCACTAGTTTCCCTTGTTTGATGCTTGTTGAAGCTTTTTGAAGTTGGCCTAGTGTTTCGGGTAGTTTAGCCCCAAACCATGCTCAAGTGTCGTTTGGATTAAAACTATCATGTTATTGGGTTGAACTTACATTACATTCGATTAAGGGCCTTCGTGCCACCTTTGTAAACATAACTTTGTGATATTGTTTTAATGGGTTGAATGGAACGTTTCACGTTATGTAACCATTAAATTGGGCGTTAATGGTTTATTTTAAAAAAAAATTTGTCGTGTTGATTACGGGTTGGGTTGTTTCATTTGTGTTCTAGAGCTCAAATCATTCATATCATCTTGTTCCTTACGATTTACTGAGTCTTTTGAGGTAAGAATCATAGTGTATCAAGCTTTAATCTTTGTGAAATTGAGGTTTTTGTGTCAAGTTTGTTAAAAGTGCAAATTGGGTCAAAATGGTTGATTTTGATGTTGTTAGTGTCAAAATCTTGTGAGTTTGTGTTTATTGATGTTTAGTGTAGTCGATTTGGTCAGTTTTGAGGTAAGAAACGAGCTCTAGAGCAAGAAATGGCGAATTTTGGGTTAAACCCGTAGCTGTGTTCATCTTCTTCTTCAGATGAACACACTCGACCGAGTGTCTCTTGACACTCGACCGATCGTGTAGACGATCGACCGGTTGAGTGACACACTCGACCGAGTGTGTCTGAGTTCTGACCAGGTACTTTATTTTACTCAGTCTACCGAGTGAGAGGACACACGACCGTGTGTGTGGACACAGTCGACCGACTGAGTGAGTCAGTCGGCCGAGTGGCTTTGTGGGCAGAATATTTTACTAAGTGTTGTTTCCTAGCCGTTATGGTGTCCGCGTGACTTATGATGATCAGGATGTAAATTCTGAAAATGCATAAGTGTTAGGTGGACTTTTAGCGGCGCTTTTTGTGACTGATTTACTAGCCTGTGCTGTTTCGTGTTAACAGACAGAAACTAACTTGATTTGCCTTATGTTCAGGTGATAAGGATAAGGAAGCCGCTCAGTGATAGATTATCTGAGCTAGTTGCTGGTATTCGGTGAATGGGTCTATCTTCGGATAGAGTATTAAGTAGCTGACACGGTACTTGTTCAGACTCTTTATATTATGTTTATGTTCAGTATGATTACCATGCGTAGTTAGATATTGCCATGCTAGTTAGGACGATTGCATGACTGTTTATCTGTGATCTTATGTGCGCACTGTTAGTTGGACACCAACCGAGGCGGCAAGGTTGGGAACCCACCGAGGCGGCAAGGTAGGGTTGATGTGAGGTCGACCGTGGTAGCCTGGTCGGGTCATGATGTTACTGATTATTCAGTATAGCATAGAAGGACGCATGTGTTGCGTCTGGACGGTTATGCCGTGGAATCAGTAAAGTGGACTATCGGTAGACTGTAGCCTGATCAACTAAGTCGTGTGCTCGTACAAGCCGATGATCCTCATATTGTCAGTTGTTGTTGTATGCTAGTTCAGGACGTTAGCATAGTTGTGACCCCCTTGCATGTTCAGTTGCTTATGCTTGGTCTGTTAGATAGTATCCATTTACTTAGCAGTTGTGCTAATTCCCCCACATTTTCACCCCTTGCAGGTTTAGGTACTGCTGGTTAGGACGGGTGTTGCGGACGGGTTGAAGACATGTTTGACTATGCGTTGACTCTGATGTTTTCTAATTTAATTATGTTTTCACGTAACACCGTTGTTGTATAAAGTTGGTTTGTGAACAATGTTATGTAAACATTAACTAAAGTTACTTTGGTAATTAAATATTTACTTCCGCTGTGTTTAAAAAAAATAAAAAAATCTGGGTGTCACAGGTCTGTAGTAAATCAATGGGAACCAAATGATAGAATACGAATTTACCACTAAAGAGAAAATACCAAAGAAGCAAGCAAAAAATCAAATTTCATCCTACAAACAACATCATCAACAAATTGTTCTTGTATTAGTTTTATTTTACAACAATCAAAGCTTATGCAACACATCAAAGGAAAATAAAACTAATACATTGAAAGAATATTAAACCAACACATTGAAGGAAAATCAAACTCTGAGTGTCTACAGAAATGGGTGGGCAAAACTTCAGAAACTCTAATAACGATGTGAAGCACAAAAAATGAATAGGCAGAATATGTGAGGATATCTGAACCACTTAGCCCGCACGTATATAACCCCTAATACAAAAGCTACAGATTTGATAGAAATTACTCTAAAATTGACAAAGAAGAATTATGAAAATAAAATACCTTTCTTGAAGAAAAGTGATAGTTGATTTAACATCATGACCTAATTGATTCAAATAAGCTTCAACATCTTTTATTTTACAAATGACGCTGTCGGTATTACTCTCCGTACCACCACCACTTCGGCACCTGCTGTAGCCACCGTCGACAATGTTGTAGCTGCCATTGTTGCCATCCCTGTCGCCTTACTGATTCAATTCAGGGGCCTTCTTATGTTTCTAGACAGATTCAAATTTTTACACTTTTCTGAAAAAATTAACAATATTCAGATTATATATATTTGATATATACCTTAACATAAAAGAACCTGAAATTTGGGAAAGAAATTGGCGCTGGTTTTGCTTGGTGGGGGTGTTTTTTGCTGGTTGCGAACAGACGGAGTAATTTGGAAGAGAGATTTTTTTTTTAAGGTAGGGTAAAATTTGGGGAAGAAAGCGTGGAGGTAAAGGTATGTGGAGATTAGGGCTGATGTCGTTTAGGGCAGTGTGATGAAGGAAACGGCCAAATCCTGGTGCTCTTTTAGTATATAAGGATAATCTCATTGATCTAACGGCTCATATCCTCTTCTACCTTTTTATTTTATTTTAAGCCCATAGATATATATATATATATATATATATATATATATATATATATATATATATATATATATATATATATATATATATATATATATATATATATATATATATATATATATATATATATATATATATATATATATATATATATATAGTAGAGGGATCAAATGAGAATTTTTTTTGTGTGAGAACCCTGAGAACTCAAAAAAAGAGAAATTCGAGCAAAAAAGGTGAAATTCGAGCAAAAATGGGACACGGGCGAACAAAAAACGTGCTATTCGAACAAAAAAAACGTTATATTCGAACACAAAAAAAAGGCGGACGAACAATTTGTGTTCTACATTTTGATAGTCGAACAAAAAAATGTAGAACACGATATTCGAACAAAAAATACGATATTCGAACAATTTGTGTTCGACATTTTGGTATTAGAACAAAAAAAAAAATTGCTCGACCATGATTTTTTTGTTCGTCCGTGTTTTTAATTTTTGCTCGACTTCCCTTTTTTTGCTCGAATTTTACTGTATTTGGGTGTATTTTGGAGTTCCTAGGGTTCTCACACTAAAAAAGTTCTCACTGGATCCTCTCCATATATATATATATATACTAGCTTAAGACCTGCGAATTCGCGGGGTCTTTTTAGGGACTAATCAAAATTTAAATTGTCAGAATAATTATTGTTTAAATACTATTTGTTAGGTTGTTAAGAAATCAAAATTATTTCGGTAGTAATGTTCAATTACTCGTAATAAACCAAGCAAGTTAGAGCCTAGAAAAACAAATAACACAAAGTTATAAACCATGAACGTATCTTTTTTTCAAGTTACAACCTGAAAAACCAAAAAACATGAAGTTGAAAATTATAATATTTATAAGCATGGACTTTGTAGTTAGATTTTAGGTCGTGTTTCCAACATATTACTCCATAATTGTCGGTATTTTAAGTGCAACAAAAGAAACACAACAAAACTACAACAAAAGAAACACAACATCAACACATCCAAAAGGATCCAACGAAACGCATGTAAGAGAATGATAATTCGAAAACCACAACACTTACACACCGATTTGTAGAAGTTATTTAATTCGGCTCCTTGAATTTTACGACCCCTGAAACCATCACCTCCAGAGGCACTTATATCGAGTGCTACACATAAGAATAAAGTAGAATCTTATTAAATTGCACTACTTGTCATATAAACATGCAATTAGAGCAAATAGTTTACAACTCCAATTTTGACTATACTTGATATATTATATAAAAACTACATTTATAATATATTTTGTAACGCTACATTTATAATATACTTGATATATTTTAATATGGTAAGTAAAATCAATTTTATGATCCATTATAAATCTTCTACATACTTCTTATGTAAACATAATTAAACTTACAACTTTTTAACATACTTCCTTTCGTCCTGTCTTAAAAGTGTACTGATCCTTATGACGTCCCTATTGAGGTGAATTGTGTGTTGAACCAAACTTTTGTTTGGTTAGTAAAAAAATTTGACTTTAATGTCTCAAAGAACTACCATGTATACGCCGTTATTGCAACGGATGACAGTGAAGTCATTAACACCATTGCTAACAAACTCCGTAAGAAAGGTGACCTAATTGATTTGGATAATGATAGTGTTGATTATAAGACACCTACGCCCTTTAAGGTGCAATATATTCAATGATAATATTTTTTATTGTATTTACCTTTGGCAAGTTATTTACCAAATTGAATATATTTGAACCTACATCATCAGATGAATAACTTTATTTATCAATTTCCTAACAGCCTCTAAATAATGTAGCGCTTGATCAAACATTGTCTACCTCGGGCAGCTCCAAGCAAGAGTGATTCACACTTGATATTATTGACGATGATACTCCCACAGGCGGTACATCAGCTGGAATAGGTGCACTCAAAATACCGAACATGGAACCGCTCTGACTTGACTGCAATATCATCATAACAGTACTTAGCATCGGATCTGGCCGTGCGTTACGGCGACTGCATTTTGTTATTCTTTCGTAACATCTTATTAGCAGAATAGGGTTTTTTCTGTCAAAATGAAATAAGTTGCAATAGTAAACTACAATAGCAGCTGATTTGCAGTAATATATTTTACTATTACTAATATGTTTCTCGCAGTTTAATCTGACCCGGTGAAGCTTCTGTTTGGAGGTCCTGATGATGTCATTCGGTGATTGCTTTCATATCTGAGGAATGAGGGAAATGATGTTAAAATACAAACTTTGGTTGTCCGTATGGGGAATATGTGGCGTGTGCCTTTCAGTTGCCTGATCTGAGGTGGTATCTCCTTTAGATTGTCATATCCCATTGTGGTGACCAGTGTTACACAGCTTAAACCTACTAATGCATCGGCCTTTTTTGTAAAGAAAGTGAACATCGATGTGCCAGAGTCGTCCGAAAATGGTGCCTTGAAGTTGCAAATGTATTTTTGTGTTGTGCAGAAAGCATCATAATATTAGAGTACGAATAATTTATCAGTGCAATGTTCGGTCTATAAAGATAGCTCATGGATGAAGAATATGTTTTTTGGTAATGAATGTGTGGTACCTGATAATATATGAGTTTTCAACATCATGGTATGGGCATCCTAAATAAGGCAAGGTTCCTGTTCCTTTCGGTCTTCTTTTAGAGGTAGGGCGTCCATAGTAGAACCATTCTTTGTTGATTACATTGTTGTCAAGTGTTTCTTCACATGTAAAATGTCGACCCTGCAGATGTGGTTCAATTTTTTTTAGAAGACGGGCCTCAAATATTCAGATCGAATCAACACACTACTCCAAACTATTACACATTTTATATAAGGCATTTGAAACGACAGTGGTTAAAGCGCTAAAAGACATAAATTTGCGTGACAAATAGTATATGAAGGTAAGGTAAAAATAAAAATAGAAAACTATTTTCCTTATTTTTTATAGCTTGGTAACTCATAAATTACCAATTATGGCTATTGTAGAAAGAAAATATACATTCTTTTTCAAGTCAAAAAGAGTTCTATGGTGTAACGCTATTGGATAATAAAAAACGCTATTTCACGATGTTTCACTATGTGCAGGACCTTCACGTGTGTTTCAGAAATCTGTTTCAGTATGTTTCACTATGTTTCACTATATTTCACTGTTTGACTGTGCAGGACCAAGGCTTAAGATTATGTATGAAGTATAGATATATTTATCGACTATTTAACCTTATGATAGTGAATTCTTTATTTTACTAATTCTTATAAATTTCTAATACATAATAATGTATATGCCATTGTTTGGTTGAGCATACATAAATAAAGCAGGTGCATGGTTATGTTTTTGGACAATCCTTTATTTATAAATAAAGGAGGTGTATGGTCAGCTTACTAATAAGCTAGCTAATATTTTACTATTTCATCTAGTGGTGATGTTTTTAAAACTCTATACCATATGTGTAACATTTTCGGGCTTAGATGTAAGATGACCTTTTTGCCCTTAGGCATAATTGTGTGACTAATTATGTATTTATTTTAATTAGATGTTTAGTATTATTTTATTATTTGATTAAAACCAGTTTGTGACAAGGGTCACAGAACAGATTCGTTTATTTAATTTGGAGTCCGTTAGGGCAGTCAAATTAAGTACGAAAGTTATTAGATAACTGGTAAATACCCGTGTGTGATGGAGTATTGTGTTTAGCACTAGTATATAAGAAAGATACCAGCTTCTTTCCCTCATTTTCTTGAAGGTTCTAATTTTACTCCGTACCTAAATTCACTCTCACTACTTGAAACCCTAATGTCTTAATCTCGTTTTTGGAGTATCAATTTTGTTACGAAGCTTGTTTCTACTGATTTTGTGTTTGTTTCAAGGTAACAATCCACGAATTTCAGTCTCAAATTGATAGATTCTTGTGGTTTTAAGTTAGGTTTTGTCAAAAGTGGATTTTGAGTCAAATCTAGTTAAATTGTTGTTGTATTGGTGTAAAACAAAAGAGTTTTAGTCCCTAGATGTTTTACTAAACTTATGATGTCGAAATTTTGGGTTATAACGAGTCAAATAACGAGATTGAGCAATTTTGGTTCGAAACCCGTCATGATGCACGAAGAACACAACCGTACGGTTGCATCCTGCAACCGCACTGGTATATTGTGCAACCGTACGGGTGCATGTGCGACCGTACGGATGCAGTGGTGTTGATGCAACCGATCAGTGAGTGTGTTACCGTACGGATGCATGTGCAACCGCACGGGTGTAGATCAGAACTGCAGTGTTGTTTAATTTGGCTATTTTCTAGCCGTTATGCTGTCCGCGTGACTTATGATAATCAAGATGTGATGCCCCGTACAAAACCATCGTGTACGAATCATCAACAACAGAATCATTACAAGGTTAAGTACTACATGCTGTAATAAAAGAAGTTGCATTCACGATAAAAAGATGACGTCATAACCGACATCAATTGTTTTACACCAACAGTATGCTTCTACGAATAGCAAGCATGAATAAATGTATGTGACCCTTAGGTCGTCCAAACGGGTCCTCAACCTAAGTCAAATAGTACTAAGTCAGTAAATCGTCCGAATAGGTTTAAAAGTATGTAAATAAGGTCTTAAAGGTCATCATCATTCATCATCAAACAAAAGGTGTAAAGTAGGTTTCGTTTATGAAAGTAGTTTAAAACAAAGGCTGAGTTCGGTCAGTCACCACGGCCTTTAAACCTACTGAAATAAGGTGAGACCAGTGGCCATGGCTCCGTCTATGAGTCCTTTAAGTGTGGTAAAAATTACAGAAGCAAACTCATCTTCGTTTGACCGTGGCGACGGTCTAAGTGCGAGTAGGTCAGAATTTTCAGCACAACGTTAAATGGACATAGTGACGATCGGAGGGCCATAAATCCTAAACCGTAACTCGGATTAGGACGAGTCCTATATGAAAAGTTATCTACTCGAACAGAGCTATCTGAAAATCATAATTACAGTAGCCTAGGTTGTACGGGTCAGACACAGAAACAGTAGAACAATAGGGTCAGTAGGTTCCGGTGGTTCTTGGTGCTCGATGCTTATCATGGTTCTCATCCTTGATGCATATAGCTTCAAGTGTAAAACTCGTTGATGTGTTTTGTAAAGACCCGTACTTATCCATCCGGACGAAATCTTCAACAATTGGTCCCATTGCGATGATCGATTCCAAGTAATGTCCTTAAAATGAGCTAATGCACAGCGGAAGACTTAATTTGTACCTGAGAATAACATGCTTTAAAACGTCAACATAAAGTTGGTGAGATATATAGGTTTGATGCTAGCAGCGTTATAACTATGGACCACAAGATTTCATATATTTAAACATAATACACTCGCAAGTGTATGTAAAAGTAGTTGAGCACTTGGTAACCATACTTAACATTTAAATCATCGCATTCTTAAATAATCGCTACACCGTACCAAGTGTAGTATACAGAAATGAAGTACTGTGCAACCGTTGAAAACTGGTCGTCCAGCCCGGTTGGGGTTGTCAGGCCCGATAGATCTATCAACAGGATTCGCGTTTACATTCCTCATGTAAATATTAGCTACCAAGTATAAAGAAATATGCCTTGGTACAACTCAACATAGAATTTATTTTTGATCACTTGTGTCCATAACGTAAATCATAAAATGCATGTATTCTCATCCTAAAACATTTAGAATTTAAAAGGGACTATATACTCACCATGCTGCATTTTGTAGTAAAAATACATATAACATCATGGAACAAGTGTAGGGTTGGCCTCGGATTCACGAACCTATATTATATGTATATTCATTAATACATATAATCGAAATCGAATAAATATATATATTATTATTATTAGTGATATGATTCTTATATTAACAACTTCTATATATATCCTTATTTAATTAAATGTAATCATTTTGTATATTTAAAATAAATAAGAGTATCGATATACTTAGGTTATGTATATTAAATATATTTTTGTATATAATGTTTGTTTATCGAAACTAGTAATTATAATGATACTTATATAATAATTGTCATGGTACAAAAGATAATATTGATAATACTACAAATAATAATGTTAATAATTCTTATTAGTGATAATAATAATGATATTAATAATAATAGTTATCTTACTCCTATCTTTAATAATAATACATATTTTTGTATTAGTAATGATTATATTACTTGTAGTAACATTTATCACAATTAATAATAATAATAACAACAACAACAATAATAATAATTATAATTATAATTAAAAGAAAAAGAAAGTTGTATACCCTTTAAAAGAACCCTCCTAAAAAGAATTGCCCAAGACAGGGCTCGAACCCATGACCTCTCGTAAACCCGAACAACTCCTTAACCACTCCCTCTGTCTCGCTTTTCTGATTTAATACTAAACCATATTTATATAAATCGTATGACCTGCTCTACATTCCTTTCTCCTTCCTCGTAACTGTGATCGACCAGGAGATCAACCCAACCTTAAACTACAATTTAATTTATCTTTGAACATAATCAGATACGACTAGAGTTGAATTTAACAGACTCAGATAAATAAAAAAAAATTTAAACAGATAACAGAAGCTATTACCGTCGAAACAATTTGTTTAAACCCAAATTTTAATTTCAATTTCTAGGCACTTATAGGTTATAGTTACAACATGAAAAAGATTGTAAATACTTCCTATGAACTTTTTGGAAAACCAATTTAACTTGAATCGTAACAGAAAACAAGAATTCGATTGAAGAAAAATGTTTGACTTTTTGATATTAATCTTTGACTCCCAAATTCGTCTTTAATTCTTCAAATTAAAATCTGAAAACTTACAGGAAGATTAACGACATGAATTAAATGTCTTCTTCATTTTTAGATTTTTAAAAATAATTCAAATTCGAGATTTTGTTTAAAAGTTACAGCGAACAGAGGTATTCGAGCTTTGTTCAATAAATTTTGATTTTTAGTTTTTATTCAAATAACAGTAGGTAAATTAGGGGTGTTTGCTGATATAAGTCGATTGGTTTCCCTCATAACTGGAGCTGATCGAATTTTATAAAGAAGAGGGAGCTCGACTTTGTATCATGGGAACACAGAAAAGAAATAAAAAGCTGATAGTGATTTATTCATACGTGTATCATCTGGTTCCATTTATATAAAATTTAATTTAATAATAATAGTTAATAACCACATTAAATATAACAATAATTAATAAATTTAACAAATATAGTAACATGTTTATATTAATAATAACAATAATATTAATAATCCTAATAATAATATTCATATTGTAACACCCCAGCTTAACATGACCACAATATTGTCCGCTTTGCCCGCAGGCGCACGGCTTTTTCTTGGCGACCACACACGAGAAGCACTTTCCCAGGAGGTCACCCATCCTGGTAGTGCTCTTGCCCGAGCACGCTTAACCATAACGTACTCGCACTTCTACTCAGCCTGTGATCCCAAAACGCGTTGTGTCATTTAAGCGTGAGTATTACCTTATAATCCCATGATCACTCATGTTCGTGGGCGATGTGGGATTTTCCTAGGGTGTTACATTCACCCCCCCTTAGGGACTCATCGTCCTCGATGAGGTTTGCCCCACCACCCCCAACGGCACATGAGTGGCTCTGATACCATTCTGTAACACCCCAGCTTAACATGACCACAATATTGTCCGCTTTGCCCGCAGGCGCAAGGCTTTTTCTTGGCGACCACACACGAGAAGCACTTTCCCAGGAGGTCACCCATCCTGGTAGTGCTCTCGCCCGAGCACGCTTAACCATAACGTACTCGCACTTCTACTCAGCCTGTGATCCCAAAACGCGTTGTATCATTTAAGCGTGAGTATTACCTTATAATCCCATGATCACTCATGTTCGTGGGCGATGTGGGATTTGCCTAGGGTGTTACACATATCATTATTAATAAAAATACTAATAATAAGATAAATTATGATAATAATAATAATAATAATAATAATATTAATATCAAAATATTACTAGAATTAGTGATAATACTAATTTTGAATAAAAATGATAATAATCATATTGCTAATGTTAATAATAATTAAATGTATTATTTTCTAATAAATAATAATAACACTAATAATAATTATATTAATAATTAATAATAATTATAATAATACTAGATAATAATAATAATCTTAACTATAAAAATGGTAAAAATATTATTCATAATACTAAAAACACTAGTAATAGTAATAATAGAAATAATACTAATAATAATAATATTGATAATAATGAAAGTAATATTAATAATATTAATGTTACTACAACAACTATATTTTTATCTTACAATTTAATATATTAATGTTACATGTTATCATATTTTATAATTATAATATATATTTTATATTTTGGTACGTACAGAATATTTATTATTTATATCTTTCAATATATTACAATATTCATATAGTTAATAATCATATATAGAATTCATATATATATAAAATTATGTTTTTAAATATTCAAGTTTTAAATTATATTAAGTTCTCTGTCATAGTACTAAATCACATAATACATTAATTGATAATGTATAATTATTTACATATATACTTATTTATGTATACATCATTATTTACAACAATTGTTCGTGAATCGTCAGGCATGGTCAAAGGGTAACTGATTATCCGAATATAGATTCCAAACTTTCTAGACTCAACATTACAGATTTTGCTTATCGTGTCAGAAACATATAAAGATTAAGGTTTAAATTTGGTCAGAAATTTCTGGGTCATTACAGTACCTACCCGTTAAAGAAATTTCGTCCCCGAAATTTGATAGAGGTTGTCATGGATAACAATAGGAATGTTTTCATGACGAATATGAGGTAATAATGGAGTTTTATCATTATTGAGAGATATCGGTAAAACGATTCGATCACGTAAGGCGTACGAGGGAAGCTATCACAAAAGAGTGAAATGAGTAAGTAAATATATTCGTTTCAACCGATGACGTAGTTATCATTGATTTCCGGGATTTAAGGAATTTAAAGAAAATCTTACGTAATGAGATTTGGTTCTTCGGCGATCAGGATCTTCTTGAATTTAATGCGGCAATCTGTTTCGATTTCTCTGTCGGATACTTCACTATAAATCCACTCCTTCGTTTCCTTATTTTTCACAACTCACATCTTTTACTCTTTCTCCTTAATTCCTACTTTAAGACATTCGCCAATATGCTCCATCTCATTCTGATTCTTGATATACTCTTAATTTTCGTATCTGTAATTCTTCTTTTTCATCTACCGCCAGAAGAATCTATTTACTTCTACTATACTCTTGTGTTCATAGTGTTTCTAGTTCTCCCGTGTCTTTATATTGCTATATGCATTTATATACAAGGTTTGTAATTTCGGGTTTATTATCGGGCTTTATATTCTTCATTATTTTTCGGAGCTTCATGCTTTAGTTTTCTCTTCCCAACTTCGAGTCAAGCGAGTAATGGTCCAGAATTCGTAGGTATGAAATTCGAAATGAACATAGCTAATGCCTTAAAAAAAATTGGTAATGGCACGATTTTAATTTATCAAATTACCAGAATATCCTGAAAAAAAACCCGAATCATCAAGAGGATATTTTCTTGATATGTTTAGAGATTAGATAGGATGTAAGAGCCATGTAGCATGACACATGATGATGGTACTGTGAATCATCACATCTCATTAGAAACTCAACATGACTTACTGTAATATAATGACGTTGATCAAGTGTCATTATATTATACTAATTCATGTATCAGTTCCCAACACTACTTCAAAACGTTCCTATTTTAAACTCGGAGGTTTCAGAATTTAGAAACTAACACAGTTTCTTTTATGTTGTAACGCAGATGTTACGGAGTGATAAATGAATTCAGATAAAAATAGTTGTGAAAATATTTCCAGAAATATGAAGGATGTGTATATCGGAAGGTATGAAGATATCTTATAATATCTAAGATAAGATGATGATGAAGAATATCATCTGGAAAGGTTTAGAATAAGGAGTAGGGTTCTTACTAACGGTTTCAGCAGGCACTGAATCGTTTAGATTCTTTAAAGTCAAACTTATTCTTTGTGATTTGTTCACGGTTTCCTTCATAGTTTCGCATAATCCACTTTCCGGTGCTAAATTTCCTATTGAGTGTTTCTAACACTTCCTTCTTTGTCATCAACTTTTGGCCATTAAGACCATCTACAATATGCTGCTTCGTCAGCATTTTCAAAGTTAACGGATCTGGGTCATCGGTTATCAAACCAAGGTGGTTTTGGAAGAATTGTGTTTTTAGATGATTAAACGCTGATGGTAATATGGTGGAATATAAAATGTTCTCCGGTAACGATGAGGAAAGCTAATCGTATATATCAAAGTTATAATAAGGTTGATTCGAACGAAAAATCGAAGTTGGCTTGCTGGAGCTGTGACAAAATTGGCTACTTTGGAAAGAAATTGTAAGATTGTTTTTGCTAATAAATGCTAAAGAATTCGTCGCGGTACGTGTTAAAATATGACTTTGGGTTCAAGAGTTTTTCATGTGTATAGATCCTTTCTTCTATAGATGAAGTGCGGTCGGTTCAATTTCTCGATTGAGGTATTTTCAAGAATCCTGATAGGTTTGTACGCAGATTGTAATCGTCGAGATACAAATGAGGTTTAAGATGAATTCAAGTGGCAAACTTGAAGAATTGTTTAGTTTCATATATTATAATCAATATTTTAATTCATTTTAATTGTCCAAAGTTAGCAGTCCAATAGTCCAATTGTCCAATAGTCCAATAAATTCATATATAATTTAATATATAATATTCGAATTAATTAATACGTATCGTTACCCGTGTACCGGTCTCAGTATTGATCACAACTCAAACCATATATATATTTTGGAATCAACTCCAACCCTGTATAGCCAACTCCCACATTCACATATAGAGTGCCTATGGTTGTTCCGAAATATATATATAGATGAGTCGATATGATAGGTCGAAACCTTGTATACGTGTCCCGTTATTTAAAGTGCGTAAAAATAAATAACAGAAATTAAATGACGATAAATAAAATTGCGAGAATGTAAATTGCGATAATTAAATTGCGATAAATAAAATGTAACCAGTTAGCTAGGAACAGTTAGCTAGGAACAGTTAGCGTGGATTCTTAACAAATTCATTGTAGTTAATTTGTTTGTTTCTAGCAAATTTTATTTTGTCCAAAGTTTCTTCATTATGCCACTTGTTGGATTCTGATAGATCAAAATCCAAATATGAAATTTGAATAGAAATGGTCACTCTGTGGTGAATGGATACGTATATCGGTGAATGTAAGTATGATAGTAAATGACCGTTGAATCAGATTCGAAGAATGTACAGTGTAACTTATTAATGTGAAATCTAAATATTCCTCGGATACTACCTACCCGTTAAAATATTTTCACCATTAGTAGTTTGTACGAAAGAATTTTTAATTACAATTTTTATGAAAATATACTTGCATATATATTTTCTTCGAATGTAATCATGGATCTAATGAGTCAATAAGATATTAAACTCATTTGATTTATTGTTAGTACTTGATTACATGATCTCTAAAACATTAGGGATTACATAATCGCCATGTCGAACGAAGATACATGAGATAGAATGATACGTAAAGCGAAGATAATCGATGTAGAATGATATGTAGAACGAAGATAAAGTAGATAGAACGATACATAGAACGATAATTAGGCTCGAGATACAGAATGAGATGTTGAGGCATGTGATGTTGATATCCGAGGTACAGATTGTGATGTTGAGGTTTATGACGCGATTGTGATTGTGGGTGATAAGGGTACTGTTGGCGTTGATGATGGTGGTGCTGATTATACTGCTGGTGCTGCTGTTGGTGTTTGTAACCTTTGCACCATACTCTTCAAAGCCGTCACGCGAGCGCTAAGTTCGTTAACTTCTGCTAGTACACCGGGATGTTTGACAGTTGGAGCGAGCGGATGAATAAGATTTGAAATATGGGATAATATATAATCGTGACGAGATACTCTAGAAATGAGAGAGAAAAGGGTTTCTCGAACAGGTTCGCCGGTAAGTGCTTCAGGTTCATCGCCAAGAGAGCAATTTGGTGGATGAAAAGGATCTTCGATGTGAAATGATTTTCAGATATCAGATGACATTCTAACTATATAGAGTATCTATGTATATATAATCCTAAAGATTTGGTAGGCTACAGAGGAAGCTACGGCATATGTCAGGCAAGTCTACAGATGTGCTAAGATATGATTTATCAGATACGCTAAGATATGAATTTTGTCTATACACTATCGATGCACTAAATGCAGTAAGTCGTGTCTAGAATTAAGAATGATAAGCAGATGATTTCCGACTAGAAATGATAAGCAAAACTTCTGATATGTAGACATGGTCAAAGTCCAGATTCATTAATGTATCCTAACAACTACTAGTCAGACACACTAACGCAAGACCTGGTTCGCTAAGACCACCGCTCTGATACCACCTGTAAAGACCCGTCCTTATCCATCCGGACGAAATCTTCAACAATTGGTCCCATTGCGATGATCGATTCCAAGTAATGTCCTTAAAATGAGCTAATGCACAGCGGAAGACTTAATTTGTACCTGAGAATAACATGCTTTAAAACGTCAACATAAAGTTGGTGAGATATATAGGTTTGATGCTAGCAGCGTTATAACTATGGACCACAAGATTTCATATATTTAAACATAATACACTCGCAAGTGTATGTAAAAGTAGTTGAGTACTTGGTAACCATACTTAACATTTAAATCATCGCAGCATATTCTTAAATAATCGCTACACCGTACCAAGTGTAGTATACAGAAACGAAGTACTGTGCAACCGTTGAAAACTGGTCGTCCAGCCCGGTTGGGGTTGTCAGGCCCGATAGATCTATCAACTGGATTCGCGTTTACATTCCTCATGTAAATATTAGCTACCAAGTATAAATAAATATGCCATGGTACAACTCAACATAGAATTTATTTTTGATCACTTGTGTCCATAACGTAAATCATAAAATGCATGTATTCTCATCCCAAAACATTTAGAATTTAAAAGGGACTATATACTCACCATGCTGTATTTTGTAGTAAAAATACATATAACATCATGGAACAAGTGTAGGGTTGGCCTCAGATTCACGAACCTATATTATTTGTATATTCATTAATACATATAATCGAAATCGAATAAATATATATATTATTATTATTAGTGATATGATTCTTATATTAACAACTTCTATATATATCCTTATTTAATTAAATGTAATCATTTTGTATATTTAAAATAAATAAGAGTATCGATATAGTTAGGTTATGTATATTAAATATATT